>NC_071092.1:17490000-18127500 GCF_027358695.1 Spea bombifrons | reverse complement strand
AATTGATTGGAATAAAATTCCTTTTTCCATCTGGATTTGATAAATCAATTGGCTTTTAACTTTATTCCAGCTAATTCCTTCCGAGGTTTTCCAATTTCTTGCAATCACTATTTTAATAGATAATAATAAATGTAACAGGAATCGGACATCTTTTTTGTTTATATTAGGAGGATTTAAGTGTAGTAAAGCCAAATCTGGAGTCAGCCTCCATTTGGAGCCCAACTTCTCTTCTACCCAGAAGGAGATCCTTTTCCAAAAGCTTTGTATAGAGGGACAGCTCCACCATATATGGAGCTCATCCCCTCTTGATGCTCCACACCTCCAGCAATTTGGAATATTATTTTTATACATTTTTGCTAAAATTGTTGGTACTCTGTACCACCTATTCATTAATTTAAATTGTAATTCAAATAAATTAAGATTATGAATAGATTTATTAGTAAGATTCAAGGCTAGATCCCAGTCTGATGTCTCAATTTTCCTATTTAGATCTTTTTCCCATTTTTTAAGTGCTGGGGGACTTAAATCTTTTTTTGTATGATTTAATCAGCATCAAAGATTTTATAATAATTTTCCTATAGTCTTCAGCTTTTAATATTCTTATCAAAAGTCCTATAGATCTATTATTATCCTCTATATATAATGATTTAGATAGATAACCTGAGGGCAAGGAAAATTGTGTTTGAAGTGTGGCAAAACTCTTTATATTTACATTATCATATAAATCTGCTATTGTATTTATGCCAGCTTTCTCCCAATCAGCTAAATTTAAATCTTCATTTAGGTTTTGGATTATCTTCAGGGGTAAAAATGGGATAATTTTATCCCCAAGCCTAATCTTATTTTTTATATATCCCCAACTCTTCAGTAATTGTGCCAGCACTGGATTTTTTGTAGTTTTAATAAATTCATTAGATTTTTTTCTTGGCATCCAAAAAAGAGATTGGAGATCTTTAACTGGAATATTTTTACTTTCCATATCATACCATGTTTCATAATTTGCTTTTTCATTTAAAGTAAGTAGAATGTGAAATAGTTGTGCAGCATACACATAATCTTTAATTATAGGCATACCTAGACCACCATTTTGTCTATTTTTTGCTAATAAATGAAAATTTAATCTTGGTCTTTTCGAAGCCCATATAAATCTTGACAGTGCATTTTGTATTAGGTCTGCCCAGGCTGTGGATATCGCAAATGGGATCATCCTAAAAATATAGGTAAATTTTGGTATTATATACATTTTAACTGTATTCAGTCTCCCCATCCAGGAAATATATAGTGTTCGCCATTTTTTAAATGCTTGATTCATTTCTTTAATTATTGGCAACATATTAATTTCCATCCATTCCAATGGGTTTGCTGAAATTTTTAAACCTAAATAGTTTAATGTACTTTTTGTCCACACAAAGCCAAATTTTTCAATTTGTACTTTTTGTGAATGTTCCAAAAACAGAGGCAATATCTCTGTCTTTGAGACATTCAACTTATAGTTAGATAAAAGGCTGTATTGATCAATCAGCTTCATAAGATTTCTCAACGATTCTACAGGGTTCCGTAATGTCAATAGGATATCATCAGCATATAGTTGGATTTTATGAGTGCCCTTTGTCCCACAGCCTGAAATACCTCTGCTTAACCTAATCTCCCTAGCCAGAGGTTCTAAAGAAAGGACATATAAAAGGGGGGAAAGAGGGCATCCTTGCCTGGTCCCATTAGACATTGAAAACCATATAGGTTCTATTCCCTGGGCCACTACTCTTCCCATGGGGGTGGTATATACCGCCATAATTGCTTGATGTATTCTTCCAGTGAAACCGAACGCTATTAAAACTTCAGACATATATTTCCAGCTGACCCTGTCAAAAGCCTTTTCGGCGTCTAGTGACAGGGTCATCTGGGGTACTGCCATTGTCTCTGCCTCAACCAGAATATCGGCAAGGGTTCTTATGTGATTAACCGGAGATCTACCCGTTAGGAATCCTACCTGGTTTCTATGAATCAATTTAGGAAGAACCATTTTCAACCTATGTGCTAGGATTCCAGTGTAGATCTTCATATCTAAATTTAATAATGTAATGGGTCTATAGTTGGCGATTTCCTCCGGATTTTTCCCTGTCTTTAAAATGGGTATAATATTACCCCTTAATAGCTCTGCTGGGACAATTCCTATGTCCATGAATTCATTGAAGGCTATAGTCAATCGTGGGGCTATTTCGTTTATAAATAATTTATAAAATTTGGCGTTATATCCATCTGGGCCTGGTGATTTATTGAGTTTCAATTTTTTAATACTATCTATTACTTCTTCTGAAGTTATACTTCTGTTCAAGTCCTTTAGGCTTTCTTTTGTTACTTTAGGGAATGTTTTTTGAGTAAAATAATCAGTTATCTCGGCATCTGAAGCTTTCTGAGGAATCTTATATAATGAGAAATAAAAATCTCTAAAGGCCTCTCCTATTTGTCTAGGGGACATCAAAGTTTTATCTTTCAGGACTATCCTCGTTATATTATTTTTAATCCTTTTATTCTTTAATAAATTAGATAACATTTTACTGGCTCTGTTACCTTGATAGTATCTTTTTATTCTTAATGAATTAAGAGATTTGTTAGCTTTCTCTATAAGTACCTGATTTATCTTTTCTTTAAGTTGTTCAATTTTTTTTGTCAGTTGAATATTCGGGGCTACTTTATTCTCAGCATTCAATTGATATAACATAATATATAATTCTGAGAGGGGTGCTCCTGCCATCTTCTTTGCCCGAGCTCCTAACTTAATAAAGTGTCCCCTAATAACGGCTTTGTATGCGCACCATAAAGTGCTAGCTGTTATATCTCTTGTGTCATTTTCCTGAAAAAATAATTGTGTTGTTTCCTTTATGTACTTAATATCCAAATCTCTCATCATTAGCTTATCATTAATTCTCCATTCTGGTTGAATCTTATTGGTTGTATCTTTAATGTCCACCGTTAAGAGGTTATGATCTGACCATGTGATTTCATGAATTTTAGATTTTACAACCCAGGACATCATGGTGATATCAGCAATTGCCAGATCTATCCTTGAATAGGCAGTATGTGATTTAGAAAAACACGTATAGTCCTTATCTATAGGGTGTACAGTACGCCAGATATCATATAATGAGTGTTGTCGTAAAAGAGCTTGGAATTTTTTTGCTCGCGAAATTATATTTTTATCTTTTATATTTCCCTTTAAAGACATCTTATCTAGATGGGGGTCCAAGACACAATTGAAATCTCCCATCCATATTAATGAGCCCTGCTTAATATCCATTATTTTCTGCATTAATGATGACAAAAAAGGGAGCACAGATTGGTTAGGAGCATAGACATTTACCAACGTCATCATTTTCTTATTTATTTCTACAATCATTATAATGAATCTGGCGTCGGGATCTAAATCCACAAATTTCACATTTATATCAATCCCCTTAGCAAACACAATTGCCACTCCTCTCTTTTTTTTTTCCTTTAGAGATGCCGAGAATATCAGAGGGAATCTCTGAGTTTCCCTTTTGATCTTATCTAAAGTCCTCCAATGAGTTTCTTGTAAGAAACAGATTTTAATATTTTCTGACCATAAGCGGTTTAGCAATATTGAACGTTTTTGTGGAGAGTTGAGCCCCTGAACATTAATTGTAGCAAATCTGAACATTGTTATATCAAATTAAATATAAATAGTTTCTTGGTAAAATCATTCATTTGGACGTTTACAGCGGGAAATCTACCTACACACAGGTTAACATTCAAATTCCACATACCAATACATGAAACATACATTTGTAAGCAACACCTTCTATTGGGTGATTGCATACTTCCACCTATGTAACTCAAAGATACACGAGTGGATATTGCCATCTAGTGATGGCCGTCGAAGTCTCCAAAGGGCAATAATATATATATTTCTTAATATTGGTCTCATATAATTCAGCGGGGCGAAAAAAAAAAAAAAAAAAAAGGGAATATAAAAATGTCTAATCTGGTAAATATTCCAGAGAATATGACTCTAACTAATATACTGTGTCAACTTGGATAAACCATGTCTTAAGGGCTTATAGTGAAGCATGTGCAATTCAAATATATGTGTATATTGATATTCTAAATAAGAAAAAAAAAAAAAAAAAAAAAAGAATATAAAAATGTCTAATCTGGTAAATATTCCAGAGAATATAACTCTAACTAATATACTGTGTCAACTTGGATAAACCAAGTCTAAAGGGCTTATAGTGGAGCATGTGCAATTCAAATATATGTGTATATTGATATTCTAAATAAGAAAAAAAAAAAAAAATGTGAAATGTAAAAATGTCTAATCTGGTAAATATTCCAGAGAATATGACTCTAACTAATATACTGTGTCAACTTGGATAAACCAAGTCTTAAGGGCTTATAGTGAAGCATGTGCAATTCAAATATATGTGTATATTGATATTCTAAATAAGAAAAAAAAAAAAAAAAAAAAGGAATATAAAAATGTCTAATCTGGTAAATATTCCATAGAATATAACTCTAACTAATATACTGTGTCAACTTGGATAAACCAAGTCTAAAGGGCTTATAGTGAAGCATGTGCAATTCAAATATATGTGTATATTGATATTCTAAATAAAAAAAAAAAAATAAAAAAAAAATGTGAGATGTAAAAATGTCTAATCTGGTAAATATTCCAAAGAGTATAACTATAACTAATATATTTGTGTCAACTTGGATAAACCAAGTCTAAAGGGCTTAAAGTGAAGCGTGTGCAATGTGTATATTAATATTCTAAATGGCAAAAAAAAAAAAAAAAAAACAATTCAATGGTGATAATAAAATGTGATGTCTTGGCCTTATAGTGTTGGCCTTCATTAAAAGTGTGAAAAAAAAAATTGGAATAAAAAAAAAAAAAAAAAAAACCTTTACCCCTCATGTCTTTATTTATAATAGATTAAGCGTCCTGGGTATTACTATAGATCTTATTCAGTAACATCCATTTTTTCAATTTATCCGGTGAGTCGAAGGACCACAATTTATAGTCATACGTTAAAACAATTTTCATCGGTACGGCCCATCTATATCGAATGTCTTTCTGTCTCAGAATCTCCGTAAACTCTGCATATTGTCGTCTCTTAGTCCTAGTGTAGTAGGATATGTCTTGTAAAATTTTGATAGTTTCGTATGGTTTTGGTGGTGTTGCATTTCTTGCTTTTTTTAAGATATTATCTTTTATCCTTGTAGAAATGAAATGAATTAAAACATCTCTTGGAGTTTCTGAAGAAATACTAGAGGGTTTAGCTGTTCTATGGCATCTATCCCATAATTGAGTATTGGTTTCAAAATTAATGCCCAGTGCATCCAGAAAATTTTTCATAAAATCTTCCAATTTATCATTAGTAATTGTTTCTTGAATCCCTCTAAACCTAAGGTTATTCTGTCTCAAACGATCTTCTTGCTCAGCTAGTTTCTGCTCAAGCAACTCAGTTTTAATTGAATTTTGTTGTATAATGTCCCGTAAAAGTACTGTCTGTAATTCCAATGACTCCATTTTTTCCTCATTATGATTTACTCTTTTTGTTATAGCTGTTAAGTCAGTTTTTAAATCTTGTATGTTGATCTCTATAATTTGTTTGATCTGTTCAAGTTGAGCTGCTAGCGCTTCAGTTAGCTGGTTATGTATCAGATGTCTCATGTCTAGAGTAGCTGGGCTTAATTGCATATCACCTTCTGTTTGATTACTTATATTGGGATTATCCTCTGAATCCAGATCTTTTCGGTCTTGCTTAGGTGGAGGGGTAAAGAAGGAGAGTCTTTTCTCAGCTTTCTGATCTTTCCGCTCTTTCCTGGGCATTTTGTCTTGAGATTTTTTTGATGCCATAGTCTTTAAAGGTTATATTTATAATAAGTGAACTTAATACCGTAATCTTATGTATTCAGAAATTCCACTTAAATGTTAAGAAGGTAATAAGCATATCTTAGGGTCTCCTTAGACCAATTAACTCAGTTCTCTCAAAAGTATTGATATTAATATAGATCTTCGTTTAGCTTAAGTCCATGCGTTATTTTTTTTTTATTATTATTTATTTTTATTTATTTTTTTTTGTTTTTTTTTTTTTTCCTCCTCTTTCCTTCCTACCCTCCCCTGCCCCCTTTCTTTCCTCCTTCTCTTTCCTTTTCTTTTAAATTATCCTTTGGATAGTCTTTCCGTGGGATAAATTCTTAAGCATGAAAATACAAAACACCACTTTAACCCACAAGTAGTAAGTTATACAGACTTATCTGGAGATCCTGCCGTACGTCTTGAATTGATGTTTGGGCATTACTTCTACCCCTCCACCGCTTCACCGTTAAAATCTTCCATTCCTCCCGGCACTCTGATGATGTCCGCCACGCGTCCCCGTTCGCGGGTAAACTACAGCGTTCCACTCGAGGGCGAGGGCAGGTAGACTGCAGGCGCTCCGGCGTACATCAGGGAGCATCCTCCCGAAGCCACAGGCTCCCTCGGTAGGTCACTTCCCCGGCCGCGACGCCCGCTGGGCGGCCGGGATTGGTATCAGGTGCCGGTTTGACAGACGCTGGAGACCGGAAGACCTGGAGATCTAAACGCCCGAGCTCCGACATCCACGCTCACTCCCGCGTGCTACGTCATCGTTCACACCGTTCCTAAACCCCCACAACATTACTTTTATGTTGGTTGTTATTTGGGCTGCTGAAGGCATGATTTAAAGCAGTTTTGGTGAATTAGAAACAAAAAAAGTTTTTTTGAAAAAAGTATGGTGCTACGTCTAACTAGCTTCATGTTTTCATCCAAATACTGTATTGCTTGTAGCTTCCACATACTGCACCCCACAACATCACTTTTATGTTGGTTGTTATTTGGGCTGCTGAAGGCATGATTTAAAGCAGTTTTGGTGAATTAGAAACAAAAAAAGTTTTTTTTGCAAAAAAGTATGGTGCTAAGTGTAGATAGCTTCATGTTTTCATCCAAATACTGTATTGCGTGTAGCTTCCACATACTGCATCCCACAACATTACTTTTATGTTGGTTGTTATTTGGGCTGCTGAAGGCATGATTTAAAGCAGTTTTGGAGAATTAGAAACAAAAAAAGTTTTTTTGCAAAAAAGTATGGTGCTAGGTGTAGAAAGCTTCATGTTTTCATCCAAATACTGTATTGCTTGTAGCTTCCACATACTGCACCCCACAACATTACTTTTATGTTGGTTGTTATTTGGGCTGCTGAAGGCATGATTTAAAGCAGTTTTGGTGAATTAGAAACAAAAAAAGTTTTTTTTGCAAAAAAGTATGGTGCTAAGTGTAGATAGCTTCATGTTTTCATCCAAATACTGTATTGCGTGTAGCTTCCACATACTGCATCCCACAACATTACTTTTATGTTGGTTGTTATTTGGGCTGCTGAAGGCATGATTTAAAGCAGTTTTGGAGAATTAGAAACAAAAAAAGTTTTTTTGCAAAAAAGTATGGTGCTAGGTGTAGAAAGCTTCATGTTTTCATCCAAATACTGTATTGCTTGTAGCTTCCACATACTGCACCCCACAACATTACTTTTATGTTGGTTGTTATTTGGGCTGCTGAAGGCATGATTTAAAGCAGTTTTGGAGAATTAGAAACAAAAAAAGTTTTTTTGCAAAAAAGTATGGTGCTAGGTGTAGAAAGCTTCATGTTTTCATCCAAATACTGTATTGCTTGTAGCTTCCACATACTGCACCCCACAACATTACTTTTATGTTGGTTGTTATTTGGGCTGCTGAAGGCATGATTTAAAGCAGTTTTGGAGAATTAGAAACAAAAAAAGTTTTTTTGCAAAAAAGTATGGTGCTAGGTGTAGAAAGCTTCATGTTTTCATCCAAATACTGTATTGCTTGTAGCTTCCACATACTGCACCCCACAACATTACTTTTATGTTGGTTGTTATTTGGGCTGCTGAAGGCATGATTTAAAGCAGTTTTGGTGAATTAGAAACAAAAAAAGTTTTTTTGCAAAAAAGTATGGTGCTAAGTGTAGATAGCTTCATGTTTTCATCCAAATACTGTATTGCGTGTTGCTTCCACATACTGCATCCCACAACATTACTTTTATGTTGGTTGTTATTTGGGCTGCTGAAGGCATGATTTAAAGCAGTTTTGGAGAATTAGAAACAAAAAAAGTTTTATTGCAAAAAAGTATGGTGCTAAGTGTAGATAGCTTCATGTTTTCATTTAAATACTGTATTGCTTGTAGCTTCCACATACTGCATCCCACAACATTACTTTTATGTTGGTTGTTATTTGGGCTGCTGAAGGCATGATTTAAAGCAGTTTTGGAGAATTAGAAACAAAAAAAGTTTTTTTGCAAAAAAGTATGGTGCTAAGTGTAGATAGCTTCATGTTTTCATCCAAATACTGTATTGCGTGTAGCTTCCACATACTGCATCCAACAACATTACTTTTATGTTGGTTGTTATTTGGGCTGCTGAAGGCATGATTTAAAGCAGTTTTGGAGAATTAGAAACAAAAAAAGTTTTTTTGCAAAAAAGTATGGTGCTAGGTGTAGAAAGCTTCATGTTTTCATCCAAATACTGTATTGCTTGTAGCTTCCACATACTGCACCCCACAGCATTACTTTTATGTTGGTTGTTATTTGGGCTGCTGAAGGCATGATTTAAAGCAGTTTTGGTGAATTAGAAACAAAAAAAGTTTTTTTGCAAAAAAGTATGGTGCTAAGTGTAGATAGCTTCATGTTTTCATCCAAATACTGTATTGCGTGTAGCTTCCACATACTTTTCAAATATTTTTTATTACAGTTTTATAAAATACAAAACAAAAGTAAATGTAACTATAACATCAAACATATGAGACTGTCAAACAGTATCGCACATACAATATACAGTGTACAATAATAATTCAAATTGAAACCATAGAATTGGGAAATAGTAGTTACAACAATTATCACTCGAAAGAGAGGAAAAAAAAAACAAGGGGGGAAAAACAGGGGGGTAAAATGGAAATGTAAATTATTAAAATCTTCAATCCGGAAGTCTCTGTCTTCAGTTTAACCAAAGTTATCTCGCCACATAAAAAAAATATACATATGGATGAAAGATTAAGAAGAAGCGTGCAGAAATGTAAAATTAAAAAAATAATAATTTAAAGGAACAAAAAAGATAAACTAAAGTAAAAATTTCTTTCTAATTTTCTCTTCCCAGGTGTCCCAAAAAAATAAAAGTTGTGTTTTAAAAGCTGAGGGTGGCCTAATGGAAGATTCATAAGATTTATTCTCCAAAGTCATATACAAGATTTCTTTTATAGTCGGAACAACTCCTGTTTTCCAATACTTAGGGATAAGGATAGTAGCTGCAATCAGCAAATGACCTATGATGATCTTATCTATTTTAGGCAAATCAGACGGAAAATGTTTAAAAATACATAGTTCTGGCCTAAGTACCTCAATCTCGCTATTTATAAGCCTAATTATTGGTAATAAAGAGTCCCACATAGGTTTAATTAATGGACAATCCCAAAAAATATGAAGGAGATTACCTGGGCCATTACAGCCTCTCCAACATTTAAAACTTGTAGTCATCTTCATGCGAAAAAGCCTTTCCGGGGTCAGGTACCATCTGTATATTATCTTAAAATGATTTTCAAAATGTTGTGCGCATTGTGTTATGCCCCTTAGTCCCGAGAACACATCATTCCAGACAGCTAGATCGTATGTTTTACCTAATTCCTCTTCCCAGGCCGATAAAAATTTAAGTTTTTCTGAAACCTTCGAGGAGAGGGAAGAGTAACACAATGAGATAGTACCTGTCAGGTCCGGGGCATTAATATAAACTGTGTCTATATCAGTCAAAGCTAAATGAGACTGATCCACATCAAAATCAGATATATTAAATCGTTCTTGAATAATTTGAAGAATGAAGTCATAATCACATTGCCTGTCAGCATCTAAATTATATTTTTTTTGTAATTTTGGAAATGATAGAGCCGAATTATTCTTAAAGAAATCATTAATAGAAAAAATATGTTTGCCATTCCAGTTATCTATATCTAGGTCTGGAAGAACATATCTCAAGGAACCAAGTGACATCGCCCTGGACCAAGTAATAGATCCTGGTAGTTTATTAAATAATCTATCCCAAGAGAGTATAGCCAATTTAGTTGAGGGGTACATTTTTGTAAACCTGGGCCGATTAGAATGTGAAACCCATAAAACATCTTTTATACAAAAAGGTTTTAGTTTATTAATTTCCATAATAAGCCATCTAGGCCAATCCCTGTCCAAATTAAATTTGAAAGCGCTAGACGCATTCGATGCATAATAATAATTCCTAAAATCTGGCACCCCCAACCCGAAATTGTCTCTAGAATTAGTCAAAGTGGTAAATTTGACTCTGCTAGGCTTCTTCCTCCATATAAACTTTATGAGGGCAGAACGCACCGAATCAAAAAAAGAAATAGGCACACTTAAAGGTATGGCTCTTAAAAAATACAAAATCTTAGGGAGAATAACCATCTTAATGGAGTGTATTCTACCCAACCATGAAATCTCAAGATTGTCCCACCTCTCAAGATCCTGTAGCAAAGAGGGCCAAAAAGTCTTTAAATTGTAAGCATACATATGTTTTAAATTTTTACATAAATTAATGCCTAAATAGGAACTTCCTCCAGTCAAAGTCATACGATCTTTTAAGAGCAGTCAAATCATTCCTCTTTATATGGAATGGTAATGCCTGTGTTTTGCTATCATTAATTTTATAAAAGGACACTTCACGAAATTCTCTAAGAAGAGAAAATAAATGACCCATAGAAGTAGCTGGATCACTTAACGTAAGAATTACATCGTCTGCAAATAAACCCAATTTGTGAGTATCTCCATCTATTGTAACACCCTGAATATTACTATCAACTCTTATTGCCTCAGCCAAAGGCTCAATAGCTAAAGCAAAAAGTAAAGGTGACAAAGGGCAACCCTGCCTAGTCCCATTGGATAACGAGAATGAGTCGGACAAAACTCCAGAGGCCAGCACTTTTGCAGTAGGCTTCTGATACAAAGCAAAAATAGCTTTTCTCAAAGCAGCTGGGAACCCAAACCGAATCAAAACATCTTCCAAATATCCCCAATGGACCCTATCAAATGCCTTTTCGGCATCGAGTGATAAAAATAAAGAGGGGTGTTTAGATTTTTGAATATATGAGATCAAATTAATAAAACGTCTCGTATTGTCTGTTGCTTGACGTCTGGGAATAAAACCTACTTGATCGTTATGAACAAGCAGAGGCAATAAACTTGAGATACGATTAGCTAATATTTTCGAGTATAATTTGGTGTCATTATTAATTAGAGAAATGGGCCTAAAATTGGAACACCTATCAGGTTCCTTCCCGGGTTTAGGTAAAGTAGAAATTTGGGCACAAAGGGATTCATCAGGAATATAGCCATTTTTCGAATATTCGTTAAACAATTTCGTTAAATGTGGCAATAAGATATTTTTAAATTTGTGATAGTATAGAGCAGAAAAACCATCAGGACCCGGTGCCTTACCAGATGGAGTATCTTTAATAGCTTGAAGCACCTCCTCCAAAGAAATGTCCGACTCAAGAAATTCAACATGAAAATCAGGGATTCTAGGGAGATTAGTTTTATCCAAAAATTCAGTTATTTTAGCAGAGGTTGGTTGCGTTTCCAGAGGGGAATCTTTAAGGTTATAAAGTGACTTATAATATGCAGCAAAAGAATTAGATATGTCCCTAGGATGTAAAATTTTCTGGCCAGAATCATCCAATATATAAGCTATTCTAGATTGTATAGTTTTTTGTTTTAATTTATTCGCTAATAAATTAGAGGCTTTATTACCCTTTGAGTACATTGACATTTTTAAAGATCGTAAAGTTTTAGCAGTCTTTTCCAAATTAAGTTTATCCAATTTTGTTTTCACGTCTTTAATTAAAGCTGAAACAGAGAAAGAAGGGCCTAACTTATTTGCTAAATTCAAATTATATAATTCTTTCTCCAAAGTTTTAACATTTGCAGACGATGTTTTCCTAATATAAGAATTTCTCTGAATAAAATGTACTCTTAACACAGCCTTATGAGCATTCCAAATAGTAGAATATGGAATATCTTCAGTAATGTTTTCTTCAAAATATGAAGATAACGTTTTTTCAGCCAAGATTTTTTCATCTATGTTATTCAAAATGAAATCATTCAGTCTCCAAGGTCTATAAGGAATATGTGGTATTGTTTCATGAATACCCAAAGTAATAGGAGCATGATCTGACCATTTAAAATCTAAAATTTCAGCTTTCTCAATGAAAGCTAACATATTTTCAGGCACTAGAAAGCGATCGATACGAGAGTACATATTGTGGCCAGCTGAGTAAAAAGTATAATCTCTTTCATTAGGATGTAGGAGACGCCACACATCATAGTAACATTTGGATTGCAACAATTTGGAGCACCTCTTTGCAGTGGACATATAAGAATTTGAATTGGGAGAGGATTCCTCCCTCGAGACATCACTTTCAGGGTCCAATACGAAATTAGTATCACCACAAACAATCACTCTCCCCCTACATTCATCAAGAGCTGTTTGCATAACGTTTTTCAAATATTGAAATTGGGAACTCGTTGGAAAATAAACATTGAAAATGGAATAATCTACGTTATTCACTTTACCCACCCATAACACATATCTACCGTCAGGATCAATAATAGTTGTCAAAGTCTTGATAGCCAATGATTTGTTAAAAAAAATAGAAGTTCCCCTAGCCTTTGAAGAAAACTTAGAATGAAATTGAATGGGATAATACCTAGCAAAAATGTGGGGATTAAAATCATTTTTAAAGTGGGACTCCTGTATGCACAAAACATCTACACGCTTCTCCCTAGCCTCCTTCAACAACAGCCTTCTTTTATGAAAAGAGCCCAATCCCTTAACATTAAAGGACATTATTTTCAATACCATTGATTATAAGGAACATCAAAAATGAACACAAGACTGTAAATGGCTAAAACACAAAATAAAGGGATTGGGCCTAACACATCAAATTTTAAAAACATGAAAGGGTATTGTAAAGGAGGTACAAGCACGCACAGCGAGAGAACCAAAAGAAACAAAATAAGAAGTATCACACAAGAGCTTCCATTGATTACAAATGGGTAGGGGAAAAACAACAAAACTAAAAAAGAAATGATTCCCTTCCTAATGGGGAACCAACTAAATTTGGAACAAATAAAATATATACCAAAGATAAAAAAATAGGCCCAAAGAGAGGAGTAAAAAGAAATTAAAAATATACTCCTCTCCATTGATGGTAAAAAAAAAAAGGCCTTACTGTTGGGGTGGTAGCGAGAGAACAGTGAGGACAGGGATAATGTAATAATTAATAACGTTGCATAAAAACGAATGAAAAAAATAAAAAATAAAAGAAATCTATTAAAGACCCACACATATAAGAAAAATATAAAAACAAAAGAAAACAAATAAAAATGGAAATAAATAATAAAAAAGAAACATTATCAACAAGTAGCCAGTTCGAATTAAGACAGTTAAAAAAGACCTCAAAAACATATGGATAGTTTTAAAACAATAGCTGGGCGGTGTCCCTGTAGCAGTGTTTCTTAACAACATATCCATGCTCCTGCAGAGATACTGCAATGTTTATTTAACAAAGAAGTTCCGGTTGTTTACTCCTGAGAACAATAGAGGAATAGGGAAATTCCAGAGATTTGAAATAGGTGTGGCACGCCCAGTCAGCGCCATCAACTTGCAAAAAGAAAACAAAAAATAGAAAAACACGGAAAAAAAAATCAATGTCTATATGTATAGAGCACATATCAATAAATCAAACCTATTACTCCGCAATAATGGCTTCTTCATCCAATATAGCTGCAGCTTCTGCAATTTTGGTATGCATTCTGCGATCAAATCTTTGTCCCTTAGATTCGTGACGTCTTGGCGAAAATATTTGTAAAAAATCCTTTCCCTCTTCCGGTGATGTTATAACATAGTTCTGACCATCATGCCTAAATAAAACTTTAACAGGGAATCCCCATCTGTATCGGATATTCAGAGCTTGTAATTCCCTTGTAAGAAATTGAAAATCTTTTCTTCGTGACATAGTGGAAGCAGAAAAATCTTGAAAGAATTTGAGGTTTGTATACTCCTCACAGAGATTAGCACCCGTTCTCACAGCAGTCAGGAACTCATCCTTAACATGGAAGAAATGTAATCGTGCTATAGTGTCCCTTGCAGCCTCCTTAGGAGCTCGGTTGGACTTCGGCAGCCGATGGCATCGGTCAATCAAAATCTCTGGTTCAGCACGATTTTTCAGAACTGAGCCAATAATTTTTTTAACATATGCGCCTAGATCTTGATTTTGTATGGATTCAGGTATATTTCTGATCCGTATATTATTGCGCCTACTACGATCTTCCAAATCAGCAATTTTTAGTTTACTTAGCTCGAGTTGGTGTTCAAGCAGATCCACACGCTTTTCTAACTCTAAATGTGAGTTCCTCTGCAGACCAAGAGCCTGTTCAGTACGATCCACACGAATGTCCAGTTCGTTTATATCCTTCTTAATAACGGAAATCTCTTTCATCAAATCATCACGAATCCCATTCCTGAGATCCGTAAGCAGCTTAATTAATCGAGGTTCCGTAACAGTCATACCTGATCTCTCAAACTCCTCACCCATCTTAGCCTGTTTCTTACGTGGGGACTCAGTGTCTTCAATCACAAGCTTTTCCACAGGTTTCGAGGCACCCGAAGTTTTGGTTGAAAACTTCTGCTTTTGCATCTTCCAATCAGTCCAATAGTAGTTCGATTCTGGAACGGGTCCAAAGTTGAATGCTGTTTTTTTAATGAAAAAAGCCCAAATCCTCACAGAGCTCTTGCACTATGCTGCCATCTCACTCGATGGTCAAGCCACGCCCCCGTAGCTTCCACATACTGCATCCCACAACATTACTTTTATGTTGGTTGTTATTTGGGCTGCTGAAGGCATGATTTAAAGCAGTTTTGGAGAATTAGAAACAAAAAAAGTTTTTTTGCAAAAAAGTATGGTGCTAGATGTAGAAAGCTTCATGTTTTCATCCAAATACTGTATTGCTTGTAGCTTCCACATACTGCACCACACAACATTACTTTTATGTTGGTTGTTATTTGGGCTGCTGAAGGCATGATTTAAAGCAGTTTTGGTGAATTAGAAACACAAAAAGTTTTTTTGCAAAAAAGTATGGTGCTAAGTGTAGATAGCTTCATGTTTTCATCCAAATACTGTATTGCGTGTAGCTTCCACATACTGCATCCCACAACATTACTTTTATGTTGGTTGTTATTTGGGCTGCTGAAGGCATGATTTAAAGCAGTTTTGGTGAATTAGAAACAAAAAAAGTTTTTTTGCAAAAAAGTATGGTGCTAGGTGTAGATAGCTTCATCATTTGAAAAGTAGATAGCTTCATGTTTTCATCCAAATACTGTATTGCTTGTAGCTTCCACATACTGCATCCCACAACATTACTTTTATGTTGGTTGTTATTTGGGCTGCTGAAGGCATGATTTAAAGCAGTTTTGGAGAATTAGAAACAAAAAAAGTTTTTTTGCAAAAAAGTATGGTGCTAGGTGTAGAAAGCTTCATGTTTTCATCCAAATACTGTATTGCTTGTAGCTTCCACATACTGCACCCCACAACATTACTTTTATGTTGGTTGTTATTTGGGCTGCTGAAGGCATGATTTAAAGCAGTTTTGGTGAATTAGAAACAAAAAAAGTTTTTTTGCAAAAAAGTATGGTGCTAGGTGTAGAAAGCTTCATATTTTCATCCAAATACTGTATTGCTTGTAGCTTCCACATACTGCACCCCACAACATTACTTTTATGTTGGTTGTTATTTGGGCTGCTGAAGGCATGATTTAAAGCAGTTTTGGTGAATTAGAAACAAAAAGAGTTTTTTTGCAAAAAAGTATGGTGCTAAGTGTAGATAGCTTCATGTTTTCATTTAAATGCTGTATTGCTTGTAGCTTCCACATACTGCATCCCACAACATTACTTTTATGTTGGTTGTTATTTGGGCTGCTGAAGGCATGATTTAAAGCAGTTTTGGTGAATTAGAAACAAAAAAAGTTTTTTTGCAAAAAAGTATGGTGCTAAGTGTAGATAGCTTCATGTTTTCATCCAAATACTGTATTGCGTGTAGCTTCCACATACTGCATCCCACAACATTACTTTTATGTTGGTTGTTATTTGGGCTGCTGAAGGCATGATTTAAAGCAGTTTTGGAGAATTAGAAACAAAAAAAGTTTTTTTGCAAAAAAGTATGGTGCTAGGTGTAGAAAGCTTCATGTTTTCATCCAAATACTGTATTGCTTGTAGCTTCCACATACTGCACCCCACAACATTACTTTTATGTTGGTTGTTATTTGGGCTGCTGAAGGCATGATTTAAAGCAGTTTTGGTGAATTAGAAACAAAAAAAGTTTTTTTGCAAAAAAGTATGGTGCTAAGTGTAGATAGCTTCATGTTTTCATCCAAATACTGTATTTCTTGTAGCTTCCACATACTGCAACCCACAACATTACTTTTATGTTGGTTGTTATTTGGGCTGCTGAAGGCATGATTTAAAGCAGTTTTGGTGAATTAAAAACAAAAAAAGTTTTTTTGCAAAAAAGTATGGTGCTAAGTGTAGATAGCTTCATGTTTTCATCCAAATACTGTATTGCGTGTAGCTTCCACATACTGCATCCCACAACATTACTTTTATGTTGGTTGTTATTTGGGCTGCTGAAGGCATGATTTAAAGCAGTTTTGGAGAATTAGAAACAAAAAAAGTTTTTTTGCAAAAAAGTATGGTGCTAGGTGTAGAAAGCTTCATGTTTTCATCCAAATACTGTCTTGCTTGTAGCTTCCACATACTGCACCCCACAACATTACTTTTATGTTGGTTGTTATTTGGGCTGCTGAAGGCATGATTTAAAGCAGTTTTGGTGAATTAGAAACAAAAAAAGTTTTTTTGCAAAAAAGTATGGTGCTAAGTGTAGATAGCTTCATGTTTTCATCCAAATACTGTATTGCGTGTAGCTTCCACATACTGCATCCCACAACATTACTTTTATGTTGGTTGTTATTTGGGCTGCTGAAGGCATGATTTAAATCAGTTTTGGTGAATTAGAAACAAAAAAAGTTTTATTTGCAAAAAAGTATGGTGCTAAGTGTAGATAGCTTCATGTTTTCATCCAAATACTGTATTGCGTGTAGCTTCCACATACTGCATCCCACAACATTACTTTTATGTTGGTTGTTATTTGGGCTGCTGAAGGCATGATTTAAAGCAGTTTTGGAGAATTAGAAACAAAAAAAGTTTTTTTGCAAAAAAGTATGGTGCTAGGTGTAGATAGCTTCATCATTTGAAAAGTAGATAGCTTCATGTTTTCATCCAAATACTGTATTGCTTGTAGCTTCCACATACTGCATCCCACAACATTACTTTTATGTTGGTTGTTATTTGGGCTGCTGAAGGCATGATTTAAAGCAGTTTTGGAGAATTAGAAACAAAAAAAGTTTTTTTGCAAAAAAGTATGGTGCTAGGTGTAGAAAGCTTCATGTTTTCATCCAAATACTGTATTGCTTGTAGCTTCCACATACTGCACCCCACAACATTACTTTTATGTTGGTTGTTATTTGGGCTGCTGAAGGCATGATTTAAAGCAGTTTTGGTGAATTAGAAACAAAAAAAGTTTTTTTGCAAAAAAGTATGGTGCTAAGTGTAGATAGCTTCATGTTTTCATCCAAATACTGTATTGCGTGTAGCTTCCACATACTTTTCAAATATTTTTTATTACAGTTTTATAAAATACAAAACAAAAGTAAATGTAACTATAACATCAAACATATGAGACTGTCAAACAGTATCGCACATACAATATACAGTGTACAATAATAATTCAAATTGAAACCATAGAATTGGGAAATAGTAGTTACAACAATTATCACTCGAAAGAGAGGAAAAAAAAAACAAGGGGGGAAAAACAGGGGGGTAAAATGGAAATGTAAATTATTAAAATCTTCAATCCGGAAGTCTCTGTCTTCAGTTTAACCAAAGTTATCTCGCCACATAAAAAAAATATACATATGGATGAAAGATTAAGAAGAAGCGTGCAGAAATGTAAAATTAAAAAAATAATAATTTAAAGGAACAAAAAAGATAAACTAAAGTAAAAATTTCTTTCTAATTTTCTCTTCCCAGGTGTCCCAAAAAAATAAAAGTTGTGTTTTAAAAGCTGAGGGTGGCCTAATGGAAGATTCATAAGATTTATTCTCCAAAGTCATATACAAGATTTCTTTTATAGTCGGAACAACTCCTGTTTTCCAATACTTAGGGATAAGGATAGTAGCTGCAATCAGCAAATGACCTATGATGATCTTATCTATTTTAGGCAAATCAGACGGAAAATGTTTAAAAATACATAGTTCTGGCCTAAGTACCTCAATCTCGCTATTTATAAGCCTAATTATTGGTAATAAAGAGTCCCACATAGGTTTAATTAATGGACAATCCCAAAAAATATGAAGGAGATTACCTGGGCCATTACAGCCTCTCCAACATTTAAAACTTGTAGTCATCTTCATGCGAAAAAGCCTTTCCGGGGTCAGGTACCATCTGTATATTATCTTAAAATGATTTTCAAAATGTTGTGCGCATTGTGTTATGCCCCTTAGTCCCGAGAACACATCATTCCAGACAGCTAGATCGTATGTTTTACCTAATTCCTCTTCCCAGGCCGATAAAAATTTAAGTTTTTCTGAAACCTTCGAGGAGAGGGAAGAGTAACACAATGAGATAGTACCTGTCAGGTCCGGGGCATTAATATAAACTGTGTCTATATCAGTCAAAGCTAAATGAGACTGATCCACATCAAAATCAGATATATTAAATCGTTCTTGAATAATTTGAAGAATGAAGTCATAATCACATTGCCTGTCAGCATCTAAATTATATTTTTTTTGTAATTTTGGAAATGATAGAGCCGAATTATTCTTAAAGAAATCATTAATAGAAAAAATATGTTTGCCATTCCAGTTATCTATATCTAGGTCTGGAAGAACATATCTCAAGGAACCAAGTGACATCGCCCTGGACCAAGTAATAGATCCTGGTAGTTTATTAAATAATCTATCCCAAGAGAGTATAGCCAATTTAGTTGAGGGGTACATTTTTGTAAACCTGGGCCGATTAGAATGTGAAACCCATAAAACATCTTTTATACAAAAAGGTTTTAGTTTATTAATTTCCATAATAAGCCATCTAGGCCAATCCCTGTCCAAATTAAATTTGAAAGCGCTAGACGCATTCGATGCATAATAATAATTCCTAAAATCTGGCACCCCCAACCCGAAATTGTCTCTAGAATTAGTCAAAGTGGTAAATTTGACTCTGCTAGGCTTCTTCCTCCATATAAACTTTATGAGGGCAGAACGCACCGAATCAAAAAAAGAAATAGGCACACTTAAAGGTATGGCTCTTAAAAAATACAAAATCTTAGGGAGAATAACCATCTTAATGGAGTGTATTCTACCCAACCATGAAATCTCAAGATTGTCCCACCTCTCAAGATCCTGTAGCAAAGAGGGCCAAAAAGTCTTTAAATTGTAAGCATACATATGTTTTAAATTTTTACATAAATTAATGCCTAAATAGGAACTTCCTCCAGTCAAAGTCATACGATCTTTTAAGAGCAGTCAAATCATTCCTCTTTATATGGAATGGTAATGCCTGTGTTTTGCTATCATTAATTTTATAAAAGGACACTTCACGAAATTCTCTAAGAAGAGAAAATAAATGACCCATAGAAGTAGCTGGATCACTTAACGTAAGAATTACATCGTCTGCAAATAAACCCAATTTGTGAGTATCTCCATCTATTGTAACACCCTGAATATTACTATCAACTCTTATTGCCTCAGCCAAAGGCTCAATAGCTAAAGCAAAAAGTAAAGGTGACAAAGGGCAACCCTGCCTAGTCCCATTGGATAACGAGAATGAGTCGGACAAAACTCCAGAGGCCAGCACTTTTGCAGTAGGCTTCTGATACAAAGCAAAAATAGCTTTTCTCAAAGCAGCTGGGAACCCAAACCGAATCAAAACATCTTCCAAATATCCCCAATGGACCCTATCAAATGCCTTTTCGGCATCGAGTGATAAAAATAAAGAGGGGTGTTTAGATTTTTGAATATATGAGATCAAATTAATAAAACGTCTCGTATTGTCTGTTGCTTGACGTCTGGGAATAAAACCTACTTGATCGTTATGAACAAGCAGAGGCAATAAACTTGAGATACGATTAGCTAATATTTTCGAGTATAATTTGGTGTCATTATTAATTAGAGAAATGGGCCTAAAATTGGAACACCTATCAGGTTCCTTCCCGGGTTTAGGTAAAGTAGAAATTTGGGCACAAAGGGATTCATCAGGAATATAGCCATTTTTCGAATATTCGTTAAACAATTTCGTTAAATGTGGCAATAAGATATTTTTAAATTTGTGATAGTATAGAGCAGAAAAACCATCAGGACCCGGTGCCTTACCAGATGGAGTATCTTTAATAGCTTGAAGCACCTCCTCCAAAGAAATGTCCGACTCAAGAAATTCAACATGAAAATCAGGGATTCTAGGGAGATTAGTTTTATCCAAAAATTCAGTTATTTTAGCAGAGGTTGGTTGCGTTTCCAGAGGGGAATCTTTAAGGTTATAAAGTGACTTATAATATGCAGCAAAAGAATTAGATATGTCCCTAGGATGTAAAATTTTCTGGCCAGAATCATCCAATATATAAGCTATTCTAGATTGTATAGTTTTTTGTTTTAATTTATTCGCTAATAAATTAGAGGCTTTATTACCCTTTGAGTACATTGACATTTTTAAAGATCGTAAAGTTTTAGCAGTCTTTTCCAAATTAAGTTTATCCAATTTTGTTTTCACGTCTTTAATTAAAGCTGAAACAGAGAAAGAAGGGCCTAACTTATTTGCTAAATTCAAATTATATAATTCTTTCTCCAAAGTTTTAACATTTGCAGACGATGTTTTCCTAATATAAGAATTTCTCTGAATAAAATGTACTCTTAACACAGCCTTATGAGCATTCCAAATAGTAGAATATGGAATATCTTCAGTAATGTTTTCTTCAAAATATGAAGATAACGTTTTTTCAGCCAAGATTTTTTCATCTATGTTATTCAAAATGAAATCATTCAGTCTCCAAGGTCTATAAGGAATATGTGGTATTGTTTCATGAATACCCAAAGTAATAGGAGCATGATCTGACCATTTAAAATCTAAAATTTCAGCTTTCTCAATGAAAGCTAACATATTTTCAGGCACTAGAAAGCGATCGATACGAGAGTACATATTGTGGCCAGCTGAGTAAAAAGTATAATCTCTTTCATTAGGATGTAGGAGACGCCACACATCATAGTAACATTTGGATTGCAACAATTTGGAGCACCTCTTTGCAGTGGACATATAAGAATTTGAATTGGGAGAGGATTCCTCCCTCGAGACATCACTTTCAGGGTCCAATACGAAATTAGTATCACCACAAACAATCACTCTCCCCCTACATTCATCAAGAGCTGTTTGCATAACGTTTTTCAAATATTGAAATTGGGAACTCGTTGGAAAATAAACATTGAAAATGGAATAATCTACGTTATTCACTTTACCCACCCATAACACATATCTACCGTCAGGATCAATAATAGTTGTCAAAGTCTTGATAGCCAATGATTTGTTAAAAAAAATAGAAGTTCCCCTAGCCTTTGAAGAAAACTTAGAATGAAATTGAATGGGATAATACCTAGCAAAAATGTGGGGATTAAAATCATTTTTAAAGTGGGACTCCTGTATGCACAAAACATCTACACGCTTCTCCCTAGCCTCCTTCAACAACAGCCTTCTTTTATGAAAAGAGCCCAATCCCTTAACATTAAAGGACATTATTTTCAATACCATTGATTATAAGGAACATCAAAAATGAACACAAGACTGTAAATGGCTAAAACACAAAATAAAGGGATTGGGCCTAACACATCAAATTTTAAAAACATGAAAGGGTATTGTAAAGGAGGTACAAGCACGCACAGCGAGAGAACCAAAAGAAACAAAATAAGAAGTATCACACAAGAGCTTCCATTGATTACAAATGGGTAGGGGAAAAACAACAAAACTAAAAAAGAAATGATTCCCTTCCTAATGGGGAACCAACTAAATTTGGAACAAATAAAATATATACCAAAGATAAAAAAATAGGCCCAAAGAGAGGAGTAAAAAGAAATTAAAAATATACTCCTCTCCATTGATGGTAAAAAAAAAAAGGCCTTACTGTTGGGGTGGTAGCGAGAGAACAGTGAGGACAGGGATAATGTAATAATTAATAACGTTGCATAAAAACGAATGAAAAAAATAAAAAATAAAAGAAATCTATTAAAGACCCACACATATAAGAAAAATATAAAAACAAAAGAAAACAAATAAAAATGGAAATAAATAATAAAAAAGAAACATTATCAACAAGTAGCCAGTTCGAATTAAGACAGTTAAAAAAGACCTCAAAAACATATGGATAGTTTTAAAACAATAGCTGGGCGGTGTCCCTGTAGCAGTGTTTCTTAACAACATATCCATGCTCCTGCAGAGATACTGCAATGTTTATTTAACAAAGAAGTTCCGGTTGTTTACTCCTGAGAACAATAGAGGAATAGGGAAATTCCAGAGATTTGAAATAGGTGTGGCACGCCCAGTCAGCGCCATCAACTTGCAAAAAGAAAACAAAAAATAGAAAAACACGGAAAAAAAAATCAATGTCTATATGTATAGAGCACATATCAATAAATCAAACCTATTACTCCGCAATAATGGCTTCTTCATCCAATATAGCTGCAGCTTCTGCAATTTTGGTATGCATTCTGCGATCAAATCTTTGTCCCTTAGATTCGTGACGTCTTGGCGAAAATATTTGTAAAAAATCCTTTCCCTCTTCCGGTGATGTTATAACATAGTTCTGACCATCATGCCTAAATAAAACTTTAACAGGGAATCCCCATCTGTATCGGATATTCAGAGCTTGTAATTCCCTTGTAAGAAATTGAAAATCTTTTCTTCGTGACATAGTGGAAGCAGAAAAATCTTGAAAGAATTTGAGGTTTGTATACTCCTCACAGAGATTAGCACCCGTTCTCACAGCAGTCAGGAACTCATCCTTAACATGGAAGAAATGTAATCGTGCTATAGTGTCCCTTGCAGCCTCCTTAGGAGCTCGGTTGGACTTCGGCAGCCGATGGCATCGGTCAATCAAAATCTCTGGTTCAGCACGATTTTTCAGAACTGAGCCAATAATTTTTTTAACATATGCGCCTAGATCTTGATTTTGTATGGATTCAGGTATATTTCTGATCCGTATATTATTGCGCCTACTACGATCTTCCAAATCAGCAATTTTTAGTTTACTTAGCTCGAGTTGGTGTTCAAGCAGATCCACACGCTTTTCTAACTCTAAATGTGAGTTCCTCTGCAGACCAAGAGCCTGTTCAGTACGATCCACACGAATGTCCAGTTCGTTTATATCCTTCTTAATAACGGAAATCTCTTTCATCAAATCATCACGAATCCCATTCCTGAGATCCGTAAGCAGCTTAATTAATCGAGGTTCCGTAACAGTCATACCTGATCTCTCAAACTCCTCACCCATCTTAGCCTGTTTCTTACGTGGGGACTCAGTGTCTTCAATCACAAGCTTTTCCACAGGTTTCGAGGCACCCGAAGTTTTGGTTGAAAACTTCTGCTTTTGCATCTTCCAATCAGTCCAATAGTAGTTCGATTCTGGAACGGGTCCAAAGTTGAATGCTGTTTTTTTAATGAAAAAAGCCCAAATCCTCACAGAGCTCTTGCACTATGCTGCCATCTCACTCGATGGTCAAGCCACGCCCCCGTAGCTTCCACATACTGCATCCCACAACATTACTTTTATGTTGGTTGTTATTTGGGCTGCTGAAGGCATGATTTAAAGCAGTTTTGGAGAATTAGAAACAAAAAAAGTTTTTTTGCAAAAAAGTATGGTGCTAGATGTAGAAAGCTTCATGTTTTCATCCAAATACTGTATTGCTTGTAGCTTCCACATACTGCACCACACAACATTACTTTTATGTTGGTTGTTATTTGGGCTGCTGAAGGCATGATTTAAAGCAGTTTTGGTGAATTAGAAACACAAAAAGTTTTTTTGCAAAAAAGTATGGTGCTAAGTGTAGATAGCTTCATGTTTTCATCCAAATACTGTATTGCGTGTAGCTTCCACATACTGCATCCCACAACATTACTTTTATGTTGGTTGTTATTTGGGCTGCTGAAGGCATGATTTAAAGCAGTTTTGGTGAATTAGAAACAAAAAAAGTTTTTTTGCAAAAAAGTATGGTGCTAGGTGTAGATAGCTTCATCATTTGAAAAGTAGATAGCTTCATGTTTTCATCCAAATACTGTATTGCTTGTAGCTTCCACATACTGCATCCCACAACATTACTTTTATGTTGGTTGTTATTTGGGCTGCTGAAGGCATGATTTAAAGCAGTTTTGGAGAATTAGAAACAAAAAAAGTTTTTTTGCAAAAAAGTATGGTGCTAGGTGTAGAAAGCTTCATGTTTTCATCCAAATACTGTATTGCTTGTAGCTTCCACATACTGCACCCCACAACATTACTTTTATGTTGGTCGTTATTTGGGCTGCTGAAGGCATGATTTAAAGCAGTTTTGGTGAATTAGAAACAAAAAAAGTTTTTTTGCAAAAAAATATGGTGCTAAGTGTAGATAGCTTCATGTTTTCATCCAAATACTGTATTGCGTGTAGCTTCCACATACTGCATCCCACTACATTACTTTTATGTTGGTTGTTATTTGGGCTGCTGAAGGCATGATTTAAAGCAGTTTTGGAGAATTAGAAACAAAAAAAGTTTTTTTGCAAAAAAGTATGGTGCTAGGTGTAGAAAGCTTCATATTTTCATCCAAATACTGTATTGCTTGTAGCTTCCACATACTGCACCCCACAACATTACTTTTATGTTGGTTGTTATTTGGGCTGCTGAAGGCATGATTTAAAGCAGTTTTGGTGAATTAGAAACAAAAAGAGTTTTTTTGCAAAAAAGTATGGTGCTAAGTGTAGATAGCTTCATGTTTTCATTTAAATGCTGTATTGCTTGTAGCTTCCACATACTGCATCCCACAACATTACTTTTATGTTGGTTGTTATTTGGGCTGCTGAAGGCATGATTTAAAGCAGTTTTGGTGAATTAGAAACAAAAAAAGTTTTTTTGCAAAAAAGTATGGTGCTAAGTGTAGATAGCTTCATGTTTTCATCCAAATACTGTATTGCGTGTAGCTTCCACATACTGCATCCCACAACATTACTTTTATGTTGGTTGTTATTTGGGCTGCTGAAGGCATGATTTAAAGCAGTTTTGGAGAATTAGAAACAAAAAAAGTTTTTTTGCAAAAAAGTATGGTGCTAGGTGTAGAAAGCTTCATGTTTTCATCCAAATACTGTATTGCTTGTAGCTTCCACATACTGCACCCCACAACATTACTTTTATGTTGGTTGTTATTTGGGCTGCTGAAGGCATGATTTAAAGCAGTTTTGGTGAATTAGAAACAAAAAAAGTTTTTTTGCAAAAAAGTATGGTGCTAAGTGTAGATAGCTTCATGTTTTCATCCAAATACTGTATTTCTTGTAGCTTCCACATACTGCAACCCACAACATTACTTTTATGTTGGTTGTTATTTGGGCTGCTGAAGGCATGATTTAAAGCAGTTTTGGTGAATTAAAAACAAAAAAAGTTTTTTTGCAAAAAAGTATGGTGCTAAGTGTAGATAGCTTCATGTTTTCATCCAAATACTGTATTGCGTGTAGCTTCCACATACTGCATCCCACAACATTACTTTTATGTTGGTTGTTATTTGGGCTGCTGAAGGCATGATTTAAAGCAGTTTTGGAGAATTAGAAACAAAAAAAGTTTTTTTGCAAAAAAGTATGGTGCTAGGTGTAGAAAGCTTCATGTTTTCATCCAAATACTGTCTTGCTTGTAGCTTCCACATACTGCACCCCACAACATTACTTTTATGTTGGTTGTTATTTGGGCTGCTGAAGGCATGATTTAAAGCAGTTTTGGTGAATTAGAAACAAAAAAAGTTTTTTTGCAAAAAAGTATGGTGCTAAGTGTAGATAGCTTCATGTTTTCATCCAAATACTGTATTGCGTGTAGCTTCCACATACTGCATCCCACAACATTACTTTTATGTTGGTTGTTATTTGGGCTGCTGAAGGCATGATTTAAATCAGTTTTGGTGAATTAGAAACAAAAAAAGTTTTATTTGCAAAAAAGTATGGTGCTAAGTGTAGATAGCTTCATGTTTTCATCCAAATACTGTATTGCGTGTAGCTTCCACATACTGCATCCCACAACATTACTTTTATGTTGGTTGTTATTTGGGCTGCTGAAGGCATGATTTAAAGCAGTTTTGGTGAATTAGAAACAAAAAAAGTTTTTTTGCAAAAAAGTATGGTGCTAGGTGTAGATAGCTTCATCATTTGAAAAGTAGATAGCTTCATGTTTTCATCCAAATACTGTATTGCTTGTAGCTTCCACATACTGCATCCCACAACATTACTTTTATGTTGGTTGTTATTTGGGCTGCTGAAGGCATGATTTAAAGCAGTTTTGGAGAATTAGAAACAAAAAAAGTTTTTTTGCAAAAAAGTATGGTGCTAGGTGTAGAAAGCTTCATGTTTTCATCCAAATACTGTATTGCTTGTAGCTTCCACATACTGCACCCCACAACATTACTTTTATGTTGGTTGTTATTTGGGCTGCTGAAGGCATGATTTAAAGCAGTTTTGGTGAATTAGAAACAAAAAAAGTTTTTTTGCAAAAAAGTATGGTGCTAAGTGTAGATAGCTTCATGTTTTCATCCAAATACTGTATTGCGTGTAGCTTCCACATACTTTTCAAATATTTTTTATTACAGTTTTATAAAATACAAAACAAAAGTAAATGTAACTATAACATCAAACATATGAGACTGTCAAACAGTATCGCACATACAATATACAGTGTACAATAATAATTCAAATTGAAACCATAGAATTGGGAAATAGTAGTTACAACAATTATCACTCGAAAGAGAGGAAAAAAAAACAAGGGGGGAAAAACAGGGGGGTAAAATGGAAATGTAAATTATTAAAATCTTCAATCCGGAAGTCTCTGTCTTCAGTTTAACCAAAGTTATCTCGCCACATAAAAAAAATATACATATGGATGAAAGATTAAGAAGAAGCGTGCAGAAATGTAAAATTAAAAAAATAATAATTTAAAGGAACAAAAAAGATAAACTAAAGTAAAAATTTCTTTCTAATTTTCTCTTCCCAGGTGTCCCAAAAAAATAAAAGTTGTGTTTTAAAAGCTGAGGGTGGCCTAATGGAAGATTCATAAGATTTATTCTCCAAAGTCATATACAAGATTTCTTTTATAGTCGGAACAACTCCTGTTTTCCAATACTTAGGGATAAGGATAGTAGCTGCAATCAGCAAATGACCTATGATGATCTTATCTATTTTAGGCAAATCAGACGGAAAATGTTTAAAAATACATAGTTCTGGCCTAAGTACCTCAATCTCGCTATTTATAAGCCTAATTATTGGTAATAAAGAGTCCCACATAGGTTTAATTAATGGACAATCCCAAAAAATATGAAGGAGATTACCTGGGCCATTACAGCCTCTCCAACATTTAAAACTTGTAGTCATCTTCATGCGAAAAAGCCTTTCCGGGGTCAGGTACCATCTGTATATTATCTTAAAATGATTTTCAAAATGTTGTGCGCATTGTGTTATGCCCCTTAGTCCCGAGAACACATCATTCCAGACAGCTAGATCGTATGTTTTACCTAATTCCTCTTCCCAGGCCGATAAAAATTTAAGTTTTTCTGAAACCTTCGAGGAGAGGGAAGAGTAACACAATGAGATAGTACCTGTCAGGTCCGGGGCATTAATATAAACTGTGTCTATATCAGTCAAAGCTAAATGAGACTGATCCACATCAAAATCAGATATATTAAATCGTTCTTGAATAATTTGAAGAATGAAGTCATAATCACATTGCCTGTCAGCATCTAAATTATATTTTTTTTGTAATTTTGGAAATGATAGAGCCGAATTATTCTTAAAGAAATCATTAATAGAAAAAATATGTTTGCCATTCCAGTTATCTATATCTAGGTCTGGAAGAACATATCTCAAGGAACCAAGTGACATCGCCCTGGACCAAGTAATAGATCCTGGTAGTTTATTAAATAATCTATCCCAAGAGAGTATAGCCAATTTAGTTGAGGGGTACATTTTTGTAAACCTGGGCCGATTAGAATGTGAAACCCATAAAACATCTTTTATACAAAAAGGTTTTAGTTTATTAATTTCCATAATAAGCCATCTAGGCCAATCCCTGTCCAAATTAAATTTGAAAGCGCTAGACGCATTCGATGCATAATAATAATTCCTAAAATCTGGCACCCCCAACCCGAAATTGTCTCTAGAATTAGTCAAAGTGGTAAATTTGACTCTGCTAGGCTTCTTCCTCCATATAAACTTTATGAGGGCAGAACGCACCGAATCAAAAAAAGAAATAGGCACACTTAAAGGTATGGCTCTTAAAAAATACAAAATCTTAGGAAGAATAACCATCTTAATGGAGTGTATTCTACCCAACCATGAAATCTCAAGATTGTCCCACCTCTCAAGATCCTGTAGCAAAGAGGGCCAAAAAGTCTTTAAATTGTAAGCATACATATGTTTTAAATTTTTACATAAATTAATGCCTAAATAGGAACTTCCTCCAGTCAAAGTCATACGATCTTTTAAGAGCAGTCAAATCATTCCTCTTTATATGGAATGGTAATGCCTGTGTTTTGCTATCATTAATTTTATAAAAGGACACTTCACGAAATTCTCTAAGAAGAGAAAATAAATGACCCATAGAAGTAGCTGGATCACTTAACGTAAGAATTACATCGTCTGCAAATAAACCCAATTTGTGAGTATCTCCATCTATTGTAACACCCTGAATATTACTATCAACTCTTATTGCCTCAGCCAAAGGCTCAATAGCTAAAGCAAAAAGTAAAGGTGACAAAGGGCAACCCTGCCTAGTCCCATTGGATAACGAGAATGAGTCGGACAAAACTCCAGAGGCCAGCACTTTTGCAGTAGGCTTCTGATACAAAGCAAAAATAGCTTTTCTCAAAGCAGCTGGGAACCCAAACCGAATCAAAACATCTTCCAAATATCCCCAATGGACCCTATCAAATGCCTTTTCGGCATCGAGTGATAAAAATAAAGAGGGGTGTTTAGATTTTTGAATATATGAGATCAAATTAATAAAACGTCTCGTATTGTCTGTTGCTTGACGTCTGGGAATAAAACCTACTTGATCGTTATGAACAAGCAGAGGCAATAAACTTGAGATACGATTAGCTAATATTTTCGAGTATAATTTGGTGTCATTATTAATTAGAGAAATGGGCCTAAAATTGGAACACCTATCAGGTTCCTTCCCGGGTTTAGGTAAAGTAGAAATTTGGGCACAAAGGGATTCATCAGGAATATAGCCATTTTTCGAATATTCGTTAAACAATTTCGTTAAATGTGGCAATAAGATATTTTTAAATTTGTGATAGTATAGAGCAGAAAAACCATCAGGACCCGGTGCCTTACCAGATGGAGTATCTTTAATAGCTTGAAGCACCTCCTCCAAAGAAATGTCCGACTCAAGAAATTCAACATGAAAATCAGGGATTCTAGGGAGATTAGTTTTATCCAAAAATTCAGTTATTTTAGCAGAGGTTGGTTGCGTTTCCAGAGGGGAATCTTTAAGGTTATAAAGTGACTTATAATATGCAGCAAAAGAATTAGATATGTCCCTAGGATGTAAAATTTTCTGGCCAGAATCATCCAATATATAAGCTATTCTAGATTGTATAGTTTTTTGTTTTAATTTATTCGCTAATAAATTAGAGGCTTTATTACCCTTTGAGTACATTGACATTTTTAAAGATCGTAAAGTTTTAGCAGTCTTTTCCAAATTAAGTTTATCCAATTTTGTTTTCACGTCTTTAATTAAAGCTGAAACAGAGAAAGAAGGGCCTAACTTATTTGCTAAATTCAAATTATATAATTCTTTCTCCAAAGTTTTAACATTTGCAGACGATGTTTTCCTAATATAAGAATTTCTCTGAATAAAATGTACTCTTAACACAGCCTTATGAGCATTCCAAATAGTAGAATATGGAATATCTTCAGTAATGTTTTCTTCAAAATATGAAGATAACGTTTTTTCAGCCAAGATTTTTTCATCTATGTTATTCAAAATGAAATCATTCAGTCTCCAAGGTCTATAAGGAATATGTGGTATTGTTTCATGAATACCCAAAGTAATAGGAGCATGATCTGACCATTTAAAATCTAAAATTTCAGCTTTCTCAATGAAAGCTAACATATTTTCAGGCACTAGAAAGCGATCGATACGAGAGTACATATTGTGGCCAGCTGAGTAAAAAGTATAATCTCTTTCATTAGGATGTAGGAGACGCCACACATCATAGTAACATTTGGATTGCAACAATTTGGAGCATCTCTTTGCAGTGGACATATAAGAATTTGAATTGGGAGAGGATTCCTCCCTCGAGACATCACTTTCAGGGTCCAATACGAAATTAGTATCACCACAAACAATCACTCTCCCCCTACATTCATCAAGAGCTGTTTGCATAACGTTTTTCAAATATTGAAATTGGGAACTCGTTGGAAAATAAACATTGAAAATGGAATAATCTACGTTATTCACTTTACCCACCCATAACACATATCTACCGTCAGGATCAATAATAGTTGTCAAAGTCTTGATAGCCAATGATTTGTTAAAAAAAATAGAAGTTCCCCTAGCCTTTGAAGAAAACTTAGAATGAAATTGAATGGGATAATACCTAGCAAAAATGTGGGGATTAAAATCATTTTTAAAGTGGGACTCCTGTATGCACAAAACATCTACACGCTTCTCCCTAGCCTCCTTCAACAACAGCCTTCTTTTATGAAAAGAGCCCAATCCCTTAACATTAAAGGACATTATTTTCAATACCATTGATTATAAGGAACATCAAAAATGAACACAAGACTGTAAATGGCTAAAACACAAAATAAAGGGATTGGGCCTAACACATCAAATTTTAAAAACATGAAAGGGTATTGTAAAGGAGGTACAAGCACGCACAGCGAGAGAACCAAAAGAAACAAAATAAGAAGTATCACACAAGAGCTTCCATTGATTACAAATGGGTAGGGGAAAAACAACAAAACTAAAAAAGAAATGATTCCCTTCCTAATGGGGAACCAACTAAATTTGGAACAAATAAAATATATACCAAAGATAAAAAAATAGGCCCAAAGAGAGGAGTAAAAAGAAATTAAAAATATACTCCTCTCCATTGATGGTAAAAAAAAAAGGCCTTACTGTTGGGGTGGTAGCGAGAGAACAGTGAGGACAGGGATAATGTAATAATTAATAACGTTGCATAAAAACGAATGAAAAAAATAAAAAATAAAAGAAATCTATTAAAGACCCACACATATAAGAAAAATATAAAAACAAAAGAAAACAAATAAAAATGGAAATAAATAATAAAAAAGAAACATTATCAACAAGTAGCCAGTTCGAATTAAGACAGTTAAAAAAGACCTCAAAAACATATGGATAGTTTTAAAACAATAGCTGGGCGGTGTCCCTGTAGCAGTGTTTCTTAACAACATATCCATGCTCCTGCAGAGATACTGCAATGTTTATTTAACAAAGAAGTTCCGGTTGTTTACTCCTGAGAACAATAGAGGAATAGGGAAATTCCAGAGATTTGAAATAGGTGTGGCACGCCCAGTCAGCGCCATCAACTTGCAAAAAGAAAACAAAAAATAGAAAAACACGGAAAAAAAAATCAATGTCTATATGTATAGAGCACATATCAATAAATCAAACCTATTACTCCGCAATAATGGCTTCTTCATCCAATATAGCTGCAGCTTCTGCAATTTTGGTATGCATTCTGCGATCAAATCTTTGTCCCTTAGATTCGTGACGTCTTGGCGAAAATATTTGTAAAAAATCCTTTCCCTCTTCCGGTGATGTTATAACATAGTTCTGACCATCATGCCTAAATAAAACTTTAACAGGGAATCCCCATCTGTATCGGATATTCAGAGCTTGTAATTCCCTTGTAAGAAATTGAAAATCTTTTCTTCGTGACATAGTGGAAGCAGAAAAATCTTGAAAGAATTTGAGGTTTGTATACTCCTCACAGAGATTAGCACCCGTTCTCACAGCAGTCAGGAACTCATCCTTAACATGGAAGAAATGTAATCGTGCTATAGTGTCCCTTGCAGCCTCCTTAGGAGCTCGGTTGGACTTCGGCAGCCGATGGCATCGGTCAATCAAAATCTCTGGTTCAGCACGATTTTTCAGAACTGAGCCAATAATTTTTTTAACATATGCGCCTAGATCTTGATTTTGTATGGATTCAGGTATATTTCTGATCCGTATATTATTGCGCCTACTACGATCTTCCAAATCAGCAATTTTTAGTTTACTTAGCTCGAGTTGGTGTTCAAGCAGATCCACACGCTTTTCTAACTCTAAATGTGAGTTCCTCTGCAGACCAAGAGCCTGTTCAGTACGATCCACACGAATGTCCAGTTCGTTTATATCCTTCTTAATAACGGAAATCTCTTTCATCAAATCATCACGAATCCCATTCCTGAGATCCGTAAGCAGCTTAATTAATCGAGGTTCCGTAACAGTCATACCTGATCTCTCAAACTCCTCACCCATCTTAGCCTGTTTCTTACGTGGGGACTCAGTGTCTTCAATCACAAGCTTTTCCACAGGTTTCGAGGCACCCGAAGTTTTGGTTGAAAACTTCTGCTTTTGCATCTTCCAATCAGTCCAATAGTAGTTCGATTCTGGAACGGGTCCAAAGTTGAATGCTGTTTTTTTAATGAAAAAAGCCCAAATCCTCACAGAGCTCTTGCACTATGCTGCCATCTCACTCGATGGTCAAGCCACGCCCCCGTAGCTTCCACATACTGCATCCCACAACATTACTTTTATGTTGGTTGTTATTTGGGCTGCTGAAGGCATGATTTAAAGCAGTTTTGGAGAATTAGAAACAAAAAAAGTTTTTTTGCAAAAAAGTATGGTGCTAGATGTAGAAAGCTTCATGTTTTCATCCAAATACTGTATTGCTTGTAGCTTCCACATACTGCACCACACAACATTACTTTTATGTTGGTTGTTATTTGGGCTGCTGAAGGCATGATTTAAAGCAGTTTTGGTGAATTAGAAACACAAAAAGTTTTTTTGCAAAAAAGTATGGTGCTAAGTGTAGATAGCTTCATGTTTTCATCCAAATACTGTATTGCGTGTAGCTTCCACATACTGCATCCCACAACATTACTTTTATGTTGGTTGTTATTTGGGCTGCTGAAGGCATGATTTAAAGCAGTTTTGGAGAATTAGAAACAAAAAAAGTTTTTTTGCAAAAAAGTATGGTGCTAGGTGTAGAAAGCTTCATATTTTCATCCAAATACTGTATTGCTTGTAGCTTCCACATACTGCACCCCACAACATTACTTTTATGTTGGTTGTTATTTGGGCTGCTGAAGGCATGATTTAAAGCAGTTTTGGAGAATTAGAAACAAAAAAAGTTTTTTTGCAAAAAAGTATGGTGCTAGGTGTAGAAAGCTTCATGTTTTCATCCAAATACTGTATTGCTTGTAGCTTCCACATACTGCACCCCACAACATTACTTTTATGTTGGTTGTTATTTGGGCTGCTGAAGGCATGATTTAAAGCAGTTTTGGTGAATTAGAAACAAAAAAAGTTTTTTTGCAAAAAAGTATGGTGCTAAGTGTAGATAGCTTCATGTTTTCATCCAAATACTGTATTGCGTGTAGCTTCCACATACTGCATCCCACAACATTACTTTTATGTTGGTTGTTATTTGGGCTGCTGAAGGCATGATTTAAAGCAGTTTTGGAGAATTAGAAACAAAAAAAGTTTTTTTGCAAAAAAGTATGGTGCTAGGTGTAGAAAGCTTCATATTTTCATCCAAATACTGTATTGCTTGTAGCTTCCACATACTGCACCCCACAACATTACTTTTATGTTGGTTGTTATTTGGGCTGCTGAAGGCATGATTTAAAGCAGTTTTGGAGAATTAGAAACAAAAAAAGTTTTTTTGCAAAAAAGTATGGTGCTAGGTGTAGAAAGCTTCATGTTTTCATCCAAATACTGTATTGCTTGTAGCTTCCACATACTGCACCCCACAACATTACTTTTATGTTGGTTGTTATTTGGGCTGCTGAAGGCATGATTTAAAGCAGTTTTGGTGAATTAGAAACAAAAAAAGTTTTTTTGCAAAAAAGTATGGTGCTAAGTGTAGATAGCTTCATGTTTTCATCCAAATACTGTATTGCGTGTAGCTTCCACATACTGCATCCCACAACATTACTTTTATGTTGGTTGTTATTTGGGCTGCTGAAGGCATGATTTAAAGCAGTTTTGGAGAATTAGAAACAAAAAAAGTTTTTTTCCAAAAAAGTATGGTGCTAGGTGTAGAAAGCTTCATGTTTTCATCCAAATACTGTATTGCTTGTAGCTTCCACATACTGCACCCCACAACATTACTTTTATGTTGGTTGTTATTTGGGCTGCTGAAGGCATGATTTAAAGCAGTTTTGGAGAATTAGAAACAAAAAAAGTTTTTTTGCAAAAAAGTATGGTGCTAGGTATAGAAAGCTTCATGTTTTCATCCAAATACTGTATTGCTTGTAGCTTCCACATACTGCACCCCACAACATTACTTTTATGTTGGTTGTTATTTGGGCTGCTGAAGGCATGATTTAAAGCAGTTTTGGAGAATTAGAAACAAAAAAGTTTTTTGCAAAAAAGTATGGTGCTAGGTGTAGAAAGCGTCATGTTTTCATCCAAATACTGTATTGCTTGTAGCTTCCACATACTGCACCCCACAACATTACTTTTATGTTGGTTGTTATTTGGGCTGCTGAAGGCATGATTTAAAGCAGTTTTGGTGAATTAGAAACAAAAAAAGTTTTCTTGCAAAAAAGTATGGTGCTAAGTGTAGATAGCTTCATGTTTTCATCCAAATACTATATTGCGTGTAGCTTCCACATACTGCATCCCACAACATTACTTTTATGTTGGTTGTTATTTGGGCTGCTGAAGGCATGATTTAAAGCAGTTTTGGAGAATTAGAAACAAAAAAATGTTTTTTGCAGAAAAGTATGGTGCTAGGTGTAGAAAGCTTCATGTTTTCATCCAAATACTGTATTGCTTGTAGCTTCCACATACTGCACCCCACAACATTACTTTTATGTTGGTTGTTATTTGGGCTGCTGAAGGCATGATTTAAAGCAGTTTTGGAGAATTAGAAACAAAAAAGTTTTTTGCAAAAAAGTATGGTGCTAGGTGTAGAAAGCTTCATGTTTTCATCCAAATACTGTATTGCTTGTAGCTTCCACATACTGCACCCCACAACATTACTTTTATGTTGGTTGTTATTTGGGCTGCTGAAGGCATGATTTAAAGCAGTTTTGGTGAATTAGAAACAAAAAAAGTTTTCTTGCAAAAAAGTATGGTGCTAAGTGTAGATAGCTTCATGTTTTCATCCCAATACTGTATTGCTTGTAGCTTCCACATACTGCACCACACAACATTACTTTTATGTTGGTTGTTATTTGGGCTGCTGAAGGCATGATTTAAAGCAGTTTTGGAGAATTAGAAACAAAAAAAGTTTTTTTGCAAAAAAGTATGGTGCTAGGTGTAGAAACTTCATGTTTTCATCGAAATACTGTATTGCTTGTAGCTTCCACATACTGCACCCCACAACATTACTTTTATGTTGGTTGTTATTTGGGCTGCTGAGGGCATGATTTAAAGCAGTTTTGGAGAATTAGAAACAAAAAAAGTTTTTTTGCAAAAAAGTATGGTGCTAGGTGTAGAAAGCTTCATGTTTTCATCCAAATACTGTATTGCTTGTAGCTTCCACATACTGCATCCCACAACATTACTTTTATGTTGGTTGTTATTTGGGCTGCTGAAGGCATGATTTAAAGCAGTTTTGGTGAATTAGAAACAAAAAAAGTTTTTTTGCAAAAAGTATGGTGCTAGGTGTAGAAAGCTTCATGTTTTCATCCAAATACTGTATTGCTTGTAGCTTCCACATACTGCATCCCACAACATTACTTTTATGTTGGTTGTCATTTGGGCTGCTGAAGGCATGATTTAAAGCAGTTTTGGAGAATTAGAAACAAAAAAAGTTTTTTTGCAAAAAAGTATGGTGCTAGGTGTAGAAAGCTTCATGTTTTCATCCAAATACTGTATTGCTTGTAGCTTCCACATACTGCACCCCACAACATTACTTTTATGTTGGTTGTTATTTGGGCTGCTGAAGGCATGATTTAAAGCAGTTTTGGAGAATTAGAAACAAAAACAGTTTTTTTGCAAAAAAGTATGGTGCTAGGTGTAGAAAGCTTCATGTTTTCATCCAAATACTGTATTGCTTGTAGCTTCCACATACTGCACCCCACAACATTACTTTTATGTTGGTTGTTATTTGGGCTGCTGAAGGCATGATTTAAAGCAGTTGTGGTGAATTAGAAACAAAAAAAGTTTTTTTGCAAAAAAGTATGGTGCTAGGTGTAGAAAACTTCATGTTTTCATCCAAATACTGTATTGCTTGTAGCTTCCACATACTGCACCCCACAATATTACTTTTATGTTGGTTGTTATTTGGGCTGCTGAAGGCATGATTTAAAGCAGTTTTGGAGAATTAGAAACAAAAAAAGTTTTTTTGCAAAAAAGTATGGTGCTAGATGTAGAAAGCTTCATGTTTTCATCCAAATACTGTATTGCTTGTAGCTTCCACATACTGCACCCCACAACATTACTTTTATGTTGGTTGTTATTTGGGCTGCTGAAGGCATGATTTAAAGCAGTTTTGGTGAATTAGAAACAAAAAAAGTTTTTTTGCAAAAAAGTATGGTGCTAAGTGTAGATAGCTTCATGTTTTCATCCAAATACTGAATTGCGTGTAGCTTCCACATACTGCACCCCACAACATTACTTTTATGTTGGTTGTTATTTGGGCTGCTGAAGGCATGATTTAAAGCAGTTTTGGTGAATTAGAAACAAAAAAAGTTTTTTTGCAAAAAAGTATGGTGCTAGGTGTAGAAAGCTTCATGTTTTCATCCAAATACTGTATTGCTTGTAGCTTCCACATACTGCACCCCACAACATTACTTTTATGTTGGTTGTTATTTGGGCTGCTGAAGGCATGATTTAAAGCAGTTTTGGAGAATTAGAAACAAAAAAGTTTTTTTGCAAAAAAGTATGGTGCTAGGTATAGAAAGCTTCATGTTTTCATCCAAATACTGTATTGCTTGTAGCTTCCACATACTGCACCACACAACATTACTTTTATGTTGGTTGTTATTTGGGCTGCTGAAGGCATGATTTAAAGCAGTTTTGGTGAATTAGAAACACAAAAAGTTTTTTTGCAAAAAAGTATGGTGCTAAGTGTAGATAGCTTCATGTTTTCATCCAAATACTGTATTGCGTGTAGCTTCCACATACTGCATCCCACAACATTACTTTTATGTTGGTTGTTATTTGGGCTGCTGAAGGCATGATTTAAAGCAGTTTTGGAGAATTAGAAACAAAAACAGTTTTTTTGCAAAAAAGTATGGTGCTAGGTGTAGAAAGCTTCATGTTTTCATCCAAATACTGTATTGCTTGTAGCTTCCACATACTGCACCCCACAACATTACTTTTATGTTGGTTGTTATTTGGGCTGCTGAAGGCATGATTTAAAGCAGTTTTGGTGAATTAGAAACAAAAAAAGTTTTTTTGCAAAAAAGTATGGTGCTAGGTGTAGAAAACTTCATGTTTTCATCCAAATACTGTATTGCTTGTAGCTTCCACATACTGCACCCCACAACATTACTTTCATGTTGGTTGTTATTTGGGCTGCTGAAGGCATGATTTAAAGCAGTTTTGGAGAATTAGAAACAAAAAAAGTTTTTTTGCAAAAAAGTATGGTGCTAAGTGTAGATAGCTTCATGTTTTCATCCAAATACTGAATTGCGTGTAGCTTCCACATACTGCACCCCACAACATTACTTTTATGTTGGTTGTTATTTGGGCTGCTGAAGGCATGATTTAAAGCAGTTTTGGTGAATTAGAAACAAAAAAAGTTTTTTTGCAAAAAAGTATGGTGCTAGGTGTAGAAAGCTTCATGTTTTCATCCAAATACTGTATTGCTTGTAGCTTCCACATACTGCACCCCACAACATTACTTTTATGTTGGTTGTTATTTGGGCTGCTGAAGGCATGATTTAAAGCAGTTTTGGAGAATTAGAAACAAAAAAAGTTTTTTTGCAAAAAAGTATGGTGCTAGGTGTAGAAACTTCATGTTTTCATCCAAATACTGTATTGCTTGTACATACTGCACATACTGCACCCCACAACATTACTTTTATGTTGGTTGTTATTTGGGCTGCTGAAGGCATGATTTAAAGCAGTTTTGGTGAATTAGAAACAAAAAAAGTTTTTTTGCAAAAAAGTATGGTGCTAAGTGTAGATAGCTTCATGTTTTCATCCAAATACTGAATTGCGTGTAGCTTCCACATACTGCACCCCACAACATTACTTTTATGTTGGCTGTTATTTGGGCTGCTGAAGGCATGATTTAAAGCAGTTTTGGAGAATTAGAAACAAAAAAAGTTTTTTTGCAAAAAAGTATGGTGCTAGGTGTAGAAAGCTTCATGTTTTCATCCAAATACTGTATTGCTTGTAGCTTCCACATACTGCACCCCACAACATTACTTTTATGTTGGTTGTTATTTGGGCTGCTGAAGGCATGATTTAAAGCAGTTTTGGTGAATTAGAAACAAAAAAAGTTTTTTTGCAAAAAAGTATGGTGCTAGGTGTAGAAAGCTTCATGTTTTCATCCGAATACTGTATTGCTTGTAGCTTCCACATACTGCACCCCACAAGATTACTTTCATGTTGGTTGTTATTTGGGCTGCTGAAGGCATGATTTAAAGCAGTTTTGGTGAATTAGAAACAAAAAAAGTTTTTTTGCAAAAAAGTATGGTGCTAAGTGTAGATAGCTTCATGTTTTCATCCAAATACTGTATTGCGTGTAGCTTCCACATACTGCATCCCACTACATTACTTTTATGTTGGTTGTTATTTGGGCTGCTGAAGGCATGATTTAAAGCAGTTTTGGAGAATTAGAAACAAAAAAAGTTTTTTTGCAAAAAAGTATGGTGCTAGGTGTAGAAACTTCATGTTTTCATCCAAATACTGTATTGCTTGTAGCTTCCACATACTGCACCCCACAACATTACTTTTATGTTGGTTGTTATTTGGGGTGCTGAAGGCATGATTTAAAGCAGTTTTGGAGAATTAGAAACAAAAAAAGTTTTTTGCAAAAAAGTATGGTGCTAGGTGTAGAAAGCTTCATGTTTTCATCCAAATACTGTATTGCTTGTAGCGTCCACATACTGCACCCCACAACATTACTTTTATGTTGGTTGTTATTTGGGCTGCTGAAGGCATGATTTAAACCAGTTTTGGTGAATTAGAAACAAAAAAAGTTTTTTTGCAAAAAAGTATGGTGCTAGATGTAGAAAGCTTCATGTTTTCATCCAAATACTGTATTGCTTGTAGCTTCCACATACTGCATCCCACAACATTACTTTTATGTTGGTTGTTATTTGGGCTGCTGAAGGCATGATTTAAAGCAGTTTTGGTGAATTAGAAACACAAAAAGTTTTTTTGCAAAAAAGTATGGTGCTAGATGTAGAAAGCTTCATGTTTTCATCCAAATACTGTATTGCTTGTAGCTTCCACATACTGCACCCCACAACATTACTTTTATGTTGGTTGTTATTTGGGCTGCTGAAGGCATGATTTAAAGCAGTTTTGGTGAATTAGAAACAAAAAAAGTTTTTTTGCAAAAAAGTATGGTGCTAAGTGTAGATAGCTTCATGTTTTCATCCAAATACTGTATTGCGTGTAGCTTCCACATACTGCATCCCACAACATTACTTTTCTGTTGGTTATTTGGGCTGCTGAAGGCATGATTTAAAGCAGTTTTGGTGAATTAGGAACAAAAAAAGTTTTTTTGCAAAAAAGTATGGTGCTAGGTGTAGAAAACTTCATGTTTTTCATCCAAATACTGTATTGCTTGTAGCTTCCACATACTGCACCCCACAACATTACTTTTATGTTGGTTGTTATTTGGGCTGCTGAAGGCATGATTTAAAGCAGTTTTGGTGAATTAGAAACAAAAAAAATTTTTGCAAAAAAGTATGGTGCTAAGTGTAGATAGCTTCATGTTTTCATCCAAATACTGAATTGCGTGTAGCTTCCACATACTGCATCCCACAACATTACTTTTATGTTGGTTGTTATTTGGGCTGCTGAAGGCATGATTTAAAGCAGTTTTGGAGAATTAGAAACAAAAAAAGTTTTTTGGCAAAAAAGTATGGTGCTAGGTGTAGAAAGCTTCATGTTTTCATCCAAATACTGTATTGCTTGTAGCTTCCACATACTGCACCCCACAACATTACTTTTATGTTGGTTGTTATTTGGGCTGCTGAAGGCATGATTTAAAGCAGTTTTGGTGAATTAGAAACAAAAAATTTTTTTTTGCAAAAAAGTATGGTGCTAAGTGTAGATAGCTTCATGTTTTCATTTAAATACTGTATTGCTTGTAGCTTCCACATACTGCATCCCACAACATTACTTTTATGTTGGTTGTTATTTGGGCTGCTGAAGGCATGATTTAAAGCAGTTTTGGTGAATTAGAAACAAAAAAAGTTTTTTTGCAAAAAAGTATGGTGCTAAGTGTAGATAGCTTCATGTTTTCATCCAAATACTGTATTGCGTGTGGCTTCCACATACTGCATCCCACAACATTACTTTTATGTTGGTTGTTATTTGGGCTGCTGAAGGCATGATTTAAAGCAGTTTTGGAGAATTAGAAACAAAAAAAGTTTTTTTGCAAAAAAGTATGGTGCTAGGTGTAGAAAGCTTCATGTTTTCATCCAAATACTGTATTGCTTGTACATACTGCACATACTGCACCCCACAACATTACTTTTATGTTGGTTGTTATTTGGGCTGCTGAAGGCATGATTTAAAGCAGTTTTGGTGAATTAGAAACAAAAAAAGTTTTTTACAAAAAAGTATGGTGCTAAGTGTAGATAGCTTCATGTTTTCATCCAAATACTGAATTGCGTGTAGCTTCCATATACTGCATCCCCCAACATTACTTTTATGTTGGTTGTTATTTGGGCTGCTGAAGGCATGATTTAAAGCAGTTTTGGTGAATTAGAAACAAAAATTTTTTTTTTCCAAAAAAGTATGGTGCTAAGTGTAGATAGCTTCATGTTTTCATCCAAATACTGTATTGCGTGTAGCTTCCACATACTGCATCCCACAACATTACTTTTATGTTGGTTGTTATTTGGGCTGCTGAAGGCATGATTTAAAGCAGTTTTGGAGAATTAGAAGCAAAAAAAGTTTTTTTGCAAAAAAGTATGGTGCTAGGTGTAGAAAGCTTCATGTTTTCATCCAAATACTGTATTGCGTGTAGCTTCCACATACTGCATCCCACAACATTACTTTTATGTTGGTTGTTATTTGGGCTGCTGAAGGCATGATTTAAAGCAGTTTTGGAGAATTAGAAACAAAAAAAGTTTTTTTGCAAAAAAGTATGGTGCTAGGTGTAGAAAGCTTCATGTTTTCATCCAAATACTGTATTGCTTGTAGCTTCCACATACTGCACCCCACAACATTACTTTTATGTTGGTTGTTATTTGGGCTGCTGAAGGCATGATTTAAAGCAGTTTTGGTGAATTAGAAAAAAAAAATCTTTTTTTGCAAAAAAGTATGGTGCTAGGTGTAGAAAGCTTCATGTTTTCATCCAAATACTGTATTGCTTGTAGCTTCCACATACTGCATCCCACAACATTACTTTTATGTTGGTTGTTATTTGGGCTGCTGAAGGCATGATTTAAAGCAGTTTTGGTGAATTAGAAACAAAAAAAGTTTTTTTGCAAAAAAGTATGGTGCTAAGTGTAGATAGCTTCATGTTTTCATCCAAATACTGTATTTCTTGTAGCTTCCACATACTGCAACCCACAACATTACTTTTATGTTGGTTGTTATTTGGGCTGCTGAAGGCATGATTTAAAGCAGTTTTGGTGAATTAGAAACAAAAAAAGTTTTTTTGCAAAAAAGTATGGTGCTAGGTGTAGAAAGCTTCATGTTTTCATCCAAATACTGTATTGCTTGTAGCTTCCACATACTGCACCCCACAACATTACTTTTATGTTGGTTGTTATTTGGGCTGCTGAAGGCATGATTTAAAGCAGTTTTGGTGAATTAGAAAAAAAAAAATCTTTTTTTGCAAAAAAGTATGGTGCTAGGTGTAGAAAGCTTCATGTTTTCATCCAAATACTGTATTGCTTGTAGCTTGTGGAAGCTACAAGCAATGCTTGTAGCTTGTGGAAGCTACAAGCAAAAAAGTATGGTGCTAGGTGTAGAAAGCTTCATGTTTTCATCCAAATACTGTATTGCTTGTAGCTTCCACATACTGCATCCCACAACATTACTTTTATGTTGGTTGTTATTTGGGCTGCTGAAGGCATGATTTAAAGCAGTTTTGGTGAATTAGAAACAAAAAAAGTTTTTTTGCAAAAAAGTATGGTGCTAAGTGTAGATAGCTTCATGTTTTCATCCAAATACTGTATTTCTTGTAGCTTCCACATACTGCAACCCACAACATTACTTTTATGTTGGTTGTTATTTGGGCTGCTGAAGGCATGATTTAAAGCAGTTTTGGTGAATTAGAAACAAAAAAAGTTTTTTTGCAAAAAAGTATGGTGCTAAGTGTAGATAGCTTCATGTTTTCATCCAAATACTGAATTGCGTGTAGCTTCCACATACTGCACCCCACAACATTACTTTTATGTTGGTTGTTATTTGGGCTGCTGAAGGCATGATTTAAAGCAGTTTTGGTGAATTAGAAACAAAAAAAGTTTTTTTGCAAAAAAGTATGGTGCTAGGTGTAGATAGCTTCATGTTTTCATCCAAATACTGTATTGCGTGTAGCTTCCACATACTGCATCCCACAACATTACTTTTATGTTGGTTGTTATTTGGGCTGCTGAAGGCATGATTTAAAGCAGTTTTGGAGAATTAGAAACAAAAAAAGTTTTTTTGCAAAAAAGTATGGTGCTAGGTGTAGAAAGCTTCATGTTTTCATCCAAATACTGTATTGCGTGTAGCTTCCACATACTGCATCCCACAACATTACTTTTATGTTGGTTGTTATTTGGGCTGCTGAAGGCATGATTTAAAGCAGTTTTGGAGAATTAGAAACAAAAAAAGTTTTTTTGCAAAAAAGTATGGTGCTAGGTGTAGAAAGCTTCATGTTTTCATCCAAATACTGTATTGCTTGTAGCTTCCACATACTGCATCCCACAACATTACTTTTATATTGGTTGTTATTTGGGCTGCTGAAGGCATGATTTAAAGCAGTTTTGGTGAATTAGAAACAAAAAGAGTTTTTTTGCAAAAAAATATGGTGCTAAGTGTAGATAGCTTCATGTTTTCATCCAAATACTGTATTGCGTGTAGCTTCCACATACTGCATCCCACAACATTACTTTTATGTTGGTTGTTATTTGGGCTGCTGAAGGCATGATTTAAAGCAGTTTTGGAGAATTAGAAACAAAAAAAGTTTTTTTGCAAAAAAGTATGGTGCTAGGTGTAGAAAGCTTCATGTTTTCATCCAAATACTGTATTGCTTGTAGCTTCCACATACTGCACCCCACAACATTACTTTTATGTTGGTTGTTATTTGGGCTGCTGAAGGCATGATTTAAAGCAGTTTTGGTGAATTAGAAACAAAAAAAGTTTTTTTGCAAAAAAGTATGGTGCTAAGTGTAGATAGCTTCATGTTTTCATCCAAATACTGTATTGCGTGTAGCTTCCACATACTGCATCCCACAACATTACTTTTATGTTGGTTGTTATTTGGGCTGCTGAAGGCATGATTTAAAGCAGTTTTGGTGAATTAGAAAAAAAAGAGTTTTTTTGCAAAAAAGTATGGTGCTAAGTGTAGATAGCTTCATGTTTTCATCCAAATACTGTATTGCGTGTAGCTTCCACATACTGCATCCCACAACATTACTTTTATGTTGGTTGTTATTTGGGCTGCTGAAGGCATGATTTAAAGCAGTTGTGGAGAATTAGAAACAAAAAAAGTTTTTTTGCAAAAAAGTATGGTGCTAAGTGTAGATAGCTTCATGTTTTCATCCAAATACTGTATTGCGTGTAGCTTCCACATACTGCATCCCACAACATTACTTTTATGTTGGTTGTTATTTGGGCTGCTGAAGGCATGATTTAAAGCAGTTTTGGTGAATTAGAAAAAAAAGAGTTTTTTTGCAAAAAAGTATGGTGCTAAGTGTAGATAGCTTCATGTTTTCATCCAAATACTGTATTGCGTGTAGCTTCCACATACTGCATCCCACCACATTACTTTTATGTTGGTTGTTATTTGGGCTGCTGAAGGCATGATTTAAAGCAGTTTTGGAGAATTAGAAACAAAAAAAGTTTTTTTGCAAAAAAGTATGGTGCTAGGTGTAGAAAGCTTCATGTTTTCATCCAAATACTGTATTGCTTGTAGCTTCCACATACTGCACCCCACAACATTACTTTTATGTTGGTTGTTATTTGGGCTGCTGAAGGCATGATTTAAAGCAGTTTTGGTGAATTAGAAACAAAAAAAGTTTTTTTGCAAAAAAGTATGGTGCTAAGTGTAGATAGCTTCATGTTTTCATCCAAATACTGTATTGCGTGTAGCTTCTACATACTGCATCCCACAACATTACTTTTATGTTGGTTGTTATTTGGGCTGCTGGAGGCATGATTTAAAGCAGTTTTGGAGAATTAGAAACAAAAAAAGTTTTTTTGCAAAAAAGTATGGTGCTAGGTGTAGAAAGCTTCATGTTTTCATCCAAATACTGTATTGCTTGTAGCTTCCACATACTGCACCCCACAACATTACTTTTATGTTGGTTGTTATTTGGGCTGCTGAAGGCATGATTTAAAGCAGTTTTGGTGAATTAGAAAAAAAAACCTTTTTTTGCAAAAAAGTATGGTGCTAGGTGTAGAAAGCTTCATGTTTTCATCCAAATACTGTATTGCTTGTAGCTTCCACATACTGCATCCCACAACATTACTTTTATGTTGGTTGTTATTTGGGCTGCTGAAGGCATGATTTAAAGCAGTTTTGGTGAATTAGAAACAAAAAAAGTTTTTTTGCAAAAAAGTATGGTGCTAAGTGTAGATAGCTTCATGTTTTCATCCAAATACTGTATTTCTTGTAGCTTCCACATACTGCAACCCACAACATTACTTTTATGTTGGTTGTTATTTGGGCTGCTGAAGGCATGATTTAAAGCAGTTTTGGTGAATTAAAAACAAAAAAAGTTTTTTTGCAAAAAAGTATGGTGCTAAGTGTAGATAGCTTCATGTTTTCATCCAAATACTTTATTGCGTGTAGCTTCCACATACTGCATCCCACAACATTACTTTTATGTTGGTTGTTATTTGGGCTGCTGAAGGCATGATTTAAAGCAGTTTTGGAGAATTAGAAACAAAAAAAGTTTTTTTGCAAAAAAGTATGGTGCTAGGTGAAGAAAGCTTCATGTTTTCATCCAAATACTGTATTGCTTGTAGCTTCCACATACTGCACCCCACAACATTACTTTTATGTTGGTTGTTATTTGGGCTGCTGAAGGCATGATTTAAAGCAGTTTTGGAGAATTAGAAACAAAAAAAGTTTTTTTGCAAAAAAGTATGGTGCTAGGTGTAGAAAGCTTCATGTTTTCATCCAAATACTGTATTGCTTGTAGCTTCCACATACTGCACCCCACAACATTACTTTTATGTTGGTTGGTATTTGGGCTGCTGAAGGCATGATTTAAAGCAGTTTTGGTGAATTAGAAACAAAAAAAGTTTTTTTTGCTAAAAAGTATGGTGCTAGGTGTAGAAAGCTTCATGTTTTCATCCAAATACTGTATTGCTTGTAGCTTCCACATACTGCACCCCACAACATTACTTTTATGTTGGTTGTTATTTGGGCTGCTGAAGGCATGATTTAAAGCAGTTTTGGTGAATTAGAAACAAAAAAAGTTTTTTTGCAAAAAAGTATGGTGCTAAGTGTAGATAGCTTCATGTTTTCATCCAAATACTGTATTGCTTGTAGCTTCCACATACTGCACCCCACAACATTACTTTTATGTTGGTTGTTATTTGGGCTGCTGAAGGCATGATTTAAAGCAGTTTTGGTGAATTAGAAACAAAAAAAGTTTTTTTGCAAAAAAGTATGGTGCTAAGTGTAGATAGCTTCATGTTTTCATCCAAATACTGTATAGCGTGTAGCTTCCACATACTGCATCCCACAACATTACTTTTATGTTGGTTGTTATTTGGGCTGCTGAAGGCATGATTTAAAGCAGTTTTGGTGAATTAGAAACAAAAAAAGTTTTTTTGCAAAAAAGTATGGTGCTAAGTGTAGATAGCTTCATGTTTTCATCCAAATACTGTATTGCGTGTAGCTTCCACATACTGCATCCCACAACATTACTTTTATGTTGGTTGTTATTTGGGCTGCTGAAGGCATGATTTAAAGCAGTTTTGGAGAATTAGAAACAAAAAAAGTTTTTTTGCAAAAAAGTATGGTGCTAGGTGTAGAAAGCTTCATGTTTTCATCCAAATACTGTATTGCTTGTAGCTTCCACATACTGCACCCCACAACATTACTTTTATGTTGGTTGTTATTTGGGCTGCTGAAGGCATGATTTAAAGCAGTTTTGGTGAATTAGAAACAAAAAAAGTTTTTTTGCAAAAAAGTATGGTGCTAAGTGTAGATAGCTTCATGTTTTCATCCAAATACTGTATTGCGTGTAGCTTCCACATACTGCATCCCACAACATTACTTTTATGTTGGTTGTTATTTGGGCTGCTGAAGGCATGATTTAAAGCAGTTTTGGAGAATTAGAAACAAAAAAAGTTTTTTTGCAAAAAAGTATGGTGCTAGGTGTAGAAAGCTTCATGTTTTCATCCAAATACTGTATTGCTTGTAGCTTCCACATACTGCACCACACAACATTACTTTTATGTTGGTTGTTATTTGGGCTGCTGAAGGCATGATTTAAAGCAGTTTTGGAGAATTAGAAACAAAAAAAGTTTTTTTGCAAAAAAGTATGGTGCTAGGTGTAGAAAGCTTCATGTTTTCATCCAAATACTGTATTGCTTGTAGCTTCCACATACTGCATCCCACAACATTACTTTTATGTTGGTTGTTATTTGGGCTGCTGAAGGCATGATTTAAAGCAGTTTTGGTGAATTAGAAACAAAAAAGTTTTTTTGCAAAAAAGTATGGTGCTAAGTGTAGATAGCTTCATGTTTTCATCCAAATACTGAATTGCGTGTAGCTTCCACATACTGCACCCCACAACATTACTTTTATGTTGGTTGTTATTTGGGCTGCTGAAGGCATGATTTAAAGCAGTTTTGGTGAATTAGAAACAAAAAAAGTTTTTTTGCAAAAAAGTATGGTGCTAGGTGTAGAAAGCTTCATGTTTTCATCCAAATACTGTATTGCTTGTAGCTTCCACATACTGCACCCCACAACATTACTTTTATGTTGGTTGTTATTTGGGCTGCTGAAGGCATGATTTAAAGCAGTTTTGGAGAATTAGAAACAAAAAAAGTTTTTTTGCAAAAAAGTATGGTGCTAGGTGTAGAAAGCTTCATGTTTTCATCCAAATAATGTATTGCTTGTAGCTTCCACATACTGCACCCCACAACATTACTTTTATGTTGGTTGTTATTTGGGCTGCTGAAGGCATGATTTAAAGCAGTTTTGGTGAATTAGAAACAAAAAAAGTTTTTTTGCAAAAAAGTATGGTGCTAGGTGTAGAAAGCTTCATGTTTTCATCCAAATACTGTATTGCTTGTAGCTTCCACATACTGCACCCCACAACATTACTTTTATGTTGGTTGTTATTTGGGCTGCTGAAGGCATGATTTAAAGCAGTTTTGGTGAATTAGAAACAAAAAAAGTTTTTTTGCAAAAAAGTATGGTGCTAGGTGTAGAAAGCTTCATGTTTTCATCCGAATACTGTATTGCTTGTAGCTTCCACATACTGCACCCCACAACATTACTTTCATGTTGGTTGTTATTTGGGCTGCTGAAGGCATGATTTAAAGCAGTTTTGGTGAATTAGAAACAAAAAAAGTTTTTTTGCAAAAAAGTATGGTGCTAAGTGTAGATAGCTTCATGTTTTCATCCAAATACTGTATTGCGTGTAGCTTCCACATACTGCATCCAACAACATTACTTTTATGTTGGTTGTTATTTGGGCTGCTGAAGGCATGATTTAAAGCAGTTTTGGTGAATTAGAAACAAAAAAAGTTTTTTTGCAAAAAAGTATGGTGCTAAGTGTAGATAGCTTCATGTTTTCATCCAAATACTGTATTGCGTGTAGCTTCCACATACTGCATCCCACTACATTACTTTTATGTTGGTTGTTATTTGGGCTGCTGAAGGCATGATTTAAAGCAGTTTTGGAGAATTAGAAACAAAAAAAGTTTTTTTGCAAAAAAGTATGGTGCTAGGTGTAGAAAGCTTCATGTTTTCATCCAAATACTGTATTGCTTGTAGCTTCCACATACTGCACCCACAACATTACTTTTATGTTGGTTGTCATTTGGGCTGCTGAAGGCATGATTTAAAGCAGTTTTGGAGAATTAGAAACAAAAAAAGTTTTTTTCCAAAAAAGTATGGTGCTAGGTGTAGAAAGCTTCATGTTTTCATCCAAATACTGTATTGCTTGTAGCTTCCACATACTGCAACCCACAACATTACTTTTATGTTGGTTGTTATTTGGGCTGCTGTAGGCATGATTTAAAGCAGTTTTGGAGAATTAGAAACAAAAAAAGTTTTTTTGCAAAAAAGTATGGTGCTAGGTGTAGAAAGCTTCATGTTTTCATCCAAATACTGTATTGCTTGTAGCTTCCACATACTGCACCCCACAACATTACTTTTATGTTGGTTGTTATTTGGGCTGCTGAAGGCATGATTTAAAGCAGTTTTGGAGAATTAGAAACAAAAAAGTTTTTTTGCAAAAAAGTATGGTGCTAGGTGTAGAAAGCTTCATGTTTTCATCCAAATACTGTATTGCTTGTAGCTTCCACATACTGCACCCCACAACATTACTTTTATGTTGGTTGTTATTTGGGCTGCTGAAGGCATGATTTAAATCAGTTTTGGAGAATTAGAAACAAAAAAAGTTTTTTTGCAAAAAAGTATGGTGCTAGGTGTAGAAAGCTTCATGTTTTCATCCAAATACTGTATTGCTTGTAGCTTCCACATACTGCACCCCACAACATTACTTTTATGTTGGTTGTTATTTGGGCTGCTGAAGGCATGATTTAAAGCAGTTTTGGTGAATTAGAAACAAAAAAAGTTTTTTTGCAAAAAAGTATGGTGCTAAGTGTAGATAGCTTCATGTTTTCATCCAAATACTGTATTGCGTGTAGCTTCCACATACTGCATCCCACAACATTACTTTTATGTTGGTTGTTATTTGGGCTGCTGAAGGCATGATTTAAAGCAGTTTTGGAGAATTAGAAACAAAAAAAGTTTTTTTGCAAAAAAGTATGGTGCTAGGTGTAGAAAGCTTCATGTTTTCATCCAAATACTGTATTGCTTGTAGCTTCCACATACTGCACCCCACAACATTACTTTTATGTTGGTTGTTATTTGGGCTGCTGAAGGCGTGATTTAAAGCAGTTTTGGAGAATTAGAAACAAAAAAAGTTTTTTTGCAAAAAAGTATGGTGCTAGGTGTAGAAAGCTTCATGTTTTCATCCAAATACTGTATTGCTTGTAGCTTCCACATACTGCACCCCACAACATTACTTTTATGTTGGTTGTTATTTGGGCTGCTGAAGGCGTGATTTAAAGCAGTTTTGATGAATTAGAAACAAAAAAAGTTTTTTTGCAAAAAAGTATGGTGTTAAGTGTAGATAGCTTCATGTTTTCATCCAAATAATGTATTGCGTGTAGCTTCCACATACTGCATCCCACAACATTACTTTTATGTTGGTTGTTATTTGGGCTGCTGAAGGCATGATTTAAAGCAGTTTTGGAGAATTAGAAACAAAAAAAGTTTTTTTGCAAAAAAGTATGGTGCTAGGTGTAGAAAGCTTCATGTTTTCATCCAAATACTGTATTGCTTGTAGCTTCCACATACTGCACCCCACAACATTACTTTTATGTTGGTTGTTATTTGGGCTGCTGAAGGCATGATTTAAAGCAGTTTTGGTGAATTAGAAACAAAAAAAGTTTTTTTGCAAAAAAGTATGGTGCTAAGTGTAGATAGCTTCATGTTTTCATCCAAATACTGTATTGCGTGTAGCTTCCACATACTGCATCCCACAACATTACTTTTATGTTGGTTGTTATTTGGGCTGCTGAAGGCATGATTTAAAGCAGTTTTGGAGAATTAGAAACAAAAAAAGTTTTTTTGCAAAAAAGTATGGTGCTAGGTGTAGAAAGCTTCATGTTTTCATCCAAATACTGTATTGCTTGTAGCTTCCACATACTTCACCCCACAACATTACTTTTATGTTGGTTGTTATTTGGGCTACTGAAGGCATGATTTAAAGCAGTTTTGGAGAATTAGAAACAAAAAAAGTTTTTTTGCAAAAAAGTATGGTGCTAGGTGTAGAAAGCTTCATGTTTTCATCCAAATACTGTATTGCGTGTAGCTTCCACATACTGCATCCAACAACATTACTTTTATGTTGGTTGTTATTTGGGCTGCTGAAGGCATGATTTAAAGCAGTTTTGGAGAATTAGAAACAAAAAAAGTTTTTTTGCAAAAAAGTATGGTGCTAGGTGTAGAAAGCTTCATGTTTTCATCCAAATACTGTATTGCTTGTAGCTTCCACATACTGCACCCCACAACATTACTTTTATGTTGGTTGTTATTTGGGCTGCTGAAGGAATGATTTAAAGCAGTTTTGGTGAATTAGAAACACAAAAAGTTTTTTTGCAAAAAAGTATGGTGCTAAGTGTAGATAGCTTCATGTTTTCATCCAAATACTGTATTGCGTGTAGCTTCCACATACTGCATCCCACAACATTACTTTTATGTTGGTTGTTATTTGGGCTGCTGAAGGCATGATTTAAAGCAGTTTTGGAGAATTAGAAACAAAAAAAGTTTTTTTGCAAAAAACTATGGTGCTAGGTGTAGAAAGCTTCATGTTTTCATCCAAATACTGTATTGCTTGTAGCTTCCACATACTGCACCCCACAACATTACTTTTATGTTGGTTGTTATTTGGGCTGCTGAAGGCATGATTTAAAGCAGTTTTGGTGAATTAGAAACAAAAAAAGTTTTTTTGCAAAAAAGTATGGTGCTAAGTGTAGATAGCTTCATGTTTTCATCCAAATACTGTATTGCGTGTAGCTTCCACATACTGCATCCCACAACATTACTTTTATGTTGGTTGTTATTTGGGCTGCTGAAGGCATGATTTAAAGCAGTTTTGGAGAATTAGAAACAAAAAAAGTTTTTTTGCAAAAAAGTATGGTGCTAGGTGTAGAAAGCTTTATGTTTTCATCCAAATACTGTATTGCTTGTAGCTTCCACATACTGCACCCCACAACATTACTTTTATGTTGGTTGTTATTTGGGCTGCTGAAGGCATGATTTAAAGCAGTTTTGGTGAATTAGAAACAAAAAAAGTTTTTTTGCAAAAAAGTATGGTGCTAGGTGTAGAAAGCTTCATGTTTTCATCCGAATACTGTATTGCTTGTAGCTTCCACATACTGCACCCCACAACATTACTTTTATGTTGGTTGTTATTTGGGCTGCTGAAGGCATGATTTAAAGCAGTTTTGGAGAATTAGAAACAAAAAAAGTTTTTTTGCAAAAAAGTATGGTGCTAGGTGTAGAAAGCTTCATGTTTTCATCCAAATACTGTATTGCTTGTACATACTGCACATACTGCACCCCACAACATTACTTTTATGTTGGTTGTTATTTGGGCTGCTGAAGGCATGATTTAAAGCAGTTTTGGTGAATTAGAAACAAAAAAAGTTAGGGGGTAGAGGGGGTGATGACGTGATTACGCACGTCGGAGGAGGTGGAGCAGCGTACTCGCAGCATGGCAGGTGAACGCGAGCGTTAGCTCGCGAGAGACGAGATTGGGAGCTCGGGAGCTTGAGGCAGGCGGCAGCAGCAGCAGTTTGGCGGCAGCAGCAGTTTGGCGGCAGCTACACACCGGCGGCTGGCAGGCCGCACGAATATCGGCGGCAGGCAGCCGCATAGACATCAGCGGCAGGTAGCCGCATGAATAACGGCGGCAGGCGGATCTACTATTTGCGGTAGGAGACCGCATCCTTAAAAATATTTGCGGCGGGAGGCAGTCGATAGACGGCCGCATTACCATCAGCGGCAATCGGCCGCGTTTCTACCGGCGGCAGACGGCCGCGTTACTACCGGCGGCAGGCGGCCGCGATATTTCGGATGACAAGCGGCAGCTTCTATTATCGGCGGCAGGCGGCCGCAATACGAGGACTGTAGTGATGTTGGTGTCCCAAGTGGCAAACGTGCCTTCTGAGGTATAAACCGCCTAATCGCTTATCGGAGCACTGCCAAATAATAATAAAAAAGAAAGAAAAGTGGAGGAAGGAAAAGAAAGGGAAAAAACTAGAATTACATTACAAGTAACGAAAAGAGACTTCTTTTTTTTTTTTTTTTTTTTTTTTTTTGTGTGTGTGTACTAAATATACAAATATGGCAACTAAAAAAAACTCTTAAGGAACAACCTAAAAGAGACAGAAAAGAAAGGAAAGACAAACAACCTGGATCTGTAGCAGAATTTTTTTCTCCCTCACAAGAAAGAACCAAGGAAAAAAACCCAAATTTATCAGTAACAGCTCAGTGGGATGAATTCCAAGATCTTCAACAGCGTAATAGTTTAAGTCCGTCTTCATCTGTGTCTCAAGACTTTATGGTCACCCACTTTGATGAAATAAAAAAAGAAATATCTAAAGGCTCAATAGAAATTAAACAAGAGTTAAGTGAGCTGACCAATAAGATTTCAACCATGGAATGTAAATTATCCAACCTAGACACAAATTATTCGGCCATGAAGGAATCCATCACAAGTGTCACTCAAAGAGTGGATATAATCGATCAAAAAATTAGAGAGTTGGAGGATAGAGCAAGAAGAACAAATCTGCGTTTTCGCAATATTCCAGAGACGGTATCTCAAGAACAACTCAAATCTTTTTTGCTGGGTTTTTATAAAATAATGGGAGTGGTTATAGAAAATCCTGACCTGATAATGGAAAGATTTCACAGATTGAGACGACCGAATGGTTTATCAGATAAGGTTCCACGGGACGTTATAGTTGCCTTCTATTCTGTAGTATTTAAAGAGCAAATATTGAGAGCTAAGAAACTCAGTAATTTGAAAGAAGATCTATATCATAATATTCTAATCTTTCAAGATTTGTCTTACCAAACGAGAAGCTGGAGAAGAGGATTTGCATCATCATTGCAGGACCTACGGCAAAATAACATCAAATATAACTGGACTAATAACTCTAGTGTGAGAGTTTGGTGGGAGGGCCAGATGAGAATTTTTGACTTGCCGCTTAAATTGGAAGAATGGTGCAAATCTCTAAACTTTAAAGCTTAATAATCATTAATTTTTTTTTTTTTTTTTTTTTTTTTTTTTTTGTGTATATTTTTAAGTGGATCTTTAAATTATAGTAATCAGTGTGTAATCTGAGTAAACCACTCAGTACTATTCTGGGCAGTAAGAGATAATTAATATTGAAATTATAGCTACTCTTAGAAAGATAATTGACTCATAATGAGATGCTTATGGAGATTGTAGTTATAATCAGCCTATATCCATAGTAAGGGGGGGAGGAGAAGGAAAAAGAAAAAATGGAAATAATGAGATTATATCTGTATGCATAAAGAAAATAATTGTAGTCTATTAAGAGGTTAACAAATAATTAATGCGCTATAGCAAAACCGGTAATAGTTATAGATTTGCTCATATCACTCGCACTTTAGATTAGTTTATAAGATAAAATTTGGAGCAATTATTAATACACATTACTATCTTAATATATATTTCAATCTTTTGTATAATGAATTCTACACCCATCATATTAAGTTGATGGTAACTAAAATATTTTTTCACAGTGGAATCTGAATTAAATTGTATATAGGTCTGCACTTTGACACTTTACCCTTATACTATAAAATTGGGAGAAATTATTAAAATTTAATCATGGACTAAACTTCTTATTCTTATGCACAAATAATATTATTGTATTTTATCTACTTGAGAGGATAGTAATTAAAGTATGCTTATATCATTCTGCACTTTACTTTTTAGATGAGAGCAACTATATCTTGCTTCATAGTAGAATTTGAAAATAAACCTTTATGGTAAAACTGAAAATGAAATAGCTTTAGGTGACAACGAAATGAATACTCAACCTTAAAAGTTAATTTTTTTTTTTTTTTTTTTTTTTTTTGTTGTGTGTGTGTATTTTTAAGTGGATCTTTAAATTATAGAAATCAGTGTTCAATCTGAGTAAACCACTCAGTACTATTTTGGGTAGTAAGAGATAATTAATATTGAAATTATAGCTACTCTTAGAAAGATAACTGACTCATAATGAGATGCTTCCGGAGATTGTAGTTATAATCAGCCCATATCCACAGTAAGGGGGGGAGGAGAAAGAAAAAGAAAAAATGGAAATAACGAGATTATACCGGTAGGCATAAAGAAAATAATTGTATTCTATTAAGAGGTTAACAAATAATTAATGCGCCATAGTAAAATCGGAAATAGTTATAGGCTTGCTCATATCACACGCACTTTAAATTAGTTTATAAGATACAATTTGGAGCATTTACTAATACATAATACTATTTTAATATATATTTTAATTTTTTCTATAATGAGTTTTATACCCATCATATTAAGATGATGGTAATTAAATTACTCTCTCACAGTGGAATCTGAATTAAATCGTATATAGGTTTGCACTTTGACACTTTACCTTGATATTATAAATTTGGGAGTAACTACTAAATTATAACTATGGATTAAACTCCTTATCACTATGCACAAAGAATCTTATTGCACTTTATCCACTTAAGAGGATAGTAACTAAAGTATGCTTATATTATTTTGTACTTTATTTTTTAGTTGAGAGTAACTATACCTTGCTTCATAGTAGAACTTGAAATTAAATCCTTATGGTAAAACCGGAAATGAAATAGCTTTAGGTAATTTATTAGTATCGACTTGGATTGACAATGAAATGAATACCTTATTTTTAAGTTAATTTATGTTTTTGATGTGGTTTTTTTTTTTTTTTTTTTTTTTTTTTTTCTTCTCTCTCTTTGTTATTTGCCAAAATGATAGCATGTATAATGATAATGTAAAAACTTAAAGGAATGGGAGAGGGAGGAGGAAGGAAGAGAGGGAAGAGGAAAGTAAGAAGAAAATTTGTCATTTGAAACAACTCAATATTAAGGAAGCCTTCCTGTTCTCAGATAATAGACTAAATAGTCTGCGAGTATCGCTTACTCTACCGTATGTCTTAAATTAGACATAGGAGATATGTCCTTTAGGAGATTTCTCACTCGAGGGGACATAGGCCGTGTGCCTATTGTCTCTGGAGATATGTGTATCGTTTTATGTTTTTCTTTGGCCTTATTTATTAGAAGGCTAAGAAAATATATGTATGTTTATATATCCCAGCTTTTAGACTTTGTGATACTATTGAGAATGAAGGGGATTTATGTGTGTGTTATGTTCTTTTTATTATTATTTTGTTTTTTTGCTAATTGGTCTATGTTTGGCTGCATAGGGAATTTGAGACAGGAGACTCCAAGAATCTTTGAATGATCAAGGTGTGTTCAGTCAACACCCAAGGTTTAAATTCGCCATATAAACGCTCTATAGTATATAACTTTTTATGTAAAGAGCATATAGATGTAGGCTTTCTACAGGAGACCCATTGGAGACGAATAGATAAAATTAAATGGGGAGGAAAGAAATTTCCGATTATGATTCATGCCTCAAACGAAGTAAAAAAAAAAAAAGGAGTCGCAATAGTGTTTTCTGCAGCACTCCAAATTGAAGTTAAGTTTGAATTTCATGATCCGGAAGGCAGATTCTTAATTGTAGTCTGCAAACTAAATGAAGAGTGGTTTACATTGGTGAACGTATATTTACCAAATATCTCCCCAGTACACCTTTTGAATAAGATATTAGATCAGGTAGATAATATTAAGACCGGCTGTTGTATTATAGCAGGAGATTTTAATTGTGTCCTAGATAGTGATTTAGATACAAAAACTTCTAAAAAAAGAGCTAATGAAAAAAAGATAAAGTCTCAAGCAAGAGCTTTTAATAATTCTTTAAATAACCATGAACTTATGGATACCTGGAGAGTTTTCCACCCACTTGAAAGAGACTTTACGCATTTTTCTCATGTTCATTTGTCCTATTCTCGTATTGATTATATATTATGTTCTCCATCTCTTATAAATAAAAATTACTTTTATGTTGGTTGTTATTTGGGCTGCTGAAGGCATGATTTAAAGCAGTTTTGGTGAATTAAAAACAAAAAAGTTTTTTTGCAAAAAAGTATGGTGCTAAGTGTAGATAGCTTCATGTTTTCATCCAAATACTGTATTGCGTGTAGCTTCCACATACTGCATCCCACTACATTACTTTTATGTTGGTTGTTATTTGGGCTGCTGAAGGCATGATTTAAAGCAGTTTTGGTGAATTAAAAACAAAAAAAGTTTTTTTGCAAAAAAGTATGGTGCTAAGTGTAGATAGCTTCATGTTTTCATCCAAATACTGAATTGCGTGTAGCTTCCACATACTGCACCCCACAACATTACTTTTATGTTGGTTGTTATTTGGGCTGCTGAAGGCATGATTTAAAGCAGTTTTGGAGAATTAGAAACAAAAAAAGTTTTTTTGCAAAAAAGTATGGTGCTAGGTGTAGAAAGCTTCATGTTTTCATCCAAATACTGTATTGCTTGTAGCTTCCACATACTGCATCCCACAACATTACTTTTATGTTGGTTGTTATTTGGGCTGCTGAAGGCATGATTTAAAGCAGTTTTGGTGAATTAGAAACAAAAAAAGTTTTTTTGCAAAAAAGTATGGTGCTAAGTGTAGATAGCTTCATGTTTTCATTTAAATACTGTATTGCTTGTAGCTTCCACATACTGCATCCCACAACATTACTTTTATGTTGGTTGTTATTTGGGCTGCTGAAGGCATGATTTAAAGCAGTTTTGGTGAATTAGAAACAAAAAAAGTTTTTTTGCAAAAAAGTATGGTGCTAAGTGTAGAAAGCTTCATGTTTTCATCCAAATACTGTATTTCTTGTAGCTTCCACATACTGCAACCCACAACATTACTTTTATGTTGGTTGTTATTTGGGCTGCTGAAGGCATGATTTAAAGCAGTTTTGGTGAATTAGAAACAAAAAAAGTTTTTTTGCAAAAAAGTATGGTGCTAAGTGTAGATAGCTTCATGTTTTCATCCAAATACTGTATTTCTTGTAGCTTCCACATACTGCAACCCACAACATTACTTTTATGTTGGTTGTTATTTGGGCTGCTGAAGGCATGATTTAAAGCAGTTTTGGTGAATTAAAAACAAAAAAAGTTTTTTTGCAAAAAAGTATGGTGCTAAGTGTAGATAGCTTCATGTTTTCATCCAAATACTGTATTGCGTGTAGCTTCCACATACTGCATCCCACAACATTACTTTTATGTTGGTTGTTATTTGGGCTGCTGAAGGCATGATTTAAAGCAGTTTTGGAGAATTAGAAACAAAAAAAGTTTTTTTGCAAAAAAGTATGGTGCTAGGTGTAGAAAGCTTCATGTTTTCATCCAAATACTGTATTGCTTGTAGCTTCCACATACTGCATCCCACAACATTACTTTTATGTTGGTTGTTATTTGGGCTGCTGAAGGCATGATTTAAAGCAGTTTTGGAGAATTAGAAACAAAAAAAGTTTTTTTGCAAAAAAGTATGGTGCTAGGTGTAGAAAGCTTCATGTTTTCATCCAAATACTGTATTGCTTGTAGCTTCCACATACTGCACCCCACAACATTACTTTTATGTTGGTTGTTATTTCGGCTGCTGAAGGCATGATTTAAAGCAGTTTTGGAGAATTAGAAACAAAAAAAGTTTTTTTGCAAAAAAGTATGGTGCTAGGTGTAGAAAGCTTCATGTTTTCATCCAAATACTGTATTGCTTGTAGCTTCCACATACTGCATCCCACAACATTACTTTTATGTTGGTTGTTATTTGGGCTGCTGAAGGCATGATTTAAAGCAGTTTTGGTGAATTAGAAACAAAAAAAGTTTTTTTGCAAAAAAGTATGGTGCTAGGTGTAGAAAGCTTCATGTTTTCATCCAAATACTGTATTGCTTGTAGCTTCCACATACTGCACCCCACAACATTACTTTTATGTTGGTTGTTATTTGGGCTGCTGAAGGCATGATTTAAAGCAGTTTTTGAGAATTAGAAACAAAAAAGGTTTTTTGCAAAAAAGTATGGTGCTAGGTGTAGAAAGCTTCATGTTTTCATCCAAATACTGTATTGCTTGTAGCTTCCACATACTGCACCCCACAACATTACTTTCATGTTGGTTGTTATTTGGGCTGCTGAAGGCATGATTTAAAGCAGTTTTGGTGAATTAGAAACAAAAAAAGTTTTTTTTGCAAAAAAGTATGGTGCTAAGTGTAGATAGCTTCATGTTTTCATCCAAATACTGTATTGCGTGTAGCTTCCACATACTGCATCCCACTACATTACTTTTATGTTGGTTGTTATTTGGGCTGCTGAAGGCATGATTTAAAGCAGTTTTGGAGAATTAGAAACAAAAAAAAGTTTTTTTGCAAAAAAGTATGGTGCTAGGTGTAGAAAGTTTCATGTTTTCATCCAAATACTGTATTGCTTGTAGCTTCCACATACTGCACCCCACAACATTACTTTTATGTTGGTTGTTATTTGGGCTACTGAAGGCATGATTTAAAGCAGTTTTGGAGAATTAGAAACAAAAAAAGTTTTTTTGCAAAAAAGTATGGTGCTAGGTGTAGAAAGCTTCATGTTTTCATCCAAATACTGTATTGCTTGTAGCTTCCACATACTGCACCCCACAACATTACTTTTATGTTGGTTGTTATTTGGGCTGCTGAAGGCATGATTTAAAGCAGTTTTGGTGAATTAGAAACAAAAAAAGTTTTTTTGCAAAAAAGTATGGTGCTAAGTGTAGATAGCTTCATGTTTTCATCCAAATACTGTATTGCGTGTAGCTTCCACATACTGCATCCCACAACATTACTTTTATGTTGGTTGTTATTTGGGCTGCTGAAGGCATGATTTAAAGCAGTTTTGGAGAATTAGAAACAAAAAAAGTTTTTTTGCAAAAAAGTATGGTGCTAGGTGTAGAAAGCTTCATATTTTCATCCAAATACTGTATTGCTTGTAGCTTCCACATACTGCACCCCACAACATTACTTTTATGTTGGTTGTTATTTGGGCTGCTGAAGGCATGATTTAAAGCAGTTTTGGAGAATTAGAAACAAAAAAAGTTTTTTTGCAAAAAAGTATGGTGCTAGGTGTAGAAAGCTTCATGTTTTCATCCAAATACTGTATTGCTTGTAGCTTCCACATACTGCACCCCACAACATTACTTTTATGTTGGTTGTTATTTGGGCTGCTGAAGGCATGATTTAAAGCAGTTTTGGTGAATTAGAAACAAAAAAAGTTTTTTTGCAAAAAAGTATGGTGCTAAGTGTAGATAGCTTCATGTTTTCATCCAAATACTGTATTGCGTGTAGCTTCCACATACTGCATCCCACAACATTACTTTTATGTTGGTTGTTATTTGGGCTGCTGAAGGCATGATTTAAAGCAGTTTTGGAGAATTAGAAACAAAAAAAGTTTTTTTCCAAAAAAGTATGGTGCTAGGTGTAGAAAGCTTCATGTTTTCATCCAAATACTGTATTGCTTGTAGCTTCCACATACTGCACCCCACAACATTACTTTTATGTTGGTTGTTATTTGGGCTGCTGAAGGCATGATTTAAAGCAGTTTTGGAGAATTAGAAACAAAAAAAGTTTTTTTGCAAAAAAGTATGGTGCTAGGTATAGAAAGCTTCATGTTTTCATCCAAATACTGTATTGCTTGTAGCTTCCACATACTGCACCCCACAACATTACTTTTATGTTGGTTGTTATTTGGGCTGCTGAAGGCATGATTTAAAGCAGTTTTGGAGAATTAGAAACAAAAAAGTTTTTTGCAAAAAAGTATGGTGCTAGGTGTAGAAAGCGTCATGTTTTCATCCAAATACTGTATTGCTTGTAGCTTCCACATACTGCACCCCACAACATTACTTTTATGTTGGTTGTTATTTGGGCTGCTGAAGGCATGATTTAAAGCAGTTTTGGTGAATTAGAAACAAAAAAAGTTTTCTTGCAAAAAAGTATGGTGCTAAGTGTAGATAGCTTCATGTTTTCATCCAAATACTATATTGCGTGTAGCTTCCACATACTGCATCCCACAACATTACTTTTATGTTGGTTGTTATTTGGGCTGCTGAAGGCATGATTTAAAGCAGTTTTGGAGAATTAGAAACAAAAAAATGTTTTTTGCAGAAAAGTATGGTGCTAGGTGTAGAAAGCTTCATGTTTTCATCCAAATACTGTATTGCTTGTAGCTTCCACATACTGCACCCCACAACATTACTTTTATGTTGGTTGTTATTTGGGCTGCTGAAGGCATGATTTAAAGCAGTTTTGGAGAATTAGAAACAAAAAAGTTTTTTGCAAAAAAGTATGGTGCTAGGTGTAGAAAGCTTCATGTTTTCATCCAAATACTGTATTGCTTGTAGCTTCCACATACTGCACCCCACAACATTACTTTTATGTTGGTTGTTATTTGGGCTGCTGAAGGCATGATTTAAAGCAGTTTTGGTGAATTAGAAACAAAAAAAGTTTTCTTGCAAAAAAGTATGGTGCTAAGTGTAGATAGCTTCATGTTTTCATCCCAATACTGTATTGCTTGTAGCTTCCACATACTGCACCACACAACATTACTTTTATGTTGGTTGTTATTTGGGCTGCTGAAGGCATGATTTAAAGCAGTTTTGGAGAATTAGAAACAAAAAAAGTTTTTTTGCAAAAAAGTATGGTGCTAGGTGTAGAAACTTCATGTTTTCATCGAAATACTGTATTGCTTGTAGCTTCCACATACTGCACCCCACAACATTACTTTTATGTTGGTTGTTATTTGGGCTGCTGAGGGCATGATTTAAAGCAGTTTTGGAGAATTAGAAACAAAAAAAGTTTTTTTGCAAAAAAGTATGGTGCTAGGTGTAGAAAGCTTCATGTTTTCATCCAAATACTGTATTGCTTGTAGCTTCCACATACTGCATCCCACAACATTACTTTTATGTTGGTTGTTATTTGGGCTGCTGAAGGCATGATTTAAAGCAGTTTTGGTGAATTAGAAACAAAAAAAGTTTTTTTGCAAAAAGTATGGTGCTAGGTGTAGAAAGCTTCATGTTTTCATCCAAATACTGTATTGCTTGTAGCTTCCACATACTGCATCCCACAACATTACTTTTATGTTGGTTGTCATTTGGGCTGCTGAAGGCATGATTTAAAGCAGTTTTGGAGAATTAGAAACAAAAAAAGTTTTTTTGCAAAAAAGTATGGTGCTAGGTGTAGAAAGCTTCATGTTTTCATCCAAATACTGTATTGCTTGTAGCTTCCACATACTGCACCCCACAACATTACTTTTATGTTGGTTGTTATTTGGGCTGCTGAAGGCATGATTTAAAGCAGTTTTGGAGAATTAGAAACAAAAACAGTTTTTTTGCAAAAAAGTATGGTGCTAGGTGTAGAAAGCTTCATGTTTTCATCCAAATACTGTATTGCTTGTAGCTTCCACATACTGCACCCCACAACATTACTTTTATGTTGGTTGTTATTTGGGCTGCTGAAGGCATGATTTAAAGCAGTTGTGGTGAATTAGAAACAAAAAAAGTTTTTTTGCAAAAAAGTATGGTGCTAGGTGTAGAAAACTTCATGTTTTCATCCAAATACTGTATTGCTTGTAGCTTCCACATACTGCACCCCACAATATTACTTTTATGTTGGTTGTTATTTGGGCTGCTGAAGGCATGATTTAAAGCAGTTTTGGAGAATTAGAAACAAAAAAAGTTTTTTTGCAAAAAAGTATGGTGCTAGATGTAGAAAGCTTCATGTTTTCATCCAAATACTGTATTGCTTGTAGCTTCCACATACTGCACCCCACAACATTACTTTTATGTTGGTTGTTATTTGGGCTGCTGAAGGCATGATTTAAAGCAGTTTTGGTGAATTAGAAACAAAAAAAGTTTTTTTGCAAAAAAGTATGGTGCTAAGTGTAGATAGCTTCATGTTTTCATCCAAATACTGAATTGCGTGTAGCTTCCACATACTGCACCCCACAACATTACTTTTATGTTGGTTGTTATTTGGGCTGCTGAAGGCATGATTTAAAGCAGTTTTGGTGAATTAGAAACAAAAAAAGTTTTTTTGCAAAAAAGTATGGTGCTAGGTGTAGAAAGCTTCATGTTTTCATCCAAATACTGTATTGCTTGTAGCTTCCACATACTGCACCCCACAACATTACTTTTATGTTGGTTGTTATTTGGGCTGCTGAAGGCATGATTTAAAGCAGTTTTGGAGAATTAGAAACAAAAAAGTTTTTTTGCAAAAAAGTATGGTGCTAGGTATAGAAAGCTTCATGTTTTCATCCAAATACTGTATTGCTTGTAGCTTCCACATACTGCACCACACAACATTACTTTTATGTTGGTTGTTATTTGGGCTGCTGAAGGCATGATTTAAAGCAGTTTTGGTGAATTAGAAACACAAAAAGTTTTTTTGCAAAAAAGTATGGTGCTAAGTGTAGATAGCTTCATGTTTTCATCCAAATACTGTATTGCGTGTAGCTTCCACATACTGCATCCCACAACATTACTTTTATGTTGGTTGTTATTTGGGCTGCTGAAGGCATGATTTAAAGCAGTTTTGGAGAATTAGAAACAAAAACAGTTTTTTTGCAAAAAAGTATGGTGCTAGGTGTAGAAAGCTTCATGTTTTCATCCAAATACTGTATTGCTTGTAGCTTCCACATACTGCACCCCACAACATTACTTTTATGTTGGTTGTTATTTGGGCTGCTGAAGGCATGATTTAAAGCAGTTTTGGTGAATTAGAAACAAAAAAAGTTTTTTTGCAAAAAAGTATGGTGCTAGGTGTAGAAAACTTCATGTTTTCATCCAAATACTGTATTGCTTGTAGCTTCCACATACTGCACCCCACAACATTACTTTCATGTTGGTTGTTATTTGGGCTGCTGAAGGCATGATTTAAAGCAGTTTTGGAGAATTAGAAACAAAAAAAGTTTTTTTGCAAAAAAGTATGGTGCTAAGTGTAGATAGCTTCATGTTTTCATCCAAATACTGAATTGCGTGTAGCTTCCACATACTGCACCCCACAACATTACTTTTATGTTGGTTGTTATTTGGGCTGCTGAAGGCATGATTTAAAGCAGTTTTGGTGAATTAGAAACAAAAAAAGTTTTTTTGCAAAAAAGTATGGTGCTAGGTGTAGAAAGCTTCATGTTTTCATCCAAATACTGTATTGCTTGTAGCTTCCACATACTGCACCCCACAACATTACTTTTATGTTGGTTGTTATTTGGGCTGCTGAAGGCATGATTTAAAGCAGTTTTGGAGAATTAGAAACAAAAAAAGTTTTTTTGCAAAAAAGTATGGTGCTAGGTGTAGAAACTTCATGTTTTCATCCAAATACTGTATTGCTTGTACATACTGCACATACTGCACCCCACAACATTACTTTTATGTTGGTTGTTATTTGGGCTGCTGAAGGCATGATTTAAAGCAGTTTTGGTGAATTAGAAACAAAAAAAGTTTTTTTGCAAAAAAGTATGGTGCTAAGTGTAGATAGCTTCATGTTTTCATCCAAATACTGAATTGCGTGTAGCTTCCACATACTGCACCCCACAACATTACTTTTATGTTGGCTGTTATTTGGGCTGCTGAAGGCATGATTTAAAGCAGTTTTGGAGAATTAGAAACAAAAAAAGTTTTTTTGCAAAAAAGTATGGTGCTAGGTGTAGAAAGCTTCATGTTTTCATCCAAATACTGTATTGCTTGTAGCTTCCACATACTGCACCCCACAACATTACTTTTATGTTGGTTGTTATTTGGGCTGCTGAAGGCATGATTTAAAGCAGTTTTGGTGAATTAGAAACAAAAAAAGTTTTTTTGCAAAAAAGTATGGTGCTAGGTGTAGAAAGCTTCATGTTTTCATCCGAATACTGTATTGCTTGTAGCTTCCACATACTGCACCCCACAAGATTACTTTCATGTTGGTTGTTATTTGGGCTGCTGAAGGCATGATTTAAAGCAGTTTTGGTGAATTAGAAACAAAAAAAGTTTTTTTGCAAAAAAGTATGGTGCTAAGTGTAGATAGCTTCATGTTTTCATCCAAATACTGTATTGCGTGTAGCTTCCACATACTGCATCCCACTACATTACTTTTATGTTGGTTGTTATTTGGGCTGCTGAAGGCATGATTTAAAGCAGTTTTGGAGAATTAGAAACAAAAAAAGTTTTTTTGCAAAAAAGTATGGTGCTAGGTGTAGAAACTTCATGTTTTCATCCAAATACTGTATTGCTTGTAGCTTCCACATACTGCACCCCACAACATTACTTTTATGTTGGTTGTTATTTGGGGTGCTGAAGGCATGATTTAAAGCAGTTTTGGAGAATTAGAAACAAAAAAAGTTTTTTGCAAAAAAGTATGGTGCTAGGTGTAGAAAGCTTCATGTTTTCATCCAAATACTGTATTGCTTGTAGCGTCCACATACTGCACCCCACAACATTACTTTTATGTTGGTTGTTATTTGGGCTGCTGAAGGCATGATTTAAACCAGTTTTGGTGAATTAGAAACAAAAAAAGTTTTTTTGCAAAAAAGTATGGTGCTAGATGTAGAAAGCTTCATGTTTTCATCCAAATACTGTATTGCTTGTAGCTTCCACATACTGCATCCCACAACATTACTTTTATGTTGGTTGTTATTTGGGCTGCTGAAGGCATGATTTAAAGCAGTTTTGGTGAATTAGAAACACAAAAAGTTTTTTTGCAAAAAAGTATGGTGCTAGATGTAGAAAGCTTCATGTTTTCATCCAAATACTGTATTGCTTGTAGCTTCCACATACTGCACCCCACAACATTACTTTTATGTTGGTTGTTATTTGGGCTGCTGAAGGCATGATTTAAAGCAGTTTTGGTGAATTAGAAACAAAAAAAGTTTTTTTGCAAAAAAGTATGGTGCTAAGTGTAGATAGCTTCATGTTTTCATCCAAATACTGTATTGCGTGTAGCTTCCACATACTGCATCCCACAACATTACTTTTCTGTTGGTTATTTGGGCTGCTGAAGGCATGATTTAAAGCAGTTTTGGTGAATTAGGAACAAAAAAAGTTTTTTTGCAAAAAAGTATGGTGCTAGGTGTAGAAAACTTCATGTTTTTCATCCAAATACTGTATTGCTTGTAGCTTCCACATACTGCACCCCACAACATTACTTTTATGTTGGTTGTTATTTGGGCTGCTGAAGGCATGATTTAAAGCAGTTTTGGTGAATTAGAAACAAAAAAAATTTTTGCAAAAAAGTATGGTGCTAAGTGTAGATAGCTTCATGTTTTCATCCAAATACTGAATTGCGTGTAGCTTCCACATACTGCATCCCACAACATTACTTTTATGTTGGTTGTTATTTGGGCTGCTGAAGGCATGATTTAAAGCAGTTTTGGAGAATTAGAAACAAAAAAAGTTTTTTGGCAAAAAAGTATGGTGCTAGGTGTAGAAAGCTTCATGTTTTCATCCAAATACTGTATTGCTTGTAGCTTCCACATACTGCACCCCACAACATTACTTTTATGTTGGTTGTTATTTGGGCTGCTGAAGGCATGATTTAAAGCAGTTTTGGTGAATTAGAAACAAAAAATTTTTTTTTGCAAAAAAGTATGGTGCTAAGTGTAGATAGCTTCATGTTTTCATTTAAATACTGTATTGCTTGTAGCTTCCACATACTGCATCCCACAACATTACTTTTATGTTGGTTGTTATTTGGGCTGCTGAAGGCATGATTTAAAGCAGTTTTGGTGAATTAGAAACAAAAAAAGTTTTTTTGCAAAAAAGTATGGTGCTAAGTGTAGATAGCTTCATGTTTTCATCCAAATACTGTATTGCGTGTGGCTTCCACATACTGCATCCCACAACATTACTTTTATGTTGGTTGTTATTTGGGCTGCTGAAGGCATGATTTAAAGCAGTTTTGGAGAATTAGAAACAAAAAAAGTTTTTTTGCAAAAAAGTATGGTGCTAGGTGTAGAAAGCTTCATGTTTTCATCCAAATACTGTATTGCTTGTACATACTGCACATACTGCACCCCACAACATTACTTTTATGTTGGTTGTTATTTGGGCTGCTGAAGGCATGATTTAAAGCAGTTTTGGTGAATTAGAAACAAAAAAAGTTTTTTACAAAAAAGTATGGTGCTAAGTGTAGATAGCTTCATGTTTTCATCCAAATACTGAATTGCGTGTAGCTTCCATATACTGCATCCCCCAACATTACTTTTATGTTGGTTGTTATTTGGGCTGCTGAAGGCATGATTTAAAGCAGTTTTGGTGAATTAGAAACAAAAATTTTTTTTTTCCAAAAAAGTATGGTGCTAAGTGTAGATAGCTTCATGTTTTCATCCAAATACTGTATTGCGTGTAGCTTCCACATACTGCATCCCACAACATTACTTTTATGTTGGTTGTTATTTGGGCTGCTGAAGGCATGATTTAAAGCAGTTTTGGAGAATTAGAAGCAAAAAAAGTTTTTTTGCAAAAAAGTATGGTGCTAGGTGTAGAAAGCTTCATGTTTTCATCCAAATACTGTATTGCGTGTAGCTTCCACATACTGCATCCCACAACATTACTTTTATGTTGGTTGTTATTTGGGCTGCTGAAGGCATGATTTAAAGCAGTTTTGGAGAATTAGAAACAAAAAAAGTTTTTTTGCAAAAAAGTATGGTGCTAGGTGTAGAAAGCTTCATGTTTTCATCCAAATACTGTATTGCTTGTAGCTTCCACATACTGCACCCCACAACATTACTTTTATGTTGGTTGTTATTTGGGCTGCTGAAGGCATGATTTAAAGCAGTTTTGGTGAATTAGAAAAAAAAAATCTTTTTTTGCAAAAAAGTATGGTGCTAGGTGTAGAAAGCTTCATGTTTTCATCCAAATACTGTATTGCTTGTAGCTTCCACATACTGCATCCCACAACATTACTTTTATGTTGGTTGTTATTTGGGCTGCTGAAGGCATGATTTAAAGCAGTTTTGGTGAATTAGAAACAAAAAAAGTTTTTTTGCAAAAAAGTATGGTGCTAAGTGTAGATAGCTTCATGTTTTCATCCAAATACTGTATTTCTTGTAGCTTCCACATACTGCAACCCACAACATTACTTTTATGTTGGTTGTTATTTGGGCTGCTGAAGGCATGATTTAAAGCAGTTTTGGTGAATTAGAAACAAAAAAAGTTTTTTTGCAAAAAAGTATGGTGCTAGGTGTAGAAAGCTTCATGTTTTCATCCAAATACTGTATTGCTTGTAGCTTCCACATACTGCACCCCACAACATTACTTTTATGTTGGTTGTTATTTGGGCTGCTGAAGGCATGATTTAAAGCAGTTTTGGTGAATTAGAAAAAAAAAAATCTTTTTTTGCAAAAAAGTATGGTGCTAGGTGTAGAAAGCTTCATGTTTTCATCCAAATACTGTATTGCTTGTAGCTTGTGGAAGCTACAAGCAATGCTTGTAGCTTGTGGAAGCTACAAGCAAAAAAGTATGGTGCTAGGTGTAGAAAGCTTCATGTTTTCATCCAAATACTGTATTGCTTGTAGCTTCCACATACTGCATCCCACAACATTACTTTTATGTTGGTTGTTATTTGGGCTGCTGAAGGCATGATTTAAAGCAGTTTTGGTGAATTAGAAACAAAAAAAGTTTTTTTGCAAAAAAGTATGGTGCTAAGTGTAGATAGCTTCATGTTTTCATCCAAATACTGTATTTCTTGTAGCTTCCACATACTGCAACCCACAACATTACTTTTATGTTGGTTGTTATTTGGGCTGCTGAAGGCATGATTTAAAGCAGTTTTGGTGAATTAGAAACAAAAAAAGTTTTTTTGCAAAAAAGTATGGTGCTAAGTGTAGATAGCTTCATGTTTTCATCCAAATACTGAATTGCGTGTAGCTTCCACATACTGCACCCCACAACATTACTTTTATGTTGGTTGTTATTTGGGCTGCTGAAGGCATGATTTAAAGCAGTTTTGGTGAATTAGAAACAAAAAAAGTTTTTTTGCAAAAAAGTATGGTGCTAGGTGTAGATAGCTTCATGTTTTCATCCAAATACTGTATTGCGTGTAGCTTCCACATACTGCATCCCACAACATTACTTTTATGTTGGTTGTTATTTGGGCTGCTGAAGGCATGATTTAAAGCAGTTTTGGAGAATTAGAAACAAAAAAAGTTTTTTTGCAAAAAAGTATGGTGCTAGGTGTAGAAAGCTTCATGTTTTCATCCAAATACTGTATTGCGTGTAGCTTCCACATACTGCATCCCACAACATTACTTTTATGTTGGTTGTTATTTGGGCTGCTGAAGGCATGATTTAAAGCAGTTTTGGAGAATTAGAAACAAAAAAAGTTTTTTTGCAAAAAAGTATGGTGCTAGGTGTAGAAAGCTTCATGTTTTCATCCAAATACTGTATTGCTTGTAGCTTCCACATACTGCATCCCACAACATTACTTTTATATTGGTTGTTATTTGGGCTGCTGAAGGCATGATTTAAAGCAGTTTTGGTGAATTAGAAACAAAAAGAGTTTTTTTGCAAAAAAGTATGGTGCTAAGTGTAGATAGCTTCATGTTTTCATCCAAATACTGTATTGCGTGTAGCTTCCACATACTGCATCCCACAACATTACTTTTATGTTGGTTGTTATTTGGGCTGCTGAAGGCATGATTTAAAGCAGTTTTGGAGAATTAGAAACAAAAAAAGTTTTTTTGCAAAAAAGTATGGTGCTAGGTGTAGAAAGCTTCATGTTTTCATCCAAATACTGTATTGCTTGTAGCTTCCACATACTGCACCCCACAACATTACTTTTATGTTGGTTGTTATTTGGGCTGCTGAAGGCATGATTTAAAGCAGTTTTGGTGAATTAGAAACAAAAAAAGTTTTTTTGCAAAAAAGTATGGTGCTAAGTGTAGATAGCTTCATGTTTTCATCCAAATACTGTATTGCGTGTAGCTTCCACATACTGCATCCCACAACATTACTTTTATGTTGGTTGTTATTTGGGCTGCTGAAGGCATGATTTAAAGCAGTTTTGGTGAATTAGAAAAAAAAGAGTTTTTTTGCAAAAAAGTATGGTGCTAAGTGTAGATAGCTTCATGTTTTCATCCAAATACTGTATTGCGTGTAGCTTCCACATACTGCATCCCACAACATTACTTTTATGTTGGTTGTTATTTGGGCTGCTGAAGGCATGATTTAAAGCAGTTGTGGAGAATTAGAAACAAAAAAAGTTTTTTTGCAAAAAAGTATGGTGCTAAGTGTAGATAGCTTCATGTTTTCATCCAAATACTGTATTGCGTGTAGCTTCCACATACTGCATCCCACAACATTACTTTTATGTTGGTTGTTATTTGGGCTGCTGAAGGCATGATTTAAAGCAGTTTTGGTGAATTAGAAAAAAAAGAGTTTTTTTGCAAAAAAGTATGGTGCTAAGTGTAGATAGCTTCATGTTTTCATCCAAATACTGTATTGCGTGTAGCTTCCACATACTGCATCCCACCACATTACTTTTATGTTGGTTGTTATTTGGGCTGCTGAAGGCATGATTTAAAGCAGTTTTGGAGAATTAGAAACAAAAAAAGTTTTTTTGCAAAAAAGTATGGTGCTAGGTGTAGAAAGCTTCATGTTTTCATCCAAATACTGTATTGCTTGTAGCTTCCACATACTGCACCCCACAACATTACTTTTATGTTGGTTGTTATTTGGGCTGCTGAAGGCATGATTTAAAGCAGTTTTGGTGAATTAGAAACAAAAAAAGTTTTTTTGCAAAAAAGTATGGTGCTAAGTGTAGATAGCTTCATGTTTTCATCCAAATACTGTATTGCGTGTAGCTTCTACATACTGCATCCCACAACATTACTTTTATGTTGGTTGTTATTTGGGCTGCTGGAGGCATGATTTAAAGCAGTTTTGGAGAATTAGAAACAAAAAAAGTTTTTTTTGCAAAAAAGTATGGTGCTAGGTGTAGAAAGCTTCATGTTTTCATCCAAATACTGTATTGCTTGTAGCTTCCACATACTGCACCCCACAACATTACTTTTATGTTGGTTGTTATTTGGGCTGCTGAAGGCATGATTTAAAGCAGTTTTGGTGAATTAGAAAAAAAAACCTTTTTTTGCAAAAAAGTATGGTGCTAGGTGTAGAAAGCTTCATGTTTTCATCCAAATACTGTATTGCTTGTAGCTTCCACATACTGCATCCCACAACATTACTTTTATGTTGGTTGTTATTTGGGCTGCTGAAGGCATGATTTAAAGCAGTTTTGGTGAATTAGAAACAAAAAAAGTTTTTTTGCAAAAAAGTATGGTGCTAAGTGTAGATAGCTTCATGTTTTCATCCAAATACTGTATTTCTTGTAGCTTCCACATACTGCAACCCACAACATTACTTTTATGTTGGTTGTTATTTGGGCTGCTGAAGGCATGATTTAAAGCAGTTTTGGTGAATTAAAAACAAAAAAAGTTTTTTTGCAAAAAAGTATGGTGCTAAGTGTAGATAGCTTCATGTTTTCATCCAAATACTTTATTGCGTGTAGCTTCCACATACTGCATCCCACAACATTACTTTTATGTTGGTTGTTATTTGGGCTGCTGAAGGCATGATTTAAAGCAGTTTTGGAGAATTAGAAACAAAAAAAGTTTTTTTGCAAAAAAGTATGGTGCTAGGTGAAGAAAGCTTCATGTTTTCATCCAAATACTGTATTGCTTGTAGCTTCCACATACTGCACCCCACAACATTACTTTTATGTTGGTTGTTATTTGGGCTGCTGAAGGCATGATTTAAAGCAGTATTGGTGAATTAGAAACAAAAAAAGTTTTTTTGCAAAAAAGTATGGTGCTAAGTGTAGATAGCTTCATGTTTTCATCCAAATACTGTATTGCGTGTAGCTTCCACATACTGCACCCCACAACATTACTTTTATGTTGGTTGTTATTTGGGCTGCTGAAGGCATGATTTAAAGCAGTTTTGGAGAATTAGAAACAAAAAAAGTTTTTTTGCAAAAAAGTATGGTGCTAGGTGTAGAAAGCTTCATGTTTTCATCCAAGTACTGTATTGCTTGTAGCTTCCACATACTGCACCCCACAACATTACTTTTATGTTGGTTGTTATTTGGGCTGCTGAAGGCATGATTTAAAGCAGTTTTGGAGAATTAGAAACAAAAAAAGTTTTTTTGCAAAAAAGTATGGTGCTAGGTGTAGAAAGCTTCATGTTTTCATCCAAATACTGTATTGCTTGTAGCTTCCACATACTGCACCCCACAACATTACTTTTATGTTGGTTGGTATTTGGGCTGCTGAAGGCATGATTTAAAGCAGTTTTGGTGAATTAGAAACAAAAAAAGTTTTTTTTGCTAAAAAGTATGGTGCTAGGTGTAGAAAGCTTCATGTTTTCATCCAAATACTGTATTGCTTGTAGCTTCCACATACTGCACCCCACAACATTACTTTTATGTTGGTTGTTATTTGGGCTGCTGAAGGCATGATTTAAAGCAGTTTTGGTGAATTAGAAACAAAAAAAGTTTTTTTGCAAAAAAGTATGGTGCTAAGTGTAGATAGCTTCATGTTTTCATCCAAATACTGTATTGCTTGTAGCTTCCACATACTGCACCCCACAACATTACTTTTATGTTGGTTGTTATTTGGGCTGCTGAAGGCATGATTTAAAGCAGTTTTGGTGAATTAGAAACAAAAAAAGTTTTTTTGCAAAAAAGTATGGTGCTAAGTGTAGATAGCTTCATGTTTTCATCCAAATACTGTATTGCGTGTAGCTTCCACATACTGCATCCCACAACATTACTTTTATGTTGGTTGTTATTTGGGCTGCTGAAGGCATGATTTAAAGCAGTTTTGGAGAATTAGAAACAAAAAAAGTTTTTTTGCTAAAAAGTATGGTGCTAGGTGTAGAAAGCTTCATGTTTTCATCCAAATACTGTATTGCTTGTAGCTTCCACATACTGCACCCCACAACATTACTTTTATGTTGGTTGTTATTTGGGCTGCTGAAGGCATGATTTAAAGCAGTTTTGGTGAATTAGAAACAAAAAAAGTTTTTTTGCAAAAAAGTATGGTGCTAAGTGTAGATAGCTTCATGTTTTCATCCAAATACTGTATAGCGTGTAGCTTCCACATACTGCATCCCACAACATTACTTTTATGTTGGTTGTTATTTGGGCTGCTGAAGGCATGATTTAAAGCAGTTTTGGTGAATTAGAAACAAAAAAAGTTTTTTTGCAAAAAAGTATGGTGCTAAGTGTAGATAGCTTCATGTTTTCATCCAAATACTGTATTGCGTGTAGCTTCCACATACTGCATCCCACAACATTACTTTTATGTTGGTTGTTATTTGGGCTGCTGAAGGCATGATTTAAAGCAGTTTTGGAGAATTAGAAACAAAAAAAGTTTTTTTGCAAAAAAGTATGGTGCTAGGTGTAGAAAGCTTCATGTTTTCATCCAAATACTGTATTGCTTGTAGCTTCCACATACTGCACCCCACAACATTACTTTTATGTTGGTTGTTATTTGGGCTGCTGAAGGCATGATTTAAAGCAGTTTTGGTGAATTAGAAACAAAAAAAGTTTTTTTGCAAAAAAGTATGGTGCTAAGTGTAGATAGCTTCATGTTTTCATCCAAATACTGTATTGCGTGTAGCTTCCACATACTGCATCCCACAACATTACTTTTATGTTGGTTGTTATTTGGGCTGCTGAAGGCATGATTTAAAGCAGTTTTGGAGAATTAGAAACAAAAAAAGTTTTTTTGCAAAAAAGTATGGTGCTAGGTGTAGAAAGCTTCATGTTTTCATCCAAATACTGTATTGCTTGTAGCTTCCACATACTGCACCACACAACATTACTTTTATGTTGGTTGTTATTTGGGCTGCTGAAGGCATGATTTAAAGCAGTTTTGGAGAATTAGAAACAAAAAAAGTTTTTTTGCAAAAAAGTATGGTGCTAGGTGTAGAAAGCTTCATGTTTTCATCCAAATACTGTATTGCTTGTAGCTTCCACATACTGCATCCCACAACATTACTTTTATGTTGGTTGTTATTTGGGCTGCTGAAGGCATGATTTAAAGCAGTTTTGGTGAATTAGAAACAAAAAAGTTTTTTTGCAAAAAAGTATGGTGCTAGGTGTAGAAAGCTTCATGTTTTCATCCAAATACTGTATTGCTTGTAGCTTCCACATACTGCACCCCACAACATTACTTTTATGTTGGTTGTTATTTGGGCTGCTGAAGGCATGATTTAAAGCAGTTTTGGAGAATTAGAAACAAAAAAAGTTTTTTTGCAAAAAAGTATGGTGCTAGGTGTAGAAAGCTTCATGTTTTCATCCAAATACTGTATTGCTTGTAGCTTCCACATACTGCACCCCACAACATTACTTTTATGTTGGTTGTTATTTGGGCTGCTGAAGGCATGATTTAAAGCAGTTTTGGTGAATTAGAAACAAAAAAAGTTTTTTTGCAAAAAAGTATGGTGCTAGGTGTAGAAAGCTTCATGTTTTCATCCAAATACTGTATTGCTTGTAGCTTCCACATACTGCACCCCACAACATTACTTTTATGTTGGTTGTTATTTGGGCTGCTGAAGGCATGATTTAAAGCAGTTTTGGTGAATTAGAAACAAAAAAAGTTTTTTTGCAAAAAAGTATGGTGCTAGGTGTAGAAAGCTTCATGTTTTCATCCGAATACTGTATTGCTTGTAGCTTCCACATACTGCACCCCACAACATTACTTTCATGTTGGTTGTTATTTGGGCTGCTGAAGGCATGATTTAAAGCAGTTTTGGTGAATTAGAAACAAAAAAAGTTTTTTTGCAAAAAAGTATGGTGCTAAGTGTAGATAGCTTCATGTTTTCATCCAAATACTGTATTGCGTGTAGCTTCCACATACTGCATCCAACAACATTACTTTTATGTTGGTTGTTATTTGGGCTGCTGAAGGCATGATTTAAAGCAGTTTTGGTGAATTAGAAACAAAAAAAGTTTTTTTGCAAAAAAGTATGGTGCTAAGTGTAGATAGCTTCATGTTTTCATCCAAATACTGTATTGCGTGTAGCTTCCACATACTGCATCCCACTACATTACTTTTATGTTGGTTGTTATTTGGGCTGCTGAAGGCATGATTTAAAGCAGTTTTGGAGAATTAGAAACAAAAAAAGTTTTTTTGCAAAAAAGTATGGTGCTAGGTGTAGAAAGCTTCATGTTTTCATCCAAATACTGTATTGCTTGTAGCTTCCACATACTGCACCCACAACATTACTTTTATGTTGGTTGTCATTTGGGCTGCTGAAGGCATGATTTAAAGCAGTTTTGGAGAATTAGAAACAAAAAAAGTTTTTTTCCAAAAAAGTATGGTGCTAGGTGTAGAAAGCTTCATGTTTTCATCCAAATACTGTATTGCTTGTAGCTTCCACATACTGCAACCCACAACATTACTTTTATGTTGGTTGTTATTTGGGCTGCTGTAGGCATGATTTAAAGCAGTTTTGGAGAATTAGAAACAAAAAAAGTTTTTTTGCAAAAAAGTATGGTGCTAGGTGTAGAAAGCTTCATGTTTTCATCCAAATACTGTATTGCTTGTAGCTTCCACATACTGCACCCCACAACATTACTTTTATGTTGGTTGTTATTTGGGCTGCTGAAGGCATGATTTAAAGCAGTTTTGGAGAATTAGAAACAAAAAAGTTTTTTTGCAAAAAAGTATGGTGCTAGGTGTAGAAAGCTTCATGTTTTCATCCAAATACTGTATTGCTTGTAGCTTCCACATACTGCACCCCACAACATTACTTTTATGTTGGTTGTTATTTGGGCTGCTGAAGGCATGATTTAAAGCAGTTTTGGTGAATTAGAAACAAAAAAAGTTTTTTTGCAAAAAAGTATGGTGCTAAGTGTAGATAGCTTCATGTTTTCATCCAAATACTGTATTGCGTGTAGCTTCCACATACTGCATCCCACAACATTACTTTTATGTTGGTTGTTATTTGGGCTGCTGAAGGCATGATTTAAAGCAGTTTTGGAGAATTAGAAACAAAAAAAGTTTTTTTGCAAAAAAGTATGGTGCTAGGTGTAGAAAGCTTCATGTTTTCATCCAAATACTGTATTGCTTGTAGCTTCCACATACTGCACCCCACAACATTACTTTTATGTTGGTTGTTATTTGGGCTGCTGAAGGCGTGATTTAAAGCAGTTTTGGAGAATTAGAAACAAAAAAAGTTTTTTTGCAAAAAAGTATGGTGCTAGGTGTAGAAAGCTTCATGTTTTCATCCAAATACTGTATTGCTTGTAGCTTCCACATACTGCACCCCACAACATTACTTTTATGTTGGTTGTTATTTGGGCTGCTGAAGGCGTGATTTAAAGCAGTTTTGATGAATTAGAAACAAAAAAAGTTTTTTTGCAAAAAAGTATGGTGTTAAGTGTAGATAGCTTCATGTTTTCATCCAAATAATGTATTGCGTGTAGCTTCCACATACTGCATCCCACAACATTACTTTTATGTTGGTTGTTATTTGGGCTGCTGAAGGCATGATTTAAAGCAGTTTTGGAGAATTAGAAACAAAAAAAGTTTTTTTGCAAAAAAGTATGGTGCTAGGTGTAGAAAGCTTCATGTTTTCATCCAAATACTGTATTGCTTGTAGCTTCCACATACTGCACCCCACAACATTACTTTTATGTTGGTTGTTATTTGGGCTGCTGAAGGCATGATTTAAAGCAGTTTTGGTGAATTAGAAACAAAAAAAGTTTTTTTGCAAAAAAGTATGGTGCTAAGTGTAGATAGCTTCATGTTTTCATCCAAATACTGTATTGCGTGTAGCTTCCACATACTGCATCCCACAACATTACTTTTATGTTGGTTGTTATTTGGGCTGCTGAAGGCATGATTTAAAGCAGTTTTGGAGAATTAGAAACAAAAAAAGTTTTTTTGCAAAAAAGTATGGTGCTAGGTGTAGAAAGCTTCATGTTTTCATCCAAATACTGTATTGCTTGTAGCTTCCACATACTTCACCCCACAACATTACTTTTATGTTGGTTGTTATTTGGGCTACTGAAGGCATGATTTAAAGCAGTTTTGGAGAATTAGAAACAAAAAAAGTTTTTTTGCAAAAAAGTATGGTGCTAGGTGTAGAAAGCTTCATGTTTTCATCCAAATACTGTATTGCGTGTAGCTTCCACATACTGCATCCAACAACATTACTTTTATGTTGGTTGTTATTTGGGCTGCTGAAGGCATGATTTAAAGCAGTTTTGGAGAATTAGAAACAAAAAAAGTTTTTTTGCAAAAAAGTATGGTGCTAGGTGTAGAAAGCTTCATGTTTTCATCCAAATACTGTATTGCTTGTAGCTTCCACATACTGCACCCCACAACATTACTTTTATGTTGGTTGTTATTTGGGCTGCTGAAGGAATGATTTAAAGCAGTTTTGGTGAATTAGAAACACAAAAAGTTTTTTTGCAAAAAAGTATGGTGCTAAGTGTAGATAGCTTCATGTTTTCATCCAAATACTGTATTGCGTGTAGCTTCCACATACTGCATCCCACAACATTACTTTTATGTTGGTTGTTATTTGGGCTGCTGAAGGCATGATTTAAAGCAGTTTTGGAGAATTAGAAACAAAAAAAGTTTTTTTGCAAAAAACTATGGTGCTAGGTGTAGAAAGCTTCATGTTTTCATCCAAATACTGTATTGCTTGTAGCTTCCACATACTGCACCCCACAACATTACTTTTATGTTGGTTGTTATTTGGGCTGCTGAAGGCATGATTTAAAGCAGTTTTGGTGAATTAGAAACAAAAAAAGTTTTTTTGCAAAAAAGTATGGTGCTAAGTGTAGATAGCTTCATGTTTTCATCCAAATACTGTATTGCGTGTAGCTTCCACATACTGCATCCCACAACATTACTTTTATGTTGGTTGTTATTTGGGCTGCTGAAGGCATGATTTAAAGCAGTTTTGGAGAATTAGAAACAAAAAAAGTTTTTTTGCAAAAAAGTATGGTGCTAGGTGTAGAAAGCTTTATGTTTTCATCCAAATACTGTATTGCTTGTAGCTTCCACATACTGCACCCCACAACATTACTTTTATGTTGGTTGTTATTTGGGCTGCTGAAGGCATGATTTAAAGCAGTTTTGGTGAATTAGAAACAAAAAAAGTTTTTTTGCAAAAAAGTATGGTGCTAGGTGTAGAAAGCTTCATGTTTTCATCCGAATACTGTATTGCTTGTAGCTTCCACATACTGCACCCCACAACATTACTTTTATGTTGGTTGTTATTTGGGCTGCTGAAGGCATGATTTAAAGCAGTTTTGGAGAATTAGAAACAAAAAAAGTTTTTTTGCAAAAAAGTATGGTGCTAGGTGTAGAAAGCTTCATGTTTTCATCCAAATACTGTATTGCTTGTACATACTGCACATACTGCACCCCACAACATTACTTTTATGTTGGTTGTTATTTGGGCTGCTGAAGGCATGATTTAAAGCAGTTTTGGTGAATTAGAAACAAAAAAAGTTAGGGGGTAGAGGGGGTGATGACGTGATTACGCACGTCGGAGGAGGTGGAGCAGCGTACTCGCAGCATGGCAGGTGAACGCGAGCGTTAGCTCGCGAGAGACGAGATTGGGAGCTCGGGAGCTTGAGGCAGGCGGCAGCAGCAGCAGTTTGGCGGCAGCAGCAGTTTGGCGGCAGCTACACACCGGCGGCTGGCAGGCCGCACGAATATCGGCGGCAGGCAGCCGCATAGACATCAGCGGCAGGTAGCCGCATGAATAACGGCGGCAGGCGGATCTACTATTTGCGGTAGGAGACCGCATCCTTAAAAATATTTGCGGCGGGAGGCAGTCGATAGACGGCCGCATTACCATCAGCGGCAATCGGCCGCGTTTCTACCGGCGGCAGACGGCCGCGTTACTACCGGCGGCAGGCGGCCGCGATATTTCGGATGACAAGCGGCAGCTTCTATTATCGGCGGCAGGCGGCCGCAATACGAGGACTGTAGTGATGTTGGTGTCCCAAGTGGCAAACGTGCCTTCTGAGGTATAAACCGCCTAATCGCTTATCGGAGCACTGCCAAATAATAATAAAAAAGAAAGAAAAGTGGAGGAAGGAAAAGAAAGGGAAAAAACTAGAATTACATTACAAGTAACGAAAAGAGACTTCTTTTTTTTTTTTTTTTTTTTTTTTTTTGTGTGTGTGTACTAAATATACAAATATGGCAACTAAAAAAAACTCTTAAGGAACAACCTAAAAGAGACAGAAAAGAAAGGAAAGACAAACAACCTGGATCTGTAGCAGAATTTTTTTCTCCCTCACAAGAAAGAACCAAGGAAAAAAACCCAAATTTATCAGTAACAGCTCAGTGGGATGAATTCCAAGATCTTCAACAGCGTAATAGTTTAAGTCCGTCTTCATCTGTGTCTCAAGACTTTATGGTCACCCACTTTGATGAAATAAAAAAAGAAATATCTAAAGGCTCAATAGAAATTAAACAAGAGTTAAGTGAGCTGACCAATAAGATTTCAACCATGGAATGTAAATTATCCAACCTAGACACAAATTATTCGGCCATGAAGGAATCCATCACAAGTGTCACTCAAAGAGTGGATATAATCGATCAAAAAATTAGAGAGTTGGAGGATAGAGCAAGAAGAACAAATCTGCGTTTTCGCAATATTCCAGAGACGGTATCTCAAGAACAACTCAAATCTTTTTTGCTGGGTTTTTATAAAATAATGGGAGTGGTTATAGAAAATCCTGACCTGATAATGGAAAGATTTCACAGATTGAGACGACCGAATGGTTTATCAGATAAGGTTCCACGGGACGTTATAGTTGCCTTCTATTCTGTAGTATTTAAAGAGCAAATATTGAGAGCTAAGAAACTCAGTAATTTGAAAGAAGATCTATATCATAATATTCTAATCTTTCAAGATTTGTCTTACCAAACGAGAAGCTGGAGAAGAGGATTTGCATCATCATTGCAGGACCTACGGCAAAATAACATCAAATATAACTGGACTAATAACTCTAGTGTGAGAGTTTGGTGGGAGGGCCAGATGAGAATTTTTGACTTGCCGCTTAAATTGGAAGAATGGTGCAAATCTCTAAACTTTAAAGCTTAATAATCATTAATTTTTTTTTTTTTTTTTTTTTTTTTTTTTTTGTGTATATTTTTAAGTGGATCTTTAAATTATAGTAATCAGTGTGTAATCTGAGTAAACCACTCAGTACTATTCTGGGCAGTAAGAGATAATTAATATTGAAATTATAGCTACTCTTAGAAAGATAATTGACTCATAATGAGATGCTTATGGAGATTGTAGTTATAATCAGCCTATATCCATAGTAAGGGGGGGAGGAGAAGGAAAAAGAAAAAATGGAAATAATGAGATTATATCTGTATGCATAAAGAAAATAATTGTAGTCTATTAAGAGGTTAACAAATAATTAATGCGCTATAGCAAAACCGGTAATAGTTATAGATTTGCTCATATCACTCGCACTTTAGATTAGTTTATAAGATAAAATTTGGAGCAATTATTAATACACATTACTATCTTAATATATATTTCAATCTTTTGTATAATGAATTCTACACCCATCATATTAAGTTGATGGTAACTAAAATATTTTTTCACAGTGGAATCTGAATTAAATTGTATATAGGTCTGCACTTTGACACTTTACCCTTATACTATAAAATTGGGAGAAATTATTAAAATTTAATCATGGACTAAACTTCTTATTCTTATGCACAAATAATATTATTGTATTTTATCTACTTGAGAGGATAGTAATTAAAGTATGCTTATATCATTCTGCACTTTACTTTTTAGATGAGAGCAACTATATCTTGCTTCATAGTAGAATTTGAAAATAAACCTTTATGGTAAAACTGAAAATGAAATAGCTTTAGGTGACAACGAAATGAATACTCAACCTTAAAAGTTAATTTTTTTTTTTTTTTTTTTTTTTTTTGTTGTGTGTGTGTATTTTTAAGTGGATCTTTAAATTATAGAAATCAGTGTTCAATCTGAGTAAACCACTCAGTACTATTTTGGGTAGTAAGAGATAATTAATATTGAAATTATAGCTACTCTTAGAAAGATAACTGACTCATAATGAGATGCTTCCGGAGATTGTAGTTATAATCAGCCCATATCCACAGTAAGGGGGGGAGGAGAAAGAAAAAGAAAAAATGGAAATAACGAGATTATACCGGTAGGCATAAAGAAAATAATTGTATTCTATTAAGAGGTTAACAAATAATTAATGCGCCATAGTAAAATCGGAAATAGTTATAGGCTTGCTCATATCACACGCACTTTAAATTAGTTTATAAGATACAATTTGGAGCATTTACTAATACATAATACTATTTTAATATATATTTTAATTTTTTCTATAATGAGTTTTATACCCATCATATTAAGATGATGGTAATTAAATTACTCTCTCACAGTGGAATCTGAATTAAATCGTATATAGGTTTGCACTTTGACACTTTACCTTGATATTATAAATTTGGGAGTAACTACTAAATTATAACTATGGATTAAACTCCTTATCACTATGCACAAAGAATCTTATTGCACTTTATCCACTTAAGAGGATAGTAACTAAAGTATGCTTATATTATTTTGTACTTTATTTTTTAGTTGAGAGTAACTATACCTTGCTTCATAGTAGAACTTGAAATTAAATCCTTATGGTAAAACCGGAAATGAAATAGCTTTAGGTAATTTATTAGTATCGACTTGGATTGACAATGAAATGAATACCTTATTTTTAAGTTAATTTATGTTTTTGATGTGGTTTTTTTTTTTTTTTTTTTTTTTTTTTTTTCTTCTCTCTCTTTGTTATTTGCCAAAATGATAGCATGTATAATGATAATGTAAAAACTTAAAGGAATGGGAGAGGGAGGAGGAAGGAAGAGAGGGAAGAGGAAAGTAAGAAGAAAATTTGTCATTTGAAACAACTCAATATTAAGGAAGCCTTCCTGTTCTCAGATAATAGACTAAATAGTCTGCGAGTATCGCTTACTCTACCGTATGTCTTAAATTAGACATAGGAGATATGTCCTTTAGGAGATTTCTCACTCGAGGGGACATAGGCCGTGTGCCTATTGTCTCTGGAGATATGTGTATCGTTTTATGTTTTTCTTTGGCCTTATTTATTAGAAGGCTAAGAAAATATATGTATGTTTATATATCCCAGCTTTTAGACTTTGTGATACTATTGAGAATGAAGGGGATTTATGTGTGTGTTATGTTCTTTTTATTATTATTTTGTTTTTTTGCTAATTGGTCTATGTTTGGCTGCATAGGGAATTTGAGACAGGAGACTCCAAGAATCTTTGAATGATCAAGGTGTGTTCAGTCAACACCCAAGGTTTAAATTCGCCATATAAACGCTCTATAGTATATAACTTTTTATGTAAAGAGCATATAGATGTAGGCTTTCTACAGGAGACCCATTGGAGACGAATAGATAAAATTAAATGGGGAGGAAAGAAATTTCCGATTATGATTCATGCCTCAAACGAAGTAAAAAAAAAAAAAGGAGTCGCAATAGTGTTTTCTGCAGCACTCCAAATTGAAGTTAAGTTTGAATTTCATGATCCGGAAGGCAGATTCTTAATTGTAGTCTGCAAACTAAATGAAGAGTGGTTTACATTGGTGAACGTATATTTACCAAATATCTCCCCAGTACACCTTTTGAATAAGATATTAGATCAGGTAGATAATATTAAGACCGGCTGTTGTATTATAGCAGGAGATTTTAATTGTGTCCTAGATAGTGATTTAGATACAAAAACTTCTAAAAAAAGAGCTAATGAAAAAAAGATAAAGTCTCAAGCAAGAGCTTTTAATAATTCTTTAAATAACCATGAACTTATGGATACCTGGAGAGTTTTCCACCCACTTGAAAGAGACTTTACGCATTTTTCTCATGTTCATTTGTCCTATTCTCGTATTGATTATATATTATGTTCTCCATCTCTTATAAATAAAAATTACTTTTATGTTGGTTGTTATTTGGGCTGCTGAAGGCATGATTTAAAGCAGTTTTGGTGAATTAAAAACAAAAAAGTTTTTTTGCAAAAAAGTATGGTGCTAAGTGTAGATAGCTTCATGTTTTCATCCAAATACTGTATTGCGTGTAGCTTCCACATACTGCATCCCACTACATTACTTTTATGTTGGTTGTTATTTGGGCTGCTGAAGGCATGATTTAAAGCAGTTTTGGTGAATTAAAAACAAAAAAAGTTTTTTTGCAAAAAAGTATGGTGCTAAGTGTAGATAGCTTCATGTTTTCATCCAAATACTGAATTGCGTGTAGCTTCCACATACTGCACCCCACAACATTACTTTTATGTTGGTTGTTATTTGGGCTGCTGAAGGCATGATTTAAAGCAGTTTTGGAGAATTAGAAACAAAAAAAGTTTTTTTGCAAAAAAGTATGGTGCTAGGTGTAGAAAGCTTCATGTTTTCATCCAAATACTGTATTGCTTGTAGCTTCCACATACTGCATCCCACAACATTACTTTTATGTTGGTTGTTATTTGGGCTGCTGAAGGCATGATTTAAAGCAGTTTTGGTGAATTAGAAACAAAAAAAGTTTTTTTGCAAAAAAGTATGGTGCTAAGTGTAGATAGCTTCATGTTTTCATTTAAATACTGTATTGCTTGTAGCTTCCACATACTGCATCCCACAACATTACTTTTATGTTGGTTGTTATTTGGGCTGCTGAAGGCATGATTTAAAGCAGTTTTGGTGAATTAGAAACAAAAAAAGTTTTTTTGCAAAAAAGTATGGTGCTAAGTGTAGAAAGCTTCATGTTTTCATCCAAATACTGTATTTCTTGTAGCTTCCACATACTGCAACCCACAACATTACTTTTATGTTGGTTGTTATTTGGGCTGCTGAAGGCATGATTTAAAGCAGTTTTGGTGAATTAAAAACAAAAAAGTTTTTTTGCAAAAAAGTATGGTGCTAAGTGTAGATAGCTTCATGTTTTCATCCAAATACTGAATTGCGTGTAGCTTCCACATACTGCATCCCACAACATTACTTTTATGTTGGTTGTTATTTGGGCTGCTGAAGGCATGATTTAAAGCAGTTTTGGTGAATTAAAAACAAAAAAAGTTTTTTTGCAAAAAAGTATGGTGCTAGGTGTAGAAAGCTTCATGTTTTCATTTAAATACTGTATTGCTTGTAGCTTCCACATACTGCACCCCACAACATTACTTTTATGTTGGTTGTTATTTGGGCTGCTGAAGGCATGATTTAAAGCAGTTTTGGTGAATTAGAAACAAAAAAAGTTTTTTTGCAAAAAAGTATGGTGCTAAGTGTAGATAGCTTCATGTTTTCATCCAAATACTGTATTTCTTGTAGCTTCCACATACTGCAACCCACAACATTACTTTTATGTTGGTTGTTATTTGGGCTGCTGAAGGCATGATTTAAAGCAGTTTTGGTGAATTAAAAACAAAAAAAGTTTTTTTGCAAAAAAGTATGGTGCTAAGTGTAGATAGCTTCATGTTTTCATCCAAATACTGTATTGCGTGTAGCTTCCACATACTGCATCCCACAACATTACTTTTATGTTGGTTGTTATTTGGGCTGCTGAAGGCATGATTTAAAGCAGTTTTGGAGAATTAGAAACAAAAAAAGTTTTTTTGCAAAAAAGTATGGTGCTAGGTGTAGAAAGCTTCATGTTTTCATCCAAATACTGTATTGCTTGTAGCTTCCACATACTGCATCCCACAACATTACTTTTATGTTGGTTGTTATTTGGGCTGCTGAAGGCATGATTTAAAGCAGTTTTGGAGAATTAGAAACAAAAAAAGTTTTTTTGCAAAAAAGTATGGTGCTAGGTGTAGAAAGCTTCATGTTTTCATCCAAATACTGTATTGCTTGTAGCTTCCACATACTGCACCCCACAACATTACTTTTATGTTGGTTGTTATTTCGGCTGCTGAAGGCATGATTTAAAGCAGTTTTGGAGAATTAGAAACAAAAAAAGTTTTTTTGCAAAAAAGTATGGTGCTAGGTGTAGAAAGCTTCATGTTTTCATCCAAATACTGTATTGCTTGTAGCTTCCACATACTGCATCCCACAACATTACTTTTATGTTGGTTGTTATTTGGGCTGCTGAAGGCATGATTTAAAGCAGTTTTGGTGAATTAGAAACAAAAAAAGTTTTTTTGCAAAAAAGTATGGTGCTAGGTGTAGAAAGCTTCATGTTTTCATCCAAATACTGTATTGCTTGTAGCTTCCACATACTGCACCCCACAACATTACTTTTATGTTGGTTGTTATTTGGGCTGCTGAAGGCATGATTTAAAGCAGTTTTTGAGAATTAGAAACAAAAAAGGTTTTTTGCAAAAAAGTATGGTGCTAGGTGTAGAAAGCTTCATGTTTTCATCCAAATACTGTATTGCTTGTAGCTTCCACATACTGCACCCCACAACATTACTTTCATGTTGGTTGTTATTTGGGCTGCTGAAGGCATGATTTAAAGCAGTTTTGGTGAATTAGAAACAAAAAAAGTTTTTTTTGCAAAAAAGTATGGTGCTAAGTGTAGATAGCTTCATGTTTTCATCCAAATACTGTATTGCGTGTAGCTTCCACATACTGCATCCAACAACATTACTTTTATGTTGGTTGTTTTTTGGGCTGCTGAAGGCATGATTTAAAGCAGTTTTGGTGAATTAGAAACAAAAAAAGTTTTTTTGCAAAAAAGTATGGTGCTAAGTGTAGATAGCTTCATGTTTTCATCCAAATACTGTATTGCGTGTAGCTTCCACATACTGCATCCCACTACATTACTTTTATGTTGGTTGTTATTTGGGCTGCTGAAGGCATGATTTAAAGCAGTTTTGGAGAATTAGAAACAAAAAAAAGTTTTTTTGCAAAAAAGTATGGTGCTAGGTGTAGAAAGTTTCATGTTTTCATCCAAATACTGTATTGCTTGTAGCTTCCACATACTGCACCCCACAACATTACTTTTATGTTGGTTGTTATTTGGGCTACTGAAGGCATGATTTAAAGCAGTTTTGGAGAATTAGAAACAAAAAAAGTTTTTTTGCAAAAAAGTATGGTGCTAGGTGTAGAAAGCTTCATGTTTTCATCCAAATACTGTATTGCTTGTAGCTTCCACATACTGCACCCCACAACATTACTTTTATGTTGGTTGTTATTTGGGCTGCTGAAGGCATGATTTAAAGCAGTTTTGGTGAATTAGAAACAAAAAAAGTTTTTTTGCAAAAAAGTATGGTGCTAAGTGTAGATAGCTTCATGTTTTCATCCAAATACTGAATTGCGTGTAGCTTCCACATACTGCATCCCACAACATTACTTTTATGTTGGTTGTTATTTGGGCTGCTGAAGGCATGATTTAAAGCAGTTTTGGAGAATTAGAAACAAAAAAAGTTTTTTTGCAAAAAAGTATGGTGCTAGGTGTAGAAAGCTTCATGTTTTCATCCAAATACTGTATTGCTTGTAGCGTCCACATACTGCACCCCACAACATTACTTTTATGTTGGTTGTTATTTGGGCTGCTGAAGGCATGATTTAAAGCAGTTTTGGTGAATTAGAAACAAAAAAGTTTTTTTGCAAAAAAGTATGGTGCTAAGTGTAGATAGCTTCATGTTTTCATCCAAATACTGTATTGCGTGTAGCTTCCACATACTGCATCCCACAACATTACTTTTATGTTGGTTGTTATTTGGGCTGCTGAAGGCATGATTTAAAGCAGTTTTGGAGAATTAGAAACAAAAAAAGTTTTTTTGCAAAAAAGTATGGTGCTAGGTATAGAAAGCTTCATGTTTTCATCCAAATACTGTATTGCGTGTAGCTTCCACATACTGCATCCAACAACATTACTTTTATGTTGGTTGTTATTTGGGCTGCTGAAGGCATGATTTAAAGCAGTTTTGGAGAATTAGAAACAAAAAAAGTTTTTTTGCAAAAAAGTATGGTGCTAGGTGTAGAAAGCTTCATGTTTTCATCCAAATACTGTATTGCTTGTAGCTTCCACATACTGCACCCCACAACATTACTTTTATGTTGGTTGTTATTTGGGCTGCTGAAGGCATGATTTAAAGCAGTTTTGGTGAATTAGAAACACAAAAAGTTTTTTTGCAAAAAAGTATGGTGCTAAGTGTAGATAGCTTCATGTTTTCATCCAAATACTGTATTGCGTGTAGCTTCCACATACTGCATCCCACAACATTACTTTTATGTTGGTTGTTATTTGGGCTGCTGAAGGCATGATTTAAAGCAGTTTTGGAGAATTAGAAACAAAAAAAGTTTTTTTGCAAAAAAGTATGGTGCTAGGTGTAGAAAGCTTCATGTTTTCATCCAAATACTGTATTGCGTGTAGCTTCCACATACTGCATCCCACAACATTACTTTTATGTTGGTTGTTATTTGGGCTGCTGAAGGCATGATTTAAAGCAGTTTTGGAGAATTAGAAACAAAAAAAGTTTTTTTGCAAAAAAGTATGGTGCTAGATGTAGAAAGCTTCATGTTTAAATCCAAATACTGTATTGCTTGTAGCTTCCACATACTGCACCACACAACATTACTTTTATGTTGGTTGTTATTTGGGCTGCTGAAGGCATGATTTTAAGCAGTTTTGGTGAATTAGAAACACAAAAAGTTTTTTTGCAAAAAAGTATGGTGCTAAGTGTAGATAGCTTCATGTTTTCATCCAAATACTGTATTGCGTGTAGCTTCCACATACTGCATCCCACAACATTACTTTTATGTTGGTTGTTATTTGGGCTGCTGAAGGCATGATTTAAAGCAGTTTTGGAGAATTAGAAACAAAAAAAGTTTTTTTGCAAAAAAGTATGGTGCTAGGTGTAGAAAGCTTCATGTTTTCATCCAAATACTGTATTGCTTGTAGCTTCCACATACTGTACCCCACAACATTACTTTTATGTTGGTTGTTATTTGGGCTGCTGAAGGCATGATTTAAAGCAGTTTTGGTGAATTAGAAACAAAAAAAGTTTTTTTGCAAAAAAGTATGGTGCTAAGTGTAGATAGCTTCATGTTTTCATCCAAATACTGTATTGCGTGTAGCTTCCACATACTGCATCCCACAACATTACTTTTATGTTGGTTGTTATTTGGGCTGCTGAAGGCATGATTTAAAGCAGTTTTGGAGAATTAGAAACAAAAAAAGTTTTTTTGCAAAAAAGTATGGTGCTAGGTATAGAAAGCTTCATGTTTTCATCCAAATACTGTATTGCGTGTAGCTTCCACATACTGCATCCAACAACATTACTTTTATGTTGGTTGTTATTTGGGCTGCTGAAGGCATGATTTAAAGCAGTTTTGGAGAATTAGAAACAAAAAAAGTTTTTTTGCAAAAAAGTATGGTGCTAGGTGTAGATAGCTTCATGTTTTCATCCAAATACTGTATTGCTTGTAGCTTCCACATACTGCACCCCACAACATTACTTTTATGTTGGTTGTTATTTGGGCTGCTGAAGGCATGATTTAAAGCAGTTTTGGTGAATTAGAAACACAAAAAGTTTTTTTGCAAAAAAGTATGGTGCTAAGTGTAGATAGCTTCATGTTTTCATCCAAATACTGTATTGCGTGTAGCTTCCACATACTGCATCCCACAACATTACTTTTATGTTGGTTGTTATTTGGGCTGCTGAAGGCATGATTTAAAGCAGTTTTGGAGAATTAGAAACAAAAAAAGTTTTTTTGCAAAAAAGTATGGTGCTAGGTGTAGAAAGCTTCATGTTTTCATCCAAATACTGTATTGCTTGTAGCTTCCACATACTGCACCCCACAACATTACTTTTATGTTGGTTGTTATTTGGGCTGCTGAAGGCATGATTTAAAGCAGTTTTGGAGAATTAGAAACAAAAAAAGTTTTTTTGCAAAAAAGTATGGTGCTAGGTGTAGAAAGCTTCATGTTTTCATCCAAATACTGTATTGCTTGTAGCTTCCACATACTGCACCCCACAACATTACTTTTATGTTGGTTGTTATTTGGGCTGCTGAAGGCATGATTTAAAGCAGTTTTGGAGAATTAGAAACAAAAAAAGTTTTTTTGCAAAAAAGTATGGTGCTAGGTGTAGAAAGCTTCATGTTTTCATCCAAATACTGTATTGCTTGTAGCTTCCACATACTGCACCCCACAACATTACTTTTATGTTGGTTGTTATTTGGGCTGCTGAAGGCATGATTTAAAGCAGTTTTGGTGAATTAGAAACAAAAAAAGTTTTTTTGCAAAAAAGTATGGTGCTAAGTGTAGATAGCTTCATGTTTTCATCCAAATACTGTATTGCGTGTAGCTTCCACATACTGCATCCCACAACATTACTTTTATGTTGGTTGTTATTTGGGCTGCTGAAGGCATGATTTAAAGCAGTTTTGGAGAATTAGAAACAAAAAAAGTTTTTTTGCAAAAAAGTATGGTGCTAGGTGTAGAAAGCTTCATGTTTTCATCCAAATACTGTATTGCTTGTAGCTTCCACATACTGCACCCCACAACATTACTTTTATGTTGGTTGTTATTTGGGCTGCTGAAGGCATGATTTAAAGCAGTTTTGGTGAATTAGAAACAAAAAAAGTTTTTTTGCAAAAAAGTATGGTGCTAAGTGTAGATAGCTTCATGTTTTCATCCAAATACTGTATTGCGTGTAGCTTCCACATACTGCATCCCACAACATTACTTTTATGTTGGTTGTTATTTGGGCTGCTGAAGGCATGATTTAAAGCAGTTTTGGAGAATTAGAAACAAAAAAAGTTTTTTTGCAAAAAAGTATGGTGCTAGGTGTAGAAAGCTTCATGTTTTCATCCAAATACTGTATTGCTTGTAGCTTCCACATACTGCACCCCACAACATTACTTTTATGTTGGTTGTTATTTGGGCTGCTGAAGGCATGATTTAAAGCAGTTTTGGTGAATTAGAAACAAAAAAAGTTTTTTTGCGAAAAAGTATGGTGCTAAGTGTAGATAGCTTCATGTTTTCATCCAAATACTGTATTGCGTGTAGCTTCCACATACTGCATCCCACAACATTACTTTTATGTTGGTTGTTATTTGGGCTGCTGAAGGCATGATTTAAAGCAGTTTTGGAGAATTAGAAACAAAAAAAGTTTTTTTGCAAAAAAGTATGGTGCTAGGTGTAGAAAGCTTCATGTTTTCATCCAAATACTGTATTGCTTGTAGCTTCCACATACTGCACCCCACAACATTACTTTTATGTTGGTTGTTATTTGGGCTACTGAAGGCATGATTTAAAGCAGTTTTGGAGAATTAGAAACAAAAAAAGTTTTTTTGCAAAAAAGTATGGTGCTAGGTGTAGAAAGCTTCATGTTTTCATCCAAATACTGTATTGCGTGTAGCTTCCACATACTGCATCCAACAACATTACTTTTATGTTGGTTGTTATTTGGGCTGCTGAAGGCATGATTTAAAGCAGTTTTGGAGAATTAGAAACAAAAAAAGTTTTTTTGCAAAAAAGTATGGTGCTAGGTGTAGAAAGCTTCATGTTTTCATCCAAATACTGTATTGCTTGTAGCTTCCACATACTGCACCCCACAACATTACTTTTATGTTGGTTGTTATTTGGGCTGCTGAAGGCATGATTTAAAGCAGTTTTGGTGAATTAGAAACAAAAAAAGTTTTTTTGCAAAAAAGTATGGTGCTAAGTGTAGATAGCTTCATGTTTTCATCCAAAAACTGTATTGCGTGTAGCTTCCACATACTGCATCCCACAACATTACTTTTATGTTGGTTGTTATTTGGGCTGCTGAAGGCATGATTTAAAGCAGTTTTGGAGAATTAGAAACAAAAAAAGTTTTTTTGCAAAAAAGTATGGTGCTAGGTGTAGAAAGCTTCATGTTTTCATCCAAATACTGTATTGCTTGTAGCGTCCACATACTGCACCCCACAACATTACTTTTATGTTGGTTGTTATTTGGGCTGCTGAAGGCATGATTTAAAGCAGTTTTGGTGAATTAGAAACAAAAAAGTTTTTTTGCAAAAAAGTATGGTGCTAAGTGTAGATAGCTTCATGTTTTCATCCAAATACTGTATTGCGTGTAGCTTCCACATACTGCATCCCACAACATTACTTTTATGTTGGTTGTTATTTGGGCTGCTGAAGGCATGATTTAAAGCAGTTTTGGAGAATTAGAAACAAAAAAAGTTTTTTTGCAAAAAAGTATGGTGCTAGGTGTAGAAAGCTTCATGTTTTCATCCAAATACTGTATTGCTTGTAGCTTCCACATACTGCACCCCACAACATTACTTTTATGTTGGTTGTTATTTGGGCTGCTGAAGGCATGATTTAAAGCAGTTTTGGTGAATAAGAAACAAAAAAAGTTTTTTTGCAAAAAAGTATGGTGCTAAGTGTAGATAGCTTCATGTTTTCATCCAAATACTGAATTGCGTGTAGCTTCCACATACTGCACCCCACAACATTACTTTTATGTTGGTTGTTATTTGGGCTGCTGAAGGCATGATTTAAAGCAGTTTTGGTGAATTAGAAACAAAAAAAGTTTTTTTGCAAAAAAGTATGGTGCTAGGTGTAGAAAGCTTCATGTTTTCATCCAAATACTGTATTGCTTGTAGCTTCCACATACTGCACCCCACAACATTACTTTTATGTTGGTTGTTATTTGGGCTGCTGAAGGCATGATTTAAAGCAGTTTTGGTGAATTAGAAACAAAAAAAGTTTTTTGCAAAAAAGTATGGTGCTAGGTGTAGAAAGCTTCATGTTTTCATCCAAATACTGTATTGCTTGTAGCTTCCACATACTGCAACCCACAACATTACTTTTATGTTGGTTGTTATTTGGGCTGCTGAAGGCATGATTTAAAGCAGTTTTGGAGAATTAGAAACAAAAAAAGTTTTTTTGCAAAAAAGTATGGTGCTAGGTGTAGAAAGCTTCATGTTTTCATTCAAATACTGTATTGCTTGTAGCTTCCACATACTGCACCCCACAACATTACTTTTATGTTGGTTGTCATTTGGGCTGCTGAAGGCATGATTTAAAGCAGTTTTGGTGAATTAGAAACAAAAAAGTTTTTTTGCAAAAAAGTATGGTGCTAGGTGTAGAAAGCTTCATGTTTTCATCCAAATACTGTATTGCTTGTAGCTTCCACATACTGCACCCCACAACATTACTTTTATGTTGGTTGTTATTTGGGCTGCTGAAGGCATGATTTAAAGCAGTTTTGGTGAATTAGAAACAAAAAAAGTTTTTTTGCAAAAAAGTATGGTGCTAAGTGTAGATAGCTTCATGTTTTCATCCAAATACTGTATTGCGTGTAGCTTCCACATACTGCATCCCACTACATTACTTTTATGTTGGTTGTTATTTGGGCTGCTGAAGGCATGATTTAAAGCAGTTTTGGAGAATTAGAAACAAAAAAAGTTTTTTTGCAAAAAAGTATGGTGCTAGGTGTAGAAAGCTTCATGTTTTCATCCAAATACTGTATTGCTTGTAGCTTCCACATACTGCACCCCACAACATTACTTTTATGTTGGTTGTTATTTGGGCTGCTGAAGGCATGATTTAAAGCAGTTTTGGTGAATTAGAAACAAAAAAAGTTTTTTTGCAAACAAGTATGGTGCTAAGTGTAGATAGCTTCATGTTTTCATCCAAATACTGTATTGCGTGTAGCTTCCACATACTGCATCCCACAACATTACTTTTATGTTGGTTGTTATTTGGGCTGCTGAAGGCATGATTTAAAGCAGTTTTGGAGAATTAGAAACAAAAAAAGTTTTTTTGCAAAAAAGTATGGTGCTAGGTGTAGAAAGCTTCATGTTTTCATCCAAATACTGTATTGCTTGTAGCTTCCACATACTGCACCCCACAACATTACTTTTATGTTGGTTGTTATTTGGGCTGCTGAAGGCATGATTTAAAGCAGTTTTGGAGAATTAGAAACAAAAAAAGTTTTTTTGCAAAAAAGTATGGTGCTAGGTGTAAAAAGCTTCATGTTTTCATCCAAATACTGTATTGCTTGTAGCTTCCACATACTGCATCCCACAACATTACTTTTATGTTGGTTGTTATTTGGGCTGCTGAAGGCATGATTTAAAGCAGTTTTGGTGAATTAGAAACAAAAAAAGTTTTTTTGCAAAAAAGTATGGTGCTAAGTGTAGATAGCTTCATGTTTTCATTTAAATACTGTATTGCTTGTAGCTTCCACATACTGCATCCCACAACATTACTTTTATGTTGGTTGTTATTTGGGCTGCTGAAGGCATGATTTAAAGCAGTTTTGGTGAATTAGAAACAAAAAAAGTTTTTTTGCAAAAAAGTATGGTGCTAAGTGTAGATAGCTTCATGTTTTCATCCAAATACTGTATTTCTTGTAGCTTCCACATACTGCAACCCACAACATTACTTTTATGTTGGTTGTTATTTGGGCTGCTGAAGGCATGATTTAAAGCAGTTTTGGTGAATTAAAAACAAAAAAGTTTTTTTGCAAAAAAGTATGGTGCTAAGTGTAGATAGCTTCATGTTTTCATCCAAATACTGTATTGCGTGTAGCTTCCACATACTGCATCCCACTACATTACTTTTATGTTGGTTGTTATTTGGGCTGCTGAAGGCATGATTTAAAGGAGTTTTGGTGAATTAAAAACAAAAAAAGTTTTTTTGCAAAAAAGTATGGTGCTAAGTGTAGATAGCTTCATGTTTTCATCCAAATACTGTATTGCGTGTAGCTTCCACATACTGCATCCCACAACATTACTTTTATGTTGGTTGTTATTTGGGCTGCTGAAGGCATGATTTAAAGCAGTTTTGGAGAATTAGAAACAAAAAAAGTTTTTTTGCAAAAAAGTATGGTGCTAGGTGTAGAAAGCTTCATGTTTTCATCCAAATACTGTATTGCTTGTAGCTTCCACATACTGCATCCCACAACATTACTTTTATGTTGGTTGTTATTTGGGCTGCTGAAGGCATGATTTAAAGCAGTTTTGGTGAATTAGAAACAAAAAAAGTTTTTTTGCAAAAAAGTATGGTGCTAAGTGTAGATAGCTTCATGTTTTCATCCAAATACTGTATTGCGTGTAGCTTCCACATACTGCATCCCACAACATTACTTTTATGTTGGTTGTTATTTGGGCTGCTGAAGGCATGATTTAAAGCAGTTTTGGAGAATTAGAAACAAAAAAAGTTTTTTTGCAAAAAAGTATGGTGCTAGGTGTAGAAAGCTTCATGTTTTCATCCAAATACTGTATTGCTTGTAGCTTCCACATACTGCACCCCACAACATTACTTTTATGTTGGTTGTTATTTGGGCTGCTGAAGGCATGATTTAAAGCAGTTTTGGAGAATTAGAAACAAAAAAAGTTTTTTTGCAAAAAAGTATGGTGCTAGGTGTAGAAAGCTTCATGTTTTCATCCAAATACTGTATTGCTTGTAGCTTCCACATACTGCACCCCACAACATTACTTTTATGTTGGTTGTTATTTGGGCTGCTGAAGGCATGATTTAAAGCAGTTTTGGTGAATTAGAAACAAAAAAAGTTTTTTTGCAAAGAAGTATGGTGCTAAGTGTAGATAGCTTCATGTTTTCATCCAAATACTGTATTGCGTGTAGCTTCCACATACCGCATCCCACAACATTACTTTTATGTTGGTTGTTATTTGGGCTGCTGAAGGCATGATTTAAAGCAGTTTTGGAGAATTAGAAACAAAAAAAGTTTTTTTGCAAAAAAGTATGGTGCTAGGTGTAGAAAGCTTCATATTTTCATCCAAATACTGTATTGCTTGTAGCTTCCACATACTGCACCCCACAACATTACTTTTATGTTGGTTGTTATTTGGGCTGCTGAAGGCATGATTTAAAGCAGTTTTGGAAAATTAGAAACAAAAAAAGTTTTTTTGCAAAAAAGTATGGTGCTAGGTGTAGAAAGCTTCATGTTTTCATCCAAATACTGTATTGCTTGTAGCTTCCACATACTGCATCCCACAACATTACTTTTATGTTGGTTGTTATTTGGGCTGCTGAAGGCATGATTTAAAGCAGTTTTGGTGAATTAGAAACAAAAAAAGTTTTTTTGCAAAAAAGTATGGTGCTAAGTGTAGATAGCTTCATGTTTTCATCCAAATACTGTATTTCTTGTAGCTTCCACATACTGCAACCCACAACATTACTTTTATGTTGGTTGTTATTTGGGCTGCTGAAGGCATGATTTAAAGCAGTTTTGGTGAATTAAAAACAAAAAAGTTTTTTTGCAAAAAAGTATGGTGCTAAGTGTAGATAGCTTCATGTTTTCATCCAAATACTGAATTGCGTGTAGCGTCCACATACTGCATCCAACAACATTACTTTTATGTTGGTTGTTATTTGGGCTGCTGAAGGCATGATTTAAAGCAGTTATGGTGAATTAGAAACAAAAAAAGTTTTTTTGCAAAAAAGTATGGTGCTAAGTGTAGATAGCTTCATGTTTTCATCCAAATACTGTATTGCTTGTAGCTTCCACATACTGCATCCCACAACATTACTTTTATGTTGGTTGTTATTTGGGCTGCTGAAGGCATGATTTAAAGCAGTTTTGGTGAATTAGAAACAAAAAAAGTTTTTTTGCAAAAAAGTATGGTGCTAAGTGTAGAAAGCTTCATGTTTTCATCCAAATACTGTATTGCTTGTAGCTTCCACATACTGCACCCCACAACATTACTTTTATGTTGGTTGTTATTTGGGCTGCTGAAGGCATGATTTAAAGCAGTTTTGGAGAATTAGAAACAAAAAAAGTTTTTTTGCAAAAAAGTATGGTGCTAGGTGTAGAAAGCTTCATGTTTTCATCCAAATACTGTATTGCTTGTAGCTTCCACATACTGCATCCCACAACATTACTTTTATGTTGGTTGTTATTTGGGCTGCTGAAGGCATGATTTAAAGCAGTTTTGGTGAATTAGAAACAAAAAAAGTTTTTTTGCAAAAAAGTATGGTGCTAAGTGTAGATAGCTTCATGTTTTCATTTAAATACTGTATTGCTTGTAGCTTCCACATACTGCATCCCACAACATTACTTTTATGTTGGTTGTTATTTGGGCTGCTGAAGGCATGATTTAAAGCAGTTTTGGTGAATTAGAAACAAAAAAAGTTTTTTTGCAAAAAAGTATGGTGCTAAGTGTAGATAGCTTCATGTTTTCATCCAAATACTGTATTTCTTGTAGCTTCCACATACTGCAACCCACAACATTACTTTTATGTTGGTTGTTATTTGGGCTGCTGAAGGCATGATTTAAAGCAGTTTTGGTGAATTAAAAACAAAAAAGTTTTTTTGCAAAAAAGTATGGTGCTAAGTGTAGATAGCTTCATGTTTTCATCCAAATACTGTATTGCGTGTAGCTTCCACATACTGCATCCCACTACATTACTTTTATGTTGGTTGTTATTTGGGCTGCTGAAGGCATGATTTAAAGGAGTTTTGGTGAATTAAAAACAAAAAAAGTTTTTTTGCAAAAAAGTATGGTGCTAAGTGTAGATAGCTTCATGTTTTCATCCAAATACTGTATTGCGTGTAGCTTCCACATACTGCATCCCACAACATTACTTTTATGTTGGTTGTTATTTGGGCTGCTGAAGGCATGATTTAAAGCAGTTTTGGAGAATTAGAAACAAAAAAAGTTTTTTTGCAAAAAAGTATGGTGCTAGGTGTAGAAAGCTTCATGTTTTCATCCAAATACTGTATTGCTTGTAGCTTCCACATACTGCATCCCACAACATTACTTTTATGTTGGTTGTTATTTGGGCTGCTGAAGGCATGATTTAAAGCAGTTTTGGTGAATTAGAAACAAAAAAAGTTTTTTTGCAAAAAAGTATGGTGCTAAGTGTAGATAGCTTCATGTTTTCATCCAAATACTGTATTGCGTGTAGCTTCCACACACTGCATCCCACAACATTACTTTTATGTTGGTTGTTATTTGGGCTGCTGAAGGCATGATTTAAAGCAGTTTTGGAGAATTAGAAACAAAAAAAGTTTTTTTACAAAAAAGTATGGTGCTAGGTGTAGAAAGCTTCATGTTTTTATCCAAATACTGTATTGCTTGTAGCTTCCACATACTGCACCCCACAACATTACTTTTATGTTGGTTGTTATTTGGGCTGCTGAAGGCATGATTTAAAGCAGTTTTGGAGAATTAGAAACAAAAAAAGTTTTTTTGCAAAAAAGTATGGTGCTAGGTGTAGAAAGCTTCATGTTTTCATTTAAATACTGTATTGCTTGTAGCTTCCACATACTGCATCCCACAACATTACTTTTATGTTGGTTGTTATTTGGGCTGCTGAAGGCATGATTTAAAGCAGTTTTGGAGAATTAGAAACAAAAAAAGTTTTTTTGCAAAAAAGTATGGTGCTAGGTGTAGAAAGCTTCATGTTTTCATCCAAATACTGTATTGCTTGTAGCTTCCACATACTGCATCCCACAACATTACTTTTATGTTGGTTGTTATTTGGGCTGCTGAAGGCATGATTTAAAGCAGTTTTGGTGAATTAGAAACAAAAAAAGTTTTTTTGCAAAAAAGTATGGTGCTAAGTGTAGATAGCTTCATGTTTTCATCCAAATACTGTATTGCGTGTAGCTTCCACATACTGCATCCCACAACATTACTTTTATGTTGGTTGTTATTTGGGCTGCTGAAGGCATGATTTAAAGCAGTTTTGGAGAATTAGAAACAAAAAAAGTTTTTTTGCAAAAAAGTATGGTGCTAGGTGTAGAAAGCTTCATGTTTTCATCCAAATACTGTATTGCTTGTAGCTTCCACATACTGCACCCCACAACATTACTTTTATGTTGGTTGTTATTTGGGCTGCTGAAGGCATGATTTAAAGCAGTTTTGGAGAATTAGAAACAAAAAAAGTTTTTTTGCAAAAAAGTATGGTGCTAGGTGTAGAAAGCTTCATGTTTTCATCCAAATACTGTATTGCTTGTAGCTTCCACATACTGCACCCCACAACATTACTTTTATGTTGGTTGTTATTTGGGCTGCTGAAGGCATGATTTAAAGCAGATTTGGTGAATTAGAAACAAAAAGAGTTTTTTTGCAAAAAAGTATGGTGCTAAGTGTAGATAGCTTCATGTTTTCATTTAAATACTGTATTGCTTGTAGCTTCCACATACTGCATCCCACAACATTACTTTTATGTTGGTTGTTATTTGGGCTGCTGAAGGCATGATTTAAAGCAGTTTTGGAGAATTAGAAACAAAAAAAGTTTTTTTGCAAAAAAGTATGGTGCTAGGTGTAGAAAGCTTCATGTTTTCATCCAAATACTGTATTGCTTGTAGCTTCCACATACTGCACCCCACAACATTACTTTTATGTTGGTTGTTATTTGGGCTGCTGAAGGCATGATTTAAAGCAGTTTTGGTGAATTAGAAACAAAAAAAGTTTTTTTGCAAAAAAGTATGGTGCTAAGTGTAGATAGCTTCATGTTTTCATTTAAATACTGTATTGCTTGTAGCTTCCACATACTGCATCCCACAACATTACTTTTATGTTGGTTGTTATTTGGGCTGCTGAAGGCATGATTTAAAGCAGTTTTGGAGAATTAGAAACAAAAAAAGTTTTTTTGCAAAAAAGTATGGTGCTAGGTGTAGAAAGCTTCATATTTTCATCCAAATACTGTATTGCTTGTAGCTTCCACATACTGCACCCCACAACATTACTTTTATGTTGGTTGTTATTTGGGCTGCTGAAGGCATGATTTAAAGCAGTTTTGGAGAATTAGAAACAAAAAAAGTTTTTTTGCAAAAAAGTATGGTGCTAGGTGTAGAAAGCTTCATGTTTTCATCCAAATACTGTATTGCTTGTAGCTTCCACATACTGCATCCCACAACATTACTTTTATGTTGGTTGTTATTTGGGCTGCTGAAGGCATGATTTAAAGCAGTTTTGGTGAATTAGAAACAAAAAAAGTTTTTTTGCAAAAAAGTATGGTGCTAAGTGTAGATAGCTTCATGTTTTCATTTAAATACTGTATTGCTTGTAGCTTCCACATACTGCATCCCACAACATTACTTTTATGTTGGTTGTTATTTGGGCTGCTGAAGGCATGATTTAAAGCAGTTTTGGTGAATTAGAAACAAAAAAAGTTTTTTTGCAAAAAAGTATGGTGCTAAGTGTAGATAGCTTCATGTTTTCATCCAAATACTGTATTTCTTGTAGCTTCCACATACTGCAACCCACAACATTACTTTTATGTTGGTTGTTATTTGGGCTGCTGAAGGCATGATTTAAAGCAGTTTTGGTGAATTAAAAACAAAAAAGTTTTTTTGCAAAAAAGTATGGTGCTAAGTGTAGATAGCTTCATGTTTTCATCCAAATACTGAATTGCGTGTAGCTTCCACATACTGCATCCCACAACATTACTTTTATGTTGGTTGTTATTTGGGCTGCTGAAGGCATGATTTAAAGCAGTTTTGGTGAATTAGAAACAAAAAAAGTTTTTTTGCAAAAAAGTATGGTGCTAAGTGTAGATGGCTTCATGTTTTCATCCAAATACTGTATTGCTTGTAGCTTCCACATACTGCATCCCACAACATTACTTTTATGTTGGTTGTTTTTTGGGCTGCTGAAGGCATGATTTAAAGCAGTTTTGGTGAATTAGAAACAAAAAAAGTTTTTTTGCAAAAAAGTATGGTGCTAAGTGTAGAAAGCTTCATGTTTTCATCCAAATACTGTATTGCTTGTAGCTTCCACATACTGCACCCCACAACATTACTTTTATGTTGGTTGTTATTTGGGCTGCTGAAGGCATGATTTAAAGCAGTTTTGGAGAATTAGAAACAAAAAAAGTTTTTTTGCAAAAAAGTATGGTGCTAGGTGTAGAAAGCTTCATGTTTTCATCCAAATACTGTATTGCTTGTAGCTTCCACATACTGCATCCCACAACATTACTTTTATGTTGGTTGTTATTTGGGCTGCTGAAGGCATGATTTAAAGCAGTTTTGGTGAATTAGAAACAAAAAAAGTTTTTTTGCAAAAAAGTATGGTGCTAGGTGTAGAAACTTCATGTTTTCATCCAAATACTGTATTGCTTGTAGCTTCCACATACTGCACCCCACAACATTACTTTTATGTTGGTTGTTATTTGGGCTGCTGAAGGCATGATTTAAAGCAGTTTTGGAGAATTAGAAACAAAAAAAGTTTTTTTGCAAAAAAGTATGGTGCTAGGTGTAGAAACTTCATGTTTTCATCCAAATACTGTATTGCTTGTAGCTTCCACATACTGCACCCCACAACATTACTTTTATGTTGGTTGTTATTTGGGCTGCTGAAGGCATGATTTAAAGCAGTTTTGGTGAATTAGAAACAAAAAAAGTTTTTTTGCAAAAAAGTATGGTGCTAAGTGTAGATAGCATCATGTTTTCATCCAAATACTGTATTTCTTGTAGCTTCCACATACTGCAACCCACAACATTACTTTTATGTTGGTTGTTATTTGGGCTGCTGAAGGCATGATTTAAAGCAGTTTTGGTGAATTAAAAACAAAAAAGTTTTTTTGCAAAAAAGTATGGTGCTAGGTGTAGAAACTTCATGTTTTCATCCAAATACTGTATTGCTTGTAGCTTCCACATACTGCACCCCACAACATTACTTTTATGTTGGTTGTTATTTGGGCTGCTGAAGGCATGATTTAAAGCAGTTTTGGAGAATTAGAAACAAAAAAAGTTTTTTTGCAAAAAAGTATGGTGCTAGGTGTAGAAAGCTTCATGTTTTCATCCAAATACTGTATTGCGTGTAGCTTCCACATACTGCACCCCACAACATTACTTTTATGTTGGTTGTTATTTGGGCTGCTGAAGGCATGATTTAAAGCAGTTTTGGTGAATTAGAAACAAAAAAAGTTTTTTTGCAAAAAAGTATGGTGCTAAGTGTAGATAGCTTCATGTTTTCATCCAAATACTGTATTGCTTGTAGCTTCCACATACTGCACCCCACAACATTACTTTTATGTTGGTTGTTATTTGGGCTGCTGAAGGCATGATTTAAAGCAGTTTTGGTGAATTAGAAACAAAAAAAGTTTTTTTGCAAAAAAGTATGGTGCTAAGTGTAGATAGCTTCATGTTTTCATCCAAATACTGTATTGCGTGTAGCTTCCACATACTGCATCCCACAACATTACTTTTATGTTGGTTGTTATTTGGGCTGCTGAAGGCATGATTTAAAGCAGTTTTGGAGAATTAGAAACAAAAAAAGTTTTTTTGCAAAAAAGTATGGTGCTAGGTGTAGAAAGCTTCATGTTTTCATCCAAATACTGTATTGCGTGTAGCTTCCACATACTGCATCCCACAACATTACTTTTATGTTGGTTGTTATTTGGGCTACTGAAGGCATGATTTAAAGCAGTTTTGGAGAATTAGAAACAAAAAAAGTTTTTTTGCAAAAAAGTATGGTGCTAGGTGTAGAAAGCTTCATGTTTTCATCCAAATACTGTATTGCTTGTAGCTTCCACATACTGCACCCCACAACATTACTTTTATGTTGGTTGTTATTTGGGCTGCTGAAGGCATGATTTAAAGCAGTTTTGGTGAATTAGAAACAAAAAAAGTTTTTTTGCAAAAAAGTATGGTGCTAAGTGTAGATAGCTTCATGTTTTCATCCAAATACTGTATTGCTTGTAGCTTCCACATACTGCATCCCACAACATTACTTTTATGTTGGTTGTTATTTGGGCTGCTGAAGGCATGATTTAAAGCAGTTTTGGAGAATTAGAAACAAAAAAAGTTTTTTTACAAAAAAGTATGGTGCTAGGTGTAGAAACTTCATGTTTTCATCCAAATACTGTATTGCTTGTAGCTTCCACATACTGCACCCCACAACATTACTTTTATGTTGGTTGTTATTTGGGCTGCTGAAGGCATGATTTAAAGCAGTTTTGGAGAATTAGAAACAAAAAAAGTTTTTTTGCAAAAAAGTATGGTGCTAAGTGTAGATAGCTTCATGTTTTCATCCAAATACTGTATTGCGTGTAGCTTCCACATACTGCATCCCACAACATTACTTTTATGTTGGTTGTTATTTGGGCTACTGAAGGCATCATGCCTTCAGTAGCCCAAATAACAACCAACATAAAAACATAAAGCAGTTTTGGAGAATTAGAAACAAAAAAAGTTTTTTTGCAAAAAAGTATGGTGCTAGGTGTAGAAAGCTTCATGTTTTCATCCAAATACTGTATTGCTTGTAGCTTCCACATACTGCACCCCACAACATTACTTTTATGTTGGTTGTTATTTGGGCTGCTGAAGGCATGATTTAAAGCAGTTTTGGTGAATTAGAAACAAAAAAAGTTTTTTTGCAAAAAAGTATGGTGCTAAGTGTAGATAGCTTCATGTTTTCATCCAAATACTGTATTGCGTGTAGCTTCCACATACTGCATCCCACAACATTACTTTTATGTTGGTTGTTATTTGGGCTACTGAAGGCATGATTTAAAGCAGTTTTGGAGAATTAGAAACAAAAAAAGTTTTTTTGCAAAAAAGTATGGTGCTAGGTGTAGAAAGCTTCATGTTTTCATCCAAATACTGTATTGCTTGTAGCTTCCACATACTGCACCCCACAACATTACTTTTATGTTGGTTGTTATTTGGGCTGCTGAAGGCATGATTTAAAGCAGTTTTGGTGAATTAGAAACAAAAAAAGTTTTTTTGCAAAAAAGTATGGTGCTAAGTGTATTTCATCCAAATACTGTATTGCGTGTAGCTTCCACATACTGCATCCCACAACATTACTTTTATGTTGGTTGTTATTTGGGCTGCTGAAGGCATGATTTAAAGCAGTTTTGGAGAATTAGAAACAAAAAAAGTTTTTTTGCAAAAAAGTATGGTGCTAGGTGTAGAAACTTCATGTTTTCATCCAAATACTGTATTGCTTGTAGCTTCCACATACTGCAACCCACAACATTACTTTTATGTTGGTTGTTATTTGGGCTGCTGAAGGCATGATTTAAAGCAGTTTTGGTGAATTAAAAACAAAAAAAGTTTTTTTGCAAAAAAGTATGGTGCTAAGTGTAGATAGCTTCATGTTTTCATCCAAATACTGTATTGCTTGTAGCTTCCACATACTGCAACCCACAACATTACTTTTATGTTGGTTGTTATTTGGGCTGCTGAAGGCATGATTTAAAGCAGTTTTGGAGAATTAGAAACAAAAAAAGTTTTTTTGCAAAAAAGTATGGTGCTAGGTGTAGAAAGCTTCATGTTTTCATCCAAATACTGTCTTGCTTGTAGCTTCCACATACTGCATCCCACAACATTACTTTTATGTTGGTTGTTATTTGGGCTGCTGAAGGCATGATTTAAAGCAGTTTTGGTGAATTAGAAACAAAAAGAGTTTTTTTGCAAAAAAGTATGGTGCTAAGTGTAGATAGCTTCATGTTTTCATCCAAATACTGTATTGCGTGTAGCTTCCACATACTGCATCCCACAACATTACTTTTATGTTGGTTGTTATTTGGGCTGCTGAAGGCATGATTTAAAGCAGTTTTGGAGAATTAGAAACAAAAAAAGTTTTTTTGCAAAAAAGTATGGTGCTAGGTGTAGAAAGCTTCATGTTTTCATCCAAATACTGTATTGCTTGTAGCTTCCTCATACTGCACCCCACAACATTACTTTTATGTTGGTTGTTATTTGGGCTGCTGAAGGCATGATTTAAAGCAGTTTTGGTGAATTAGAAACAAAAAAAGTTTTTTTGCAAAAAAGTATGGTGCTAAGTGTAGATAGCTTCATGTTTTCATCCAAATACTGTATTGCTTGTAGCTTCCACATACTGCACCCCACAACATTACTTTTATGTTGGTTGTTATTTGGGCTGCTGAAGGCATGATTTAAAGCAGTTTTGGTGAATTAGAAACAAAAAAAGTTTTTTTGCAAAAAAGTATGGTGCTAAGTGTAGATAGCTTCATGTTTTCATCCAAATACTGTATTGCGTGTAGCTTCCACATACTGCACCCCACAACATTACTTTTATGTTGGTTGTTATTTGGGCTGCTGAAGGCATGATTTAAAGCAGATTTGGTGAATTAGAAACAAAAAGAGTTTTTTTGCAAAAAAGTATGGTGCTAGGTGTAGAAAGCTTCATGTTTTCATTTAAATACTGTATTGCTTGTAGCTTCCACATACTGCACCCCACAACATTACTTTTATGTTGGTTGTTATTTGGGCTGCTGAAGGCATGATTTAAAGCAGTTTTGGAGAATTAGAAACAAAAAAAGTTTTTTTGCAAAAAAGTATGGTGCTAGGTGTAGAAAGCTTCATGTTTTCATCCAAATACTGTATTGCGTGTAGCTTCCACATACTGCATCCCACAACATTACTTTTATGTTGGTTGTTATTTGGGCTGCTGAAGGCATCATTTAAAGCAGTTTTCGTGAATTAGAAACAAAAAAAGTTTTTTTGCAAAAAAGTATGCTGCTAAGTGTAGATAGCTTCATGTTTTCATCCAAATACTGTATTGCTTGTAGCTTCCACATACTGCACCCCACAACATTACTTTTATGTTGGTTGTTATTTGGGCTGCTGAAGGCATGATTTAAAGCAGTTTTGGTGAATTAGAAACAAAAAAAGTTTTTTTGCAAAAAAGTATGGTGCTAAGTGTATTTCATCCAAATACTGTATTGCGTGTAGCTTCCACATACTGCATCCCACAACATTACTTTTATGTTGGTTGTTATTTGGGCTGCTGAAGGCATGATTTAAAGCAGTTTTGGAGAATTAGAAACAAAAAAAGTTTTTTTGCAAAAAAGTATGGTGCTAGGTGTAGAAACTTCATGTTTTCATCCAAATACTGTATTGCTTGTAGCTTCCACATACTGCACCCCACAACATTACTTTTATGTTGGTTGTTATTTGGGCTGCTGAAGGCATGATTTAAAGCAGTTTTGGTGAATTAGAAACAAAAAAAGTTTTTTTGCAAAAAAGTATGGTGCTAAGTGTAGATAGCTTCATGTTTTCATCCAAATACTGTATTTCTTGTAGCTTCCACATACTGCAACCCACAACATTACTTTTATGTTGGTTGTTATTTGGGCTGCTGAAGGCATGATTTAAAGCAGTTTTGGTGAATTAAAAACAAAAAAAGTTTTTTTGCAAAAAAGTATGGTGCTAAGTGTAGATAGCTTCATGTTTTCATCCAAATACTGTATTGCTTGTAGCTTCCACATACTGCAACCCACAACATTACTTTTATGTTGGTTGTTATTTGGGCTGCTGAAGGCATGATTTAAAGCAGTTTTGGAGAATTAGAAACAAAAAAAGTTTTTTTGCAAAAAAGTATGGTGCTAGGTGTAGAAAGCTTCATGTTTTCATCCAAATACTGTCTTGCTTGTAGCTTCCACATACTGCATCCCACAACATTACTTTTATGTTGGTTGTTATTTGGGCTGCTGAAGGCATGATTTAAAGCAGTTTTGGTGAATTAGAAACAAAAAGAGTTTTTTTGCAAAAAAGTATGGTGCTAAGTGTAGATAGCTTCATGTTTTCATCCAAATACTGTATTGCGTGTAGCTTCCACATACTGCATCCCACAACATTACTTTTATGTTGGTTGTTATTTGGGCTGCTGAAGGCATGATTTAAAGCAGTTTTGGAGAATTAGAAACAAAAAAAGTTTTTTTGCAAAAAAGTATGGTGCTAGGTGTAGAAAGCTTCATGTTTTCATCCAAATACTGTATTGCTTGTAGCTTCCTCATACTGCACCCCACAACATTACTTTTATGTTGGTTGTTATTTGGGCTGCTGAAGGCATGATTTAAAGCAGTTTTGGTGAATTAGAAACAAAAAAAGTTTTTTTGCAAAAAAGTATGGTGCTAAGTGTAGATAGCTTCATGTTTTCATCCAAATACTGTATTGCGTGTAGCTTCCACATACTGCACCCCACAACATTACTTTTATGTTGGTTGTTATTTGGGCTGCTGAAGGCATGATTTAAAGCAGATTTGGTGAATTAGAAACAAAAAGAGTTTTTTTGCAAAAAAGTATGGTGCTAGGTGTAGAAAGCTTCATGTTTTCATTTAAATACTGTATTGCTTGTAGCTTCCACATACTGCACCCCACAACATTACTTTTATGTTGGTTGTTATTTGGGCTGCTGAAGGCATGATTTAAAGCAGTTTTGGAGAATTAGAAACAAAAAAAGTTTTTTTGCAAAAAAGTATGGTGCTAAGTGTAGATAGCTTCATGTTTTCATCCAAATACTGTATTGCTTGTAGCTTCCACATACTGCAATCCACAACATTACTTTTATGTTGGTTGTTATTTGGGCTGCTGAAGGCATGATTTAAAGCAGTTTTGGTGAATTAGAAACAAAAAAAGTTTTTTTGCAAAAAAGTATGGTGCTAGGTGTAGAAAGCTTCATGTTTTCATCCAAATACTGTATTGCTTGTAGCTTCCACATACTGCACCCCACAACATTACTTTTATGTTGGTTGTTATTTGGGCTGCTGAAGGCATGATTTAAAGCAGTTTTGGTGAATTAGAAACAAAAAAAGTTTTTTTGCAAAAAAGTATGGTGCTAAGTGTAGATAGCTTCATGTTTTCATCCAAATACTGTATTGCGTGTAGCTTCCACATACTGCATCCCACAACATTACTTTTATGTTGGTTGTTATTTGGGCTGCTGAAGGCATGATTTAAAGCAGTTTTGGTGAATTAGAAACAAAAAAAGTTTTTTTGCAAAAAAGTATGGTGCTAAGTGTAGATAGCTTCATGTTTTCATCCAAATACTGTATTGCGTGTAGCTTCCACATACTGCATCCCACTACATTACTTTTATGTTGGTTGTTATTTGGGCTGCTGAAGGCATGATTTAAAGCAGTTTTGGAGAATTAGAAACAAAAAAAGTTTTTTTGCAAAAAAGTATGGTGCTAGGTGTAGAAAGCTTCATGTTTTCATCCAAATACTGTATTGCTTGTAGCTTCCACATACTGCACCCCACAACATTACTTTTATGTTGGTTGTTATTTGGGCTGCTGAAGGCATGATTTAAAGCAGTTTTGGTGAATTAGAAACAAAAAAAGTTTTTTTGCAAAAAAGTATGGTGCTAAGTGTAGATAGCTTCATGTTTTCATCCAAATACTGTATTGCGTGTAGCTTCCACATACTGCATCCCAAAACATTACTTTTATGTTGGTTGTTATTTGGGCTGCTGAAGGCATGATTTAAAGCAGTTTTGGAGAATTAGAAACAAAAAAAGTTTTTTTGCAAAAAAGTATGGTGCTAGGTGTAGAAAGCTTCATGTTTTCATCCAAATACTGTATTGCTTGTAGCTTCCACATACTGCACCCCACAACATTACTTTTATGTTGGTTGTTATTTGGGCTGCTGAAGGCATGATTTAAAGCAGATTTGGTGAATTAGAAACAAAAAGAGTTTTTTTGCAAAAAAGTATGGTGCTAAGTGTAGATAGCTTCATGTTTTCATTTAAATACTGTATTGCTTGTAGCTTCCACATACTGCATCCCACAACATTACTTTTATGTTGGTTGTTATTTTTGCTGCTGATTCATGATTTAAAGCAGTTTTGGAGAATTAGAAACAAAAAAAAGTTTTTTTGCAAAAAAGTATGGTGCTAAGTGTAGATAGCTTCATGTTTTCATCCAAATACTGTATTGCGTGTAGCTTCCACATACTGCACCCCACAACATTACTTTTATGTTGGTTGTTATTTGGGCTGCTGAAGGCATGATTTAAAGCAGATTTGGTGAATTAGAAACAAAAAGAGTTTTTTTGCAAAAAAGTATGGTGCTAAGTGTAGATAGCTTCATGTTTTCATTTAAATACTGTATTGCTTGTAGCTTCCACATACTGCACCCCACAACATTACTTTTATGTTGGTTGTTATTTGGGCTGCTGAAGGCATGATTTAAAGCAGTTTTGGAGAATTAGAAACAAAAAAAGTTTTTTTGCAAAAAAGTATGATGCTAGGTGTAGAAAGCTTCATATTTTCATCCAAATACTGTATTGCGTGTAGCTTCCACATACTGCATCCCACAACATTACTTTTATGTTGGTTGTTATTTGGGCTGCTGAAGGCAGTGATTTAAAGCAGTTTTGGTGAATTAGAAACAAAAAAAGTTTTTTTGCAAAAAAGTATGGTGCTAGGTGTAGAAAGCTTCATGTTTTCATCCAAATACTGTATTGCTTGTAGCTTCCACATACTGCACCCCACAACATTACTTTTATGTTGGTTGTTATTTGGCCTGCTGAAGGCATCATTTAAAGCAGTTTTGGAGAATTAGAAACAAAAAAAGTTTTTTTGCAAAAAAGTATGCTGCTAAGTGTAGATAGCTTCATGTTTTCATCCAAATACTGTATTTCTTGTAGCTTCCACATACTGCAATCCACAACATTACTTTTATGTTGGTTGTTATTTGGGCTGCTGAAGGCATGATTTAAAGCAGTTTTGGTGAATTAGAAACAAAAAAAGTTTTTTTGCAAAAAAGTATGGTGCTAGGTGTAGAAAGCTTCATGTTTTCATCCAAATACTGTATTGCTTGTAGCTTCCACATACTGCACCCCACAACATTACTTTTATGTTGGTTGTTATTTGGGCTGCTGAAGGCATGATTTAAAGCAGTTTTGGTGAATTAGAAACAAAAAAAGTTTTTTTGCAAAAAAGTATGGTGCTAAGTGTAGATAGCTTCATGTTTTCATCCAAATACTGTATTGCGTGTAGCTTCCACATACTGCATCCCACAACATTACTTTTATGTTGGTTGTTATTTGGGCTGCTGAAGGCATGATTTAAAGCAGTTTTGGTGAATTAGAAACAAAAAAAGTTTTTTTGCAAAAAAGTATGGTGCTAAGTGTAGATAGCTTCATGTTTTCATCCAAATACTGTATTGCGTGTAGCTTCCACATACTGCATCCCACTACATTACTTTTATGTTGGTTGTTATTTGGGCTGCTGAAGGCATGATTTAAAGCAGTTTTGGAGAATTAGAAACAAAAAAAGTTTTTTTGCAAAAAAGTATGGTGCTAGGTGTAGAAAGCTTCATGTTTTCATCCAAATACTGTATTGCTTGTAGCTTCCACATACTGCACCCCACAACATTACTTTTATGTTGGTTGTTATTTGGGCTGCTGAAGGCATGAGTTAAAGCAGTTTTGGTGAATTAGAAACAAAAAAAGTTTTTTTGCAAAAAAGTATGGTGCTAAGTGTAGATAGCTTCATGTTTTCATCCAAATACTGTATTGCGTGTAGCTTCCACATACTGCATCCCACAACATTACTTTTATGTTGGTTGTTATTTGGTCTGCTGAAGGCATGATTTAAAGCAGTTTTGGAGAATTAGAAACAAAAAAAGTTTTTTTGCAAAAAAGTATGGTGCTAGGTGTAGAAAGCTTCATGTTTTCATCCAAATACTGTATTGCTTGTAGCTTCCACATACTGCACCCCACAACATTACTTTTATGTTGGTTGTTATTTGGGCTGCTGAAGGCATGATTTAAAGCAGATTTGGTGAATTAGAAACAAAAAGAGTTTTTTTGCAAAAAAGTATGGTGCTAAGTGTAGATAGCTTCATGTTTTCATCCAAATACTGTATTGCGTGTAGCTTCCACATACTGCATCCCACTACATTACTTTTATGTTGGTTGTTATTTGGGCTGCTGAAGGCATGATTTAAAGCAGTTTTGGAGAATTAGAAACAAAAAAAGTTTTTTTGCAAAAAAGTATGGTGCTAGGTGTAGAAAGCTTCATGTTTTCATCCAAATACTGTATTGCTTGTAGCTTCCACATACTGCACCCCACAACATTACTTTTATGTTGGTTGTTATTTGGGCTGCTGAAGGCATGATTTAAAGCAGTTTTGGTGAATTAGAAACAAAAAAAGTTTTTTTGCAAAAAAGTATGGTGCTAAGTGTAGATAGCTTCATGTTTTCATCCAAATACTGTATTGCGTGTAGCTTCCACATACTGCATCCCACAACATTACTTTTATGTTGGTTGTTATTTGGGCTGCTGAAGGCATGATTTAAAGCAGTTTTGGAGAATTAGAAACAAAAAAAGTTTTTTTGCAAAAAAGTATGGTGCTAGGTGTAGAAAGCTTCATGTTTTCATCCAAATACTGTATTGCTTGTAGCTTCCACATACTGCACCCCACAACATTACTTTTATGTTGGTTGTTATTTGGGCTGCTGAAGGCATGATTTAAAGCAGATTTGGTGAATTAGAAACAAAAAGAGTTTTTTTGCAAAAAAGTATGGTGCTAAGTGTAGATAGCTTCATGTTTTCATTTAAATACTGTATTGCTTGTAGCTTCCACATACTGCATCCCACAACATTACTTTTATGTTGGTTGTTATTTTTGCTGCTGATTCATGATTTAAAGCAGTTTTGGAGAATTAGAAACAAAAAAAAGTTTTTTTGCAAAAAAGTATGGTGCTAAGTGTAGATAGCTTCATGTTTTCATCCAAATACTGTATTGCGTGTAGCTTCCACATACTGCACCCCACAACATTACTTTTATGTTGGTTGTTATTTGGGCTGCTGAAGGCATGATTTAAAGCAGATTTGGTGAATTAGAAACAAAAAGAGTTTTTTGCAAAAAAGTATGGTGCTAGGTGTAGAAAGCTTCATGTTTTCATTTAAATACTGTATTGCTTGTAGCTTCCACATACTGCACCCCACAACATTACTTTTATGTTGGTTGTTATTTGGGCTGCTGAAGGCATGATTTAAAGCAGTTTTGGAGAATTAGAAACAAAAAACGTTTTTTTGCAAAAAAGTATGGTGCTAGGTGTAGAAAGCTTCATGTTTTCATTTAAATACTGTATTGCTTGTAGCTTTCACATACTGCACCCCACAACATTACTTTTATGTTGGTTGTTATTTGGGCTGCTGAAGGCATGATTTAAAGCAGTTTTGGTGAATTAGAAACAAAAAGAGTTTTTTTGCAAAAAAGTATGGTGCTAAGTGTAGATAGCTTCATGTTTTCATCCAAATACTGTATTGCGTGTAGCTTCCACATACTGCATCCCACAACATTACTTTTATGTTGGTTGTTATTTGGGCTGCTGAAGGCATGATTTAAAGCAGTTTTGGAGAATTAGAAACAAAAAAAGTTTTTTTGCAAAAAAGTATGGTGCTAGGTGTAGAAAGCTTCATGTTTTCATCCAAATACTGTATTGCTTGTAGCTTCCTCATACTGCACCCCACAACATTACTTTTATGTTGGTTGTTATTTGGGCTGCTGAAGGCATGATTTAAAGCAGTTTTGGTGAATTAGAAACAAAAAAAGTTTTTTTGCAAAAAAGTATGGTGCTAAGTGTAGATAGCTTCATGTTTTCATCCAAATACTGTATTGCTTGTAGCTTCCACATACTGCACCCCACAACATTACTTTTATGTTGGTTGTTATTTGGGCTGCTGAAGGCATGATTTAAAGCAGTTTTGGTGAATTAGAAACAAAAAAAGTTTTTTTGCAAAAAAGTATGGTGCTAAGTGTAGATAGCTTCATGTTTTCATCCAAATACTGTATTGCGTGTAGCTTCCACATACTGCACCCCACAACATTACTTTTATGTTGGTTGTTATTTGGGCTGCTGAAGGCATGATTTAAAGCAGATTTGGTGAATTAGAAACAAAAAGAGTTTTTTTGCAAAAAAGTATGGTGCTAGGTGTAGAAAGCTTCATGTTTTCATTTAAATACTGTATTGCTTGTAGCTTCCACATACTGCACCCCACAACATTACTTTTATGTTGGTTGTTATTTGGGCTGCTGAAGGCATGATTTAAAGCAGTTTTGGAGAATTAGAAACAAAAAAAGTTTTTTTGCAAAAAAGTATGGTGCTAGGTGTAGAAAGCTTCATGTTTTCATCCAAATACTGTATTGCGTGTAGCTTCCACATACTGCATCCCACAACATTACTTTTATGTTGGTTGTTATTTGGGCTGCTGAAGGCATCATTTAAAGCAGTTTTCGTGAATTAGAAACAAAAAAAGTTTTTTTGCAAAAAAGTATGCTGCTAAGTGTAGATAGCTTCATGTTTTCATCCAAATACTGTATTTCTTGTAGCTTCCACATACTGCAATCCACAACATTACTTTTATGTTGGTTGTTATTTGGGCTGCTGAAGGCATGATTTAAAGCAGTTTTGGTGAATTAGAAACAAAAAAAGTTTTTTTGCAAAAAAGTATGGTGCTAGGTGTAGAAAGCTTCATGTTTTCATCCAAATACTGTATTGCTTGTAGCTTCCACATACTGCACCCCACAACATTACTTTTATGTTGGTTGTTATTTGGGCTGCTGAAGGCATGATTTAAAGCAGTTTTGGTGAATTAGAAACAAAAAAAGTTTTTTTGCAAAAAAGTATGGTGCTAAGTGTATTTCATCCAAATACTGTATTGCGTGTAGCTTCCACATACTGCATCCCACAACATTACTTTTATGTTGGTTGTTATTTGGGCTGCTGAAGGCATGATTTAAAGCAGTTTTGGAGAATTAGAAACAAAAAAAGTTTTTTTGCAAAAAAGTATGGTGCTAGGTGTAGAAACTTCATGTTTTCATCCAAATACTGTATTGCTTGTAGCTTCCACATACTGCACCCCACAACATTACTTTTATGTTGGTTGTTATTTGGGCTGCTGAAGGCATGATTTAAAGCAGTTTTGGTGAATTAGAAACAAAAAAAGTTTTTTTGCAAAAAAGTATGGTGCTAAGTGTAGATAGCTTCATGTTTTCATCCAAATACTGTATTTCTTGTAGCTTCCACATACTGCAACCCACAACATTACTTTTATGTTGGTTGTTATTTGGGCTGCTGAAGGCATGATTTAAAGCAGTTTTGGTGAATTAAAAACAAAAAAAGTTTTTTTGCAAAAAAGTATGGTGCTAAGTGTAGATAGCTTCATGTTTTCATCCAAATACTGTATTGCTTGTAGCTTCCACATACTGCAACCCACAACATTACTTTTATGTTGGTTGTTATTTGGGCTGCTGAAGGCATGATTTAAAGCAGTTTTGGAGAATTAGAAACAAAAAAAGTTTTTTTGCAAAAAAGTATGGTGCTAGGTGTAGAAAGCTTCATGTTTTCATCCAAATACTGTCTTGCTTGTAGCTTCCACATACTGCATCCCACAACATTACTTTTATGTTGGTTGTTATTTGGGCTGCTGAAGGCATGATTTAAAGCAGTTTTGGTGAATTAGAAACAAAAAGAGTTTTTTTGCAAAAAAGTATGGTGCTAAGTGTAGATAGCTTCATGTTTTCATCCAAATACTGTATTGCGTGTAGCTTCCACATACTGCATCCCACAACATTACTTTTATGTTGGTTGTTATTTGGGCTGCTGAAGGCATGATGTAAAGCAGTTTTGGAGAATTAGAAACAAAAAAAGTTTTTTTGCAAAAAAGTATGGTGCTAGGTGTAGAAAGCTTCATGTTTTCATCCAAATACTGTATTGCTTGTAGCTTCCTCATACTGCACCCCACAACATTACTTTTATGTTGGTTGTTATTTGGGCTGCTGAAGGCATGATTTAAAGCAGTTTTGGTGAATTAGAAACAAAAAAAGTTTTTTTGCAAAAAAGTATGGTGCTAAGTGTAGATAGCTTCATGTTTTCATCCAAATACTGTATTGCGTGTAGCTTCCACATACTGCACCCCACAACATTACTTTTATGTTGGTTGTTATTTGGGCTGCTGAAGGCATGATTTAAAGCAGATTTGGTGAATTAGAAACAAAAAGAGTTTTTTTGCAAAAAAGTATGGTGCTAGGTGTAGAAAGCTTCATGTTTTCATCCAAATACTGTATTGCTTGTAGCTTCCACATACTGCACCCCACAACATTACTTTTATGTTGGTTGTTATTTGGGCTGCTGAAGGCATGATTTAAAGCAGTTTTGGTGAATTAGAAACAAAAAAGTTTTTTTGCAAAAAAGTATGGTGCTAGGTGTAGAAAGCTTCATGTTTTCATCCAAATACTGTATTGCTTGTAGCTTCCACATACTGCACCCCACAACATTACTTTTATGTTGGTTGTTATTTGGGCTGCTGAAGGCATGATTTAAAGCAGTTTTGGAGAATTAGAAACAAAAAAAGTTTTTTTGCAAAAAAGTATGGTGCTAGGTGTAGAAAGCTTCATGTTTTCATCCAAATACTGTATTGCTTGTAGCTTCCACATACTGCACCCCACAACATTACTTTTATGTTGGTTGTTATTTGGGCTGCTGAAGGCATGATTTAAAGCAGTTTTGGTGAATTAGAAACAAAAAAAGTTTTTTTGCAAAAAAGTATGGTGCTAAGTGTAGATAGCTTCATGTTTTCATCCAAATACTGTATTGCGTGTAGCTTCCACATACTGCATCCCACAACATTACTTTTATGTTGGTTGTTATTTGGGCTGCTGAAGGCATGATTTAAAGCAGTTTTGGAGAATTAGAAACAAAAAAAGTTTTTTTGCAAAAAAGTATGGTGCTAGGTGTAGAAACTTCATGTTTTCATCCAAATACTGTATTGCTTGTAGCTTCCACATACTGCACCCCACAACATTACTTTTATGTTGGTTGTTATTTGGGCTGCTGAAGGCATGATTTAAAGCAGTTGTGGTGAATTAGAAACAAAAAAAGTTTTTTTGCAAAAAAGTATGGTGCTCAGTGTAGATAGCTTCATGTTTTCATCCAAATACTGTATTTCTTGTAGCTTCCACATACTGCAACCCACAACATTACTTTTATGTTGGTTGTTATTTGGGCTGCTGAAGGCATGATTTAAAGCAGTTTTGGTGAATTAGAAACAAAAAAAGTTTTTTTGCAAAAAAGTATGGTGCTAGGTGTAGATAGCTTCATCATTTGAAAAGTAGATAGCTTCATGTTTTCATCCAAATACTGTATTGCTTGTAGCTTCCACATACTGCATCCCACAACATTACTTTTATGTTGGTTGTTATTTGGGCTGCTGAAGGCATGATTTAAAGCAGTTTTGGAGAATTAGAAACAAAAAAAGTTTTTTTGCAAAAAAGTATGGTGCTAGGTGTAGATAGCTTCATGTTTTCATCCAAATACTGTATTGCGTGTAGCTTCCACATACTGCATCCCACAACATTACTTTTATGTTGGTTGTTATTTGGGCTGCTGAAGGCATGATTTAAAGCAGTTTTGGAGAATTAGAAACAAAAAAGTTTTTTTGCAAAAAAGTATGGTGCTAAGTGTAGAAAGCTTCATGTTTTCATCCAAATACTGTATTGCTTGTAGCTTCCACATACTGCACCCCACAACATTACTTTTATGTTGGTTGTTATTTGGGCTGCTGAAGGCATGATTTAAAGCAGTTTTGGTGAATTAGAAACAAAAAAAGTTTTTTTGCAAAAAAGTATGGTGCTAAGTGTAGATAGCTTCATGTTTTCATCCAAATACTGTATTGCGTGTAGCTTCCAAATACTGCATCCCACAACATTACTTTTATGTTGGTTGTTATTTGGGCTGCTGAAGGCATGATTTAAAGCAGTTTTGGTGAATTAGAAACAAAAAAAGTTTTTTTTGCAAAAAAGTATGGTGCTAAGTGTAGATAGCTTCATGTTTTCATCCAAATACTGTATTGCGTGTAGCTTCCACATACGGCATCCCACTACATTACTTTTATGTTGGTTGTTATTTGGGCTGCTGAAGGCATGATTTAAAGCAGTTTTGGAGAATTAGAAACAAAAAAAGTTTTTTTGCAAAAAAGTATGGTGCTAGGTGTAGAAAGCTTCATGTTTTCATCCAAATACTGTATTGCTTGTAGCTTCCACATACTGCACCCCACAACATTACTTTTATGTTGGTTGTTATTTGGGCTGCTGAAGGCATGATTTAAAGCAGTTTTGGTGAATTAGAAACAAAAAAAGTTTTTTTGCAAAAAAGTATGGTGCTAAGTGTAGATAGCTTCATGTTTTCATCCAAATACTGTATTGCGTGTAGCTTCCACATACTGCATCCCACAACATTACTTTTATGTTGGTTGTTATTTGGGCTGCTGAAGGCATGATTTAAAGCAGTTTTGGAGAATTAGAAACAAAAAAAGTTTTTTTGCAAAAAAGTATGGTGCTAGGTGTAGAAAGCTTCATGTTTTCATCCAAATACTGTATTGCTTGTAGCTTCCACATACTGCACCCCACAACATTACTTTTATGTTGGTTGTTATTTGGGCTGCTGAAGGCATGATTTAAAGCAGTTTTGGTGAATTAGAAACAAAAAAGTTTTTTTGCAAAAAAGTATGGTGCTAAGTGTAGATAGCTTCATGTTTTCATCCAAATACTGTATTGCGTGTAGCTTCCACATACTGCATCCCACAACATTACTTTTATGTTGGTTGTTATTTGGGCTGCTGAAGGCATGATTTAAAGCAGTTTTGGAGAATTAGAAACAAAAAAAGTTTTTTTGCAAAAAAGTATGGTGCTAGGTGTAGAAAGCTTCATGTTTTCATCCAAATACTGTATTGCTTGTAGCTTCCACATACTTTTCAAATATTTTTTATTACAGTTTTATAAAATACAAAACAAAAGTAAATGTAATTATAACATCAAACAGATGAGACTGTCAAACAGTATCGCACATACAATATACAGTGTACAATAATAATTCAAATTGAAACCATAGAATTGGGAAATAGTAGTTACAACAATTATCACTCGAAAGAGAAAAAAAAACAAGGGGGGAAAAAACAGGGGGGTAAAATGGAAATGTAAATTATTAAAATCTTCAATCCGGAAGTCTCTGTCTTCACTTTAACCAAAGTTATCTCGCCATATAAAAAAAAATACATATGGATGAAAGATTAAGAAGAAGCGTGCAGAAATGCAAAATTAAAAAAAATAATAATCTAAAGGAACAAAAAAGATAAACTAAAGTAAAAATTTCTTTCTAATTTTCTCTTCCCAGGTGTCCCAAAAAAATAAAAGTTGTGTTTTAAAAGCTGAGGGTGGCCTAATGGAAGATTCATAAGATTTATTCTCCAAAGTCATATATAAGATTTCTTTTATAGTCGGAACAACTCCTGTTTTCCAATACTTAGGGATAAGGATAGTAGCTGCAATCAGCAAATGACCTATGATGATCTTATCTATTTTAGGCAAATCAGACGGAAAATGTTTAAAAATACATAGTTCTGGCCCAAGTACCTCAATCTCGCTATTTATAAGTCTAATTATTGGTAATAAAGAGTCCCACATAGGTTTAATTAATGGACAATCCCAAAAAATATGAAGGAGATTACCTGGGCCATTACAGCCTCTCCAACATTTAAAACTTGTAGTCATCTTCATGCGAAAAAGCCTTTCCGGGGTCAGGTACCATCTGTATATTATCTTAAAATGATTTTCAAAATGTTGTGCGCATTGTGTTATGCCCCTTAGTCCCGAGAACACATCATTCCAGACAGCTAGATCGTATGTTTTACCTAATTCCTCTTCCCAGGCCGATAAAAATTTAAGTTTTTCTGAAACCTTCGAGGAGAGGGAAGAGTAACACAATGAGATAGTACCTGTCAGGTCCGGGGCATTAATATAAACTGTCTCTATATCAGTCAAAGCTAAATGAGACTGATCCACATCAAAATCAGATATATTAAATCGTTCTTGAATAATTTGAAGAATGAAGTCATAATCACATTGCCTGTCAGCATCTAAATTATATTTTTTTTGTAATTTTGTAAATGATAGAGCCGAATTATTCTTAAAGAAATCATTAATAGAAAAAATATGTTTGCCATTCCAGTAATCTATATCTAGGTCTGGAAGAACATATCTCAAGGAACCAAGTGACATCGCCCTGGACCAAGTAATAGATCCTGGTAGTTTATTAAATAATCTATCCCAAGAGAGTATAGCCAATTTAGTTGAGGGGTACATTTTTGTAAACCTGGGCCGATTAGAATGTGAAACCCATAAAACATCTTTTATACAAAAAGGTTTTAGTTTATTAATTTCCATAATCAGCCATCTAGGCCAATCCCTGTCCAAATTAAATTTGAAAGCGCTAGACGCATTCGATGCATAATAATAATTCCTAAAATCTGGCACCCCCAATCCGAAATTGCCTCTAGAATTAGTCAAAGTGGTAAATTTGACTCTGCTAGGCTTCTTCCTCCATATAAACTTTATGAGGGCAGAACGCACCGAATCAAAAAAAGAAATAGGCACACTTAAAGGTATGGCTCTTAAAAAATACAAAATCTTAGGGAGAATAACCATCTTAATGGAGTGTATTCTACCCAACCATGAAATCTCAAGATTGTCCCACCTCTCAAGATCCAGTAGCAAAGAGGGCCAAAAAGTCTTTAAATTGTAAGCATACATATGTTTTAAATTTTTACATAAATTAATGCCTAAATAGGAAATAAAGCTCTTCCTCCAGTCAAAGTCATACGATCTTTTAAGAGCAGTCAAATCATTCCTCTTTATATGGAATGGTAATGCCTGTGTTTTGCTATCATTAATTTTATAAAAGGACACTTCACGAAATTCTCTAAGAAGAGAAAATAAATGACCCATAGAAGTAGCTGGATCACTTAACGTAAGAATTACATCGTCTGCAAATAAACCCAATTTGTGAGTATCTCCATCTATTGTAACACCCTGAATATTACTATCAACTCTTATTGCCTCAGCCAAAGGCTCAATAGCTAAAGCAAAAAGTAAAGGTGACAAAGGGCAACCCTGCCTAGTCCCATTGGATAACGAGAATGAGTCGGACAAAACTCCAGAGGCCAGCACTTTTGCAGTAGGCTTCTGATACAAAGCAAAAATAGCTTTTCTCAAAGCAGCTGGGAACCCAAACCGAATCAAAACATCTTCCAAATATCCCCAATGGACCCTATCAAATGCCTTTTCAGCATCGAGTGATAAAAATAAAGAGGGGTGTTTAGATTTTTGAATATATGAGATCAAATTAATAAAACGTCTCGTATTGTCTGTTGCTTGACGTCTGGGAATAAAACCTACTTGATCGTTATGAACAAGCAGAGGCAATAAACTTGAGATACGATTAGCTAATATTTTCGAGTATAATTTGGTGTCATTATTAATTAGAGAAATGGGCCTAAAATTGGAACACCTATCAGGTTCCTTTCCGGGTTTAGGTAAAGTAGAAATTTGGGCACAAAGGGATTCATCAGGAATATAGCCATTTTTCCAATATTCGTTAAACAATTTTGTTAAATGTGGCAATAAGATATTTTTAAATTTGTGATAGTATAGAGCAGAAAAACCATCAGGACCCGGTGCCTTACCAGATGGAGTATCTTTAATAGCTTGAAGCACCTCCTCCAAAGAAATGTCCGACTCAAGAAATTCAACATGAAAATCAGGGATTCTAGGGAGATTAGTTTTATCCAAAAATTCAGTTATTTTAGCAGAGGTTGGTTGCGTTTCCAGAGGGGAATCTTTAAGGTTATAAAGTGACTTATAATATGCAGCAAAAGAATTAGATATGTCCCTAGGATGTAAAATTTTCTGGCCAGAATCATCCAATATATAAGCTATTCTAGATTGTATAGTTTTTTGTTTTAATTTATTCGCTAATAAATTAGAGGCTTTATTACCCTTTGAGTAAAATGACATTTTTAAAGATCGTAAAGTTTTAGCACTCTTTTCCAAATTAAGTTTATCCAATTTTGTTTTCACGTCTTTAATTAAAGCTGAAACAGAGAAAGAAGGGCCTAACTTATTTGCTAAATTTAAATTATATAATTCTTTCTCCAAAGTTTTAACATTTGCAGACGATGTTTTCCTAATATAAGAATTTCTCTGAATAAAATGTCCTCTTAACACAGCCTTATGAGCATTCCAAATAGTAGAATATGGAATATCTTCAGTAATGTTTTCTTCAAAATATGAAGATAACGTTTTTTCAGCCAAGATTTTTTCATCTATGTTATTCAAAATGAAATCATTCAGTCTCCAAGGTCTATAAGGAACATGTGGTATTGTTTCATGAATACCCAAAGTAATAGGAGCATGATCTGACCATTTAAAATCTAAAATTTCAGCTTTCTCAATGAAAGCTAACATATTTTCAGGCACTAGAAAGCGATCGATACGAGAGTACATATTGTGGCCAGCTGAGTAAAAAGTATAATCTCTTTCATTAGGATGTAGGAGACGCCACACATCATAGTAACATTTGGATTGCAACAATTTGGAGTACCTCTTTGCAGTGGACATATAAGAATTTGAATTGGGAGAGGATTCCTCCCTCGAGACATCACTTTCAGGGTCCAATACGAAATTAGTATCACCACAAACAATCACTCTCCCCCTACATTCATCAAGAGCTGTTTGCATAACGTTTTTCAAATATTGAAATTGGGAACTCGTTGGAAAATAAACATTGAAAATTGAATAATCTACGTTATTCACTTTACCCACCCATAACACATATCTACCGTCAGGATCAATAATAGTTGTCAAAGTCTTGATAGCCAATGATTTGTTAAAAAAAATAGAAGTTCCCCTAGCCTTTGAAGAAAACTTAGAATGAAATTGAATGGGATAATACCTAGCAAAAATGTGGGGATTAAAATCATTTTTAAAGTGGGACTCCTGTATGCACAAAACATCTACACGCTTCTCCCTAGCCTCCTTCAACAACAGCCTTCTTTTATGAAAAGAGCCCAATCCCTTAACATTAAAGGACATTATTTTCAATACCATTGATTATAAGGAACATCAAAAATGAACACAAGACTGTGAATGGCTAAAACACAAAATAAAGGGATTGGGCCTAACACATCAAATTTTAAAAACATGAAAGGGTATTGTAAAGGAGGTACAAGCACGCACAGCGAGAGAACCAAAAGAAACAAAATAAGAAGTATCACACAAGAGCTTCCATTGATTACAAATGGGTAGGGGAAAAACAACAAAACTAAAAAAAAAATGATTCCCTTCCTAATGGGGAACCAACTAAATTTGGAACAAATAAAATATATACCAAAGATAAAAAAATAGGCCCAAAGAGAGGAGTAAAAAGAAATTAAAAATATACTCCTCTCCATTGATGGTAAAAAAAAAAGGCCTTTCTGTTGGGGTGGTAGCGAGAGAACAGTGAGGACAGGGATAATGTAATAATTAATAACGTTGCATAAAAACGAATGAAAAAACAAAAAATAAAAGAAATCTATTAAAGACCCACACATTTAAGAAAAAAAATAGAAACAAAAGAAAACAAATAAAAATGGAAATAAATAATAAAAAAGAAACATTATCAACAAGTAGCCAGTTCGAATTAAGACAGTTAAAAAAAGACCTCAAAAATATATGGATAGTTTTAAAACAATAGCTGGGCGGTGTCCCTGTAGCAGTGTTTCTTAACAACATATCCATGCTCCTGCAGAGATACTGCAATGTTTATTTAACAAAGAAGTTCCGGTTGTTTACTCCTGAGAACAATAGAGGAATAAGGAAATTCCAGAGATTTGAAATAGGTGTGGCACGCCCAGTCAGCGCCATCAACTTGCAAAAAGAAAACAAAAAATAGAAAAACACGGAAAAAAAATCAATGTCTATATGTATAGAGCACATATCAATAAATCAAACCTATTACTCCGCAATAATGGCTCCTTCATCCAATATAGCTGCAGCTTCTGCAATTTTGGTATGCATTCTGCGATCAAATCTTTGTCCCTTAGATTCGTGACGTCTTGGCGAAAATATTTGTAAAAAATCCTTTCCCTCTTCCGGTGATGTTATAACATAGTTCTGACCATCATGCCTAAATAAAACTTTAACAGGGAATCCCCATCTGTATCGGATATTCAGAGCTTGTAATTCCCTTGTAAGAAATTGAAAATCTTTTCTTCGTGACATAGTGGAAGCAGAAAAATCTTGAAAGAATTTGAGGTTTGTATACTCCTCACAGAGATTAGCACCCGTTCTCACAGCAGTCAGGAACTCATCCTTAACATGGAAGAAATGTAATCGTGCTATAGTGTCCCTTGCAGCCTCCTTAGGAGCTCGGTTGGACTTCGGCAGCCGATGGCATCGGTCAATCAAAATCTCTGGTTCAGCACGATTTTTCAGAACTGAGCCAATAATTTTTTTAACATATGCGCCTAGATCTTGATTTTGTATGGATTCAGGTATATTTCTGATCCGTATATTATTGCGCCTACTACGATCTTCCAAATCAGCAATTTTTAGCTTACTTAGCTCGAGTTGGTGTTCCAGCAGATCCACACGCTTTTCTAACTCTAAATGTGAGTTCCTCTGCAGACCAAGAGCCTGTTCAGTACGATCCACACGAATGTCCAGTTCGTTTATATCCTTCTTAATAACGGAAATCTCTTTCATCAAATCATCACGAATCCCATTCCTGAGATCCGTAAGCAGCTTTATTAATCGAGGTTCCGTAACAGTCATACCTGATCTCTCAAACTCCTCACCCATCTTAGCCTGTTTCTTACGTGGGGACTCAGTGTCTTCAATCACGAGCTTTTCCACAGGTTTCGAGGCACCCGAAGTTTTGGTTGAAAACTTCTGCTTTTGCATCTTCCAATCAGTCCAATAGTAGTTCGATTCTGGAACGGGTCCACAGTTGAATGCTGTTTTTTTAATGAAAAAAGCCCAAATCCTCACAGAGCTCTTGCACTATGCTGCCATCTCACTCGATGGTCAAGCCACGCCCCCTAGCTTCCACATACTGCACCCCACAACATTACTTTTATGTTGGTTGTTATTTGGGCTGCTGAAGGCATGATTTAAAGCAGTTTTGGTGAATTAGAAACAAAAAAAGTTTTTTTGCAAAAAAGTATGGTGCTAAGTGTAGATAGCTTCATGTTTTCATCCAAATACTGTATTGCGTGTAGCTTCCACATACTGCATCCCACAACATTACTTTTATGTTGGTTGTTATTTGGGCTGCTGAAGGCATGATTTAAAGCAGTTTTGGAGAATTAGAAACAAAAAAAGTTTTTTTGCAAAAAAGTATGGTGCTAGGTGTAGAAAGCTTCATGTTTTCATCCAAATACTGTATTGCTTGTAGCTTCCACATACTGCACCCCACAACATTACTTTTATGTTGGTTGTTATTTGGGCTGCTGAAGGCATGATTTAAAGCAGTTTTGGTGAATTAAAAACAAAAAAAGTTTTTTTGCAAAAAAGTATGGTGCTAAGTGTAGATAGCTTCATGTTTTCATTTAAATACTGTATTGCTTGTAGCTTCCACATACTGCATCCCACTACATTACTTTTATGTTGGTTGTTATTTGGGCTGCTGAAGGCATGATTTAAAGCAGTTTTGGTGAATTAGAAACAAAAAAAGTTTTTTTGCAAAAAAGTATGGTGCTAAGTGTAGATAGCTTCATGTTTTCATCCAAATACTGTATTGCGTGTAGCTTCCACATACTGCATCCCACAACATTACTTTTATGTTGGTTGTTATTTGGGCTGCTGAAGGCATGATTTAAAGCAGTTTTGGAGAATTAGAAACAAAAAAAGTTTTTTTGCAAAAACGTATGGTGCTAGGTGTAGAAAGCTTCATGTTTTCATCCAAATACTGTATTGCTTGTAGCTTCCACATACTGCACCCCACAACATTACTTTTATGTTGGCTGTTATTTGGGCTGCTGAAGGCATGATTTAAAGCAGATTTGGTGAATTAGAAACAAAAAGAGTTTTTTTGCAAAAAAGTATGGTGCTAAGTGTAGATAGCTTCATGTTTTCATCCAAATACTGTATTGCTTGTAGCTTCCACATACTGCACCCCACAACATTACTTTTATGTTGGTTGTTATTTGGGCTGCTGAAGGCATGATTTAAAGCAGTTTTGGTGAATTAGAAACAAAAAAAGTTTTTTTGCAAAAAAGTATGGTGCTAGGTGTAGATAGCTTCATCATTTGAAAAGTAGATAGCTTCATGTTTTCATCCAAATACTGTATTGCGTGTAGCTTCCACATACTGCATCCCACTACATTACTTTTATGTTGGTTGTTATTTGGGCTGCTGAAGGCATGATTTAAAGCAGTTTTGGAGAATTAGAAACAAAAAAAGTTTTTTTGCAAAAAAGTATGGTGCTAGGTGTAGAAAGCTTCATGTTTTCATCCAAATACTGTATTGCTTGTAGCTTCCACATACTGCACCCCACAACATTACTTTTATGTTGGTTGTTATTTGGGCTGCTGAAGGCATGATTTAAAGCAGTTTTGGTGAATTAGAAACAAAAAAGTTTTTTTGCAAAAAAGTATGGTGCTAAGTGTAGATAGCTTCATGTTTTCATCCAAATACTGTATTGCGTGTAGCTTCCACATACTGCATCCCACAACATTACTTTTATGTTGGTTGTTATTTGGGCTGCTGAAGGCATGATTTAAAGCAGTTTTGGTGAATTAGAAACAAAAAAAGTTTTTTTTGCAAAAAAGTATGGTGCTAAGTGTAGATAGCTTCATGTTTTCATCCAAATACTGTATTGCGTGTAGCTTCCACATACTGCATCCCACTACATTACTTTTATGTTGGTTGTTATTTGGGCTGCTGAAGGCATGATTTAAAGCAGTTTTGGAGAATTAGAAACAAAAAAAGTTTTTTTGCAAAAAAGTATGGTGCTAGGTGTAGAAAGCTTCATGTTTTCATCCAAATACTGTATTGAGTGTAGCTTCCACATACTGCATCCCACTACATTACTTTTATGTTGGTTGTTATTTGGGCTGCTGAAGGCATGATTTAAAGCAGATTTGGTGAATTAGAAACAAAAAGAGTTTTTTTGCAAAAAAGTATGGTGCTAAGTGTAGATAGCTTCATGTTTTCATTTAAATACTGTATTGCTTGTAGCTTCCACATACTGCATCCCACAACATTACTTTTATGTTGGTTGTTATTTGGGCTGCTGAAGGCATGATTTAAAGCAGTTTTGGAGAATTAGAAACAAAAAAAGTTTTTTTGCAAAAAAGTATGGTGCTAGGTGTAGAAAGCTTCAAGTTTTCATCCAGATACTGTATTGCTTGTAGCTTCCACATACTGCACCCCACAACATTACTTTTATGTTGGTTGTTATTTGGGCTGCTGAAGGCATGATTTAAAGCAGTTTTGGTGAATTAGAAACAAAAAAAGTTTTTTTGCAAAAAAGTATGGTGCTAAGTGTAGATAGCTTCATGTTTTCATCCAAATACTGTATTGCGTGTAGCTTCCACATACTGCATCCCACAACATTACTTTTATGTTGGTTGTTATTTGGGCTGCTGAAGGCATGATTTAAAGCAGTTTTGGAGAATTAGAAACAAAAAAAGTTTTTTTGCAAAAAAGTATGGTGCTAGGTGTAGATAGCTTCATGTTTTCATCCAAATACTGTATTGCGTGTAGCTTCCACATACTGCATCCCACAACATTACTTTTATGTTGGTTGTTATTTGGGCTGCTGAAGGCATGATTTAAAGCAGTTTTGGAGAATTAGAAACAAAAAAAGTTTTTTTGCAAAAAAGTATGGTGCTAGGTGTAGAAAGCTTCATGTTTTCATCCAAATACTGTATTGCTTGTAGCTTCCACATACTGCACCCCACAACATTACTTTTATGTTGGTTGTTATTTGGGCTGCTGAAGGCATGATTTAAAGCAGTTTTGGTGAATTAGAAACAAAAAAAGTTTTTTTGCAAAAAAGTATGGTGCTAAGTGTAGATAGCTTCATGTTTTCATCCAAATACTGTATTGCGTGTAGCTTCCAAATACTGCATCCCACAACATTACTTTTATGTTGGTTGTTATTTGGGCTGCTGAAGGCATGATTTAAAGCAGTTTTGGTGAATTAGAAACAAAAAAAGTTTTTTTTGCAAAAAAGTATGGTGCTAAGTGTAGATAGCTTCATGTTTTCATCCAAATACTGTATTGCGTGTAGCTTCCACATACGGCATCCCACTACATTACTTTTATGTTGGTTGTTATTTGGGCTGCTGAAGGCATGATTTAAAGCAGTTTTGGAGAATTAGAAACAAAAAAAGTTTTTTTGCAAAAAAGTATGGTGCTAGGTGTAGAAAGCTTCATGTTTTCATCCAAATACTGTATTGCTTGTAGCTTCCACATACTGCACCCCACAACATTACTTTTATGTTGGTTGTTATTTGGGCTGCTGAAGGCATGATTTAAAGCAGTTTTGGTGAATTAGAAACAAAAAAAGTTTTTTTGCAAAAAAGTATGGTGCTAAGTGTAGATAGCTTCATGTTTTCATCCAAATACTGTATTGCGTGTAGCTTCCACATACTGCATCCCACAACATTACTTTTATGTTGGTTGTTATTTGGGCTGCTGAAGGCATGATTTAAAGCAGTTTTGGAGAATTAGAAACAAAAAAAGTTTTTTTGCAAAAAAGTATGGTGCTAGGTGTAGAAACTTCATGTTTTCATCCAAATACTGTATTGCTTGTAGCTTCCACATACTGCACCCCACAACATTACTTTTATGTTGGTTGTTATTTGGGCTGCTGAAGGCATGATTTAAAGCAGTTTTGGAGAATTAGAAACAAAAAAAGTTTTTTTGCAAAAAAGAATGGTGCTAGGTGTAGAAAGCTTCATGTTTTCATCCAAATACTGTATTGCTTGTAGCTTCCACATACTGCACCCCACAACATTACTTTTATGTTGGTTGTTATTTGGGCTGCTGAAGGCATCATTTAAAGCAGTTTTGGTGAATTAGAAACAAAAAAAGTTTTTTTGCAAAAAAGTATGGTGCTAAGTGTAGATAGCTTCATGTTTTCATCCAAATACTGTATTTCTTGTAGCTTCCACATACTGCAACCCACCACATTACTTTTATGTTGGTTGTTATTTGGGCTGCTGAAGGCATGATTTAAAGCAGTTTTGGTGAATTAAAAACAAAAAAAGTTTTTTTGCAAAAAAGTATGGTGCTAAGTGTAGATAGCTTCATGTTTTCATCCAAATACTGTATTGCGTGTAGCTTCCACATACTACATCCCACAACATTACTTTTATGTTGGTTGTTATTTGGGCTGCTGGAGGCATGATTTAAAGCAGTTTTGGTGAATTAGAAACAAAAAAAGTTTTTTTGGAAAAAAGTATGGTGCTAGGTGTAGATAGCTTCATCATTTGAAAAGTAGATAGCTTCATGTTTTCATCCAAATACTGTATTGCGTGTAGCTTCCACATACTGCACCCCACAACATTACTTTTATGTTGGTTGTTATTTGGGCTGCTGAAGGCATGATTTAAAGCAGTTTTGGTGAATTAGAAACAAAAAAGTTTTTTTGCAAAAAAGTATGGTGCTAAGTGTAGATAGCTTCATGTTTTCATCCAAATACTGTATTGCGTGTAGCTTCCACATACTGCATCCCACAACATTACTTTTATGTTGGTTGTTATTTGGGCTGCTGAAGGCATGATTTAAAGCAGTTTTGGTGAATTAGAAACAAAAAAAGTTTTTTTTGCAAAAAAGTATGGTGCTAAGTGTAGATAGCTTCATGTTTTCATCCAAATACTGTATTGCGTGTAGCTTCCACATACTGCATCCCACTACATTACTTTTATGTTGGTTGTTATTTGGGCTGCTGAAGGCATGATTTAAAGCAGTTTTGGAGAATTAGAAACAAAAAAAGTTTTTTTGCAAAAAAGTATGGTGCTAGGTGTAGATAGCTTCATGTTTTCATCCAAATACTGTATTGCGTGTAGCTTCCACATACTGCATCCCACAACATTACTTTTATGTTGGTTGTTATTTGGGCTGCTGAAGGCATGATTTAAAGCAGTTTTGGAGAATTAGAAACAAAAAAAGTTTTTTTGCAAAAAAGTATGGTGCTAGGTGTAGAAAGCTTTATGTTTTCATCCAAATACTGTATTGCTTGTAGCTTCCACATACTGCACCCCACAACATTACTTTTATGTTGGTTGTTATTTGGGCTGCTGAAGGCATGATTTAAAGCAGTTTTGGTGAATTAGAAACAAAAAAAGTTTTTTTGCAAAAAAGTATGGTGCTAAGTGTAGATAGCTTCATCTTTTCATCCAAATACTGTATTGCGTGTAGCTTCCACATACTGCATCCCACAACATTACTTTTATGTTGGTTGTTATTTGGGCTGCTGAAGGCATGATTTAAAGCAGTTTTGGAGAATTAGAAACAAAAAAAGTTTTTTTGCAAAAAAGTATGGTGCTAGTTGTAGAAAGCTTCATGTTTTCATCCAAATACTGTATTGCTTGTAGCTTCCACATACTGCACCCCACAACATTACTTTTATGTTGGTTGTTATTTGGGCTGCTGAAGGCATGATTTAAAGCAGTTTTGGAGAATTAGAAACAAAAAAAGTTTTTTTTGCAAAAAAGTATGGTGCTAAGTGTAGATAGCTTCATGTTTTCATCCAAATACTGTATTGCGTGTAGCTTCCACATACTGCATCCCACAACATTACTTTTATGTTGGTTGTTATTTGGGCTGCTGAAGGCATGATTTAAAGCAGTTTTGGTGAATTAGAAACAAAAAAAGTTATTTTGCAAAAAAGTATGGTGCTAAGTGTAGATAGCTTCATGTTTTCATCCAAATACTGTATTGCGTGTAGCTTCCACATACTGCATCCCACAACATTACTTTTATGTTGGTTGTTATTTGGGCTACTGAAGGCATGATTTAAAGCAGTTTTGGAGAATTAGAAACAAAAAAAGTTTTTTTGCAAAAAAGTATGGTGCTAGGTGTAGAAAGCTTCATGTTTTCATCCAAATACTGTATTGCTTGTAGCTTCCACATACTGCACCCCACAACATTACTTTTATGTTGGTTGTTATTTGGGCTGCTGAAGGCATGATTTAAAGCAGTTTTGGTGAATTAGAAACAAAAAAAGTTTTTTTGCAAAAAAGTATGGTGCTAAGTGTAGATAGCTTCATGTTTTCATCCAAATACTGTATTGCGTGTAGCTTCCACATACTGCATCCCACAACATTACTTTTATGTTGGTTGTTATTTGGGCTGCTGAAGGCATGATTTAAAGCAGTTTTGGTGAATTAGAAACAAAAAAAGTTTTTTTGCAAAAAAGTATGGTGCTAAGTGTAGATAGCTTCATGTTTTCATCCAAATACTGTATTGCGTGTAGCTTCCACATACTGCATCCCACAACATTACTTTTATGTTGGTTGTTATTTGGGCTGCTGAAGGCATGATTTAAAGCAGTTTTGGAGAATTAGAAACAAAAAAAGTTTTTTTGCAAAAAAGTATGGTGCTAGGTGTAGAAAGCTTCATGTTTTCATCCAGATACTGTATTGCTTGTAGCTTCCACATACTGCACCCCACAACATTACTTTTATGTTGGTTGTTATTTGGGCTGCTGAAGGCATGATTTAAAGCAGTTTTGGTGAATTAGAAACAAAAAAAGTTTTTTTGCAAAAAAGTATGGTGCTAAGTGTAGATAGCTTCATGTTTTCATCCAAATACTGTATTGCGTGTAGCTTCCACATACTGCATCCCACAACATTACTTTTATGTTGGTTGTTATTTGGGCTGCTGAAGGCATGATTTAAAGCAGTTTTGGAGAATTAGAAACAAAAAAAGTTTTTTTGCAAAAAAGTATGGTGCTAGGTGTAGAAACTTCATGTTTTCATCCAAATACTGTATTGCTTGTAGCTTCCACATACTGCACCCCACAACATTACTTTTATGTTGGTTGTTATTTGGGCTGCTGAAGGCATGATTTAAAGCAGTTGTGGTGAATTAGAAACAAAAAAAGTTTTTTTGCAAAAAAGTATGGTGCTCAGTGTAGATAGCTTCATGTTTTCATCCAAATACTGTATTTCTTGTAGCTTCCACATACTGCAACCCACAACATTACTTTTATGTTGGTTGTTATTTGGGCTGCTGAAGGCATGATTTAAAGCAGTTTTGGTGAATTAGAAACAAAAAAAGTTTTTTTGCAAAAAAGTATGGTGCTAGGTGTAGATAGCTTCATCATTTGAAAAGTAGATAGCTTCATGTTTTCATCCAAATACTGTATTGCTTGTAGCTTCCACATACTGCATCCCACAACATTACTTTTATGTTGGTTGTTATTTGGGCTGCTGAAGGCATGATTTAAAGCAGTTTTGGAGAATTAGAAACAAAAAAAGTTTTTTTGCAAAAAAGTATGGTGCTAGGTGTAGATAGCTTCATGTTTTCATCCAAATACTGTATTGCGTGTAGCTTCCACATACTGCATCCCACAACATTACTTTTATGTTGGTTGTTATTTGGGCTGCTGAAGGCATCATTTAAAGCAGTTTTGGAGAATTAGAAACAAAAAAAGTTTTTTTGCAAAAAAGTATGGTGCTAGGTGTAGAAAGCTTCATGTTTTCATCCAAATACTGTATTGCTTGTAGCTTCCACATACTGCACCCCACAACATTACTTTTATGTTGGTTGTTATTTGGGCTGCTGAAGGCATGATTTAAAGCAGTTTTGGTGAATTAGAAACAAAAAAAGTTTTTTTGCAAAAAAGTATGGTGCTAAGTGTAGATAGCTTCATGTTTTCATCCAAATACTGTATTGCGTGTAGCTTCCAAATACTGCATCCCACAACATTACTTTTATGTTGGTTGTTATTTGGGCTGCTGAAGGCATGATTTAAAGCAGTTTTGGTGAATTAGAAACAAAAAAAGTTTTTTTTGCAAAAAAGTATGGTGCTAAGTGTAGATAGCTTCATGTTTTCATCCAAATACTGTATTGCGTGTAGCTTCCACATACGGCATCCCACTACATTACTTTTATGTTGGTTGTTATTTGGGCTGCTGAAGGCATGATTTAAAGCAGTTTTGGAGAATTAGAAACAAAAAAAGTTTTTTTGCAAAAAAGTATGGTGCTAGGTGTAGAAAGCTTCATGTTTTCATCCAAATACTGTATTGCTTGTAGCTTCCACATACTGCACCCCACAACATTACTTTTATGTTGGTTGTTATTTGGGCTGCTGAAGGCATGATTTAAAGCAGTTTTGGTGAATTAGAAACAAAAAAAGTTTTTTTGCAAAAAAGTATGGTGCTAAGTGTAGATAGCTTCATGTTTTCATCCAAATACTGTATTGCGTGTAGCTTCCACATACTGCATCCCACAACATTACTTTTATGTTGGTTGTTATTTGGGCTGCTGAAGGCATGATTTAAAGCAGTTTTGGAGAATTAGAAACAAAAAAAGTTTTTTTGCAAAAAAGTATGGTGCTAGGTGTAGAAAGCTTCATGTTTTCATCCAAATACTGTATTGCTTGTAGCTTCCACATACTGCACCCCACAACATTACTTTTATGTTGGTTGTTATTTGGGCTGCTGAAGGCATGATTTAAAGCAGTTTTGGTGAATTAGAAACAAAAAAGTTTTTTTGCAAAAAAGTATGGTGCTAAGTGTAGATAGCTTCATGTTTTCATCCAAATACTGTATTGCGTGTAGCTTCCACATACTGCATCCCACAACATTACTTTTATGTTGGTTGTTATTTGGGCTGCTGAAGGCATGATTTAAAGCAGTTTTGGAGAATTAGAAACAAAAAAAGTTTTTTTGCAAAAAAGTATGGTGCTAGGTGTAGAAAGCTTCATGTTTTCATCCAAATACTGTATTGCTTGTAGCTTCCACATACTGCACCCCACAACATTACTTTTATGTTGGTTGTTATTTGGGCTGCTGAAGGCATGATTTAAAGCAGTTTTGGAGAATTAGAAACAAAAAAAGTTTTTTTGCAAAAAAGTATGGTGCTAGGTGTAGAAAGCTTCATGTTTTCATCCAAATACTGTATTGCTTGTAGCTTCCACATACTGCACCCCACAACATTACTTTTATGTTGGTTGTTATTTGGGCTGCTGAAGGCATGATTTAAAGCAGTTTTGGTGAATTAGAAACAAAAAAAGTTTTTTTGCAAAAAAGTATGGTGCTAAGTGTAGATAGCTTCATGTTTTCATCCAAATACTGTATTGCGTGTAGCTTCCACATACTGCATCCCACAACATTACTTTTATGTTGGTTGTTATTTGGGCTGCTGAAGGCATGATTTAAAGCAGTTTTGGAGAATTAGAAACAAAAAAAGTTTTTTTGCAAAAAAGTATGGTGCTAGGTGTAGAAACTTCATGTTTTCATCCAAATACTGTATTGCTTGTAGCTTCCACATACTGCACCCCACAACATTACTTTTATGTTGGTTGTTATTTGGGCTGCTGAAGGCATGATTTAAAGCAGTTTTGGTGAATTAGAAACAAAAAAGTTTTTTTGCAAAAAAGTATGGTGCTAAGTGTAGATAGCTTCATGTTTTCATCCAAATACTGTATTGCGTGTAGCTTCCACATACTGCATCCCACAACATTACTTTTATGTTGGTTGTTATTTGGGCTGCTGAAGGCATGATTTAAAGCAGTTTTGGAGAATTAGAAACAAAAAAAGTTTTTTTGCAAAAAAGTATGGTGCTAGGTGTAGAAACTTCATGTTTTCATCCAAATACTGTATTGCTTGTAGCTTCCACATACTGCACCCCACAACATTACTTTTATGTTGGTTGTTATTTGGGCTGCTGAAGGCATGATTTAAAGCAGTTGTGGTGAATTAGAAACAAAAAAAGTTTTTTTGCAAAAAAGTATGGTGCTCAGTGTAGATAGCTTCATGTTTTCATCCAAATACTGTATTTCTTGTAGCTTCCACATACTGCAACCCACAACATTACTTTTATGTTGGTTGTTATTTGGGCTGCTGAAGGCATGATTTAAAGCAGTTTTGGTGAATTAGAAACAAAAAAAGTTTTTTTGCAAAAAAGTATGGTGCTAGGTGTAGATAGCTTCATCATTTGAAAAGTAGATAGCTTCATGTTTTCATCCAAATACTGTATTGCTTGTAGCTTCCACATACTGCATCCCACAACATTACTTTTATGTTGGTTGTTATTTGGGCTGCTGAAGGCATGATTTAAAGCAGTTTTGGAGAATTAGAAACAAAAAAAGTTTTTTTGCAAAAAAGTATGGTGCTAGGTGTAGATAGCTTCATGTTTTCATCCAAATACTGTATTGCGTGTAGCTTCCACATACTGCATCCCACAACATTACTTTTATGTTGGTTGTTATTTGGGCTGCTGAAGGCATGATTTAAAGCAGTTTTGGAGAATTAGAAACAAAAAAAGTTTTTTTGCAAAAAAGTATGGTGCTAAGTGTAGAAAGCTTCATGTTTTCATCCAAATACTGTATTGCTTGTAGCTTCCACATACTGCACCCCACAACATTACTTTTATGTTGGTTGTTATTTGGGCTGCTGAAGGCATGATTTAAAGCAGTTTTGGTGAATTAGAAACAAAAAAAGTTTTTTTGCAAAAAAGTATGGTGCTAAGTGTAGATAGCTTCATGTTTTCATCCAAATACTGTATTGCGTGTAGCTTCCAAATACTGCATCCCACAACATTACTTTTATGTTGGTTGTTATTTGGGCTGCTGAAGGCATGATTTAAAGCAGTTTTGGTGAATTAGAAACAAAAAAAGTTTTTTTTGCAAAAAAGTATGGTGCTAAGTGTAGATAGCTTCATGTTTTCATCCAAATACTGTATTGCGTGTAGCTTCCACATACGGCATCCCACTACATTACTTTTATGTTGGTTGTTATTTGGGCTGCTGAAGGCATGATTTAAAGCAGTTTTGGAGAATTAGAAACAAAAAAAGTTTTTTTGCAAAAAAGTATGGTGCTAGGTGTAGAAAGCTTCATGTTTTCATCCAAATACTGTATTGCTTGTAGCTTCCACATACTGCACCCCACAACATTACTTTTATGTTGGTTGTTATTTGGGCTGCTGAAGGCATGATTTAAAGCAGTTTTGGTGAATTAGAAACAAAAAAAGTTTTTTTGCAAAAAAGTATGGTGCTAAGTGTAGATAGCTTCATGTTTTCATCCAAATACTGTATTGCGTGTAGCTTCCACATACTGCATCCCACAACATTACTTTTATGTTGGTTGTTATTTGGGCTGCTGAAGGCATGATTTAAAGCAGTTTTGGAGAATTAGAAACAAAAAAAGTTTTTTTGCAAAAAAGTATGGTGCTAGGTGTAGAAAGCTTCATGTTTTCATCCAGATACTGTATTGCTTGTAGCTTCCACATACTGCACCCCACAACATTACTTTTATGTTGGTTGTTATTTGGGCTGCTGAAGGCATGATTTAAAGCAGTTTTGGTGAATTAGAAACAAAAAAAGTTTTTTTGCAAAAAAGTATGGTGCTAAGTGTAGATAGCTTCATGTTTTCATCCAAATACTGTATTGCGTGTAGCTTCCACATACTGCATCCCACAACATTACTTTTATGTTGGTTGTTATTTGGGCTGCTGAAGGCATGATTTAAAGCAGTTTTGGAGAATTAGAAACAAAAAAAGTTTTTTTGCAAAAAAGTATGGTGCTAGGTGTAGAAACTTCATGTTTTCATCCAAATACTGTATTGCTTGTAGCTTCCACATACTGCACCCCACAACATTACTTTTATGTTGGTTGTTATTTGGGCTGCTGAAGGCATGATTTAAAGCAGTTGTGGTGAATTAGAAACAAAAAAAGTTTTTTTGCAAAAAAGTATGGTGCTAAGTGTAGATAGCTTCATGTTTTCATCCAAATACTGTATTGCGTGTAGCTTCCACATACTGCATCCCACAACATTACTTTTATGTTGGTTGTTATTTGGGCTGCTGAAGGCATGATTTAAAGCAGTTTTGGAGAATTAGAAACAAAAAAAGTTTTTTTGCAAAAAAGTGTGGTGCTAGGTGTAGAAAGCTTCATGTTTTCATCCAAATACTGTATTGCTTGTAGCTTCCACATACTGCACCCCACAACATTACTTTTATGTTGGTTGTTATTTGGGCTGCTGAAGGCATGATTTAAAGCAGTTTTGGAGAATTAGAAACAAAAAAAGTTTTTTTGCAAAAAAGTATGGTGCTAGGTGTAGAAAGCTTCATGTTTTCATCCAAATACTGTATTGCTTGTAGCTTCCACATACTGCACCCCACAACATTACTTTTATGTTGGTTGTTATTTGGGCTGCTGAAGGCATGATTTAAAGCAGTTTTGGTGAATTAGAAACAAAAAAAGTTTTTTTGCAAAAAAGTATGGTGCTAAGTGTAGATAGCTTCATGTTTTCATCCAAATACTGTATTGCGTGTAGCTTCCACATACTGCATCCCACAACATTACTTTTATGTTGGTTGTTATTTGGGCTGCTGAAGGCATGATTTAAAGCAGTTTTGGAGAATAAGAAACAAAAAAAGTTTTTTTGCAAAAAAGTATGGTGCTAGGTGTAGAAACTTCATGTTTTCATCCAAATACTGTATTGCTTGTAGCTTCCACATACTGCACCCCACAACATTACTTTTATGTTGGTTGTTATTTGGGCTGCTGAAGGCATGATTTAAAGCAGTTGTGGTGAATTAGAAACTAAAAAAGTTTTTTTGCAAAAAAGTATGGTGCTCAGTGTAGATAGCTTCATGTTTTCATCCAAATACTGTATTTCTTGTAGCTTCCACATACTGCAACCCACAACATTACTTTTATGTTGGTTGTTATTTGGGCTGCTGAAGGCATGATTTAAAGCAGTTTTGGTGAATTAGAAACAAAAAAAGTTTTTTTGCAAAAAAGTATGGTGCTAGGTGTAGATAGCTTCATCATTTGAAAAGTAGATAGCTTCATGTTTTCATCCAAATACTGTATTGCTTGTAGCTTCCACATACTGCATCCCACAACATTACTTTTATGTTGGTTGTTATTTGGGCTGCTGAAGGCATGATTTAAAGCAGTTTTGGAGAATTAGAAACAAAAAAAGTTTTTTTGCAAAAAAGTATGGTGCTAGGTGTAGATAGCTTCATGTTTTCATCCAAATACTGTATTGCGTGTAGCTTCCACATACTGCATCCCACAACATTACTTTTATGTTGGTTGTTATTTGGGCTGCTGAAGGCATGATTTAAAGCAGTTTTGGAGAATTAGAAACAAAAAAAGTTTTTTTGCAAAAAAGTATGGTGCTAAGTGTAGAAAGCTTCATGTTTTCATCCAAATACTGTATTGCTTGTAGCTTCCACATACTGCACCCCACAACATTACTTTTATGTTGGTTGTTATTTGGGCTGCTGAAGGCATGATTTAAAGCAGTTTTGGTGAATTAGAAACAAAAAAAGTTTTTTTGCAAAAAAGTATGGTGCTAAGTGTAGATAGCTTCATGTTTTCATCCAAATACTGTATTGCGTGTAGCTTCCAAATACTGCATCCCACAACATTACTTTTATGTTGGTTGTTATTTGGGCTGCTGAAGGCATGATTTAAAGCAGTTTTGGTGAATTAGAAACAAAAAAAGTTTTTTTTGCAAAAAAGTATGGTGCTAAGTGTAGATAGCTTCATGTTTTCATCCAAATACTGTATTGCGTGTAGCTTCCACATACGGCATCCCACTACATTACTTTTATGTTGGTTGTTATTTGGGCTGCTGAAGGCATGATTTAAAGCAGTTTTGGAGAATTAGAAACAAAAAAAGTTTTTTTGCAAAAAAGTATGGTGCTAGGTGTAGAAAGCTTCATGTTTTCATCCAAATACTGTATTGCTTGTAGCTTCCACATACTGCACCCCACAACATTACTTTTATGTTGGTTGTTATTTGGGCTGCTGAAGGCATGATTTAAAGCAGTTTTGGTGAATTAGAAACAAAAAAAGTTTTTTTGCAAAAAAGTATGGTGCTAAGTGTAGATAGCTTCATGTTTTCATCCAAATACTGTATTGCGTGTAGCTTCCACATACTGCATCCCACAACATTACTTTTATGTTGGTTGTTATTTGGGCTGCTGAAGGCATGATTTAAAGCAGTTTTGGAGAATTAGAAACAAAAAAAGTTTTTTTGCAAAAAAGTATGGTGCTAGGTGTAGAAAGCTTCATGTTTTCATCCAAATACTGTATTGCTTGTAGCTTCCACATACTGCACCCCACAACATTACTTTTATGTTGGTTGTTATTTGGGCTGCTGAAGGCATGATTTAAAGCAGTTTTGGTGAATTAGAAACAAAAAAGTTTTTTTGCAAAAAAGTATGGTGCTAAGTGTAGATAGCTTCATGTTTTCATCCAAATACTGTATTGCGTGTAGCTTCCACATACTGCATCCCACAACATTACTTTTATGTTGGTTGTTATTTGGGCTGCTGAAGGCATGATTTAAAGCAGTTTTGGAGAATTAGAAACAAAAAAAGTTTTTTTGCAAAAAAGTATGGTGCTAGGTGTAGAAAGCTTCATGTTTTCATCCAAATACTGTATTGCTTGTAGCTTCCACATACTGCACCCCACAACATTACTTTTATGTTGGTTGTTATTTGGGCTGCTGAAGGCATGATTTAAAGCAGTTTTGGTGAATTAGAAACAAAAAAAGTTTTTTTGCAAAAAAGTATGGTGCTAAGTGTAGATAGCTTCATGTTTTCATCCAAATACTGTATTGCGTGTAGCTTCCACATACTGCATCCCACAACATTACTTTTATGTTGGTTGTTATTTGGGCTGCTGAAGGCATGATTTAAAGCAGTTTTGGAGAATTAGAAACAAAAAAAGTTTTTTTGCAAAAAAGTATGGTGCTAGGTGTAGAAAGCTTCATGTTTTCATCCAAATACTGTATTGCTTGTAGCTTCCACATACTGCACCCCACAACATTACTTTTATGTTGGTTGTTATTTGGGCTGCTGAAGGCATGATTTAAAGCAGTTTTGGTGAATTAGAAACAAAAAAGTTTTTTTGCAAAAAAGTATGGTGCTAAGTGTAGATAGCTTCATGTTTTCATCCAAATACTGTATTGCGTGTAGCTTCCACATACTGCATCCCACAACATTACTTTTATGTTGGTTGTTATTTGGGCTGCTGAAGGCATGATTTAAAGCAGTTTTGGAGAATTAGAAACAAAAAAAGTTTTTTTGCAAAAAAGTATGGTGCTAGGTGTAGAAACTTCATGTTTTCATCCAAATACTGTATTGCTTGTAGCTTCCACATACTGCACCCCACAACATTACTTTTATGTTGGTTGTTATTTGGGCTGCTGAAGGCATGATTTAAAGCAGTTGTGGTGAATTAGAAACAAAAAAAGTTTTTTTGCAAAAAAGTATGGTGCTCAGTGTAGATAGCTTCATGTTTTCATCCAAATACTGTATTTCTTGTAGCTTCCACATACTGCAACCCACAACATTACTTTTATGTTGGTTGTTATTTGGGCTGCTGAAGGCATGATTTAAAGCAGTTTTGGTGAATTAGAAACAAAAAAAGTTTTTTTGCAAAAAAGTATGGTGCTAGGTGTAGATAGCTTCATCATTTGAAAAGTAGATAGCTTCATGTTTTCATCCAAATACTGTATTGCTTGTAGCTTCCACATACTGCATCCCACAACATTACTTTTATGTTGGTTGTTATTTGGGCTGCTGAAGGCATGATTTAAAGCAGTTTTGGAGAATTAGAAACAAAAAAAGTTTTTTTGCAAAAAAGTATGGTGCTAGGTGTAGATAGCTTCATGTTTTCATCCAAATACTGTATTGCGTGTAGCTTCCACATACTGCATCCCACAACATTACTTTTATGTTGGTTGTTATTTGGGCTGCTGAAGGCATGATTTAAAGCAGTTTTGGAGAATTAGAAACAAAAAAAGTTTTTTTGCAAAAAAGTATGGTGCTAAGTGTAGAAAGCTTCATGTTTTCATCCAAATACTGTATTGCTTGTAGCTTCCACATACTGCACCCCACAACATTACTTTTATGTTGGTTGTTATTTGGGCTGCTGAAGGCATGATTTAAAGCAGTTTTGGTGAATTAGAAACAAAAAAAGTTTTTTTGCAAAAAAGTATGGTGCTAAGTGTAGATAGCTTCATGTTTTCATCCAAATACTGTATTGCGTGTAGCTTCCAAATACTGCATCCCACAACATTACTTTTATGTTGGTTGTTATTTGGGCTGCTGAAGGCATGATTTAAAGCAGTTTTGGTGAATTAGAAACAAAAAAAGTTTTTTTTGCAAAAAAGTATGGTGCTAAGTGTAGATAGCTTCATGTTTTCATCCAAATACTGTATTGCGTGTAGCTTCCACATACGGCATCCCACTACATTACTTTTATGTTGGTTGTTATTTGGGCTGCTGAAGGCATGATTTAAAGCAGTTTTGGAGAATTAGAAACAAAAAAAGTTTTTTTGCAAAAAAGTATGGTGCTAGGTGTAGAAAGCTTCATGTTTTCATCCAAATACTGTATTGCTTGTAGCTTCCACATACTGCACCCCACAACATTACTTTTATGTTGGTTGTTATTTGGGCTGCTGAAGGCATGATTTAAAGCAGTTTTGGTGAATTAGAAACAAAAAAAGTTTTTTTGCAAAAAAGTATGGTGCTAAGTGTAGATAGCTTCATGTTTTCATCCAAATACTGTATTGCGTGTAGCTTCCACATACTGCATCCCACAACATTACTTTTATGTTGGTTGTTATTTGGGCTGCTGAAGGCATGATTTAAAGCAGTTTTGGAGAATTAGAAACAAAAAAAGTTTTTTTGCAAAAAAGTATGGTGCTAGGTGTAGAAAGCTTCATGTTTTCATCCAGATACTGTATTGCTTGTAGCTTCCACATACTGCACCCCACAACATTACTTTTATGTTGGTTGTTATTTGGGCTGCTGAAGGCATGATTTAAAGCAGTTTTGGTGAATTAGAAACAAAAAAAGTTTTTTTGCAAAAAAGTATGGTGCTAAGTGTAGATAGCTTCATGTTTTCATCCAAATACTGTATTGCGTGTAGCTTCCACATACTGCATCCCACAACATTACTTTTATGTTGGTTGTTATTTGGGCTGCTGAAGGCATGATTTAAAGCAGTTTTGGAGAATTAGAAACAAAAAAAGTTTTTTTGCAAAAAAGTATGGTGCTAGGTGTAGAAACTTCATGTTTTCATCCAAATACTGTATTGCTTGTAGCTTCCACATACTGCACCCCACAACATTACTTTTATGTTGGTTGTTATTTGGGCTGCTGAAGGCATGATTTAAAGCAGTTTTGGTGAATTAGAAACAAAAAAGTTTTTTTGCAAAAAAGTATGGTGCTAAGTGTAGATAGCTTCATGTTTTCATCCAAATACTGTATTGCGTGTAGCTTCCACATACTGCATCCCACAACATTACTTTTATGTTGGTTGTTATTTGGGCTGCTGAAGGCATGATTTAAAGCAGTTTTGGAGAATTAGAAACAAAAAAAGTTTTTTTGCAAAAAAGTATGGTGCTAAGTGTAGATAGCTTCATGTTTTCATCCAAATACTGTATTGCGTGTAGCTTCCACATACTGCATCCCACAACATTACTTTTATGTTGGTTGTTATTTGGGCTGCTGAAGGCATGATTTAAAGCAGTTTTGGAGAATTAGAAACAAAAAAAGTTTTTTTGCAAAAAAGTATGGTGCTAGGTGTAGAAAGCTTCATGTTTTCATCCAAATACTGTATTGCTTGTAGCTTCCACATACTGCACCCCACAACATTACTTTTATGTTGGTTGTTATTTGGGCTGCTGAAGGCATGATTTAAAGCAGTTTTGGTGAATTAGAAACAAAAAAGTTTTTTTGCAAAAAAGTATGGTGCTAAGTGTAGATAGCTTCATGTTTTCATCCAAATACTGTATTGCGTGTAGCTTCCACATACTGCATCCCACAACATTACTTTTATGTTGGTTGTTATTTGGGCTGCTGAAGGCATGATTTAAAGCAGTTTTGGAGAATTAGAAACAAAAAAAGTTTTTTTGCAAAAAAGTATGGTGCTAGGTGTAGAAAGCTTCATGTTTTCATCCAAATACTGTATTGCTTGTAGCTTCCACATACTGCACCCCACAACATTACTTTTATGTTGGTTGTTATTTGGGCTGCTGAAGGCATGATTTAAAGCAGTTTTGGTGAATTAGAAACAAAAAAAGTTTTTTTGCAAAAAAGTATGGTGCTAAGTGTAGATAGCTTCATGTTTTCATCCAAATACTGTATTGCGTGTAGCTTCCACATACTGCATCCCACAACATTACTTTTATGTTGGTTGTTATTTGGGCTGCTGAAGGCATGATTTAAAGCAGTTTTGGAGAATTAGAAACAAAAAAAGTTTTTTTGCAAAAAAGTATGGTGCTAGGTGTAGAAAGCTTCATGTTTTCATCCAAATACTGTATTGCTTGTAGCTTCCACATACTGCACCCCACAACATTACTTTTATGTTGGTTGTTATTTGGGCTGCTGAAGGCATGATTTAAAGCAGTTTTGGTGAATTAAAAACAAAAAAAGTTTTTTTGCAAAAAAGTATGGTGCTAAGTGTAGATAGCTTCATGTTTTCATTTAAATACTGTATTGCTTGTAGCTTCCACATACTGCATCCCACTACATTACTTTTATGTTGGTTGTTATTTGGGCTGCTGAAGGCATGATTTAAAGCAGTTTTGGTGAATTAGAAACAAAAAAAGTTTTTTTGCAAAAAAGTATGGTGCTAAGTGTAGATAGCTTCATGTTTTCATCCAAATACTGTATTGCGTGTAGCTTCCACATACTGCATCCCACAACATTACTTTTATGTTGGTTGTTATTTGGGCTGCTGAAGGCATGATTTAAAGCAGTTTTGGAGAATTAGAAACAAAAAAAGTTTTTTTGCAAAAACGTATGGTGCTAGGTGTAGAAAGCTTCATGTTTTCATCCAAATACTGTATTGCTTGTAGCTTCCACATACTGCACCCCACAACATTACTTTTATGTTGGCTGTTATTTGGGCTGCTGAAGGCATGATTTAAAGCAGATTTGGTGAATTAGAAACAAAAAGAGTTTTTTTGCAAAAAAGTATGGTGCTAAGTGTAGATAGCTTCATGTTTTCATCCAAATACTGTATTGCTTGTAGCTTCCACATACTGCACCCCACAACATTACTTTTATGTTGGTTGTTATTTGGGCTGCTGAAGGCATGATTTAAAGCAGTTTTGGTGAATTAGAAACAAAAAAAGTTTTTTTGCAAAAAAGTATGGTGCTAAGTGTAGATAGCTTCATGTTTTCATCCAAATACTGTATTGCTTGTAGCTTCCACATACTGCACCCCACAACATTACTTTTATGTTGGTTGTTATTTGGGCTGCTGAAGGCATGATTTAAAGCAGTTTTGGTGAATTAGAAACAAAAAAAGTTTTTTTGCAAAAAAGTATGGTGCTAGGTGTAGAAACTTCATGTTTTCATCCAAATACTGTATTGCTTGTAGCTTCCACATACTGCACCCCACAACATTACTTTTATGTTGGTTGTTATTTGGGCTGCTGAAGGCATGATTTAAAGCAGTTTTGGAGAATTAGAAACAAAAAAAGTTTTTTTGCAAAAAAGAATGGTGCTAGGTGTAGAAAGCTTCATGTTTTCATCCAAATACTGTATTGCTTGTAGCTTCCACATACTGCACCCCACAACATTACTTTTATGTTGGTTGTTATTTGGGCTGCTGAAGGCATCATTTAAAGCAGTTTTGGTGAATTAGAAACAAAAAAAGTTTTTTTGCAAAAAAGTATGGTGCTAAGTGTAGATAGCTTCATGTTTTCATCCAAATACTGTATTTCTTGTAGCTTCCACATACTGCAACCCACCACATTACTTTTATGTTGGTTGTTATTTGGGCTGCTGAAGGCATGATTTAAAGCAGTTTTGGTGAATTAAAAACAAAAAAAGTTTTTTTGCAAAAAAGTATGGTGCTAAGTGTAGATAGCTTCATGTTTTCATCCAAATACTGTATTGCGTGTAGCTTCCACATACTACATCCCACAACATTACTTTTATGTTGGTTGTTATTTGGGCTGCTGGAGGCATGATTTAAAGCAGTTTTGGTGAATTAGAAACAAAAAAAGTTTTATTGGAAAAAAGTATGGTGCTAGGTGTAGATAGCTTCATCATTTGAAAAGTAGATAGCTTCATGTTTTCATCCAAATACTGTATTGCGTGTAGCTTCCACATACTGCATCCCACTACATTACTTTTATGTTGGTTGTTATTTGGGCTGCTGAAGGCATGATTTAAAGCAGTTTTGGAGAATTAGAAACAAAAAAAGTTTTTTTGCAAAAAAGTATGGTGCTAGGTGTAGACAGCTTCATGTTTTCATCCAAATACTGTATTGCTTGTAGCTTCCACATACTGCACCCCACAACATTACTTTTATGTTGGTTGTTATTTGGGCTGCTGAAGGCATGATTTAAAGCAGTTTTGGTGAATTAGAAACAAAAAAGTTTTTTTGCAAAAAAGTATGGTGCTAAGTGTAGATAGCTTCATGTTTTCATCCAAATACTGTATTGCTTGTAGCTTCCACATACTGCACCCCACAACATTACTTTTATGTTGGTTGTTATTTGGGCTGCTGAAGGCATGATTTAAAGCAGTTTTGGTGAATTAGAAACAAAAAAAGTTTTTTTGCAAAAAAGTATGGTGCTAAGTGTAGATAGCTTCATGTTTTCATCCAAATACTGTATTGCGTGTAGCTTCCACATACTGCATCCCACAACATTACTTTTATGTTGGTTGTTATTTGGGCTGCTGAAGGCATGATTTAAAGCAGTTTTGGAGAATTAGAAACAAAAAAAGTTTTTTTGCAAAAAAGTATGGTGCTAGGTGTAGAAAGCTTCATGTTTTCATCCAAATACTGTATTGCTTGTAGCTTCCACATACTGCACCCATCAACATTACTTTTATGTTGGTTGTTATTTGGGCTGCTGAAGGCATGATTTAAAGCAGTTTTGGTGAATTAGAAACAAAAAAAGTTTTTTTGCAAAAAAGTGTGGTGCTAAGTGTAGATAGCTTCATGTTTTCATCCAAATACTGTATTGCGTGTAGCTTCCACATACTGCATCCCACAACATTACTTTTATGTTGGTTGTTATTTGGGCTGCTGAAGGCATGATTTAAAGCAGTTTTGGTGAATTAGAAACAAAAAAAGTTTTTTTGCAAAAAAGTATGGTGCTAGGTGTAGAAAGCTTCATGTTTTCATCCAAATACTGTATTGCTTGTAGCTTCCACATACTGCACCCCACAACATTACTTTTATGTTGGTTGTTATTTGGGCTGCTGAAGGCATGATTTAAAGCAGTTTTGGTGAATTAGAAACAAAAAAAGTTTTTTTGCAAAAAAGTATGGTGCTAAGTGTAGATAGCTTCATGTTTTCATCCAAATACTGTATTGCGTGTAGCTTCCACATACTGCATCCCACAACATTACTTTTATGTTGGTTGTTATTTGGGCTGCTGAAGGCATGATTTAAAGCAGTTTTGGAGAATTAGAAACAAAAAAAGTTTTTTTGCAAAAAAGTATGGTGCTAGGTGTAGAAAGCTTCATGTTTTCATCCAAATACTGTATTGCTTGTAGCTTCCACATACTGCACCCCACAACATTACTTTTATGTTGGTTGTTATTTGGGCTGCTGAAGGCATGATTTAAAGCAGTTTTGGTGAATTAGAAACAAAAAAAGTTTTTTTGCAAAAAAGTATGGTGCTAAGTGTAGATAGCTTCATGTTTTCATCCAAATACTGTATTGCGTGTAGCTTCCACATACTGCATCCCACAACATTACTTTTATGTTGGTTGTTATTTGGGCTGCTGAGGGCATGATTTAAAGCAGTTTTGGAGAATTAGAAACAAAAAAAGTTTTTTTGCAAAAAAGTATGGTGCTAGGTGTAGAAAGCTTCATGTTTTCATCCAAATACTGTATTGCTTGTAGCGTCCACATACTGCACCCCACAACATTACTTTTATGTTGGTTGTTATTTGGGCTGCTGAAGGCATGATTTAAAGCAGTTTTGGTGAATTAGAAACAAAAAAAGTTTTTTTGCAAAAAAGTATGGTGCTAAGTGTAGATAGCTTCATGTTTTCATCCAAATACTGTATTGCGTGTAGCTTCCACATACTGCATCCCACAACATTACTTTTATGTTGGTTGTTATTTGGGCTGCTGAAGGCATGATTTAAAGCAGTTTTGGAGAATTAGAAACAAAAAAAGTTTTTTTGCAAAAAAGTATGGTGCTAGGTGTAGAAAGCTTCATGTTTTCATCCAAATACTGTATTGCTTGTAGCTTCCACATACTGCACCCCACAACATTACTTTTATGTTGGTTGTTATTTGGGCTGCTGAAGGCATGATTTAAAGCAGTTTTGGTGAATTAGAAACAAAAAAAGTTTTTTTGCAAAAAAGTATGGTGCTAAGTGTAGATAGCTTCATGTTTTCATCCAAATACTGTATTGCGTGTAGCTTCCACATACTGCATCCCACAACATTACTTTTATGTTGGTTGTTATTTGGGCTGCTTAAGGCATGATTTCAAGCAGTTTTGGTGAATTAAAAACAAAAAAAGTTTTTTTGCAAAAAAGTATGGTGCTAGGGGTAGAAAGCTTCATGTTTTCATCCAAATACTGTATTGCGTGTAGCTTCCACATACTGCATCCCACAACATTACTTTTATGTTGGTTGTTATTTGGGCTGCTGAAGGCATGATTTAAAGCAGTTTTGGAGAATTAGAAACAAAAAAAGTTTTTTTGCAAAAAAGTATGGTGCTAGGTCTAGAAACTTCATGTTTTCATCCAAATACTGTATTGCTTGTAGCTTCCACATACTGCACCCCACAACATTACTTTTATGTTGGTTGTTATTTGGGCTGCTGAATGCATGATTTAAAGCAGTTTTGGAGAATTAGAAACAAAAAAAGTTTTTTTGCAAAAAAGTATGGTGCTAGGTGTAGAAAGCTTCATGTTTTCATCCAAATACTGTATTGCTTGTAGCTTCCACATACTGCACCCCACAACATTACTTTTATGTTGGTTGTTATTTGGGCTGCTGAAGGCATGATTTAAAGCAGATTTGGTGAATTAGAAACAAAAAGAGTTTTTTTGCAAAAAAGTATGGTGCTAAGTGTAGATAGCTTCATGTTTTCATTTAAATACTGTATTGCTTGTAGCTTCCACATAGTGCATCCCACAACATTACTTTTATGTTGGTTGTTATTTGGGCTGCTGAAGGCATGATTTAAAGCAGTTTTGGAGAATTAGAAACAAAAAAAGTTTTTTTGCAAAAAAGTATGGTGCTAGGTGTAGAAAGCTTCATGTTTTCATCCAAATACTGTATTGCTTGTAGCTTCCACATACTGCACCCATCAACATTACTTTTATGTTGGTTGTTATTTGGGCTGCTGAAGGCATGATTTAAAGCAGTTTTGGTGAATTAGAAACAAAAAAAGTTTTTTTGCAAAAAAGTATGGTGCTAAGTGTAGATAGCTTCATGTTTTCATCCAAATACTGTATTGCGTGTAGCTTCCACATACTGCATCCCACAACATTACTTTTATGTTGGTTGTTATTTGGGCTGCTGAAGGCATGATTTAAAGCAGTTTTGGAGAATTAGAAACAAAAAAAATTTTTGCAAAAAAGTATGGTGCTAGGTGTAGAAAGCTTCATGTTTTCATCCAAATACTGTATTGCTTGTAGCTTCCACATACTGCACCCCACAACATTACTTTTATGTTGGTTGTTATTTGGGCTGCTGAAGGCATGATTTAAAGCAGTTTTGGTGAATTAGAAACAAAAAAAGTTTTTTTGCAAAAAAGTATAGTGCTAAGTGTAGATAGCTTCATGTTTTCATCCAAATACTGTATTGCGTGTAGCTTCCACATACTGCATCCCACAACATTACTTTTATGTTGGTTGTTATTTGGGCTGCTGAGGGCATGATTTAAAGCAGTTTTGGAGAATTAGAAACAAAAAAGTTTTTTTGCAAAAAAGTATGGTGCTAGGTGTAGAAAGCTTCATGTTTTCATCCAAATACTGTATTGCGTGTAGCTTCCACATACTGCATCCCACAACATTACTTTTATGTTGGTTGTTATTTGGGCTGCTGAAGGCATGATTTAAAGCAGTTTTGGTGAATTAGAAACAAAAAAAGTTTTTTGCAAAAAAGTATGGTGCTAAGTGTAGATAGCTTCATGTTTTCATCCAAATACTGTATTGCTTGTAGCTTCCACATACTGCACCCCACAACATTACTTTTATGTTGGTTGTTATTTGGGCTGCTGAAGGCATGATTTAAAGCAATTTTGGTGAATTAGAAACAAAAAAAGTTTTTTTGCAAAAAAGTATGGTGCTAAGTGTAGATAGCTTCATGTTTTCATCCAAATACTGTATTGCGTGTAGCTTCCACATACTGCATCCCACAACATTACTTTTATGTTGGTTGTTATTTGGGCTGCTGAAGGCATGATTTAAAGCAGTTTTGGAGAATTAGAAACAAAAAAAGTTTTTTTGCAAAAAAGTATGGTGCTAGGTGTAGAAAGCTTCATGTTTTCATCCAAATACTGTATTGCTTGTAGCTTCCACATACTGCATCCCACAACATTACTTTTATGTTGGTTGTTATTTGGGCTGCTGAAGGCATGATTTAAAGCAGTTTTGGAGAATTAGAAACAAAAAAAGTTTTTTTGCAAAAAAGTATGGTGCTAGGTGTAGAAAGCTTCATGTTTTCATCCAAATACTGTATTGCTTGTAGCTTCCACATACTGCACCCCACAACATTACTTTTATGTTGGTTGTTATTTGGGCTGCTGAAGGCATGATTTAAAGCAGTTTTGGTGAATTAGAAACAAAAAAAGTTTTTTTGCAAAAAAGTATGGTGCTAAGTGTAGATAGCTTCATGTTTTCATCCAAATACTGTATTTCTTGTAGCTTCCACATACTGCAACCCACAACATTACTTTTATGTTGGTTGTTATTTGGGCTGCTGAAGGCATGATTTAAAGCAGTTTTGGTGAATTAAAAACAAAAAAAGTTTTTTTGCAAAAAAGTATGGTGCTAAGTGTAGATAGCTTCATGTTTTCATCCAAATACTGTATTGCGTGTAGCTTCCACATACTGCATCCCACAACATTACTTTTATGTTGGTTGTTATTTGGGCTGCTGAAGGCATGATTTAAAGCAGTTTTGGAGAATTAGAAACAAAAAAAGTTTTTTTGCAAAAAAGTATGGTGCTAGGTGTAGAAAGCTTCATGTTTTCATCCAAATACTGTATTGCTTGTAGCTTCCACATACTGCACCCCACAACATTACTTTTATGTTGGTTGTTATTTGGGCTGCTGAAGGCATGATTTAAAGCAGTTTTGGTGAATTAGAAACAAAAAAAGTTTTTTTGCAAAAAAGTATGGTGCTAGGTGTAGATAGCTTCATCATTTGAAAAGTAGATAGCTTCATGTTTTCATCCAAATACTGTATTGCTTGTAGCTTCCACATACTGCATCCCACAACATTACTTTTATGTTGGTTGTTATTTGGGCTGCTGAAGGCATGATTTAAAGCAGTTTTGGTGAATTAGAAACAAAAAAAGTTTTTTTGCAAAAAAGTATGGTGCTAAGTGTAGATAGCTTCATGTTTTCATCCAAATACTGTATTTCTTGTAGCTTCCACATACTGCAACCCACAACATTACTTTTATGTTGGTTGTTATTTGGGCTGCTGAAGGCATGATTTAAAGCAGTCTTGGTGAATTAAAAACAAAAAAAGTTTTTTTGCAAAAAAGTATGGTGCTAGGTGTAGAAAGCTTCATGTTTTCATCCAAATACTGTATTGCTTGTAGCTTCCACATACTGCACCCCACAACATTACTTTTATGTTGGTTGTTATTTGGGCTGCTGAAGGCATGATTTAAAGCAGATTTGGTGAATTAGAAACAAAAAGAGTTTTTTTGCAAAAAAGTATGGTGCTAAGTGTAGATAGCTTCATGTTTTCATTTAAATACTGTATTGCTTGTAGCTTCCACATACTGCATCCCACAACATTACTTTTATGTTGGTTGTTATTTGGGCTGCTGAAGGCATGATTTAAAGCAGTTTTGGAGAATTAGAAACAAAAAAAGTTTTTTTGCAAAAAAGTATGGTGCTAAGTGTAGATAGCTTCATGTTTTCATCCAAATACTGTATTGCGTGTAGCTTCCACATACTGCACCCCACAACATTACTTTTATGTTGGTTGTTATTTGGGCTGCTGAAGGCATGATTTAAAGCAGATTTGGTGAATTAGAAACAAAAAGAGTTTTTTTGCAAAAAAGTATGGTGCTAGGTGTAGAAAGCTTCATGTTTTCATCCAAATACTGTATTGCTTGTAGCTTCCACATACTGCACCCCACAACATTACTTTTATGTTGGTTGTTATTTGGGCTGCTGAAGGCATGATTTAAAGCAGTTTTGGAGAATTAGAAACAAAAAAAGTTTTTTTGCAAAAAAGTATGGTGCTAGGTGTAGAAAGCTTCATGTTTTCATCCAAATACTGTATTTCTTGTAGCTTCCACATACTGCAACCCACAACATTACTTTTATGTTGGTTGTTATTTGGGCTGCTGAAGGCATGATTTAAAGCAGTTTTGGTGAATTAAAAACAAAAAAAGTTTTTTTGCAAAAAAGTATGGTGCTAAGTGTAGATAGCTTCATGTTTTCATCCAAATACTGTATTGCGTGTAGCTTCCACATACTGCATCCCACAACATTACTTTTATGTTGGTTGTTATTTGGGCTGCTGAAGGCATGATTTAAAGCAGTTTTGGTGAATTAGAAACAAAAAAAGTTTTTTTGCAAAAAAGTATGGTGCTAGGTGTAGAAAGCTTCATGTTTTCATCCAAATACTGTATTGCTTGTAGCTTCCACATACTGCATCCCACAACATTACTTTTATGTTGGTTGTTATTTGGGCTGCTGAAGGCATGATTTAAAGCAGTTTTGGAGAATTAGAAACAAAAAAAGTTTTTTTGCAAAAAAGTATGGTGCTAGGTGTAGATAGCTTCATGTTTTCATCCAAATACTGTATTGCGTGTAGCTTCCACATACTGCATCCCACAACATTACTTTTATGTTGGTTGTTATTTGGGCTGCTGAAGGCATGATTTAAAGCAGTTTTGGAGAATTAGAAACAAAAAAAGTTTTTTTGCAAAAAAGTATGGTGCTAGGTGTAGAAAGCTTCATGTTTTCATCCAAATACTGTATTGCTTGTAGCTTCCACATACTGCACCCCACAACATTACTTTTATGTTGGTTGTTATTTGGGCTGCTGAAGGCATGATTTAAAGCAGTTTTGGTGAATTAGAAACAAAAAAAGTTTTTTTGCAAAAAAGTATGGTGCTAAGTGTAGATAGCTTCATGTTTTCATCCAAATACTGTATTGCGTGTAGCTTCCAAATACTGCATCCCACAACATTACTTTTATGTTGGTTGTTATTTGGGCTGCTGAAGGCATGATTTAAAGCAGTTTTGGTGAATTAGAAACAAAAAAAGTTTTTTTTGCAAAAAAGTATGGTGCTAAGTGTAGATAGCTTCATGTTTTCATCCAAATACTGTATTGCGTGTAGCTTCCACATACGGCATCCCACTACATTACTTTTATGTTGGTTGTTATTTGGGCTGCTGAAGGCATGATTTAAAGCAGTTTTGGAGAATTAGAAACAAAAAAAGTTTTTTTGCAAAAAAGTATGGTGCTAGGTGTAGAAAGCTTCATGTTTTCATCCAAATACTGTATTGCTTGTAGCTTCCACATACTGCACCCCACAACATTACTTTTATGTTGGTTGTTATTTGGGCTGCTGAAGGCATGATTTAAAGCAGTTTTGGTGAATTAGAAACAAAAAAAGTTTTTTTGCAAAAAAGTATGGTGCTAGGTGTAGAAAGCTTCATGTTTTCATCCAGATACTGTATTGCTTGTAGCTTCCACATACTGCACCCCACAACATTACTTTTATGTTGGTTGTTATTTGGGCTGCTGAAGGCATGATTTAAAGCAGTTTTGGAGAATTAGAAACAAAAAAAGTTTTTTTGCAAAAAAGTATGGTGCTAGGTGTAGAAAGCTTCATGTTTTCATCCAGATACTGTATTGCTTGTAGCTTCCACATACTGCACCCCACAACATTACTTTTATGTTGGTTGTTATTTGGGCTGCTGAAGGCATGATTTAAAGCAGTTTTGGTGAATTAGAAACAAAAAAAGTTTTTTTGCAAAAAAGTATGGTGCTAAGTGTAGATAGCTTCATGTTTTCATCCAAATACTGTATTGCGTGTAGCTTCCACATACTGCATCCCACAACATTACTTTTATGTTGGTTGTTATTTGGGCTGCTGAAGGCATGATTTAAAGCAGTTTTGGAGAATTAGAAACAAAAAAAGTTTTTTTGCAAAAAAGTATGGTGCTAGGTGTAGAAAGCTTCATGTTTTCATCCAAATACTGTATTGCTTGTAGCTTCCACATACTGCACCCCACAACATTACTTTTATGTTGGTTGTTATTTGGGCTGCTGAAGGCATGATTTAAAGCAGTTTTGGAGAATTAGAAACAAAAAAAGTTTTTTTGCAAAAAAGTATTGTGCTAGGTGTAGAAAGCTTCATGTTTTCATCCAAATACTGTATTGCTTGTAGCTTCCACATACTGCACCCCACAACATTACTTTTATGTTGGTTGTTATTTGGGCTGCTGAAGGCATGATTTAAAGCAGTTTTGGTGAATTAGAAACAAAAAAAGTTTTTTTGCAAAAAAGTATGGTGCTAAGTGTAGATAGCTTCATGTTTTCATCCAAATACTGTATTGCGTGTAGCTTCCACATACTGCATCCCACAACATTACTTTTATGTTGGTTGTTATTTGGGCTGCTGAAGGCATGATTTAAAGCAGTTTTGGAGAATTAGAAACAAAAAAAGTTTTTTTGCAAAAAAGTATGGTGCTAGGTGTAGAAACTTCATGTTTTCATCCAAATACTGTATTGCTTGTAGCTTCCACATACTGCACCCCACAACATTACTTTTATGTTGGTTGTTATTTGGGCTGCTGAAGGCATGATTTAAAGCAGTTGTGGTGAATTAGAAACAAAAAAAGTTTTTTTGCAAAAAAGTATGGTGCTCAGTGTAGATAGCTTCATGTTTTCATCCAAATACTGTATTTCTTGTAGCTTCCACATACTGCAACCCACAACATTACTTTTATGTTGGTTGTTATTTGGGCTGCTGAAGGCATGATTTAAAGCAGTTTTGGTGAATTAGAAACAAAAAAAGTTTTTTTGCAAAAAAGTATGGTGCTAGGTGTAGATAGCTTCATCATTTGAAAAGTAGATAGCTTCATGTTTTCATCCAAATACTGTATTGCTTGTAGCTTCCACATACTGCATCCCACAACATTACTTTTATGTTGGTTGTTATTTGGGCTGCTGAAGGCATGATTTAAAGCAGTTTTGGAGAATTAGAAACAAAAAAAGTTTTTTTGCAAAAAAGTATGGTGCTAGGTGTAGATAGCTTCATGTTTTCATCCAAATACTGTATTGCGTGTAGCTTCCACATACTGCATCCCACAACATTACTTTTATGTTGGTTGTTATTTGGGCTGCTGAAGGCATGATTTAAAGCAGTTTTGGAGAATTAGAAACAAAAAAAGTTTTTTTGCAAAAAAGTATGGTGCTAAGTGTAGAAAGCTTCATGTTTTCATCCAAATACTGTATTGCTTGTAGCTTCCACATACTGCACCCCACAACATTACTTTTATGTTGGTTGTTATTTGGGCTGCTGAAGGCATGATTTAAAGCAGTTTTGGTGAATTAGAAACAAAAAAAGTTTTTTTGCAAAAAAGTATGGTGCTAAGTGTAGATAGCTTCATGTTTTCATCCAAATACTGTATTGCGTGTAGCTTCCACATACGGCATCCCACTACATTACTTTTATGTTGGTTGTTATTTGGGCTGCTGAAGGCATGATTTAAAGCAGTTTTGGAGAATTAGAAACAAAAAAAGTTTTTTTGCAAAAAAGTATGGTGCTAGGTGTAGAAAGCTTCATGTTTTCATCCAAATACTGTATTGCTTGTAGCTTCCACATACTGCACCCCACAACATTACTTTTATGTTGGTTGTTATTTGGGCTGCTGAAGGCATGATTTAAAGCAGTTTTGGTGAATTAGAAACAAAAAAAGTTTTTTTGCAAAAAAGTATGGTGCTAAGTGTAGATAGCTTCATGTTTTCATCCAAATACTGTATTGCGTGTAGCTTCCACATACTGCATCCCACAACATTACTTTTATGTTGGTTGTTATTTGGGCTGCTGAAGGCATGATTTAAAGCAGTTTTGGAGAATTAGAAACAAAAAAAGTTTTTTTGCAAAAAAGTATGGTGCTAGGTGTAGAAAGCTTCATGTTTTCATCCAAATACTGTATTGCTTGTAGCTTCCACATACTGCACCCCACAACATTACTTTTATGTTGGTTGTTATTTGGGCTGCTGAAGGCATGATTTAAAGCAGTTTTGGTGAATTAGAAACAAAAAAGTTTTTTTGCAAAAAAGTATGGTGCTAAGTGTAGATAGCTTCATGTTTTCATCCAAATACTGTATTGCGTGTAGCTTCCACATACTGCATCCCACAACATTACTTTTATGTTGGTTGTTATTTGGGCTGCTGAAGGCATGATTTAAAGCAGTTTTGGAGAATTAGAAACAAAAAAAGTTTTTTTGCAAAAAAGTATGGTGCTAGGTGTAGAAACTTCATGTTTTCATCCAAATACTGTATTGCTTGTAGCTTCCACATACTGCACCCCACAACATTACTTTTATGTTGGTTGTTATTTGGGCTGCTGAAGGCATGATTTAAAGCAGTTGTGGTGAATTAGAAACAAAAAAAGTTTTTTTGCAAAAAAGTATGGTGCTCAGTGTAGATAGCTTCATGTTTTCATCCAAATACTGTATTTCTTTTAGCTTCCACATACTGCAACCCACAACATTACTTTTATGTTGGTTGTTATTTGGGCTGCTGAAGGCATGATTTAAAGCAGTTTTGGTGAATTAGAAACAAAAAAAGTTTTTTTGCAAAAAAGTATGGTGCTAGGTGTAGATAGCTTCATCATTTGAAAAGTAGATAGCTTCATGTTTTCATCCAAATACTGTATTGCTTGTAGCTTCCACATACTGCATCCCACAACATTACTTTTATGTTGGTTGTTATTTGGGCTGCTGAAGGCATGATTTAAAGCAGTTTTGGAGAATTAGAAACAAAAAAAGTTTTTTTGCAAAAAAGTATGGTGCTAGGTGTAGATAGCTTCATGTTTTCATCCAAATACTGTATTGCGTGTAGCTTCCACATACTGCATCCCACAACATTACTTTTATGTTGGTTGTTATTTGGGCTGCTGAAGGCATGATTTAAAGCAGTTTTGGAGAATTAGAAACAAAAAAAGTTTTTTTGCAAAAAAGTATGGTGCTAAGTGTAGAAAGCTTCATGTTTTCATCCAAATACTGTATTGCTTGTAGCTTCCACATACTGCACCCCACAACATTACTTTTATGTTGGTTGTTATTTGGGCTGCTGAAGGCATGATTTAAAGCAGTTTTGGTGAATTAGAAACAAAAAAAGTTTTTTTGCAAAAAAGTATGGTGCTAAGTGTAGATAGCTTCATGTTTTCATCCAAATACTGTATTGCGTGTAGCTTCCAAATACTGCATCCCACAACATTACTTTTATGTTGGTTGTTATTTGGGCTGCTGAAGGCATGATTTAAAGCAGTTTTGGTGAATTAGAAACAAAAAAAGTTTTTTTTGCAAAAAAGTATGGTGCTAAGTGTAGATAGCTTCATGTTTTCATCCAAATACTGTATTGCGTGTAGCTTCCACATACGGCATCCCACTACATTACTTTTATGTTGGTTGTTATTTGGGCTGCTGAAGGCATGATTTAAAGCAGTTTTGGAGAATTAGAAACAAAAAAAGTTTTTTTGCAAAAAAGTATGGTGCTAGGTGTAGAAAGCTTCATGTTTTCATCCAAATACTGTATTGCTTGTAGCTTCCACATACTGCACCCCACAACATTACTTTTATGTTGGTTGTTATTTGGGCTGCTGAAGGCATGATTTAAAGCAGTTTTGGTGAATTAGAAACAAAAAAAGTTTTTTTGCAAAAAAGTATGGTGCTAAGTGTAGATAGCTTCATGTTTTCATCCAAATACTGTATTGCGTGTAGCTTCCACATACTGCATCCCACAACATTACTTTTATGTTGGTTGTTATTTGGGCTGCTGAAGGCATGATTTAAAGCAGTTTTGGAGAATTAGAAACAAAAAAAGTTTTTTTGCAAAAAAGTATGGTGCTAGGTGTAGAAAGCTTCATGTTTTCATCCAGATACTGTATTGCTTGTAGCTTCCACATACTGCACCCCACAACATTACTTTTATGTTGGTTGTTATTTGGGCTGCTGAAGGCATGATTTAAAGCAGTTTTGGTGAATTAGAAACAAAAAAAGTTTTTTTGCAAAAAAGTATGGTGCTAAGTGTAGATAGCTTCATGTTTTCATCCAAATACTGTATTGCGTGTAGCTTCCACATACTGCATCCCACAACATTACTTTTATGTTGGTTGTTATTTGGGCTGCTGAAGGCATGATTTAAAGCAGTTTTGGAGAATTAGAAACAAAAAAAGTTTTTTTGCAAAAAAGTATGGTGCTAGGTGTAGAAACTTCATGTTTTCATCCAAATACTGTATTGCTTGTAGCTTCCACATACTGCACCCCACAACATTACTTTTATGTTGGTTGTTATTTGGGCTGCTGAAGGCATGATTTAAAGCAGTTGTGGTGAATTAGAAACAAAAAAAGTTTTTTTGCAAAAAAGTATGGTGCTAAGTGTAGATAGCTTCATGTTTTCATCCAAATACTGTATTGCGTGTAGCTTCCACATACTGCATCCCACAACATTACTTTTATGTTGGTTGTTATTTGGGCTGCTGAAGGCATGATTTAAAGCAGTTTTGGAGAATTAGAAACAAAAAAAGTTTTTTTGCAAAAAAGTATGGTGCTAGGTGTAGATAGCTTCATCATTTGAAAAGTAGATAGCTTCATGTTTTCATCCAAATACTGTATTGCTTGTAGCTTCCACATACTGCATCCCACAACATTACTTTTATGTTGGTTGTTATTTGGGCTGCTGAAGGCATGATTTAAAGCAGTTTTGGAGAATTAGAAACAAAAAAAGTTTTTTTGCAAAAAAGTATGGTGCTAGGTGTAGAAAGCTTCATGTTTTCATCCAAATACTGTATTGCTTGTAGCTTCCACATACTGCACCCCACAACATTACTTTTATGTTGGTTGTTATTTGGGCTGCTGAAGGCATGATTTAAAGCAGTTTTGGTGAATTAGAAACAAAAAAAGTTTTTTTGCAAAAAAGTATGGTGCTAAGTGTAGATAGCTTCATGTTTTCATCCAAATACTGTATTGCGTGTAGCTTCCACATACTGCATCCCACAACATTACTTTTATGTTGGTTGTTATTTGGGCTGCTGAAGGCATGATTTAAAGCAGTTTTGGTGAATTAGAAACAAAAAAAGTTTTTTTGCAAAAAAGTATGGTGCTAGGTGTAGAAAGCTTCATGTTTTCATCCAAATACTGTATTGCTTGTAGCTTCCACATACTGCACCCCACAACATTACTTTTATGTTGGTTGTTATTTGGGCTGCTGAAGGCATGATTTAAAGCAGTTTTGGTGAATTAGAAACAAAAAAAGTTTTTTTGCAAAAAAGTATGGTGCTAAGTGTAGATAGCTTCATGTTTTCATCCAAATACTGTATTGCGTGTAGCTTCCACATACTGCATCCCACAACATTACTTTTATGTTGGTTGTTATTTGGGCTGCTGAAGGCATGATTTAAAGCAGTTTTGGAGAATTAGAAACAAAAAAAGTTTTTTTGCAAAAAAGTATGGTGCTAGGTGTAGAAAGCTTCATGTTTTCATCCAAATACTGTATTGCTTGTAGCTTCCACATACTGCACCCCACAACATTACTTTTATGTTGGTTGTTATTTGGGCTGCTGAAGGCATGATTTAAAGCAGTTTTGGTGAATTAGAAACAAAAAAAGTTTTTTTGCAAAAAAGTATGGTGCTAAGTGTAGATAGCTTCATGTTTTCATCCAAATACTGTATTGCGTGTAGCTTCCACATACTGCATCCCACAACATTACTTTTATGTTGGTTGTTATTTGGGCTGCTGAAGGCATGATTTAAAGCAGTTTTGGAGAATTAGAAACAAAAAAAGTTTTTTTGCAAAAAAGTATGGTGCTAGGTGTAGAAAGCTTCATGTTTTCATCCAAATACTGTATTGCTTGTAGCTTCCACATACTGCACCCCACAACATTACTTTTATGTTGGTTGTTATTTGGGCTGCTGAAGGCATGATTTAAAGCAGTTTTGGTGAATTAGAAACAAAAAAAGTTTTTTTGCAAAAAAGTATGGTGCTAAGTGTAGATAGCTTCATGTTTTCATCCAAATACTGTATTGCGTGTAGCTTCCACATACTGCATCCCACAACATTACTTTTATGTTGGTTGTTATTTGGGCTGCTGAAGGCATGATTTAAAGCAGTTTTGGAGAATTAGAAACAAAAAAAGTTTTTTTGCAAAAAAGTATGGTGCTAGGTGTAGAAAGCTTCATGTTTTCATCCAAATTCTGTATTGCTTGTACCTTCCACATACTGCATCCCACAACATTACTTTTATGTTGGTTGTTATTTGGGCTGCTGAAGGCATGATTTAAAGCAGTTTTGGAGAATTAGAAACAAAAAAAGTTTTTTTGCAAAAAAGTATGGTGCTAGGTGTAGAAAGCTTCATGTTTTCATCCAAATACTGTATTGCTTGTAGCTTCCACATACTGCACCCCACAACATTACTTTTATGTTGGTTGTTATTTGGGCTGCTGAAGGCATGATTTAAAGCAGTTTTGGTGAATTAGAAACAAAAAAAGTTTTTTTGCAAAAAAGTATGGTGCTAGGTGTAGATAGCTTCATCATTTGAAAAGTAGATAGCTTCATGTTTTCATCCAAATACTGTATTGCTTGTAGCTTCCACATACTGCATCCCACAACATTACTTTTATGTTGGTTGTTATTTGGGCTGCTGAAGGCATGATTTAAAGCAGTTTTGGTGAATTAGAAACAAAAAAAGTTTTTTTGCAAAAAAGTATGGTGCTAAGTGTTTTCATCCAAATACTGTATTTCTTGTAGCTTCCACATACTGCAACCCACAACATTACTTTTATGTTGGTTGTTATTTGGGCTGCTGAAGGCATGATTTAAAGCAGTTTTGGTGAATTAAAAACAAAAAAAGTTTTTTTGCAAAAAAGTATGGTGCTAAGTGTAGATAGCTTCATGTTTTCATCCAAATACTGTATTGCGTGTAGCTTCCACATACTGCATCCCACAACATTACTTTTATGTTGGTTGTTATTTGGGCTGCTGAAGGCATGATTTAAAGCAGTTTTGGAGAATTAGAAACAAAAAAAGTTTTTTTGCAAAAAAGTATGGTGCTAGGTGTAGAAAGCTTCATGTTTTCATCCAAATACTGTATTGCTTGTAGCTTCCACATACTGCACCCCACAACATTACTTTTATGTTGGTTGTTATTTGGGCTGCTGAAGGCATGATTTAAAGCAGTTTTGGTGAATTAGAAACAAAAAAAGTTTTTTTGCAAAAAAGTATGGTGCTAAGTGTAGATAGCTTCATGTTTTCATCCAAATACTGTATTGCGTGTAGCTTCCACATACTGCATCCCACAACATTACTTTTATGTTGGTTGTTATTTGGGCTGCTGAAGGCATGATTTAAAGCAGTTTTGGAGAATTAGAAACAAAAAGAGTTTTTTTGCAAAAAAGTATGGTGCTAGGTGTAGAAAGCTTCATGTTTTCATCCAAATACTGTATTGCTTGTAGCTTCCACATACTGCACCCCACAACATTACTTTTATGTTGGTTGTTATTTGGGCTGCTGAAGGCATGATTTAAAGCAGTTTTGGTGAATTAGAAACAAAAAAAGTTTTTTTGCAAAAAAGTATGGTGCTAAGTGTAGATAGCTTCATGTTTTCATCCAAATACTGTATTGCGTGTAGCTTCCACATACTGCATCCCACAACATTACTTTTATGTTGGTTGTTATTTGGGCTGCTGAAGGCATGATTTAAAGCAGTTTTGGAGAATTAGAAACAAAAAGAGTTTTTTTGCAAAAAAGTATGGTGCTAGGTGTAGAAAGCTTCATGTTTTCATCCAAATACTGTATTGCTTGTAGCTTCCACATACTGCACCCCACAACATTACTTTTATGTTGGTTGTTATTTGGGCTGCTGAAGGCATGATTTAAAGCAGTTTTGGTGAATTAGAAACAAAAAAAGTTTTTTTGCAAAAAAGTATGGTGCTAAGTGTAGATAGCTTCATGTTTTCATCCAAATACTGTATTGCGTGTAGCTTCCACATACTGCATCCCACAACATTACTTTTATGTTGGTTGTTATTTGGGCTGCTGAAGGCATGATTTAAAGTAGTTTTGGAGAATTAGAAACAAAAAAAGTTTTTTTGCAAAAAAGTATGGTGCTAGGTGTAGAAAGCTTCATGTTTTCATCCAAATACTGTATTGCTTGTAGCTTCCACATACTGCACCCCACAACATTACTTTTATGTTGGTTGTTATTTGGGCTGCTGAAGGCATGATTTAAAGCAGATTTGGTGAATTAGAAACAAAAAGAGTTTTTTTGCAAAAAAGTATGGTGCTAAGTGTAGATAGCTTCATGTTTTCATTTAAATACTGTATTGCTTGTAGCTTCCACATACTGCATCCCACAACATTACTTTTATGTTGGTTGTTATTTGGGCTGCTGAAGGCATGATTTAAAGCAGTTTTGGAGAATTAGAAACAAAAAAAGTTTTTTTGCAAAAAAGTATGGTGCTAAGTGTAGATAGCTTCATGTTTTCATCCAAATACTGTATTGCGTGTAGCTTCCACATACTGCACCCCACAACATTACTTTTATGTTGGTTGTTATTTGGGCTGCTGAAGGCATGATTTAAAGCAGATTTGGTGAATTAGAAACAAAAAGAGTTTTTTTGCAAAAAAGTATGGTGCTAGGTGTAGAAAGCTTCATGTTTTCATCCAAATACTGTATTGCTTGTAGCTTCCACATACTGCACCCCACAACATTACTTTTATGTTGGTTGTTATTTGGGCTGCTGAAGGCATGATTTAAAGCAGTTTTGGAGAATTAGAAACAAAAAAAGTTTTTTTGCAAAAAAGTATGGTGCTAGGTGTAGAAAGCTTCATGTTTTCATCCAAATACTGTATTTCTTGTAGCTTCCACATACTGCAACCCACAACATTACTTTTATGTTGGTTGTTATTTGGGCTGCTGAAGGCATGATTTAAAGCAGTTTTGGTGAATTAAAAACAAAAAAAGTTTTTTTGCAAAAAAGTATGGTGCTAAGTGTAGATAGCTTCATGTTTTCATCCAAATACTGTATTGCGTGTAGCTTCCACATACTGCATCCCACAACATTACTTTTATGTTGGTTGTTATTTGGGCTGCTGAAGGCATGATTTAAAGCAGTTTTGGTGAATTAGAAACAAAAAAAGTTTTTTTGCAAAAAAGTATGGTGCTAGGTGTAGAAAGCTTCATGTTTTCATCCAAATACTGTATTGCTTGTAGCTTCCACATACTGCACCCCACAACATTACTTTTATGTTGGTTGTTATTTGGGCTGCTGAAGGCATGATTTAAAGCAGTTTTGGTGAATTAGAAACAAAAAAAGTTTTTTTGCAAAAAAGTATGGTGCTAGGTGTAGAAAGCTTCATGTTTTCATCCAAATACTGTATTGCTTGTAGCTTCCACATACTGCATCCCACAACATTACTTTTATGTTGGTTGTTATTTGGGCTGCTGAAGGCATGATTTAAAGCAGTTTTGGAGAATTAGAAACAAAAAAAGTTTTTTTGCAAAAAAGTATGGTGCTAGGTGTAGAAAGCTTCATGTTTTCATCCAAATACTGTATTGCTTGTAGCTTCCACATACTGCACCCCACAACATTACTTTTATGTTGGTTGTTATTTGGGCTGCTGAAGGCATGATTTAAAGCAGTTTTGGTGAATTAGAAACAAAAAAAGTTTTTTTGCAAAAAAGTATGGTGCTAAGTGTAGATAGCTTCATGTTTTCATCCAAATACTGTATTTCTTGTAGCTTCCACATACTGCAACCCACAACATTACTTTTATGTTGGTTGTTATTTGGGCTGCTGAAGGCATGATTTAAAGCAGTTTTGGTGAATTAAAAACAAAAAAAGTTTTTTTGCAAAAAAGTATGGTGCTAAGTGTAGATAGCTTCATGTTTTCATCCAAATACTGTATTGCGTGTAGCTTCCACATACTGCATCCCACAACATTACTTTTATGTTGGTTGTTATTTGGGCTGCTGAAGGCATGATTTAAAGCAGTTTTGGAGAATTAGAAACAAAAAAAGTTTTTTTGCAAAAAAGTATGGTGCTAGGTGTAGAAAGCTTCATGTTTTCATCCAAATACTGTATTGCTTGTAGCTTCCACATACTGCACCCCACAACATTACTTTTATGTTGGTTGTTATTTGGGCTGCTGAAGGCATGATTTAAAGCAGTTTTGGTGAATTAGAAACAAAAAAAGTTTTTTTGCAAAAAAGTATGGTGCTAAGTGTAGATAGCTTCATGTTTTCATCCAAATACTGTATTGCGTGTAGCTTCCACATACTGCATCCCACTACATTACTTTTATGTTGGTTGTTATTTGGGCTGCTGAAGGCATGATTTAAAGCAGTTTTGGAGAATTAGAAACAAAAAAAGTTTTTTTGCAAAAAAGTATGGTGCTAGGTGTAGAAAGCTTCATGTTGTCATCCAAATACTGTATTGCGTGTAGCTTCCACATACTGCATCCCACTACATTACTTTTATGTTGGTTGTTATTTGGGCTGCTGAAGGCATGATTTAAAGCAGTTTTGGAGAATTAGAAACAAAAAAAGTTTTTTTGCAAAAAAGTATGGTGCTAGGTGTAGAAAGCTTCATGTTTTCATCCAAATACTGTATTGCTTGTAGCTTCCACATACTGCACCCCACAACATTACTTTTATGTTGGTTGTTATTTGGGCTGCTGAAGGCATGATTTAAAGCAGTTTTGGTGAATTAGAAACAAAAAAGTTTTTTTGCAAAAAAGTATGGTGCTAAGTGTAGATAGCTTCATGTTTTCATCCAAATACTGTATTGCGTGTAGCTTCCACATACTGCATCCCACAACATTACTTTTATGTTGGTTGTTATTTGGGCTGCTGAAGGCATGATTTAAAGCAGTTTTGGTGAATTAGACACAAAAAAAGTTTTTTTTGCAAAAAAGTATGGTGCTAAGTGTAGATAGCTTCATGTTTTCATCCAAATACTGTATTGCGTGTAGCTGCCACATACTGCACCCCACAACATTACTTTTATGTTGGTTGTTATTTGGGCTGCTGAAGGCATGATTTAAAGCAGTTTTGGTGAATTAAAAACAAAAAAAGTTTTTTTGCAAAAAAGTATGGTGCTAAGTGTAGATAGCTTCATGTTTTCATTTAAATACTGTATTGCTTGTAGCTTCCACATACTGCATCCCACTACATTACTTTTATGTTGGTTGTTATTTGGGCTGCTGAAGGCATGATTTAAAGCAGTTTTGGTGAATTAGAAACAAAAAAAGTTTTTTTGCAAAAAAGTATGGTGCTAAGTGTAGATAGCTTCATGTTTTCATCCAAATACTGTATTGCGTGTAGCTTCCACATACTGCATCCCACAACATTACTTTTATGTTGGTTGTTATTTGGGCTGCTGAAGGCATGATTTAAAGCAGTTTTGGAGAATTAGAAACAAAAAAGTTTTTTTGCAAAAAAGTATGGTGCTAGGTGTAGAAAGCTTCATGTTTTCATCCAAATACTGTATTGCTTGTAGCTTCCACATACTGCACCCCACAACATTACTTTTATGTTGGTTGTTATTTGGGCTGCTGAAGGCATGATTTAAAGCAGTTTTGGTGAATTAGAAACAAAAAAAGTTTTTTTGCAAAAAAGTATGGTGCTAAGTGTAGATAGCTTCATGTTTTCATCCAAATACTGTATTGCGTGTAGCTTCCACATACTGCATCCCACAACATTACTTTTATGTTGGTTGTTATTTGGGCTGCTGAAGGCATGATTTAAAGTAGTTTTGGAGAATTAGAAACAAAAAAAGTTTTTTTGCAAAAAAGTATGGTGCTAGGTAGAAAGCTTCATGTTTTCATCCAAATACTGTATTGCTTGTAGCTTCCACATACTGCACCCCACAACATTACTTTTATGTTGGTTGTTATTTGGGCTGCTGAAGGCATGATTTAAAGCAGATTTGGTGAATTAGAAACAAAAAGAGTTTTTTTGCAAAAAAGTATGGTGCTAGGTGTAGATAGCTTCATCATTTGAAAAGTAGATAGCTTCATGTTTTCATCCAAATACTGTATTGCTTGTAGCTTCCACATACTGCATCCCACAACATTACTTTTATGTTGGTTGTTATTTGGGCTGCTGAAGGCATGATTTAAAGCAGTTTTGGAGAATTAGAAACAAAAAAAGTTTTTTTGCAAAAAAGTATGGTGCTAGGTGTAGAAAGCTTCATGTTTTCATCCAAATACTGTATTGCTTGTAGCTTCCACACACTGCACCCCACAACATTACTTTTATGTTGGTTGTTATTTGGGCTGCTGAAGGCATGATTTAAAGCAGTTTTGGTGAATTAGAAACAAAAAAAGTTTTTTTGCAAAAAAGTATGGTGCTAAGTGTAGATAGCTTCATGTTTTCATCCAAATACTGTATTTCTTGTAGCTTCCACATACTGCAACCCACAACATTACTTTTATGTTGGTTGTTATTTGGGCTGCTGAAGGCATGATTTAAAGCAGTTTTGGTGAATTAAAAACAAAAAAAGTTTTTTTGCAAAAAAGTATGGTGCTAAGTGTAGATAGCTTCATGTTTTCATCCAAATACTGTATTGCGTGTAGCTTCCACATACTGCATCCCACAACATTACTTTTACGTTGGTTGTTATTTGGGCTGCTGAAGGCATGATCTAAAGCAGTTTTGGTGAATTAAAAACAAAAAAAGTTTTTTTGCAAAAAAGTATGGTGCTAAGTGTAGATAGCTTCATGTTTTCATCCAAATACTGTATTGCGTGTAGCTTCCACATACTGCATCCCACAACATTACTTTTATGTTGGTTGTTATTTGGGCTGCTGAAGGCATGATTTAAAGCAGTTTTGGAGAATTAGAAACAAAAAAAGTTTTTTTGCAAAAAAGTATGGTGCTAGGTGTAGAAAGCTTCATGTTTTCATCCAAATACTGTATTGCTTGTAGCTTCCACATACTGCACCCCACAACATTACTTTTATGTTGGTTGTTATTTGGGCTGCTGAAGGCATGATTTAAAGCAGTTTTGGTGAATTAGAAACAAAAAAAGTTTTTTTGCAAAAAAGTATGGTGCGAAGTGTAGATAGCTTCATGTTTTCATCCAAATACTGTCTTGCTTGTAGCTTCCACATACTGCATCCCACAACATTACTTTTATGTTGGTTGTTATTTGGGCTGCTGAAGGCATGATTTAAAGCAGTTTTGGTGAATTAGAAACAAAAAAAGTTTTTTTGCAAAAAAGAATGGTGCTAAGTGTAGATAGCTTCATGTTTTCATCCAAATAATGTATTGCGTGTAGCTTCCACATACTGCATCCCACAACATTACTTTTATGTTGGTTGTTATTTGGGCTGCTGAAGGCATGATTTAAAGCAGTTTTGGAGAATTAGAAACAAAAAAAGTTTTTTTGCAAAAAAGTATGGTGCTAGGTGTAGAAAGCTTCATGTTTTCATCCAAATACTGTATTGCTTGTAGCTTCCACATACTGCACCCCACAACATTACTTTTATGTTGGTTGTTATTTGGGCTGCTGAAGGCATGATTTAAAGCAGTTTTGGTGAATTAGAAACAAAAAAAGTTTTTTTGCAAAAAAGTATGGTGCTAAGTGTAGATAGCTTCATGTTTTCATCCAAATACTGTATTGCTTGTAGCTTCCACATACTGCATCCCACAACATTACTTTTATGTTGGTTGTTATTTGGGCTGCTGAAGGCATGATTTAAAGCAGTTTTGGTGAATTAGAAACAAAAAAAGTTTTTTTGCAAAAAAGTATGGTGCTAGGTGTAGATAGCTTCATCATTTGAAAAGTAGATAGCTTCATGTTTTCATCCAAATACTGTATTGCTTGTAGCTTCCACATACTGCATCCCACAACATTACTTTTATGTTGGTTGTTATTTGGGCTGCTGAAGGCATGATTTAAAGCAGTTTTGGAGAATTAGAAACAAAAAAAGTTTTTTTGCAAAAAAGTATGGTGCTAGGTGTAGAAAGCTTCATGTTTTCATCCAAATACTGTATTGCTTGTAGCTTCCACATACTGCACCCCACAACATTACTTTTATGTTGGTTGTTATTTGGGCTGCTGAAGGCATGATTTAAAGCAGTTTTGGTGAATTAGAAACAAAAAAAGTTTTTTTCCAAAAAAGTATGGTGCTAAGTGTAGATAGCTTCATGTTTTCATCCAAATACTGTATTGCGTGTAGCTTCCACATACTGCATCCCACAACATTACTTTTACGTTGGTTGTTATTTGGGCTGCTGAAGGCATGATTTAAAGCAGTTTTGGTGAATTAAAAACAAAAAAAGTTTTTTTGCAAAAAAGTATGGTGCTAAGTGTAGATAGCTTCATGTTTTCATCCAAATACTGTATTGCGTGTAGCTTCCACATACTGCATCCCACAACATTACTTTTATGTTGGTTGTTATTTGGGCTGCTGAAGGCATGATTTAAAGCAGTTTTGGAGAATTAGAAACAAAAAAAGTTTTTTTGCAAAAAAGTATGGTGCTAGGTGTAGAAAGCTTCATGTTTTCATCCAAATACTGTATTGCTTGTAGCTTCCACATACTGCACCCCACAACATTACTTTTATGTTGGTTGTTATTTGGGCTGCTGAAGGCATGATTTAAAGCAGTTTTGGAGAATTAGAAACAAAAAAAGTTTTTTTGCAAAAAAGTATGGTGCTAGGTGTAGAAAGCTTCATGTTTTCATCCAAATACTGTATTGCTTGTAGCTTCCACATACTGCACCCCACAACATTACTTTTATGTTGGTTGTTATTTGGGCTGCTGAAGGCATGATTTAAAGCAGTTTTGGTGAATTAGAAACAAAAAAGTTTTTTTGCAAAAAAGTATGGTGCTAAGTGTAGATAGCTTCATGTTTTCATCCAAATACTGTATTGCGTGTAGCTTCCACATACTGCATCCCACAACATTACTTTTATGTTGGTTGTTATTTGGGCTGCTGAAGGCATGATTTAAAGCAGTTTTGGAGAATTAGAAACAAAAAAAGTTTTTTTGCAAAAAAGTATGGTGCTAAGTGTAGATAGCTTCATGTTTTCATCCAAATACTGTATTGCGTGTAGCTTCCACATACTGCATCCCACTACATTACTTTTATGTTGGTTGTTATTTGGGCTGCTGAAGGCATGATTTAAAGCAGTTTTGGAGAATTAGAAACAAAAAAAGTTTTTTTGCAAAAAACTATGGTGCTAGGTGTAGAAAGCTTCATGTTTTCATCCAAATACTGTATTGCTTGTAGCTTCCACATACTGCACCCCACAATATTACTTTTATGTTGGTTGTTATTTGGGCTGCTGAAGGCATGATTTAAAGCAGTTTTGGTGAATTAAAAACAAAAAAAGTTTTTTTGCAAAAAAGTATGGTGCTAAGTGTAGATAGCTTCATGTTTTCATCCAAATACTGTATTGCGTGTAGCTTCCACATACTGCATCCCACAACATTACTTTTACGTTGGTTGTTATTTGGGCTGCTGAAGGCATGATTTAAAGCAGTTTTGGTGAATTAAAAACAAAAAAAGTTTTTTTGCAAAAAAGTATGGTGCTAAGTGTAGATAGCTTCATGTTTTCATCCAAATACTGTATTGCGTGTAGCTTCCACATACTGCATCCCACAACATTACTTTTATGTTGGTTGTTATTTGGGCTGCTGAAGGCATGATTTAAAGCAGTTTTGGAGAATTAGAAACAAAAAAGTTTTTTTGCAAAAAAGTATGGTGCTAGGTGTAGAAAGCTTCATGTTTTCATCCAAATACTGTATTGCTTGTAGCTTCCACATACTGCACCCCACAACATTACTTTTATGTTGGTTGTTATTTGGGCTGCTGAAGGCATGATTTAAAGCAGTTTTGGTGAATTAGAAACAAAAAAAGTTTTTTTGCAAAAAAGTATGGTGCTAAGTGTAGATAGCTTCATGTTTTCATCCAAATACTGTATTGCGTGTAGCTTCCACATACTGCATCCCACAACATTACTTTTATGTTGGTTGTTATTTGGGCTGCTGAAGGCATGATTTAAAGTAGTTTTGGAGAATTAGAAACAAAAAAAGTTTTTTTGCAAAAAAGTATGGTGCTAGGTAGAAAGCTTCATGTTTTCATCCAAATACTGTATTGCTTGTAGCTTCCACATACTGCACCCCACAACATTACTTTTATGTTGGTTGTTATTTGGGCTGCTGAAGGCATGATTTAAAGCAGATTTGGTGAATTAGAAACAAAAAGAGTTTTTTTGCAAAAAAGTATGGTGCTAGGTGTAGATAGCTTCATCATTTGAAAAGTAGATAGCTTCATGTTTTCATCCAAATACTGTATTGCTTGTAGCTTCCACATACTGCATCCCACAACATTACTTTTATGTTGGTTGTTATTTGGGCTGCTGAAGGCATGATTTAAAGCAGTTTTGGAGAATTAGAAACAAAAAAAGTTTTTTTGCAAAAAAGTATGGTGCTAGGTGTAGAAAGCTTCATGTTTTCATCCAAATACTGTATTGCTTGTAGCTTCCACACACTGCACCCCACAACATTACTTTTATGTTGGTTGTTATTTGGGCTGCTGAAGGCATGATTTAAAGCAGTTTTGGTGAATTAGAAACAAAAAAAGTTTTTTTGCAAAAAAGTATGGTGCTAAGTGTAGATAGCTTCATGTTTTCATCCAAATACTGTATTTCTTGTAGCTTCCACATACTGCAACCCACAACATTACTTTTATGTTGGTTGTTATTTGGGCTGCTGAAGGCATGATTTAAAGCAGTTTTGGTGAATTAAAAACAAAAAAAGTTTTTTTGCAAAAAAGTATGGTGCTAAGTGTAGATAGCTTCATGTTTTCATCCAAATACTGTATTGCGTGTAGCTTCCACATACTGCATCCCACAACATTACTTTTACGTTGGTTGTTATTTGGGCTGCTGAAGGCATGATCTAAAGCAGTTTTGGTGAATTAAAAACAAAAAAAGTTTTTTTGCAAAAAAGTATGGTGCTAAGTGTAGATAGCTTCATGTTTTCATCCAAATACTGTATTGCGTGTAGCTTCCACATACTGCATCCCACAACATTACTTTTATGTTGGTTGTTATTTGGGCTGCTGAAGGCATGATTTAAAGCAGTTTTGGAGAATTAGAAACAAAAAAAGTTTTTTTGCAAAAAAGTATGGTGCTAGGTGTAGAAAGCTTCATGTTTTCATCCAAATACTGTATTGCTTGTAGCTTCCACATACTGCACCCCACAACATTACTTTTATGTTGGTTGTTATTTGGGCTGCTGAAGGCATGATTTAAAGCAGTTTTGGTGAATTAGAAACAAAAAAAGTTTTTTTGCAAAAAAGTATGGTGCGAAGTGTAGATAGCTTCATGTTTTCATCCAAATACTGTCTTGCTTGTAGCTTCCACATACTGCATCCCACAACATTACTTTTATGTTGGTTGTTATTTGGGCTGCTGAAGGCATGATTTAAAGCAGTTTTGGTGAATTAGAAACAAAAAAAGTTTTTTTGCAAAAAAGAATGGTGCTAAGTGTAGATAGCTTCATGTTTTCATCCAAATAATGTATTGCGTGTAGCTTCCACATACTGCATCCCACAACATTACTTTTATGTTGGTTGTTATTTGGGCTGCTGAAGGCATGATTTAAAGCAGTTTTGGAGAATTAGAAACAAAAAAAGTTTTTTTGCAAAAAAGTATGGTGCTAGGTGTAGAAAGCTTCATGTTTTCATCCAAATACTGTATTGCTTGTAGCTTCCACATACTGCACCCCACAACATTACTTTTATGTTGGTTGTTATTTGGGCTGCTGAAGGCATGATTTAAAGCAGTTTTGGTGAATTAGAAACAAAAAAAGTTTTTTTGCAAAAAAGTATGGTGCTAAGTGTAGATAGCTTCATGTTTTCATCCAAATACTGTATTGCTTGTAGCTTCCACATACTGCATCCCACAACATTACTTTTATGTTGGTTGTTATTTGGGCTGCTGAAGGCATGATTTAAAGCAGTTTTGGTGAATTAGAAACAAAAAAAGTTTTTTTGCAAAAAAGTATGGTGCTAGGTGTAGATAGCTTCATCATTTGAAAAGTAGATAGCTTCATGTTTTCATCCAAATACTGTATTGCTTGTAGCTTCCACATACTGCATCCCACAACATTACTTTTATGTTGGTTGTTATTTGGGCTGCTGAAGGCATGATTTAAAGCAGTTTTGGAGAATTAGAAACAAAAAAAGTTTTTTTGCAAAAAAGTATGGTGCTAGGTGTAGAAAGCTTCATGTTTTCATCCAAATACTGTATTGCTTGTAGCTTCCACATACTGCACCCCACAACATTACTTTTATGTTGGTTGTTATTTGGGCTGCTGAAGGCATGATTTAAAGCAGTTTTGGTGAATTAGAAACAAAAATAGTTTTTTTCCAAAAAAGTATGGTGCTAAGTGTAGATAGCTTCATGTTTTCATCCAAATACTGTATTGCGTGTAGCTTCCACATACTGCATCCCACAACATTACTTTTACGTTGGTTGTTATTTGGGCTGCTGAAGGCATGATTTAAAGCAGTTTTGGTGAATTAAAAACAAAAAAAGTTTTTTTGCAAAAAAGTATGGTGCTAAGTGTAGATAGCTTCATGTTTTCATCCAAATACTGTATTGCGTGTAGCTTCCACATACTGCATCCCACAACATTACTTTTATGTTGGTTGTTATTTGGGCTGCTGAAGGCATGATTTAAAGCAGTTTTGGAGAATTAGAAACAAAAAAAGTTTTTTTGCAAAAAAGTATGGTGCTAGGTGTAGAAAGCTTCATGTTTTCATCCAAATACTGTATTGCTTGTAGCTTCCACATACTGCACCCCACAACATTACTTTTATGTTGGTTGTTATTTGGGCTGCTGAAGGCATGATTTAAAGCAGTTTTGGAGAATTAGAAACAAAAAAAGTTTTTTTGCAAAAAAGTATGGTGCTAGGTGTAGAAAGCTTCATGTTTTCATCCAAATACTGTATTGCTTGTAGCTTCCACATACTGCACCCCACAACATTACTTTTATGTTGGTTGTTATTTGGGCTGCTGAAGGCATGATTTAAAGCAGTTTTGGTGAATTAGAAACAAAAAAGTTTTTTTGCAAAAAAGTATGGTGCTAAGTGTAGATAGCTTCATGTTTTCATCCAAATACTGTATTGCGTGTAGCTTCCACATACTGCATCCCACAACATTACTTTTATGTTGGTTGTTATTTGGGCTGCTGAAGGCATGATTTAAAGCAGTTTTGGAGAATTAGAAACAAAAAAAGTTTTTTTGCAAAAAAGTATGGTGCTAAGTGTAGATAGCTTCATGTTTTCATCCAAATACTGTATTGCGTGTAGCTTCCACATACTGCATCCCACTACATTACTTTTATGTTGGTTGTTATTTGGGCTGCTGAAGGCATGATTTAAAGCAGTTTTGGAGAATTAGAAACAAAAAAAGTTTTTTTGCAAAAAACTATGGTGCTAGGTGTAGAAAGCTTCATGTTTTCATCCAAATACTGTATTGCTTGTAGCTTCCACATACTGCACCCCACAATATTACTTTTATGTTGGTTGTTATTTGGGCTGCTGAAGGCATGATTTAAAGCAGTTTTGGTGAATTAAAAACAAAAAAAGTTTTTTTGCAAAAAAGTATGGTGCTAAGTGTAGATAGCTTCATGTTTTCATCCAAATACTGTATTGCGTGTAGCTTCCACATACTGCATCCCACAACATTACTTTTACGTTGGTTGTTATTTGGGCTGCTGAAGGCATGATTTAAAGCAGTTTTGGTGAATTAAAAACAAAAAAAGTTTTTTTGCAAAAAAGTATGGTGCTAAGTGTAGATAGCTTCATGTTTTCATCCAAATACTGTATTGCGTGTAGCTTCCACATACTGCATCCCACAACATTACTTTTATGTTGGTTGTTATTTGGGCTGCTGAAGGCATGATTTAAAGCAGTTTTGGAGAATTAGAAACAAAAAAAGTTTTTTTGCAAAAAAGTATGGTGCTAGGTGTAGAAAGCTTCATGTTTTCATCCAAATACTGTATTGCTTGTAGCTTCCACATACTGCACCCCACAACATTACTTTTATGTTGGTTGTTATTTGGGCTGCTGAAGGCATGATTTAAAGCAGTTTTGGTGAATTAGAAACAAAAAAAGTTTTTTTGCAAAAAAGTATGGTGCTAAGTGTAGATAGCTTCATGTTTTCATCCAAATACTGTATTGCGTGTAGCTTCCACATACTGCATCCCACAACATTACTTTTATGTTGGTTGTTATTTGGGCTGCTGAAGGCATGATTTAAAGTAGTTTTGGAGAATTAGAAACAAAAAAAGTTTTTTTGCAAAAAAGTATGGTGCTAGGTGTAGAAAGCTTCATGTTTTCATCCAAATACTGTATTGCTTGTAGCTTCCACATACTGCACCCCACAACATTACTTTTATGTTGGTTGTTATTTGGGCTGCTGAAGGCATGATTTAAAGCAGATTTGGTGAATTAGAAACAAAAAGAGTTTTTTTGCAAAAAAGTATGGTGCTAGGTGTAGATAGCTTCATCATTTGAAAAGTAGATAGCTTCATGTTTTCATCCAAATACTGTATTGCTTGTAGCTTCCACATACTGCATCCCACAACATTACTTTTATGTTGGTTGTTATTTGGGCTGCTGAAGGCATGATTTAAAGCAGTTTTGGAGAATTAGAAACAAAAAAAGTTTTTTTGCAAAAAAGTATGGTGCTAGGTGTAGAAAGCTTCATGTTTTCATCCAAATACTGTATTGCTTGTAGCTTCCACACACTGCACCCCACAACATTACTTTTATGTTGGTTGTTATTTGGGCTGCTGAAGGCATGATTTAAAGCAGTTTTGGTGAATTAGAAACAAAAAAAGTTTTTTTGCAAAAAAGTATGGTGCTAAGTGTAGATAGCTTCATGTTTTCATCCAAATACTGTATTTCTTGTAGCTTCCACATACTGCAACCCACAACATTACTTTTATGTTGGTTGTTATTTGGGCTGCTGAAGGCATGATTTTTAAAGCAGTTTTGGTGAATTAAAAACAAAAAAAGTTTTTTTGCAAAAAAGTATGGTGCTAAGTGTAGATAGCTTCATGTTTTCATCCAAATACTGTATTGCGTGTAGCTTCCACATACTGCATCCCACAACATTACTTTTACGTTGGTTGTTATTTGGGCTGCTGAAGGCATGATTTAAAGCAGTTTTGGTGAATTAAAAACAAAAAAAGTTTTTTTGCAAAAAAGTATGGTGCTAAGTGTAGATAGCTTCATGTTTTCATCCAAATACTGTATTGCGTGTAGCTTCCACATACTGCATCCCACAACATTACTTTTATGTTGGTTGTTATTTGGGCTGCTGAAGGCATGATTTAAAGCAGTTTTGGAGAATTAGAAACAAAAAAAGTTTTTTTGCAAAAAAGTATGGTGCTAGGTGTAGAAAGCTTCATGTTTTCATCCAAATACTGTATTGCTTGTAGCTTCCACATACTGCACCCCACAACATTACTTTTATGTTGGTTGTTATTTGGGCTGCTGAAGGCATGATTTAAAGCAGTTTTGGTGAATTAGAAACAAAAAAAGTTTTTTTGCAAAAAAGTATGGTGCGAAGTGTAGATAGCTTCATGTTTTCATCCAAATACTGTCTTGCTTGTAGCTTCCACATACTGCATCCCACAACATTACTTTTATGTTGGTTGTTATTTGGGCTGCTGAAGGCATGATTTAAAGCAGTTTTGGTGAATTAGAAACAAAAAAAGTTTTTTTGCAAAAAAGAATGGTGCTAAGTGTAGATAGCTTCATGTTTTCATCCAAATAATGTATTGCGTGTAGCTTCCACATACTGCATCCCACAACATTACTTTTATGTTGGTTGTTATTTGGGCTGCTGAAGGCATGATTTAAAGCAGTTTTGGAGAATTAGAAACAAAAAAAGTTTTTTTGCAAAAAAGTATGGTGCTAGGTGTAGAAAGCTTCATGTTTTCATCCAAATACTGTATTGCTTGTAGCTTCCACATACTGCACCCCACAACATTACTTTTATGTTGGTTGTTATTTGGGCTGCTGAAGGCATGATTTAAAGCAGTTTTGGTGAATTAGAAACAAAAAAAGTTTTTTTGCAAAAAAGTATGGTGCTAAGTGTAGATAGCTTCATGTTTTCATCCAAATACTGTATTGCTTGTAGCTTCCACATACTGCATCCCACAACATTACTTTTATGTTGGTTGTTATTTGGGCTGCTGAAGGCATGATTTAAAGCAGTTTTGGTGAATTAGAAACAAAAAAAGTTTTTTTGCAAAAAAGTATGGTGCTAGGTGTAGATAGCTTCATCATTTGAAAAGTAGATAGCTTCATGTTTTCATCCAAATACTGTATTGCTTGTAGCTTCCACATACTGCATCCCACAACATTACTTTTATGTTGGTTGTTATTTGGGCTGCTGAAGGCATGATTTAAAGCAGTTTTGGAGAATTAGAAACAAAAAAAGTTTTTTTGCAAAAAAGTATGGTGCTAGGTGTAGAAAGCTTCATGTTTTCATCCAAATACTGTATTGCTTGTAGCTTCCACATACTGCACCCCACAACATTACTTTTATGTTGGTTGTTATTTGGGCTGCTGAAGGCATGATTTAAAGCAGTTTTGGTGAATTAGAAACAAAAAAAGTTTTTTTCCAAAAAAGTATGGTGCTAAGTGTAGATAGCTTCATGTTTTCATCCAAATACTGTATTGCGTGTAGCTTCCACATACTGCATCCCACAACATTACTTTTACGTTGGTTGTTATTTGGGCTGCTGAAGGCATGATTTAAAGCAGTTTTGGTGAATTAAAAACAAAAAAAGTTTTTTTGCAAAAAAGTATGGTGCTAAGTGTAGATAGCTTCATGTTTTCATCCAAATACTGTATTGCGTGTAGCTTCCACATACTGCATCCCACAACATTACTTTTATGTTGGTTGTTATTTGGGCTGCTGAAGGCATGATTTAAAGCAGTTTTGGAGAATTAGAAACAAAAAAAGTTTTTTTGCAAAAAAGTATGGTGCTAGGTGTAGAAAGCTTCATGTTTTCATCCAAATACTGTATTGCTTGTAGCTTCCACATACTGCACCCCACAACATTACTTTTATGTTGGTTGTTATTTGGGCTGCTGAAGGCATGATTTAAAGCAGTTTTGGAGAATTAGAAACAAAAAAAGTTTTTTTGCAAAAAAGTATGGTGCTAGGTGTAGAAAGCTTCATGTTTTCATCCAAATACTGTATTGCTTGTAGCTTCCACATACTGCACCCCACAACATTACTTTTATGTTGGTTGTTATTTGGGCTGCTGAAGGCATGATTTAAAGCAGTTTTGGTGAATTAGAAACAAAAAAGTTTTTTTGCAAAAAAGTATGGTGCTAAGTGTAGATAGCTTCATGTTTTCATCCAAATACTGTATTGCGTGTAGCTTCCACATACTGCATCCCACAACATTACTTTTATGTTGGTTGTTATTTGGGCTGCTGAAGGCATGATTTAAAGCAGTTTTGGAGAATTAGAAACAAAAAAAGTTTTTTTGCAAAAAAGTATGGTGCTAAGTGTAGATAGCTTCATGTTTTCATCCAAATACTGTATTGCGTGTAGCTTCCACATACTGCATCCCACTACATTACTTTTATGTTGGTTGTTATTTGGGCTGCTGAAGGCATGATTTAAAGCAGTTTTGGAGAATTAGAAACAAAAAAAGTTTTTTTGCAAAAAACTATGGTGCTAGGTGTAGAAAGCTTCATGTTTTCATCCAAATACTGTATTGCTTGTAGCTTCCACATACTGCACCCCACAATATTACTTTTATGTTGGTTGTTATTTGGGCTGCTGAAGGCATGATTTAAAGCAGTTTTGGTGAATTAAAAACAAAAAAAGTTTTTTTGCAAAAAAGTATGGTGCTAAGTGTAGATAGCTTCATGTTTTCATCCAAATACTGTATTGCGTGTAGCTTCCACATACTGCATCCCACAACATTACTTTTACGTTGGTTGTTATTTGGGCTGCTGAAGGCATGATTTAAAGCAGTTTTGGTGAATTAAAAACAAAAAAAGTTTTTTTGCAAAAAAGTATGGTGCTAAGTGTAGATAGCTTCATGTTTTCATCCAAATACTGTATTGCGTGTAGCTTCCACATACTGCATCCCACAACATTACTTTTATGTTGGTTGTTATTTGGGCTGCTGAAGGCATGATTTAAAGCAGTTTTGGAGAATTAGAAACAAAAAAAGTTTTTTTGCAAAAAAGTATGGTGCTAGGTGTAGAAAGCTTCATGTTTTCATCCAAATACTGTATTGCTTGTAGCTTCCACATTCTGCACCCCACAACATTACTTTTATGTTGGTTGTTATTTGGGCTGCTGAAGGCATGATTTAAAGCAGTTTTGGTGAATTAGAAACAAAAAAAGTTTTTTTGCAAAAAAGTATGGTGCGAAGTGTAGATAGCTTCATGTTTTCATCCAAATACTGTCTTGCTTGTAGCTTCCACATACTGCATCCCACAACATTACTTTTATGTTGGTTGTTATTTGGGCTGCTGAAGGCATGATTTAAAGCAGTTTTGGTGAATTAGAAACAAAAAAAGTTTTTTTGCAAAAAAGAATGGTGCTAAGTGTAGATAGCTTCATGTTTTCATCCAAATAATGTATTGCGTGTAGCTTCCACATACTGCATCCCACAACATTACTTTTATGTTGGTTGTTATTTGGGCTGCTGAAGGCATGATTTAAAGCAGTTTTGGAGAATTAGAAACAAAAAAAGTTTTTTTGCAAAAAAGTATGGTGCTAGGTGTAGAAAGCTTCATGTTTTCATCCAAATACTGTATTGCTTGTAGCTTCCACATACTGCACCCCACAACATTACTTTTATGTTGGTTGTTATTTGGGCTGCTGAAGGCATGATTTAAAGCAGTTTTGGTGAATTAGAAACAAAAAAAGTTTTTTTGCAAAAAAGTATGGTGCTAAGTGTAGATAGCTTCATGTTTTCATCCAAATACTGTATTGCTTGTAGCTTCCACATACTGCATCCCACAACATTACTTTTATGTTGGTTGTTATTTGGGCTGCTGAAGGCATGATTTAAAGCAGTTTTGGAGAATTAGAAACAAAAAAAGTTTTTTTGCAAAAAAGTATGGTGCTAGGTGTAGAAAGCTTCATGTTTTCATCCAAATACTGTATTGCTTGTAGCTTCCACATACTGCACCCCACAACATTACTTTTATGTTGGTTGTTATTTGGGCTGCTGAAGGCATGATTTAAAGCAGTTTTGGTGAATTAGAAACAAAAAAAGTTTTTTTCCAAAAAAGTATGGTGCTAAGTGTAGATAGCTTCATGTTTTCATCCAAATACTGTATTGCGTGTAGCTTCCACATACTGCATCCCACAACATTACTTTTATGTTGGTTATTATTTGGGCTGCTGAAGGCATGATTTAAAGCAGTTTTGGTGAATTAGAAACAAAAAAAGTTTTTTTGCAAAGAAGTATGGTGCTAAGTGTAGATAGCTTCATGTTTTCATCCAAATACTGTATTGCGTGTAGCTTCCACATACTGCATCCCACAACATTACTTTTATGTTGGTTGTTATTTGGGCTGCTGAAGGCATGATTTAAAGCAGTTTTGGAGAATTAGAAACAAAAAAAGTTTTTTTGCAAAAAAGTATGGTGCTAGGTGTAGAAAGCTTCATGTTTTCATCCAAATACTGTATTACTTGTAGCTTCCAGATACTGCACCCCACAACATTACTTTTATGTTGGTTGTTATTTGGGCTGCTGAAGGCATGATTTAAAGCAGATTTGGTGAATTAGAAACAAAAAGAGTTTTTTTGCAAAAAAGTATGGTGCTAAGTGTAGAGAGCTTCATGTTTTCATTTAAATACTGTATTGCTTGTAGCTTCCACATACTGCATCCCACAACATTACTTTTATGTTGGTTGTTATTTGGGCTGCTGAAGGCATGATTTAAAGCAGTTTTGGAGAATTAGAAACAAAAAAAGTTTTTTTGCAAAAAAGTATGGTGCTAGGTGTAGAAAGCTTCATGTTGTCATCCAAATACTGTATTGCTTGTAGCTTCCACATACTGCACCCCACAACATTACTTTTATGTTGGTTGTTATTTGGGCTGCTGAAGGCATGATTTAAAGCAGTTTTGGTGAATTAGAAACAAAAAAAGTTTTTTTGCAAAAAAGTATGGTGCTAAGTGTAGATAGCTTCATGTTTTCATCCAAATACTGTATTGCGTGTAGCTTCCACATACTGCATCCCACAACATTACTTTTATGTTGGTTGTTATTTGGCCTGCTGAAGGCATGATTTAAAGCAGTTTTGGAGAATTAGAAACAAAAAAAGTTTTTTTGCAAAAAAGTATGGTGCTAGGTGTAGAAAGCTTCATGTTTTCATCCAAATACTGTATTGCTTGTAGCTTCCACATACTGCACCCCACAACATTACTTTTATGTTGGTTGTTATTTGGGCTGCTGAAGGCATGATTTAAAGCAGTTTTGGTGAATTAGAAACAAAAAGAGTTTTTTTGCAAAAAAGTATGGTGCTAAGTGTAGATAGCTTCATGTTTTCATCCAAATACTGTATTGCTTGTAGCTTCCACATACTGCACCCCACAACATTACTTTTATGTTGGTTGTTATTTGGGCTGCTGAAGGCATGATTTAAAGCAGTTTTGGTGAATTAGAAACAAAAAAAGTTTTTTTGCAAAAAAGTATGGTGCTAGGTGTAGAAACTTCATGTTTTCATCCAAATACTGTATTGCTTGTAGCTTCCACATACTGCACCCCACAACATTACTTTTATGTTGGTTGTTATTTGGGCTGCTGAAGGCATCATTTAAAGCAGTTTTGGTGAATTAGAAACAAAAAAAGTTTTTTTGCAAAAAAGTATGGTGCTAAGTGTAGATAGCTTCATGTTTTCATCCAAATACTGTATTTCTTGTAGCTTCCACATACTGCAACCCACAACATTACTTTTATGTTGGTTGTTATTTGGGCTGCTGAAGGCATGATTTAAAGCAGTTTTGGAGAATTAGAAACAAAAAAGTTTTTTTGCAAAAAAATATGGTGCTAGGTGTAGAAAGCTTCATGTTTTCATCCAAATACTGTATTGCTTGTAGCTTCCACATACTGCACCCCACAACATTACTTTTATGTTGGTTGTTATTTGGGCTGCTGAAGGCATGATTTAAAGCAGTTTTGGTGAATTAGAAACAAAAAAAGTTTTTTTGCAAAAAAGTATAGTGCTAAGTGTAGATAGCTTCATGTTTTCATCCAAATACTGTATTGCTTGTAGCTTCCACATACTGCACCCCACAACATTACTTTTATGTTGGTTGTTATTTGGGCTACTGAAGGCATGATTTAAAGCAGTTTTGGAGAATTAGAAACAAAAAAGTTTTTTTGCAAAAAAATATGGTGCTAGGTGTAGAAAGCTTCATGTTTTCATCCAAATACTGTATTGCTTGTAGCTTCCACATACTGCACCCCACAACATTACTTTTATGTTGGTTGTTATTTGGGCTGCTGAAGGCATGATTTAAAGCAGTTTTGGTGAATTAGAAACAAAAAAAGTTTTTTTGCAAAAAAGTATAGTGCTAAGTGTAGATAGCTTCATGTTTTCATCCAAATACTGTATTGCGTGTAGCTTCCACATACTGCACCCCACAACATTACTTTTATGTTGGTTGTTATTTGGGCTGCTGAAGGCATGATTTAAAGCAGTTTTGGTGAATTAGAAACAAAAAAGTTTTTTTGCAAAAAAGTATGGTGCTAAGTGTAGATAGCTTCATGTTTTCATCCAAATACTGTATTGCGTGTAGCTTCCACATACTGCATCCCACAACATTACTTTTATGTTGGTTGTTATTTGGGCTGCTGAAGGCATGATTTAAAGCAGTTTTGGAGAATTAGAAACAAAAAAAGTTTTTTTGCAAAAAAGTATGGTGCTAAGTGTAGATAGCTTCATGTTTTCATCCAAATACTGTATTGCGTGTAGCTTCCACATACTGCATCCCACTACATTACTTTTATGTTGGTTGTTATTTGGGCTGCTGAAGGCATGATTTAAAGCAGTTTTGGAGAATTAGAAACAAAAAAAGTTTTTTTGCAAAAAACTATGGTGCTAGGTGTAGAAAGCTTCATGTTTTCATCCAAATACTGTATTGCTTGTAGCTTCCACATACTGCACCCCACAATATTACTTTTATGTTGGTTGTTATTTGGGCTGCTGAAGGCATGATTTAAAGCAGTTTTGGTGAATTAGAAACAAAAAAAGTTTTTTTGCAAAAAAGTATGGTGCTAGGTGTAGATAGCTTCATGTTTTCATCCAAATACTGTATTGCATGTAGCTTCCACATACTGCACCCCACAACATTACTTTTATGTTGGTTGTTATTTGGGCTGCTGAAGGCATGATTTAAAGCAGTTTTGGTGAATTAGAAACAAAAAAGTTTTTTTGCAAAAAAGTATGGTGCTAAGTGTAGATAGCTTCATTTTTTCATCCAAATACTGTATTGCGTGTAGCTTCCACATACTGCATCCCACAACATTACTTTTATGTTGGTTGTTATTTGGGCTGCTGAAGGCATGATTTAAAGCAGTTTTGGAGAATTAGAAACAAAAAAAGTTTTTTTGCAAAAAAGTATGGTGCTAAGTGTAGATAGCTTCATGTTTTCATCCAAATACTGTATTGCGTGTAGCTTCCACATACTGCATCCCACTACATTACTTTTATGTTGGTTGTTATTTGGGCTGCTGAAGGCATGATTTAAAGCAGTTTTGGTGAATTAGAAACAAAAAAAGTTTTTTTGCAAAAAAGTATGGTGCTAGGTGTAGAAAGCTTCATGTTTTCATCCAAATACTGTATTGCTTGCAGCTTCCACATACTGCACCCCACAACATTACTTTTATGTTGGTTGTTATTTGGGCTGCTGAAGGCATGATTTAAAGCAGTTTTGGAGAATTAGAAACAAAAAAAGTTTTTTTGCAAAAAAGTATGGTGCTAGGTGTAGATAGCTTCATGTTTTCATCCAAATACTGTATTGCTTGTAGCTTCCACATACTGCACCCCACAACATTACTTTTATGTTGGTTGTTATTTGGGCTGCTGAAGGCATGATTTAAAGCAGTTTTGGAGAATTAGAAACAAAAAAAGTTTTTTTGCAAAAAAGTATGGTGCTAGGTGTAGAAAGCTTCATGTTTTCATCCAAATACTGTATTGCTTGTAGCTTCCACATACTGCACCCCACAACATTACTTTTATGTTGGTTGTTATTTGGGCTGCTGAAGGCATGATTTAAAGCAGTTTTGGTGAATTAGAAACAAAAAAACTTTTTTTGCAAAAAAGTATGGTGCTAAGTGTAGATAGCTTCATGTTTTCATCCAAATACTGTATTGCGTGTAGCTTCCACATACTGCATCCCACAACATTACTTTTATGTTGGTTGTTATTTGGCCTGCTGAAGGCATGATTTAAAGCAGTTTTGGAGAATTAGAAACAAAAAAAGTTTTTTTGCAAAAAAGTATGGTGCTAGGTGTAGAAAGCTTCATGTTTTCATCCAAATACTGTATTGCTTGTAGCTTCCACATACTGCACCCCACAACATTACTTTTATGTTGGTTGTTATTTGGGCTGCTGAAGGCATGATTTAAAGCAGTTTTGGTGAATTAGAAACAAAAAGAGTTTTTTTGCAAAAAAGTATGGTGCTAAGTGTAGATAGCTTCATGTTTTCATCCAAATACTGTATTGCTTGTAGCTTCCACATACTGCACCCCACAACATTACTTTTATGTTGGTTGTTATTTGGGCTGCTGAAGGCATGATTTAAAGCAGTTTTGGTGAATTAGAAACAAAAAAAGTTTTTTTGCAAAAAAGTATGGTGCTAGGTGTAGAAACTTCATGTTTTCATCCAAATACTGTATTGCTTGTAGCTTCCACATACTGCACCCCACAACATTACTTTTATGTTGGTTGTTATTTGGGCTGCTGAAGGCATCATTTAAAGCAGTTTTGGTGAATTAGAAACAAAAAAAGTTTTTTTGCAAAAAAGTATGGTGCTAAGTGTAGATAGCTTCATGTTTTCATCCAAATACTGTATTTCTTGTAGCTTCCACATACTGCAACCCACAACATTACTTTTATGTTGGTTGTTATTTGGGCTGCTGAAGGCATGATTTAAAGCAGTTTTGGAGAATTAGAAACAAAAAAGTTTTTTTGCAAAAAAATATGGTGCTAGGTGTAGAAAGCTTCATGTTTTCATCCAAATACTGTATTGCTTGTAGCTTCCACATACTGCACCCCACAACATTACTTTTATGTTGGTTGTTATTTGGGCTGCTGAAGGCATGATTTAAAGCAGTTTTGGTGAATTAGAAACAAAAAAAGTTTTTTTGCAAAAAAGTATAGTGCTAAGTGTAGATAGCTTCATGTTTTCATCCAAATACTGTATTGCTTGTAGCTTCCACATACTGCACCCCACAACATTACTTTTATGTTGGTTGTTATTTGGGCTACTGAAGGCATGATTTAAAGCAGTTTTGGAGAATTAGAAACAAAAAAGTTTTTTTGCAAAAAAATATGGTGCTAGGTGTAGAAAGCTTCATGTTTTCATCCAAATACTGTATTGCTTGTAGCTTCCACATACTGCACCCCACAACATTACTTTTATGTTGGTTGTTATTTGGGCTGCTGAAGGCATGATTTAAAGCAGTTTTGGTGAATTAGAAACAAAAAAAGTTTTTTTGCAAAAAAGTATAGTGCTAAGTGTAGATAGCTTCATGTTTTCATCCAAATACTGTATTGCGTGTAGCTTCCACATACTGCACCCCACAACATTACTTTTATGTTGGTTGTTATTTGGGCTGCTGAAGGCATGATTTAAAGCAGTTTTGGTGAATTAGAAACAAAAAAGTTTTTTTGCAAAAAAGTATGGTGCTAAGTGTAGATAGCTTCATATTTTCATCCAAATACTGTATTGCGTGTAGCTTCCACATACTGCATCCCACAACATTACTTTTATGTTGGTTGTTATTTGGGCTGCTGAAGGCATGATTTAAAGCAGTTTTGGAGAATTACAAACAAAAAAAGTTTTTTTGCAAAAAAGTATGGTGCTAAGTGTAGATAGCTTCATGTTTTCATCCAAATACTGTATTGCGTGTAGCTTCCACATACTGCATCCCACTACATTACTTTTATGTTGGTTGTTATTTGGGCTGCTGAAGGCATGATTTAAAGCAGTTTTGGAGAATTAGAAACAAAAAAAGTTTTTTTGCAAAAAACTATGGTGCTAGGTGTAGAAAGCTTCATGTTTTCATCCAAATACTGTATTGCTTGTAGCTTCCACATACTGCACCCCACAATATTACTTTTATGTTGGTTGTTATTTGGGCTACTGAAGGCATGATTTAAAGCAGTTTTGGAGAATTAGAAACAAAAAAAGTTTTTTTGCAAAAAAATATGGTGCTAGGTGTAGAAAGCTTCATGTTTTCATCCAAATACTGTATTGCTTGTAGCTTCCACATACTGCACCCCACAACATTACTTTTATGTTGGTTGTTATTTGGGCTGCTGAAGGCATGATTTAAAGCAGTTTTGGTGAATTAGAAACAAAAAAAGTTTTTTTGCAAAAAAGTATAGTGCTAAGTGTAGATAGCTTCATGTTTTCATCCAAATACTGTATTGCGTGTAGCTTCCACATACTGCACCCCACAACATTACTTTTATGTTGGTTGTTATTTGGGCTGCTGAAGGCATGATTTAAAGCAGTTTTGGTGAATTAGAAACAAAAAAGTTTTTTTGCAAAAAAGTATGGTGCTAAGTGTAGATAGCTTCATGTTTTCATCCAAATACTGTATTGCGTGTAGCTTCCACATACTGCATCCCACAACATTACTTTTATGTTGGTTGTTATTTGGGCTGCTGAAGGCATGATTTAAAGCAGTTTTGGAGAATTAGAAACAAAAAAAGTTTTTTTGCAAAAAAGTATGGTGCTAAGTGTAGATAGCTTCATGTTTTCATCCAAATACTGTATTGCGTGTAGCTTCCACATACTGCATCCCACTACATTACTTTTATGTTGGTTGTTATTTGGGCTGCTGAAGGCATGATTTAAAGCAGTTTTGGAGAATTAGAAACAAAAAAAGTTTTTTTGCAAAAAACTATGGTGCTAGGTGTAGAAAGCTTCATGTTTTCATCCAAATACTGTATTGCTTGTAGCTTCCACATACTGCACCCCACAATATTACTTTTATGTTGGTTGTTATTTGGGCTGCTGAAGGCATGATTTAAAGCAGTTTTGGTGAATTAGAAACAAAAAAAGTTTTTTTGCAAAAAAGTATGGTGCTAGGTGTAGATAGCTTCATGTTTTCATCCAAATACTGTATTGCATGTAGCTTCCACATACTGCACCCCACAACATTACTTTTATGTTGGTTGTTATTTGGGCTGCTGAAGGCATGATTTAAAGCAGTTTTGGTGAATTAGAAACAAAAAAGTTTTTTTGCAAAAAAGTATGGTGCTAAGTGTAGATAGCTTCATTTTTTCATCCAAATACTGTATTGCGTGTAGCTTCCACATACTGCATCCCACAACATTACTTTTATGTTGGTTGTTATTTGGGCTGCTGAAGGCATGATTTAAAGCAGTTTTGGAGAATTAGAAACAAAAAAAGTTTTTTTGCAAAAAAGTATGGTGCTAAGTGTAGATAGCTTCATGTTTTCATCCAAATACTGTATTGCGTGTAGCTTCCACATACTGCATCCCACTACATTACTTTTATGTTGGTTGTTATTTGGGCTGCTGAAGGCATGATTTAAAGCAGTTTTGGTGAATTAGAAACAAAAAAAGTTTTTTTGCAAAAAAGTATGGTGCTAGGTGTAGAAAGCTTCATGTTTTCATCCAAATACTGTATTGCTTGCAGCTTCCACATACTGCACCCCACAACATTACTTTTATGTTGGTTGTTATTTGGGCTGCTGAAGGCATGATTTAAAGCAGTTTTGGAGAATTAGAAACAAAAAAAGTTTTTTTGCAAAAAAGTATGGTGCTAGGTGTAGATAGCTTCATGTTTTCATCCAAATACTGTATTGCTTGTAGCTTCCACATACTGCACCCCACAACATTACTTTTATGTTGGTTGTTATTTGGGCTGCTGAAGGCATGATTTAAAGCAGTTTTGGAGAATTAGAAACAAAAAAAGTTTTTTTGCAAAAAAGTATGGTGCTAGGTGTAGAAAGCTTCATGTTTTCATCCAAATAATGTATTGCTTGTAGCTTCCACATACTGCACCCCACAACATTACTTTTATGTTGGTTGTTATTTGGGCTGCTGAAGGCATGATTTAAAGCAGTTTTGGTGAATTAGAAACAAAAAAAGTTTTTTTGCAAAAAAGTATGGTGCTAAGTGTAGATAGCTTCATGTTTTCATCCAAATACTGTATTGCGTGTAGCTTCCACATACTGCATCCCACAACATTACTTTTATGTTGGTTGTTATTTGGCCTGCTGAAGGCATGATTTAAAGCAGTTTTGGAGAATTAGAAACAAAAAAAGTTTTTTTGCAAAAAAGTATGGTGCTAGGTGTAGAAACTTCATGTTTTCATCCAAATACTGTATTGCTTGTAGCTTCCACATACTGCACCCCACAACATTACTTTTATGTTGGTTGTTATTTGGGCTGCTGAAGGCATCATTTAAAGCAGTTTTGGTGAATTAGAAACAAAAAAAGTTTTTTTGCAAAAAAGTATGGTGCTAAGTGTAGATAGCTTCATGTTTTCATCCAAATACTTTATTTCTTGTAGCTTCCACATACTGCAACCCACAACATTACTTTTATGTTGGTTGTTATTTGGGCTGCTGAAGGCATGATTTAAAGCAGTTTTGGAGAATTAGAAACAAAAAAGTTTTTTTGCAAAAAAATATGGTGCTAGGTGTAGAAAGCTTCATGTTTTCATCCAAATACTGTATTGCTTGTAGCTTCCACATACTGCACCCCACAACATTACTTTTATGTTGGTTGTTATTTGGGCTGCTGAAGGCATGATTTAAAGCAGTTTTGGTGAATTAGAAACAAAAAAAGTTTTTTTGCAAAAAAGTATAGTGCTAAGTGTAGATAGCTTCATGTTTTCATCCAAATACTGTATTGCTTGTAGCTTCCACATACTGCACCCCACAATATTACTTTTATGTTGGTTGTTATTTGGGCTACTGAAGGCATGATTTAAAGCAGTTTTGGAGAATTAGAAACAAAAAAAGTTTTTTTGCAAAAAAATATGGTGCTAGGTGTAGAAAGCTTCATGTTTTCATCCAAATACTGTATTGCTTGTAGCTTCCACATACTGCACCCCACAACATTACTTTTATGTTGGTTGTTATTTGGGCTGCTGAAGGCATGATTTAAAGCAGTTTTGGTGAATTAGAAACAAAAAAAGTTTTTTTGCAAAAAAGTATAGTGCTAAGTGTAGATAGCTTCATGTTTTCATCCAAATACTGTATTGCGTGTAGCTTCCACATACTGCACCCCACAACATTACTTTTATGTTGGTTGTTATTTGGGCTGCTGAAGGCATGATTTAAAGCAGTTTTGGTGAATTAGAAACAAAAAAGTTTTTTTGCAAAAAAGTATGGTGCTAAGTGTAGATAGCTTCATGTTTTCATCCAAATACTGTATTGCGTGTAGCTTCCACATACTGCATCCCACAACATTACTTTTATGTTGGTTGTTATTTGGGCTGCTGAAGGCATGATTTAAAGCAGTTTTGGAGAATTAGAAACAAAAAAAGTTTTTTTGCAAAAAAGTATGGTGCTAAGTGTAGATAGCTTCATGTTTTCATCCAAATACTGTATTGCGTGTAGCTTCCACATACTGCATCCCACTACATTACTTTTATGTTGGTTGTTATTTGGGCTGCTGAAGGCATGATTTAAAGCAGTTTTGGAGAATTAGAAACAAAAAAAGTTTTTTTGCAAAAAACTATGGTGCTAGGTGTAGAAAGCTTCATGTTTTCATCCAAATACTGTATTGCTTGTAGCTTCCACATACTGCACCCCACAATATTACTTTTATGTTGGTTGTTATTTGGGCTGCTGAAGGCATGATTTAAAGCAGTTTTGGTGAATTAGAAACAAAAAAAGTTTTTTTGCAAAAAAGTATGGTGCTAGGTGTAGATAGCTTCATGTTTTCATCCAAATACTGTATTGCATGTAGCTTCCACATACTGCACCCCACAACATTACTTTTATGTTGGTTGTTATTTGGGCTGCTGAAGGCATGATTTAAAGCAGTTTTGGTGAATTAGAAACAAAAAAGTTTTTTTGCAAAAAAGTATGGTGCTAAGTGTAGATAGCTTCATTTTTTCATCCAAATACTGTATTGCGTGTAGCTTCCACATACTGCATCCCACAACATTACTTTTATGTTGGTTGTTATTTGGGCTGCTGAAGGCATGATTTAAAGCAGTTTTGGAGAATTAGAAACAAAAAAAGTTTTTTTGCAAAAAAGTATGGTGCTAAGTGTAGATAGCTTCATGTTTTCATCCAAATACTGTATTGCGTGTAGCTTCCACATACTGCATCCCACTACATTACTTTTATGTTGGTTGTTATTTGGGCTGCTGAAGGCATGATTTAAAGCAGTTTTGGTGAATTAGAAACAAAAAAAGTTTTTTTGCAAAAAAGTATGGTGCTAGGTGTAGAAAGCTTCATGTTTTCATCCAAATACTGTATTGCTTGCAGCTTCCACATACTGCACCCCACAACATTACTTTTATGTTGGTTGTTATTTGGGCTGCTGAAGGCATGATTTAAAGCAGTTTTGGAGAATTAGAAACAAAAAAAGTTTTTTTGCAAAAAAGTATGGTGCTAGGTGTAGATAGCTTCATGTTTTCATCCAAATACTGTATTGCTTGTAGCTTCCACATACTGCACCCCACAACATTACTTTTATGTTGGTTGTTATTTGGGCTGCTGAAGGCATGATTTAAAGCAGTTTTGGAGAATTAGAAACAAAAAAAGTTTTTTTGCAAAAAAGTATGGTGCTAGGTGTAGAAAGCTTCATGTTTTCATCCAAATACTGTATTGCTTGTAGCTTCCACATACTGCACCCCACAACATTACTTTTATGTTGGTTGTTATTTGGGCTGCTGAAGGCATGATTTAAAGCAGTTTTGGTGAATTAGAAACAAAAAAAGTTTTTTTGCAAAAAAGTATGGTGCTAAGTGTAGATAGCTTCATGTTTTCATCCAAATACTGTATTGCGTGTAGCTTCCACATACTGCATCCCACAACATTACTTTTATGTTGGTTGTTATTTGGCCTGCTGAAGGCATGATTTAAAGCAGTTTTGGAGAATTAGAAACAAAAAAAGTTTTTTTGCAAAAAAGTATGGTGCTAGGTGTAGAAAGCTTCATGTTTTCATCCAAATACTGTATTGCTTGTAGCTTCCACATACTGCACCCCACAACATTACTTTTATGTTGGTTGTTATTTGGGCTGCTGAAGGCATGATTTAAAGCAGTTTTGGTGAATTAGAAACAAAAAGAGTTTTTTTGCAAAAAAGTATGGTGCTAAGTGTAGATAGCTTCATGTTTTCATCCAAATACTGTATTGCTTGTAGCTTCCACATACTGCACCCCACAACATTACTTTTATGTTGGTTGTTATTTGGGCTGCTGAAGGCATGATTTAAAGCAGTTTTGGTGAATTAGAAACAAAAAAAGTTTTTTTGCAAAAAAGTATGGTGCTAGGTGTAGATAGCTTCATGTTTTCATCCAAATACTGTATTGCATGTAGCTTCCACATACTGCACCCCACAACATTACTTTTATGTTGGTTGTTATTTGGGCTGCTGAAGGCATGATTTAAAGCAGTTTTGGAGAATTAGAAACAAAAAAAGTTTTTTTGCAAAAAAATATGGTGCTAGGTGTAGAAAGCTTCATGTTTTCATCCAAATACTGTATTGCTTGTAGCTTCCACATACTGCACCCCACAACATTACTTTTATGTTGGTTGTTATTTGGGCTGCTGAAGGCATGATTTAAAGCAGTTTTGGTGAATTAGAAACAAAAAAAGTTTTTTTGCAAAAAAGTATAGTGCTAAGTGTAGATAGCTTCATGTTTTCATCCAAATACTGTATTGCGTGTAGCTTCCACATACTGCACCCCACAACATTACTTTTATGTTGGTTGTTATTTGGGCTGCTGAAGGCATGATTTAAAGCAGTTTTGGTGAATTAGAAACAAAAAAGTTTTTTTGCAAAAAAGTATGGTGCTAAGTGTAGATAGCTTCATGTTTTCATCCAAATACTGTATTGCGTGTAGCTTCCACATACTGCATCCCACAACATTACTTTTATGTTGGTTGTTATTTGGGCTGCTGAAGGCATGATTTAAAGCAGTTTTGGAGAATTAGAAACAAAAAAAGTTTTTTTGCAAAAAAGTATGGTGCTAAGTGTAGATAGCTTCATGTTTTCATCCACATACTGTATTGCGTGTAGCTTCCACATACTGCATCCCACTACATTACTTTTATGTTGGTTGTTATTTGGGCTGCTGAAGGCATGATTTAAAGCAGTTTTGGAGAATTAGAAACAAAAAAAGTTTTTTTGCAAAAAACTATGGTGCTAGGTGTAGAAAGCTTCATGTTTTCATCCAAATACTGTATTGCTTGTAGCTTCCACATACTGCACCCCACAATATTACTTTTATGTTGGTTGTTATTTGGGCTGCTGAAGGCATGATTTAAAGCAGTTTTGGTGAATTAGAAACAAAAAAAGTTTTTTTGCAAAAAAGTATGGTGCTAGGTGTAGATAGCTTCATGTTTTCATCCAAATACTGTATTGCATGTAGCTTCCACATACTGCACCCCACAACATTACTTTTATGTTGGTTGTTATTTGGGCTGCTGAAGGCATGATTTAAAGCAGTTTTGGTGAATTAGAAACAAAAAAGTTTTTTTGCAAAAAAGTATGGTGCTAAGTGTAGATAGCTTCATTTTTTCATCCAAATACTGTATTGCGTGTAGCTTCCACATACTGCATCCCACAACATTACTTTTATGTTGGTTGTTATTTGGGCTGCTGAAGGCATGATTTAAAGCAGTTTTGGAGAATTAGAAACAAAAAAAGTTTTTTTGCAAAAAAGTATGGTGCTAAGTGTAGATAGCTTCATGTTTTCATCCAAATACTGTATTGCGTGTAGCTTCCACATACTGCATCCCACTACATTACTTTTATGTTGGTTGTTATTTGGGCTGCTGAAGGCATGATTTAAAGCAGTTTTGGTGAATTAGAAACAAAAAAAGTTTTTTTGCAAAAAAGTATGGTGCTAGGTGTAGAAAGCTTCATGTTTTCATCCAAATACTGTATTGCTTGCAGCTTCCACATACTGCACCCCACAACATTACTTTTATGTTGGTTGTTATTTGGGCTGCTGAAGGCATGATTTAAAGCAGTTTTGGAGAATTAGAAACAAAAAAAGTTTTTTTGCAAAAAAGTATGGTGCTAGGTGTAGATAGCTTCATGTTTTCATCCAAATACTGTATTGCTTGTAGCTTCCACATACTGCACCCCACAACATTACTTTTATGTTGGTTGTTATTTGGGCTGCTGAAGGCATGATTTAAAGCAGTTTTGGAGAATTAGAAACAAAAAAAGTTTTTTTGCAAAAAAGTATGGTGCTAGGTGTAGAAAGCTTCATGTTTTCATCCAAATACTGTATTGCTTGTAGCTTCCACATACTGCACCCCACAACATTACTTTTATGTTGGTTGTTATTTGGGCTGCTGAAGGCATGATTTAAAGCAGTTTTGGTGAATTAGAAACAAAAAAAGTTTTTTTGCAAAAAAGTATGGTGCTAAGTGTAGATAGCTTCATGTTTTCATCCAAATACTGTATTGCGTGTAGCTTCCACATACTGCATCCCACAACATTACTTTTATGTTGGTTGTTATTTGGCCTGCTGAAGGCATGATTTAAAGCAGTTTTGGAGAATTAGAAACAAAAAAAGTTTTTTTGCAAAAAAGTATGGTGCTAGGTGTAGAAAGCTTCATGTTTTCATCCAAATACTGTATTGCTTGTAGCTTCCACATACTGCACCCCACAACATTACTTTTATGTTGGTTGTTATTTGGGCTGCTGAAGGCATGATTTAAAGCAGTTTTGGTGAATTAGAAACAAAAAGAGTTTTTTTGCAAAAAAGTATGGTGCTAAGTGTAGATAGCTTCATGTTTTCATCCAAATACTGTATTGCTTGTAGCTTCCACATACTGCACCCCACAACATTACTTTTATGTTGGTTGTTATTTGGGCTGCTGAAGGCATGATTTAAAGCAGTTTTGGTGAATTAGAAACAAAAAAAGTTTTTTTGCAAAAAAGTATGGTGCTAGGTGTAGAAACTTCATGTTTTCATCCAAATACTGTATTGCTTGTAGCTTCCACATACTGCACCCCACAACATTACTTTTATGTTGGTTGTTATTTGGGCTGCTGAAGGCATCATTTAAAGCAGTTTTGGTGAATTAGAAACAAAAAAAGTTTTTTTGCAAAAAAGTATGGTGCTAAGTGTAGATAGCTTCATGTTTTCATCCAAATACTGTATTTCTTGTAGCTTCCACATACTGCAACCCACAACATTACTTTTATGTTGGTTGTTATTTGGGCTGCTGAAGGCATGATTTAAAGCAGTTTTGGAGAATTAGAAACAAAAAAGTTTTTTTGCAAAAAAATATGGTGCTAGGTGTAGAAAGCTTCATGTTTTCATCCAAATACTGTATTGCTTGTAGCTTCCACATACTGCACCCCACAACATTACTTTTATGTTGGTTGTTATTTGGGCTGCTGAAGGCATGATTTAAAGCAGTTTTGGTGAATTAGAAACAAAAAAAGTTTTTTTGCAAAAAAGTATAGTGCTAAGTGTAGATAGCTTCATGTTTTCATCCAAATACTGTATTGCTTGTAGCTTCCACATACTGCACCCCACAACATTACTTTTATGTTGGTTGTTATTTGGGCTACTGAAGGCATGATTTAAAGCAGTTTTGGAGAATTTGAAACAAAAAAGTTTTTTTGCAAAAAAATATGGTGCTAGGTGTAGAAAGCTTCATGTTTTCATCCAAATACTGTATTGCTTGTAGCTTCCACATACTGCACCCCACAACATTACTTTTATGTTGGTTGTTATTTGGGCTGCTGAAGGCATGATTTAAAGCAGTTTTGGTGAATTAGAAACAAAAAAAGTTTTTTTGCAAAAAAGTATAGTGCTAAGTGTAGATAGCTTCATGTTTTCATCCAAATACTGTATTGCGTGTAGCTTCCACATACTGTACCCCACAACATTACTTTTATGTTGGTTGTTATTTGGGCTGCTGAAGGCATGATTTAAAGCAGTTTTGGTGAATTAGAAACAAAAAAGTTTTTTTGCAAAAAAGTATGGTGCTAAGTGTAGATAGCTTCATGTTTTCATCCAAATACTGTATTGCGTGTAGCTTCCACATACTGCATCCCACAACATTACTTTTATGTTGGTTGTTATTTGGGCTGCTGAAGGCATGATTTAAAGCAGTTTTGGAGAATTAGAAACAAAAAAAGTTTTTTTGCAAAAAAGTATGGTGCTAGGTGTAGAAAGCTTCATGTTTTCATCCAAATACTGTATTGCTTGTAGCTTCCACATACTGCACCCCACAACATTACTTTTATGTTGGTTGTTATTTGGGCTGCTGAAGGCATGATTTAAAGCAGTTTTGGAGAATTAGAAACAAAAAAAGTTTTTTTGCAAAAAAGTATGGTGCTAGGTGTAGAAAGCTTCATGTTTTCATCCAAATACTGTATTGCTTGTAGCTTCCACATACTGCACCCCACAACATTACTTTTATGTTGGTTGTTATTTGGGCTGCTGAAGGCATGATTTAAAGCAGTTTTGGTGAATTAGAAACAAAAAAGTTTTTTTGCAAAAAAGTATGGTGCTAAGTGTAGATAGCTTCATGTTTTCATCCAAATACTGTATTGCGTGTAGCTTCCACATACTGCATCCCACAACATTACTTTTATGTTGGTTGTTATTTGGGCTGCTGAAGGCATGATTTAAAGCAGTTTTGGAGAATTAGAAACAAAAAAAGTTTTTTTGCAAAAAAGTATGGTGCTAAGTGTAGATAGCTTCATGTTTTCATCCAAATACTGTATTGCGTGTAGCTTCCACATACTGCATCCCACTACATTACTTTTATGTTGGTTGTTATTTGGGCTGCTGAAGGCATGATTTAAAGCAGTTTTGGAGAAATAGAAACAAAAAAAGTTTTTTTGCAAAAAACTATGGTGCTAGGTGTAGAAAGCTTCATGTTTTCATCCAAATACTGTATTGCTTGTAGCTTCCACATACTGCACCCCACAATATTACTTTTATGTTGGTTGTTATTTGGGCTGCTGAAGGCATGATTTAAAGCAGTTTTGGTGAATTAAAAACAAAAAAAGTTTTTTTGCAAAAAAGTATGGTGCTAAGTGTAGATAGCTTCATGTTTTCATCCAAATACTGTATTGCGTGTAGCTTCCACATACTGCATCCCACAACATTACTTTTACGTTGGTTGTTATTTGGGCTGCTGAAGGCATGATTTAAAGCAGTTTTGGTGAATTAAAAACAAAAAAAGTTTTTTTGCAAAAAAGTATGGTGCTAAGTGTAGATAGCTTCATGTTTTCATCCAAATACTGTATTGCGTGTAGCTTCCACATACTGCATCCCACAACATTACTTTTATGTTGGTTGTTATTTGGGCTGCTGAAGGCATGATTTAAAGCAGTTTTGGAGAATTAGAAACAAAAAAAGTTTTTTTGCAAAAAAGTATGGTGCTAGGTGTAGAAAGCTTCATGTTTTCATCCAAATACTGTATTGCTTGTAGCTTCCACATACTGCACCCCACAACATTACTTTTATGTTGGTTGTTATTTGGGCTGCTGAAGGCATGATTTAAAGCAGTTTTGGTGAATTAGAAACAAAAAAAGTTTTTTTGCAAAAAAGTATGGTGCGAAGTGTAGATAGCTTCATGTTTTCATCCAAATACTGTCTTGCTTGTAGCTTCCACATACTGCATCCCACAACATTACTTTTATGTTGGTTGTTATTTGGGCTGCTGAAGGCATGATTTAAAGCAGTTTTGGTGAATTAGAAACAAAAAAAGTTTTTTTGCAAAAAAGAATGGTGCTAAGTGTAGATAGCTTCATGTTTTCATCCAAATAATGTATTGCGTGTAGCTTCCACATACTGCATCCCACAACATTACTTTTATGTTGGTTGTTATTTGGGCTGCTGAAGGCATGATTTAAAGCAGTTTTGGAGAATTAGAAACAAAAAAAGTTTTTTTGCAAAAAAGTATGGTGCTAGGTGTAGAAAGCTTCATGTTTTCATCCAAATACTGTATTGCTTGTAGCTTCCACATACTGCACCCCACAACATTACTTTTATGTTGGTTGTTATTTGGGCTGCTGAAGGCATGATTTAAAGCAGTTTTGGTGAATTAGAAACAAAAAAAGTTTTTTTGCAAAAAAGTATGGTGCTAAGTGTAGATAGCTTCATGTTTTCATCCAAATACTGTATTGCTTGTAGCTTCCACATACTGCATCCCACAACATTACTTTTATGTTGGTTGTTATTTGGGCTGCTGAAGGCATGATTTAAAGCAGTTTTGGAGAATTAGAAACAAAAAAAGTTTTTTTGCAAAAAAGTATGGTGCTAGGTGTAGAAAGCTTCATGTTTTCATCCAAATACTGTATTGCTTGTAGCTTCCACATACTGCACCCCACAACATTACTTTTATGTTGGTTGTTATTTGGGCTGCTGAAGGCATGATTTAAAGCAGTTTTGGTGAATTAGAAACAAAAAAAGTTTTTTTGCAAAAAAGTATGGTGCTAGGTGTAGAAAGCTTCATGTTTTCATCCAAATACTGTATTGCTTGCAGCTTCCACATACTGCACCCCACAACATTACTTTTATGTTGGTTGTTATTTGGGCTGCTGAAGGCATGATTTAAAGCAGTTTTGGAGAATTAGAAACAAAAAAAGTTTTTTTGCAAAAAAGTATGGTGCTAGGTGTAGATAGCTTCATGTTTTCATCCAAATACTGTATTGCTTGTAGCTTCCACATACTGCACCCCACAACATTACTTTTATGTTGGTTGTTATTTGGGCTGCTGAAGGCATGATTTAAAGCAGTTTTGGAGAATTAGAAACAAAAAAAGTTTTTTTGCAAAAAAGTATGGTGCTAGGTGTAGAAAGCTTCATGTTTTCATCCAAATACTGTATTGCTTGTAGCTTCCACATACTGCACCCCACAACATTACTTTTATGTTGGTTGTTATTTGGGCTGCTGAAGGCATGATTTAAAGCAGTTTTGGTGAATTAGAAACAAAAAAAGTTTTTTTGCAAAAAAGTATGGTGCTAAGTGTAGATAGCTTCATGTTTTCATCCAAATACTGTATTGCGTGTAGCTTCCACATACTGCATCCCACAACATTACTTTTATGTTGGTTGTTATTTGGCCTGCTGAAGGCATGATTTAAAGCAGTTTTGGAGAATTAGAAACAAAAAAAGTTTTTTTGCAAAAAAGTATGGTGCTAGGTGTAGAAACTTCATGTTTTCATCCAAATACTGTATTGCTTGTAGCTTCCACATACTGCACCCCACAACATTACTTTTATGTTGGTTGTTATTTGGGCTGCTGAAGGCATCATTTAAAGCAGTTTTGGTGAATTAGAAACAAAAAAAGTTTTTTTGCAAAAAAGTATGGTGCTAAGTGTAGATAGCTTCATGTTTTCATCCAAATACTGTATTTCTTGTAGCTTCCACATACTGCAACCCACAACATTACTTTTATGTTGGTTGTTATTTGGGCTGCTGAAGGCATGATTTAAAGCAGTTTTGGAGAATTAGAAACAAAAAAGTTTTTTTGCAAAAAAATATGGTGCTAGGTGTAGAAAGCTTCATGTTTTCATCCAAATACTGTATTGCTTGTAGCTTCCACATACTGCACCCCACAACATTACTTTTATGTTGGTTGTTATTTGGGCTGCTGAAGGCATGATTTAAAGCAGTTTTGGTGAATTAGAAACAAAAAAAGTTTTTTTGCAAAAAAGTATAGTGCTAAGTGTAGATAGCTTCATGTTTTCATCCAAATACTGTATTGCTTGTAGCTTCCACATACTGCACCCCACAATATTACTTTTATGTTGGTTGTTATTTGGGCTACTGAAGGCATGATTTAAAGCAGTTTTGGAGAATTAGAAACAAAAAAAGTTTTTTTGCAAAAAAATATGGTGCTAGGTGTAGAAAGCTTCATGTTTTCATCCAAATACTGTATTGCTTGTAGCTTCCACATACTGCACCCCACAACATTACTTTTATGTTGGTTGTTATTTGGGCTGCTGAAGGCATGATTTAAAGCAGTTTTGGTGAATTAGAAACAAAAAAAGTTTTTTTGCAAAAAAGTATAGTGCTAAGTGTAGATAGCTTCATGTTTTCATCCAAATACTGTATTGCGTGTAGCTTCCACATACTGCACCCCACAACATTACTTTTATGTTGGTTGTTATTTGGGCTGCTGAAGGCATGATTTAAAGCAGTTTTGGTGAATTAGAAACAAAAAAGTTTTTTTGCAAAAAAGTATGGTGCTAAGTGTAGATAGCTTCATGTTTTCATCCAAATACTGTATTGCGTGTAGCTTCCACATACTGCATCCCACAACATTACTTTTATGTTGGTTGTTATTTGGGCTGCTGAAGGCATGATTTAAAGCAGTTTTGGAGAATTAGAAACAAAAAAAGTTTTTTTGCAAAAAAGTATGGTGCTAAGTGTAGATAGCTTCATGTTTTCATCCAAATACTGTATTGCGTGTAGCTTCCACATACTGCATCCCACTACATTACTTTTATGTTGGTTGTTATTTGGGCTGCTGAAGGCATGATTTAAAGCAGTTTTGGAGAATTAGAAACAAAAAAAGTTTTTTTGCAAAAAACTATGGTGCTAGGTGTAGAAAGCTTCATGTTTTCATCCAAATACTGTATTGCTTGTAGCTTCCACATACTGCACCCCACAATATTACTTTTATGTTGGTTGTTATTTGGGCTGCTGAAGGCATGATTTAAAGCAGTTTTGGTGAATTAGAAACAAAAAAAGTTTTTTTGCAAAAAAGTATGGTGCTAGGTGTAGATAGCTTCATGTTTTCATCCAAATACTGTATTGCATGTAGCTTCCACATACTGCACCCCACAACATTACTTTTATGTTGGTTGTTATTTGGGCTGCTGAAGGCATGATTTAAAGCAGTTTTGGTGAATTAGAAACAAAAAAGTTTTTTTGCAAAAAAGTATGGTGCTAAGTGTAGATAGCTTCATTTTTTCATCCAAATACTGTATTGCGTGTAGCTTCCACATACTGCATCCCACAACATTACTTTTATGTTGGTTGTTATTTGGGCTGCTGAAGGCATGATTTAAAGCAGTTTTGGAGAATTAGAAACAAAAAAAGTTTTTTTGCAAAAAAGTATGGTGCTAAGTGTAGATAGCTTCATGTTTTCATCCAAATACTGTATTGCGTGTAGCTTCCACATACTGCATCCCACTACATTACTTTTATGTTGGTTGTTATTTGGGCTGCTGAAGGCATGATTTAAAGCAGTTTTGGTGAATTAGAAACAAAAAAAGTTTTTTTGCAAAAAAGTATGGTGCTAGGTGTAGAAAGCTTCATGTTTTCATCCAAATACTGTATTGCTTGCAGCTTCCACATACTGCACCCCACAACATTACTTTTATGTTGGTTGTTATTTGGGCTGCTGAAGGCATGATTTAAAGCAGTTTTGGAGAATTAGAAACAAAAAAAGTTTTTTTGCAAAAAAGTATGGTGCTAGGTGTAGATAGCTTCATGTTTTCATCCAAATACTGTATTGCTTGTAGCTTCCACATACTGCACCCCACAACATTACTTTTATGTTGGTTGTTATTTGGGCTGCTGAAGGCATGATTTAAAGCAGTTTTGGAGAATTAGAAACAAAAAAAGTTTTTTTGCAAAAAAGTATGGTGCTAGGTGTAGAAAGCTTCATGTTTTCATCCAAATACTGTATTGCTTGTAGCTTCCACATACTGCACCCCACAACATTACTTTTATGTTGGTTGTTATTTGGGCTGCTGAAGGCATGATTTAAAGCAGTTTTGGTGAATTAGAAACAAAAAAAGTTTTTTTGCAAAAAAGTATGGTGCTAAGTGTAGATAGCTTCATGTTTTCATCCAAATACTGTATTGCGTGTAGCTTCCACATACTGCATCCCACAACATTACTTTTATGTTGGTTGTTATTTGGCCTGCTGAAGGCATGATTTAAAGCAGTTTTGGAGAATTAGAAACAAAAAAAGTTTTTTTGCAAAAAAGTATGGTGCTAGGTGTAGAAAGCTTCATGTTTTCATCCAAATACTGTATTGCTTGTAGCTTCCACATACTGCACCCCACAACATTACTTTTATGTTGGTTGTTATTTGGGCTGCTGAAGGCATGATTTAAAGCAGTTTTGGTGAATTAGAAACAAAAAGAGTTTTTTTGCAAAAAAGTATGGTGCTAAGTGTAGATAGCTTCATGTTTTCATCCAAATACTGTATTGCTTGTAGCTTCCACATACTGCACCCCACAACATTACTTTTATGTTGGTTGTTATTTGGGCTGCTGAAGGCATGATTTAAAGCAGTTTTGGTGAATTAGAAACAAAAAAAGTTTTTTTGCAAAAAAGTATGGTGCTAGGTGTAGAAACTTCATGTTTTCATCCAAATACTGTATTGCTTGTAGCTTCCACATACTGCACCCCACAACATTACTTTTATGTTGGTTGTTATTTGGGCTGCTGAAGGCATCATTTAAAGCAGTTTTGGTGAATTAGAAACAAAAAAAGTTTTTTTGCAAAAAAGTATGGTGCTAAGTGTAGATAGCTTCATGTTTTCATCCAAATACTGTATTTCTTGTAGCTTCCACATACTGCAACCCACAACATTACTTTTATGTTGGTTGTTATTTGGGCTGCTGAAGGCATGATTTAAAGCAGTTTTGGAGAATTAGAAACAAAAAAGTTTTTTTGCAAAAAAATATGGTGCTAGGTGTAGAAAGCTTCATGTTTTCATCCAAATACTGTATTGCTTGTAGCTTCCACATACTGCACCCCACAACATTACTTTTATGTTGGTTGTTATTTGGGCTGCTGAAGGCATGATTTAAAGCAGTTTTGGTGAATTAGAAACAAAAAAAGTTTTTTTGCAAAAAAGTATAGTGCTAAGTGTAGATAGCTTCATGTTTTCATCCAAATACTGTATTGCTTGTAGCTTCCACATACTGCACCCCACAACATTACTTTTATGTTGGTTGTTATTTGGGCTACTGAAGGCATGATTTAAAGCAGTTTTGGAGAATTTGAAACAAAAAAGTTTTTTTGCAAAAAAATATGGTGCTAGGTGTAGAAAGCTTCATGTTTTCATCCAAATACTGTATTGCTTGTAGCTTCCACATACTGCACCCCACAACATTACTTTTATGTTGGTTGTTATTTGGGCTGCTGAAGGCATGATTTAAAGCAGTTTTGGTGAATTAGAAACAAAAAAAGTTTTTTTGCAAAAAAGTATAGTGCTAAGTGTAGATAGCTTCATGTTTTCATCCAAATACTGTATTGCGTGTAGCTTCCACATACTGTACCCCACAACATTACTTTTATGTTGGTTGTTATTTGGGCTGCTGAAGGCATGATTTAAAGCAGTTTTGGTGAATTAGAAACAAAAAAGTTTTTTTGCAAAAAAGTATGGTGCTAAGTGTAGATAGCTTCATGTTTTCATCCAAATACTGTATTGCGTGTAGCTTCCACATACTGCATCCCACAACATTACTTTTATGTTGGTTGTTATTTGGGCTGCTGAAGGCATGATTTAAAGCAGTTTTGGAGAATTAGAAACAAAAAAAGTTTTTTTGCAAAAAAGTATGGTGCTAGGTGTAGAAAGCTTCATGTTTTCATCCAAATACTGTATTGCTTGTAGCTTCCACATACTGCACCCCACAACATTACTTTTATGTTGGTTGTTATTTGGGCTGCTGAAGGCATGATTTAAAGCAGTTTTGGAGAATTAGAAACAAAAAAAGTTTTTTTGCAAAAAAGTATGGTGCTAGGTGTAGAAAGCTTCATGTTTTCATCCAAATACTGTATTGCTTGTAGCTTCCACATACTGCACCCCACAACATTACTTTTATGTTGGTTGTTATTTGGGCTGCTGAAGGCATGATTTAAAGCAGTTTTGGTGAATTAGAAACAAAAAAGTTTTTTTGCAAAAAAGTATGGTGCTAAGTGTAGATAGCTTCATGTTTTCATCCAAATACTGTATTGCGTGTAGCTTCCACATACTGCATCCCACAACATTACTTTTATGTTGGTTGTTATTTGGGCTGCTGAAGGCATGATTTAAAGCAGTTTTGGAGAATTAGAAACAAAAAAAGTTTTTTTGCAAAAAAGTATGGTGCTAAGTGTAGATAGCTTCATGTTTTCATCCAAATACTGTATTGCGTGTAGCTTCCACATACTGCATCCCACTACATTACTTTTATGTTGGTTGTTATTTGGGCTGCTGAAGGCATGATTTAAAGCAGTTTTGGAGAAATAGAAACAAAAAAAGTTTTTTTGCAAAAAACTATGGTGCTAGGTGTAGAAAGCTTCATGTTTTCATCCAAATACTGTATTGCTTGTAGCTTCCACATACTGCACCCCACAATATTACTTTTATGTTGGTTGTTATTTGGGCTGCTGAAGGCATGATTTAAAGCAGTTTTGGTGAATTAAAAACAAAAAAAGTTTTTTTGCAAAAAAGTATGGTGCTAAGTGTAGATAGCTTCATGTTTTCATCCAAATACTGTATTGCGTGTAGCTTCCACATACTGCATCCCACAACATTACTTTTACGTTGGTTGTTATTTGGGCTGCTGAAGGCATGATTTAAAGCAGTTTTGGTGAATTAAAAACAAAAAAAGTTTTTTTGCAAAAAAGTATGGTGCTAAGTGTAGATAGCTTCATGTTTTCATCCAAATACTGTATTGCGTGTAGCTTCCACATACTGCATCCCACAACATTACTTTTATGTTGGTTGTTATTTGGGCTGCTGAAGGCATGATTTAAAGCAGTTTTGGAGAATTAGAAACAAAAAAAGTTTTTTTGCAAAAAAGTATGGTGCTAGGTGTAGAAAGCTTCATGTTTTCATCCAAATACTGTATTGCTTGTAGCTTCCACATACTGCACCCCACAACATTACTTTTATGTTGGTTGTTATTTGGGCTGCTGAAGGCATGATTTAAAGCAGTTTTGGTGAATTAGAAACAAAAAAAGTTTTTTTGCAAAAAAGTATGGTGCGAAGTGTAGATAGCTTCATGTTTTCATCCAAATACTGTCTTGCTTGTAGCTTCCACATACTGCATCCCACAACATTACTTTTATGTTGGTTGTTATTTGGGCTGCTGAAGGCATGATTTAAAGCAGTTTTGGTGAATTAGAAACAAAAAAAGTTTTTTTGCAAAAAAGAATGGTGCTAAGTGTAGATAGCTTCATGTTTTCATCCAAATAATGTATTGCGTGTAGCTTCCACATACTGCATCCCACAACATTACTTTTATGTTGGTTGTTATTTGGGCTGCTGAAGGCATGATTTAAAGCAGTTTTGGAGAATTAGAAACAAAAAAAGTTTTTTTGCAAAAAAGTATGGTGCTAGGTGTAGAAAGCTTCATGTTTTCATCCAAATACTGTATTGCTTGTAGCTTCCACATACTGCACCCCACAACATTACTTTTATGTTGGTTGTTATTTGGGCTGCTGAAGGCATGATTTAAAGCAGTTTTGGTGAATTAGAAACAAAAAAAGTTTTTTTGCAAAAAAGTATGGTGCTAAGTGTAGATAGCTTCATGTTTTCATCCAAATACTGTATTGCTTGTAGCTTCCACATACTGCATCCCACAACATTACTTTTATGTTGGTTGTTATTTGGGCTGCTGAAGGCATGATTTAAAGCAGTTTTGGAGAATTAGAAACAAAAAAAGTTTTTTTGCAAAAAAGTATGGTGCTAGGTGTAGAAAGCTTCATGTTTTCATCCAAATACTGTATTGCTTGTAGCTTCCACATACTGCACCCCACAACATTACTTTTATGTTGGTTGTTATTTGGGCTGCTGAAGGCATGATTTAAAGCAGTTTTGGTGAATTAGAAACAAAAAAAGTTTTTTTCCAAAAAAGTATGGTGCTAAGTGTAGATAGCTTCATGTTTTCATCCAAATACTGTATTGCGTGTAGCTTCCACATACTGCATCCCACAACATTACTTTTATGTTGGTTGTTATTTGGGCTGCTGAAGGCATGATTTAAAGCAGTTTTGGTGAATTAGAAACAAAAAAAGTTTTTTTGCAAAGAAGTATGGTGCTAAGTGTAGATAGCTTCATGTTTTCATCCAAATACTGTATTGCGTGTAGCTTCCACATACTGCATCCCACAACATTACTTTTATGTTGGTTGTTATTTGGGCTGCTGAAGGCATGATTTAAAGCAGTTTTGGAGAATTAGAAACAAAAAAAGTTTTTTTGCAAAAAAGTATGGTGCTAGGTGTAGAAAGCTTCATGTTTTCATCCAAATACTGTATTACTTGTAGCTTCCAGATACTGCACCCCACAACATTACTTTTATGTTGGTTGTTATTTGGGCTGCTGAAGGCATGATTTAAAGCAGATTTGGTGAATTAGAAACAAAAAGAGTTTTTTTGCAAAAAAGTATGGTGCTAAGTGTAGATAGCTTCATGTTTTCATTTAAATACTGTATTGCTTGTAGCTTCCACATACTGCATCCCACAACATTACTTTTATGTTGGTTGTTATTTGGGCTGCTGAAGGCATGATTTAAAGCAGTTTTGGAGAATTAGAAACAAAAAAAGTTTTTTTGCAAAAAAGTATGGTGCTAGGTGTAGAAAGCTTCATGTTGTCATCCAAATACTGTATTGCTTGTAGCTTCCACATACTGCACCCCACAACATTACTTTTATGTTGGTTGTTATTTGGGCTGCTGAAGGCATGATTTAAAGCAGTTTTGGTGAATTAGAAACAAAAAAAGTTTTTTTGCAAAAAAGTATGGTGCTAAGTGTAGATAGCTTCATGTTTTCATCCAAATACTGTATTGCGTGTAGCTTCCACATACTGCATCCCACAACATTACTTTTATGTTGGTTGTTATTTGGCCTGCTGAAGGCATGATTTAAAGCAGTTTTGGAGAATTAGAAACAAAAAAAGTTTTTTTGCAAAAAAGTATGGTGCTAGGTGTAGAAAGCTTCATGTTTTCATCCAAATACTGTATTGCTTGTAGCTTCCACATACTGCACCCCACAACATTACTTTTATGTTGGTTGTTATTTGGGCTGCTGAAGGCATGATTTAAAGCAGTTTTGGTGAATTAGAAACAAAAAGAGTTTTTTTGCAAAAAAGTATGGTGCTAAGTGTAGATAGCTTCATGTTTTCATCCAAATACTGTATTGCTTGTAGCTTCCACATACTGCACCCCACAACATTACTTTTATGTTGGTTGTTATTTGGGCTGCTGAAGGCATGATTTAAAGCAGTTTTGGTGAATTAGAAACAAAAAAAGTTTTTTTGCAAAAAAGTATGGTGCTAGGTGTAGAAACTTCATGTTTTCATCCAAATACTGTATTGCTTGTAGCTTCCACATACTGCACCCCACAACATTACTTTTATGTTGGTTGTTATTTGGGCTGCTGAAGGCATCATTTAAAGCAGTTTTGGTGAATTAGAAACAAAAAAAGTTTTTTTGCAAAAAAGTATGGTGCTAAGTGTAGATAGCTTCATGTTTTCATCCAAATACTGTATTTCTTGTAGCTTCCACATACTGCAACCCACAACATTACTTTTATGTTGGTTGTTATTTGGGCTGCTGAAGGCATGATTTAAAGCAGTTTTGGAGAATTAGAAACAAAAAAGTTTTTTTGCAAAAAAATATGGTGCTAGGTGTAGAAAGCTTCATGTTTTCATCCAAATACTGTATTGCTTGTAGCTTCCACATACTGCACCCCACAACATTACTTTTATGTTGGTTGTTATTTGGGCTGCTGAAGGCATGATTTAAAGCAGTTTTGGTGAATTAGAAACAAAAAAAGTTTTTTTGCAAAAAAGTATAGTGCTAAGTGTAGATAGCTTCATGTTTTCATCCAAATACTGTATTGCTTGTAGCTTCCACATACTGCACCCCACAACATTACTTTTATGTTGGTTGTTATTTGGGCTACTGAAGGCATGATTTAAAGCAGTTTTGGAGAATTAGAAACAAAAAAGTTTTTTTGCAAAAAAATATGGTGCTAGGTGTAGAAAGCTTCATGTTTTCATCCAAATACTGTATTGCTTGTAGCTTCCACATACTGCACCCCACAACATTACTTTTATGTTGGTTGTTATTTGGGCTGCTGAAGGCATGATTTAAAGCAGTTTTGGTGAATTAGAAACAAAAAAAGTTTTTTTGCAAAAAAGTATAGTGCTAAGTGTAGATAGCTTCATGTTTTCATCCAAATACTGTATTGCGTGTAGCTTCCACATACTGCACCCCACAACATTACTTTTATGTTGGTTGTTATTTGGGCTGCTGAAGGCATGATTTAAAGCAGTTTTGGTGAATTAGAAACAAAAAAGTTTTTTTGCAAAAAAGTATGGTGCTAAGTGTAGATAGCTTCATGTTTTCATCCAAATACTGTATTGCGTGTAGCTTCCACATACTGCATCCCACAACATTACTTTTATGTTGGTTGTTATTTGGGCTGCTGAAGGCATGATTTAAAGCAGTTTTGGAGAATTAGAAACAAAAAAAGTTTTTTTGCAAAAAAGTATGGTGCTAAGTGTAGATAGCTTCATGTTTTCATCCAAATACTGTATTGCGTGTAGCTTCCACATACTGCATCCCACTACATTACTTTTATGTTGGTTGTTATTTGGGCTGCTGAAGGCATGATTTAAAGCAGTTTTGGAGAATTAGAAACAAAAAAAGTTTTTTTGCAAAAAACTATGGTGCTAGGTGTAGAAAGCTTCATGTTTTCATCCAAATACTGTATTGCTTGTAGCTTCCACATACTGCACCCCACAATATTACTTTTATGTTGGTTGTTATTTGGGCTGCTGAAGGCATGATTTAAAGCAGTTTTGGTGAATTAGAAACAAAAAAAGTTTTTTTGCAAAAAAGTATGGTGCTAGGTGTAGATAGCTTCATGTTTTCATCCAAATACTGTATTGCATGTAGCTTCCACATACTGCACCCCACAACATTACTTTTATGTTGGTTGTTATTTGGGCTGCTGAAGGCATGATTTAAAGCAGTTTTGGTGAATTAGAAACAAAAAAGTTTTTTTGCAAAAAAGTATGGTGCTAAGTGTAGATAGCTTCATTTTTTCATCCAAATACTGTATTGCGTGTAGCTTCCACATACTGCATCCCACAACATTACTTTTATGTTGGTTGTTATTTGGGCTGCTGAAGGCATGATTTAAAGCAGTTTTGGAGAATTAGAAACAAAAAAAGTTTTTTTGCAAAAAAGTATGGTGCTAAGTGTAGATAGCTTCATGTTTTCATCCAAATACTGTATTGCGTGTAGCTTCCACATACTGCATCCCACTACATTACTTTTATGTTGGTTGTTATTTGGGCTGCTGAAGGCATGATTTAAAGCAGTTTTGGTGAATTAGAAACAAAAAAAGTTTTTTTGCAAAAAAGTATGGTGCTAGGTGTAGAAAGCTTCATGTTTTCATCCAAATACTGTATTGCTTGCAGCTTCCACATACTGCACCCCACAACATTACTTTTATGTTGGTTGTTATTTGGGCTGCTGAAGGCATGATTTAAAGCAGTTTTGGAGAATTAGAAACAAAAAAAGTTTTTTTGCAAAAAAGTATGGTGCTAGGTGTAGATAGCTTCATGTTTTCATCCAAATACTGTATTGCTTGTAGCTTCCACATACTGCACCCCACAACATTACTTTTATGTTGGTTGTTATTTGGGCTGCTGAAGGCATGATTTAAAGCAGTTTTGGAGAATTAGAAACAAAAAAAGTTTTTTTGCAAAAAAGTATGGTGCTAGGTGTAGAAAGCTTCATGTTTTCATCCAAATACTGTATTGCTTGTAGCTTCCACATACTGCACCCCACAACATTACTTTTATGTTGGTTGTTATTTGGGCTGCTGAAGGCATGATTTAAAGCAGTTTTGGTGAATTAGAAACAAAAAAACTTTTTTTGCAAAAAAGTATGGTGCTAAGTGTAGATAGCTTCATGTTTTCATCCAAATACTGTATTGCTTGTAGCTTCCACATACTGCACCCCACAACATTACTTTTATGTTGGTTGTTATTTGGGCTGCTGAAGGCATGATTTAAAGCAGTTTTGGTGAATTAGAAACAAAAAGAGTTTTTTTGCAAAAAAGTATGGTGCTAAGTGTAGATAGCTTCATGTTTTCATCCAAATACTGTATTGCTTGTAGCTTCCACATACTGCACCCCACAACATTACTTTTATGTTGGTTGTTATTTGGGCTGCTGAAGGCATGATTTAAAGCAGTTTTGGTGAATTAGAAACAAAAAAAGTTTTTTTGCAAAAAAGTATGGTGCTAGGTGTAGAAACTTCATGTTTTCATCCAAATACTGTATTGCTTGTAGCTTCCACATACTGCACCCCACAACATTACTTTTATGTTGGTTGTTATTTGGGCTGCTGAAGGCATCATTTAAAGCAGTTTTGGTGAATTAGAAACAAAAAAAGTTTTTTTGCAAAAAAGTATGGTGCTAAGTGTAGATAGCTTCATGTTTTCATCCAAATACTGTATTTCTTGTAGCTTCCACATACTGCAACCCACAACATTACTTTTATGTTGGTTGTTATTTGGGCTGCTGAAGGCATGATTTAAAGCAGTTTTGGAGAATTAGAAACAAAAAAGTTTTTTTGCAAAAAAATATGGTGCTAGGTGTAGAAAGCTTCATGTTTTCATCCAAATACTGTATTGCTTGTAGCTTCCACATACTGCACCCCACAACATTACTTTTATGTTGGTTGTTATTTGGGCTGCTGAAGGCATGATTTAAAGCAGTTTTGGTGAATTAGAAACAAAAAAAGTTTTTTTGCAAAAAAGTATAGTGCTAAGTGTAGATAGCTTCATGTTTTCATCCAAATACTGTATTGCTTGTAGCTTCCACATACTGCACCCCACAACATTACTTTTATGTTGGTTGTTATTTGGGCTACTGAAGGCATGATTTAAAGCAGTTTTGGAGAATTAGAAACAAAAAAGTTTTTTTGCAAAAAAATATGGTGCTAGGTGTAGAAAGCTTCATGTTTTCATCCAAATACTGTATTGCTTGTAGCTTCCACATACTGCACCCCACAACATTACTTTTATGTTGGTTGTTATTTGGGCTGCTGAAGGCATGATTTAAAGCAGTTTTGGTGAATTAGAAACAAAAAAAGTTTTTTTGCAAAAAAGTATAGTGCTAAGTGTAGATAGCTTCATGTTTTCATCCAAATACTGTATTGCGTGTAGCTTCCACATACTGCACCCCACAACATTACTTTTATGTTGGTTGTTATTTGGGCTGCTGAAGGCATGATTTAAAGCAGTTTTGGTGAATTAGAAACAAAAAAGTTTTTTTGCAAAAAAGTATGGTGCTAAGTGTAGATAGCTTCATGTTTTCATCCAAATACTGTATTGCGTGTAGCTTCCACATACTGCATCCCACAACATTACTTTTATGTTGGTTGTTATTTGGGCTGCTGAAGGCATGATTTAAAGCAGTTTTGGAGAATTAGAAACAAAAAAAGTTTTTTTGCAAAAAAGTATGGTGCTAAGTGTAGATAGCTTCATGTTTTCATCCAAATACTGTATTGCGTGTAGCTTCCACATACTGCATCCCACTACATTACTTTTATGTTGGTTGTTATTTGGGCTGCTGAAGGCATGATTTAAAGCAGTTTTGGAGAATTAGAAACAAAAAAAGTTTTTTTGCAAAAAACTATGGTGCTAGGTGTAGAAAGCTTCATGTTTTCATCCAAATACTGTATTGCTTGTAGCTTCCACATACTGCACCCCACAATATTACTTTTATGTTGGTTGTTATTTGGGCTACTGAAGGCATGATTTAAAGCAGTTTTGGAGAATTAGAAACAAAAAAAGTTTTTTTGCAAAAAAATATGGTGCTAGGTGTAGAAAGCTTCATGTTTTCATCCAAATACTGTATTGCTTGTAGCTTCCACATACTGCACCCCACAACATTACTTTTATGTTGGTTGTTATTTGGGCTGCTGAAGGCATGATTTAAAGCAGTTTTGGTGAATTAGAAACAAAAAAAGTTTTTTTGCAAAAAAGTATAGTGCTAAGTGTAGATAGCTTCATGTTTTCATCCAAATACTGTATTGCGTGTAGCTTCCACATACTGCACCCCACAACATTACTTTTATGTTGGTTGTTATTTGGGCTGCTGAAGGCATGATTTAAAGCAGTTTTGGTGAATTAGAAACAAAAAAGTTTTTTTGCAAAAAAGTATGGTGCTAAGTGTAGATAGCTTCATGTTTTCATCCAAATACTGTATTGCGTGTAGCTTCCACATACTGCATCCCACAACATTACTTTTATGTTGGTTGTTATTTGGGCTGCTGAAGGCATGATTTAAAGCAGTTTTGGAGAATTAGAAACAAAAAAAGTTTTTTTGCAAAAAAGTATGGTGCTAAGTGTAGATAGCTTCATGTTTTCATCCAAATACTGTATTGCGTGTAGCTTCCACATACTGCATCCCACTACATTACTTTTATGTTGGTTGTTATTTGGGCTGCTGAAGGCATGATTTAAAGCAGTTTTGGAGAATTAGAAACAAAAAAAGTTTTTTTGCAAAAAACTATGGTGCTAGGTGTAGAAAGCTTCATGTTTTCATCCAAATACTGTATTGCTTGTAGCTTCCACATACTGCACCCCACAATATTACTTTTATGTTGGTTGTTATTTGGGCTGCTGAAGGCATGATTTAAAGCAGTTTTGGTGAATTAGAAACAAAAAAAGTTTTTTTGCAAAAAAGTATGGTGCTAGGTGTAGATAGCTTCATGTTTTCATCCAAATACTGTATTGCATGTAGCTTCCACATACTGCACCCCACAACATTACTTTTATGTTGGTTGTTATTTGGGCTGCTGAAGGCATGATTTAAAGCAGTTTTGGTGAATTAGAAACAAAAAAGTTTTTTTGCAAAAAAGTATGGTGCTAAGTGTAGATAGCTTCATTTTTTCATCCAAATACTGTATTGCGTGTAGCTTCCACATACTGCATCCCACAACATTACTTTTATGTTGGTTGTTATTTGGGCTGCTGAAGGCATGATTTAAAGCAGTTTTGGAGAATTAGAAACAAAAAAAGTTTTTTTGCAAAAAAGTATGGTGCTAAGTGTAGATAGCTTCATGTTTTCATCCAAATACTGTATTGCGTGTAGCTTCCACATACTGCATCCCACTACATTACTTTTATGTTGGTTGTTATTTGGGCTGCTGAAGGCATGATTTAAAGCAGTTTTGGTGAATTAGAAACAAAAAAAGTTTTTTTGCAAAAAAGTATGGTGCTAGGTGTAGAAAGCTTCATGTTTTCATCCAAATACTGTATTGCTTGCAGCTTCCACATACTGCACCCCACAACATTACTTTTATGTTGGTTGTTATTTGGGCTGCTGAAGGCATGATTTAAAGCAGTTTTGGAGAATTAGAAACAAAAAAAGTTTTTTTGCAAAAAAGTATGGTGCTAGGTGTAGATAGCTTCATGTTTTCATCCAAATACTGTATTGCTTGTAGCTTCCACATACTGCACCCCACAACATTACTTTTATGTTGGTTGTTATTTGGGCTGCTGAAGGCATGATTTAAAGCAGTTTTGGAGAATTAGAAACAAAAAAAGTTTTTTTGCAAAAAAGTATGGTGCTAGGTGTAGAAAGCTTCATGTTTTCATCCAAATACTGTATTGCTTGTAGCTTCCACATACTGCACCCCACAACATTACTTTTATGTTGGTTGTTATTTGGGCTGCTGAAGGCATGATTTAAAGCAGTTTTGGTGAATTAGAAACAAAAAAAGTTTTTTTGCAAAAAAGTATGGTGCTAAGTGTAGATAGCTTCATGTTTTCATCCAAATACTGTATTGCGTGTAGCTTCCACATACTGCATCCCACAACATTACTTTTATGTTGGTTGTTATTTGGCCTGCTGAAGGCATGATTTAAAGCAGTTTTGGAGAATTAGAAACAAAAAAAGTTTTTTTGCAAAAAAGTATGGTGCTAGGTGTAGAAAGCTTCATGTTTTCATCCAAATACTGTATTGCTTGTAGCTTCCACATACTGCACCCCACAACATTACTTTTATGTTGGTTGTTATTTGGGCTGCTGAAGGCATGATTTAAAGCAGTTTTGGTGAATTAGAAACAAAAAGAGTTTTTTTGCAAAAAAGTATGGTGCTAAGTGTAGATAGCTTCATGTTTTCATCCAAATACTGTATTGCTTGTAGCTTCCACATACTGCACCCCACAACATTACTTTTATGTTGGTTGTTATTTGGGCTGCTGAAGGCATGATTTAAAGCAGTTTTGGTGAATTAGAAACAAAAAAAGTTTTTTTGCAAAAAAGTATGGTGCTAGGTGTAGAAACTTCATGTTTTCATCCAAATACTGTATTGCTTGTAGCTTCCACATACTGCACCCCACAACATTACTTTTATGTTGGTTGTTATTTGGGCTGCTGAAGGCATCATTTAAAGCAGTTTTGGTGAATTAGAAACAAAAAAAGTTTTTTTGCAAAAAAGTATGGTGCTAAGTGTAGATAGCTTCATGTTTTCATCCAAATACTGTATTTCTTGTAGCTTCCACATACTGCAACCCACAACATTACTTTTATGTTGGTTGTTATTTGGGCTGCTGAAGGCATGATTTAAAGCAGTTTTGGAGAATTAGAAACAAAAAAGTTTTTTTGCAAAAAAATATGGTGCTAGGTGTAGAAAGCTTCATGTTTTCATCCAAATACTGTATTGCTTGTAGCTTCCACATACTGCACCCCACAACATTACTTTTATGTTGGTTGTTATTTGGGCTGCTGAAGGCATGATTTAAAGCAGTTTTGGTGAATTAGAAACAAAAAAAGTTTTTTTGCAAAAAAGTATAGTGCTAAGTGTAGATAGCTTCATGTTTTCATCCAAATACTGTATTGCTTGTAGCTTCCACATACTGCACCCCACAACATTACTTTTATGTTGGTTGTTATTTGGGCTACTGAAGGCATGATTTAAAGCAGTTTTGGAGAATTAGAAACAAAAAAGTTTTTTTGCAAAAAAATATGGTGCTAGGTGTAGAAAGCTTCATGTTTTCATCCAAATACTGTATTGCTTGTAGCTTCCACATACTGCACCCCACAACATTACTTTTATGTTGGTTGTTATTTGGGCTGCTGAAGGCATGATTTAAAGCAGTTTTGGTGAATTAGAAACAAAAAAAGTTTTTTTGCAAAAAAGTATAGTGCTAAGTGTAGATAGCTTCATGTTTTCATCCAAATACTGTATTGCGTGTAGCTTCCACATACTGTACCCCACAACATTACTTTTATGTTGGTTGTTATTTGGGCTGCTGAAGGCATGATTTAAAGCAGTTTTGGTGAATTAGAAACAAAAAAGTTTTTTTGCAAAAAAGTATGGTGCTAAGTGTAGATAGCTTCATGTTTTCATCCAAATACTGTATTGCGTGTAGCTTCCACATACTGCATCCCACAACATTACTTTTATGTTGGTTGTTATTTGGGCTGCTGAAGGCATGATTTAAAGCAGTTTTGGAGAATTAGAAACAAAAAAAGTTGTTTTGCAAAAAAGTATGGTGCTAAGTGTAGAAAGCTTCATGTTTTCATCCAAATACTGTATTGCTTGTAGCTTCCACATACTGCACCCCACAATATTACTTTTATGTTGGTTGTTATTTGGGCTGCTGAAGGCATGATTTAAAGCAGTTTTGGTGAATTAGAAACAAAAAAAGTTTTTTTGCAAAAAAGTATGGTGCTAGGTGTAGATAGCTTCATGTTTTCATCCAAATACTGTATTGCATGTAGCTTCCACATACTGCACCCCACAACATTACTTTTATGTTGGTTGTTATTTGGGCTGCTGAAGGCATGATTTAAAGCAGTTTTGGTGAATTAGAAACAAAAAAGTTTTTTTGCAAAAAAGTATGGTGCTAAGTGTAGATAGCTTCATTTTTTCATCCAAATACTGTATTGCGTGTAGCTTCCACATACTGCATCCCACAACATTACTTTTATGTTGGTTGTTATTTGGGCTGCTGAAGGCATGATTTAAAGCAGTTTTGGAGAATTAGAAACAAAAAAAGTTTTTTTGCAAAAAAGTATGGTGCTAAGTGTAGATAGCTTCATGTTTTCATCCAAATACTGTATTGCGTGTAGCTTCCACATACTGCATCCCACTACATTACTTTTATGTTGGTTGTTATTTGGGCTGCTGAAGGCATGATTTAAAGCAGTTTTGGTGAATTAGAAACAAAAAAAGTTTTTTTGCAAAAAAGTATGGTGCTAGGTGTAGAAAGCTTCATGTTTTCATCCAAATACTGTATTGCTTGCAGCTTCCACATACTGCACCCCACAACATTACTTTTATGTTGGTTGTTATTTGGGCTGCTGAAGGCATGATTTAAAGCAGTTTTGGAGAATTAGAAACAAAAAAAGTTTTTTTGCAAAAAAGTATGGTGCTAGGTGTAGAAAGCTTCATGTTTTCATCCAAATACTGTATTGCTTGTAGCTTCCACATACTGCACCCCACAACATTACTTTTATGTTGGTTGTTATTTGGGCTGCTGAAGGCATGATTTAAAGCAGTTTTGGTGAATTAGAAACAAAAAAAGTTTTTTTGCAAAAAAGTATGGTGCTAGGTGTAGAAAGCTTCATGTTTTCATCCAAATACTGTATTGCGTGTAGCTTCCACATACTGCATCCCACAACATTACTTTTATGTTGGTTGTTATTTGGGCTGCTGAAGGCATGATTTAAAGCAGTTTTGGAGAATTAGAGACAAAAAAAGTTTTTTTGCAAAAAAGTATGGTGCTAGGTGTAGAAAGCTTCATGTTTTCATCCAAATACTGTATTGCTTGTAGCTTCCACATACTGCACCCCACAACATTACTTTTATGTTGGTTGTTATTTGGGCTACTGAAGGCATGATTTAAAGCAGTTTTGGAGAATTAGAAACAAAAAAGTTTTTTTGCAAAAAAATATGGTGCTAGGTGTAGAAAGCTTCATGTTTTCATCCAAATACTGTATTGCTTGTAGCTTCCACATACTGCACCCCACAACATTACTTTTATGTTGGTTGTTATTTGGGCTGCTGAAGGCATGATTTAAAGCAGTTTTGGTGAATTAGAAACAAAAAAAGTTTTTTTGCAAAAAAGTATAGTGCTAAGTGTAGATAGCTTCATGTTTTCATCCAAATACTGTATTGCGTGTAGCTTCCACATACTGCACCCCACAACATTACTTTTATGTTGGTTGTTATTTGGGCTGCTGAAGGCATGATTTAAAGCAGTTTTGGTGAATTAGAAACAAAAAAGTTTTTTTGCAAAAAAGTATGGTGCTAAGTGTAGATAGCTTCATGTTTTCATCCAAATACTGTATTGCGTGTAGCTTCCACATACTGCATCCCACAACATTACTTTTATGTTGGTTGTTATTTGGGCTGCTGAAGGCATGATTTAAAGCAGTTTTGGAGAATTAGAAACAAAAAAAGTTTTTTTGCAAAAAAGTATGGTGCTAAGTGTAGATAGCTTCATGTTTTCATCCAAATACTGTATTGCGTGTAGCTTCCACATACTGCATCCCACTACATTACTTTTATGTTGGTTGTTATTTGGGCTGCTGAAGGCATGATTTAAAGCAGTTTTGGAGAATTAGAAACAAAAAAAGTTTTTTTGCAAAAAACTATGGTGCTAGGTGTAGAAAGCTTCATGTTTTCATCCAAATACTGTATTGCTTGTAGCTTCCACATACTGCACCCCACAATATTACTTTTATGTTGGTTGTTATTTGGGCTGCTGAAGGCATGATTTAAAGCAGTTTTGGTGAATTAGAAACAAAAAAAGTTTTTTTGCAAAAAAGTATGGTGCTAGGTGTAGATAGCTTCATGTTTTCATCCAAATACTGTATTGCATGTAGCTTCCACATACTGCACCCCACAACATTACTTTTATGTTGGTTGTTATTTGGGCTGCTGAAGGCATGATTTAAAGCAGTTTTGGTGAATTAGAAACAAAAAAGTTTTTTTGCAAAAAAGTATGGTGCTAAGTGTAGATAGCTTCATTTTTTCATCCAAATACTGTATTGCGTGTAGCTTCCACATACTGCATCCCACAACATTACTTTTATGTTGGTTGTTATTTGGGCTGCTGAAGGCATGATTTAAAGCAGTTTTGGAGAATTAGAAACAAAAAAAGTTTTTTTGCAAAAAAGTATGGTGCTAAGTGTAGATAGCTTCATGTTTTCATCCAAATACTGTATTGCGTGTAGCTTCCACATACTGCATCCCACTACATTACTTTTATGTTGGTTGTTATTTGGGCTGCTGAAGGCATGATTTAAAGCAGTTTTGGTGAATTAGAAACAAAAAAAGTTTTTTTGCAAAAAAGTATGGTGCTAGGTGTAGAAAGCTTCATGTTTTCATCCAAATACTGTATTGCTTGCAGCTTCCACATACTGCACCCCACAACATTACTTTTATGTTGGTTGTTATTTGGGCTGCTGAAGGCATGATTTAAAGCAGTTTTGGAGAATTAGAAACAAAAAAAGTTTTTTTGCAAAAAAGTATGGTGCTAGGTGTAGATAGCTTCATGTTTTCATCCAAATACTGTATTGCTTGTAGCTTCCACATACTGCACCCCACAACATTACTTTTATGTTGGTTGTTATTTGGGCTGCTGAAGGCATGATTTAAAGCAGTTTTGGAGAATTAGAAACAAAAAAAGTTTTTTTGCAAAAAAGTATGGTGCTAGGTGTAGAAAGCTTCATGTTTTCATCCAAATACTGTATTGCTTGTAGCTTCCACATACTGCACCCCACAACATTACTTTTATGTTGGTTGTTATTTGGGCTGCTGAAGGCATGATTTAAAGCAGTTTTGGTGAATTAGAAACAAAAAAACTTTTTTTGCAAAAAAGTATGGTGCTAAGTGTAGATAGCTTCATGTTTTCATCCAAATACTGTATTGCGTGTAGCTTCCACATACTGCACCCCACAACATTACTTTTATGTTGGTTGTTATTTGGGCTGCTGAAGGCATGATTTAAAGCAGTTTTGGAGAATTAGAAACAAAAAAAGTTTTTTTGCAAAAAAGTATGGTGCTAGGTGTAGAAAGCTTCATGTTGTCATCCAAATACTGTATTGCTTGTAGCTTCCACATACTGCACCCCACAACATTACTTTTATGTTGGTTGTTATTTGGGCTGCTGAAGGCATGATTTAAAGCAGTTTTGGTGAATTAGAAACAAAAAAAGTTTTTTTGCAAAAAAGTATGGTGCTAAGTGTAGATAGCTTCATGTTTTCATCCAAATACTGTATTGCGTGTAGCTTCCACATACTGCATCCCACAACATTACTTTTATGTTGGTTGTTATTTGGCCTGCTGAAGGCATGATTTAAAGCAGTTTTGGAGAATTAGAAACAAAAAAAGTTTTTTTGCAAAAAAGTATGGTGCTAGGTGTAGAAAGCTTCATGTTTTCATCCAAATACTGTATTGCTTGTAGCTTCCACATACTGCACCCCACAACATTACTTTTATGTTGGTTGTTATTTGGGCTGCTGAAGGCATGATTTAAAGCAGTTTTGGTGAATTAGAAACAAAAAGAGTTTTTTTGCAAAAAAGTATGGTGCTAAGTGTAGATAGCTTCATGTTTTCATCCAAATACTGTATTGCTTGTAGCTTCCACATACTGCACCCCACAACATTACTTTTATGTTGGTTGTTATTTGGGCTGCTGAAGGCATGATTTAAAGCAGTTTTGGTGAATTAGAAACAAAAAAAGTTTTTTTGCAAAAAAGTATGGTGCTAGGTGTAGAAACTTCATGTTTTCATCCAAATACTGTATTGCTTGTAGCTTCCACATACTGCACCCCACAACATTACTTTTATGTTGGTTGTTATTTGGGCTGCTGAAGGCATCATTTAAAGCAGTTTTGGTGAATTAGAAACAAAAAAAGTTTTTTTGCAAAAAAGTATGGTGCTAGGTGTAGAAACTTCATGTTTTCATCCAAATACTGTATTGCTTGTAGCTTCCACATACTGCACCCCACAACATTACTTTTATGTTGGTTGTTATTTGGGCTGCTGAAGGCATCATTTAAAGCAGTTTTGGTGAATTAGAAACAAAAAAAGTTTTTTTGCAAAAAAGTATGGTGCTAAGTGTAGATAGCTTCATGTTTTCATCCAAATACTGTATTTCTTGTAGCTTCCACATACTGCAACCCACAACATTACTTTTATGTTGGTTGTTATTTGGGCTGCTGAAGGCATGATTTAAAGCAGTTTTGGAGAATTAGAAACAAAAAAGTTTTTTTGCAAAAAAATATGGTGCTAGGTGTAGAAAGCTTCATGTTTTCATCCAAATACTGTATTGCTTGTAGCTTCCACATACTGCACCCCACAACATTACTTTTATGTTGGTTGTTATTTGGGCTGCTGAAGGCATGATTTAAAGCAGTTTTGGTGAATTAGAAACAAAAAAAGTTTTTTTGCAAAAAAGTATAGTGCTAAGTGTAGATAGCTTCATGTTTTCATCCAAATACTGTATTGCTTGTAGCTTCCACATACTGCACCCCACAACATTACTTTTATGTTGGTTGTTATTTGGGCTACTGAAGGCATGATTTAAAGCAGTTTTGGAGAATTAGAAACAAAAAAGTTTTTTTGCAAAAAAATATGGTGCTAGGTGTAGAAAGCTTCATGTTTTCATCCAAATACTGTATTGCTTGTAGCTTCCACATACTGCACCCCACAACATTACTTTTATGTTGGTTGTTATTTGGGCTGCTGAAGGCATGATTTAAAGCAGTTTTGGTGAATTAGAAACAAAAAAAGTTTTTTTGCAAAAAAGTATAGTGCTAAGTGTAGATAGCTTCATGTTTTCATCCAAATACTGTATTGCGTGTAGCTTCCACATACTGCACCACACAACATTACTTTTATGTTGGTTGTTATTTGGGCTGCTGAAGGCATGATTTAAAGCAGTTTTGGTGAATTAGAAACAAAAAAGTTTTTTTGCAAAAAAGTATGGTGCTAAGTGTAGATAGCTTCATGTTTTCATCCAAATACTGTATTGCGTGTAGCTTCCACATACTGCATCCCACAACATTACTTTTATGTTGGTTGTTATTTGGGCTGCTGAAGGCATGATTTAAAGCAGTTTTGGAGAATTAGAAACAAAAAAAGTTTTTTTGCAAAAAAGTATGGTGCTAAGTGTAGATAGCTTCATGTTTTCATCCAAATACTGTATTGCGTGTAGCTTCCACATACTGCATCCCACTACATTACTTTTATGTTGGTTGTTATTTGGGCTGCTGAAGGCATGATTTAAAGCAGTTTTGGAGAATTAGAAACAAAAAAAGTTTTTTTGCAAAAAACTATGGTGCTAGGTGTAGAAAGCTTCATGTTTTCATCCAAATACTGTATTGCTTGTAGCTTCCACATACTGCACCCCACAATATTACTTTTATGTTGGTTGTTATTTGGGCTGCTGAAGGCATGATTTAAAGCAGTTTTGGTGAATTAGAAACAAAAAAAGTTTTTTTGCAAAAAAGTATGGTGCTAGGTGTAGATAGCTTCATGTTTTCATCCAAATACTGTATTGCATGTAGCTTCCACATACTGCACCCCACAACATTACTTTTATGTTGGTTGTTATTTGGGCTGCTGAAGGCATGATTTAAAGCAGTTTTGGTGAATTAGAAACAAAAAAGTTTTTTTGCAAAAAAGTATGGTGCTAAGTGTAGATAGCTTCATTTTTTCATCCAAATACTGTATTGCGTGTAGCTTCCACATACTGCATCCCACAACATTACTTTTATGTTGGTTGTTATTTGGGCTGCTGAAGGCATGATTTAAAGCAGTTTTGGAGAATTAGAAACAAAAAAAGTTTTTTTGCAAAAAAGTATGGTGCTAAGTGTAGATAGCTTCATGTTTTCATCCAAATACTGTATTGCGTGTAGCTTCCACATACTGCATCCCACTACATTACTTTTATGTTGGTTGTTATTTGGGCTGCTGAAGGCATGATTTAAAGCAGTTTTGGTGAATTAGAAACAAAAAAAGTTTTTTTGCAAAAAAGTATGGTGCTAGGTGTAGAAAGCTTCATGTTTTCATCCAAATACTGTATTGCTTGCAGCTTCCACATACTGCACCCCACAACATTACTTTTATGTTGGTTGTTATTTGGGCTGCTGAAGGCATGATTTAAAGCAGTTTTGGAGAATTAGAAACAAAAAAAGTTTTTTTGCAAAAAAGTATGGTGCTAGGTGTAGATAGCTTCATGTTTTCATCCAAATACTGTATTGCTTGTAGCTTCCACATACTGCACCCCACAACATTACTTTTATGTTGGTTGTTATTTGGGCTGCTGAAGGCATGATTTAAAGCAGTTTTGGAGAATTAGAAACAAAAAAAGTTTTTTTGCAAAAAAGTATGGTGCTAGGTGTAGAAAGCTTCATGTTTTCATCCAAATACTGTATTGCTTGTAGCTTCCACATACTGCACCCCACAACATTACTTTTATGTTGGTTGTTATTTGGGCTGCTGAAGGCATGATTTAAAGCAGTTTTGGTGAATTAGAAACAAAAAAACTTTTTTTGCAAAAAAGTATGGTGCTAAGTGTAGATAGCTTCATGTTTTCATCCAAATACTGTATTGCGTGTAGCTTCCACATACTGCACCCCACAACATTACTTTTATGTTGGTTGTTATTTGGGCTGCTGAAGGCATGATTTAAAGCAGTTTTGGAGAATTAGAAACAAAAAAAGTTTTTTTGCAAAAAAGTATGGTGCTAGGTGTAGAAAGCTTCATGTTGTCATCCAAATACTGTATTGCTTGTAGCTTCCACATACTGCACCCCACAACATTACTTTTATGTTGGTTGTTATTTGGGCTGCTGAAGGCATGATTTAAAGCAGTTTTGGTGAATTAGAAACAAAAAAAGTTTTTTTGCAAAAAAGTATGGTGCTAAGTGTAGATAGCTTCATGTTTTCATCCAAATACTGTATTGCGTGTAGCTTCCACATACTGCATCCCACAACATTACTTTTATGTTGGTTGTTATTTGGCCTGCTGAAGGCATGATTTAAAGCAGTTTTGGAGAATTAGAAACAAAAAAAGTTTTTTTGCAAAAAAGTATGGTGCTAGGTGTAGAAAGCTTCATGTTTTCATCCAAATACTGTATTGCTTGTAGCTTCCACATACTGCACCCCACAACATTACTTTTATGTTGGTTGTTATTTGGGCTGCTGAAGGCATGATTTAAAGCAGTTTTGGTGAATTAGAAACAAAAAGAGTTTTTTTGCAAAAAAGTATGGTGCTAAGTGTAGATAGCTTCATGTTTTCATCCAAATACTGTATTGCTTGTAGCTTCCACATACTGCACCCCACAACATTACTTTTATGTTGGTTGTTATTTGGGCTGCTGAAGGCATGATTTAAAGCAGTTTTGGTGAATTAGAAACAAAAAAAGTTTTTTTGCAAAAAAGTATGGTGCTAGGTGTAGAAACTTCATGTTTTCATCCAAATACTGTATTGCTTGTAGCTTCCACATACTGCACCCCACAACATTACTTTTATGTTGGTTGTTATTTGGGCTGCTGAAGGCATCATTTAAAGCAGTTTTGGTGAATTAGAAACAAAAAAAGTTTTTTTGCAAAAAAGTATGGTGCTAAGTGTAGATAGCTTCATGTTTTCATCCAAATACTGTATTTCTTGTAGCTTCCACATACTGCAACCCACAACATTACTTTTATGTTGGTTGTTATTTGGGCTGCTGAAGGCATGATTTAAAGCAGTTTTGGAGAATTAGAAACAAAAAAGTTTTTTTGCAAAAAAATATGGTGCTAGGTGTAGAAAGCTTCATGTTTTCATCCAAATACTGTATTGCTTGTAGCTTCCACATACTGCACCCCACAACATTACTTTTATGTTGGTTGTTATTTGGGCTGCTGAAGGCATGATTTAAAGCAGTTTTGGTGAATTAGAAACAAAAAAAGTTTTTTTGCAAAAAAGTATAGTGCTAAGTGTAGATAGCTTCATGTTTTCATCCAAATACTGTATTGCTTGTAGCTTCCACATACTGCACCCCACAACATTACTTTTATGTTGGTTGTTATTTGGGCTACTGAAGGCATGATTTAAAGCAGTTTTGGAGAATTAGAAACAAAAAAGTTTTTTTGCAAAAAAATATGGTGCTAGGTGTAGAAAGCTTCATGTTTTCATCCAAATACTGTATTGCTTGTAGCTTCCACATACTGCACCCCACAACATTACTTTTATGTTGGTTGTTATTTGGGCTGCTGAAGGCATGATTTAAAGCAGTTTTGGTGAATTAGAAACAAAAAAAGTTTTTTTGCAAAAAAGTATAGTGCTAAGTGTAGATAGCTTCATGTTTTCATCCAAATACTGTATTGCGTGTAGCTTCCACATACTGCACCACACAACATTACTTTTATGTTGGTTGTTATTTGGGCTGCTGAAGGCATGATTTAAAGCAGTTTTGGTGAATTAGAAACAAAAAAGTTTTTTTGCAAAAAAGTATGGTGCTAAGTGTAGATAGCTTCATGTTTTCATCCAAATACTGTATTGCGTGTAGCTTCCACATACTGCATCCCACAACATTACTTTTATGTTGGTTGTTATTTGGGCTGCTGAAGGCATGATTTAAAGCAGTTTTGGAGAATTAGAAACAAAAAAAGTTTTTTTGCAAAAAAGTATGGTGCTAAGTGTAGATAGCTTCATGTTTTCATCCAAATACTGTATTGCGTGTAGCTTCCACATACTGCATCCCACTACATTACTTTTATGTTGGTTGTTATTTGGGCTGCTGAAGGCATGATTTAAAGCAGTTTTGGAGAATTAGAAACAAAAAAAGTTTTTTTGCAAAAAACTATGGTGCTAGGTGTAGAAAGCTTCATGTTTTCATCCAAATACTGTATTGCTTGTAGCTTCCACATACTGCACCCCACAATATTACTTTTATGTTGGTTGTTATTTGGGCTGCTGAAGGCATGATTTAAAGCAGTTTTGGTGAATTAGAAACAAAAAAAGTTTTTTTGCAAAAAAGTACGGTGCTAGGTGTAGATAGCTTCATGTTTTCATCCAAATACTGTATTGCATGTAGCTTCCACATACTGCACCCCACAACATTACTTTTATGTTGGTTGTTATTTGGGCTGCTGAAGGCATGATTTAAAGCAGTTTTGGTGAATTAGAAACAAAAAAGTTTTTTTGCAAAAAAGTATGGTGCTAAGTGTAGATAGCTTCATTTTTTCATCCAAATACTGTATTGCGTGTAGCTTCCACATACTGCATCCCACAACATTACTTTTATGTTGGTTGTTATTTGGGCTGCTGAAGGCATGATTTAAAGCAGTTTTGGAGAATTAGAAACAAAAAAAGTTTTTTTGCAAAAAAGTATGGTGCTAAGTGTAGATAGCTTCATGTTTTCATCCAAATACTGTATTGCGTGTAGCTTCCACATACTGCATCCCACTACATTACTTTTATGTTGGTTGTTATTTGGGCTGCTGAAGGCATGATTTAAAGCAGTTTTGGTGAATTAGAAACAAAAAAAGTTTTTTTGCAAAAAAGTATGGTGCTAGGTGTAGAAAGCTTCATGTTTTCATCCAAATACTGTATTGCTTGCAGCTTCCACATACTGCACCCCACAACATTACTTTTATGTTGGTTGTTATTTGGGCTGCTGAAGGCATGATTTAAAGCAGTTTTGGAGAATTAGAAACAAAAAAAGTTTTTTTGCAAAAAAGTATGGTGCTAGGTGTAGATAGCTTCATGTTTTCATCCAAATACTGTATTGCTTGTAGCTTCCACATACTGCACCCCACAACATTACTTTTATGTTGGTTGTTATTTGGGCTGCTGAAGGCATGATTTAAAGCAGTTTTGGTGAATTAGAAACAAAAAAGTTTTTTTGCAAAAAAGTATGGTGCTAAGTGTAGATAGCTTCATGTTTTCATCCAAATACTGTATTGCGTGTAGCTTCCACATACTGCATCCCACAACATTACTTTTATGTTGGTTGTTATTTGGGCTGCTGAAGGCATGATTTAAAGCAGTTTTGGAGAATTAGAAACAAAAAAAGTTTTTTTGCAAAAAAGTATGGTGCTAAGTGTAGATAGCTTCATGTTTTCATCCAAATACTGTATTGCGTGTAGCTTCCACATACTGCATCCCACTACATTACTTTTATGTTGGTTGTTATTTGGGCTGCTGAAGGCATGATTTAAAGCAGTTTTGGAGAATTAGAAACAAAAAAAGTTTTTTTGCAAAAAACTATGGTGCTAGGTGTAGAAAGCTTCATGTTTTCATCCAAATACTGTATTGCTTGTAGCTTCCACATACTGCACCCCACAATATTACTTTTATGTTGGTTGTTATTTGGGCTGCTGAAGGCATGATTTAAAGCAGTTTTGGTGAATTAGAAACAAAAAAAGTTTTTTTGCAAAAAAGTATGGTGCTAGGTGTAGATAGCTTCATGTTTTCATCCAAATACTGTATTGCATGTAGCTTCCACATACTGCACCCCACAACATTACTTTTATGTTGGTTGTTATTTGGGCTGCTGAAGGCATGATTTAAAGCAGTTTTGGTGAATTAGAAACAAAAAAGTTTTTTTGCAAAAAAGTATGGTGCTAAGTGTAGATAGCTTCATTTTTTCATCCAAATACTGTATTGCGTGTAGCTTCCACATACTGCATCCCACAACATTACTTTTATGTTGGTTGTTATTTGGGCTGCTGAAGGCATGATTTAAAGCAGTTTTGGAGAATTAGAAACAAAAAAAGTTTTTTTGCAAAAAAGTATGGTGCTAAGTGTAGATAGCTTCATGTTTTCATCCAAATACTGTATTGCGTGTAGCTTCCACATACTGCATCCCACTACATTACTTTTATGTTGGTTGTTATTTGGGCTGCTGAAGGCATGATTTAAAGCAGTTTTGGTGAATTAGAAACAAAAAAAGTTTTTTTGCAAAAAAGTATGGTGCTAGGTGTAGAAAGCTTCATGTTTTCATCCAAATACTGTATTGCTTGCAGCTTCCACATACTGCACCCCACAACATTACTTTTATGTTGGTTGTTATTTGGGCTGCTGAAGGCATGATTTAAAGCAGTTTTGGAGAATTAGAAACAAAAAAAGTTTTTTTGCAAAAAAGTATGGTGCTAGGTGTAGATAGCTTCATGTTTTCATCCAAATACTGTATTGCTTGTAGCTTCCACATACTGCACCCCACAACATTACTTTTATGTTGGTTGTTATTTGGGCTGCTGAAGGCATGATTTAAAGCAGTTTTGGAGAATTAGAAACAAAAAAAGTTTTTTTGCAAAAAAGTATGGTGCTAGGTGTAGAAAGCTTCATGTTTTCATCCAAATACTGTATTGCTTGTAGCTTCCACATACTGCACCCCACAACATTACTTTTATGTTGGTTGTTATTTGGGCTGCTGAAGGCATGATTTAAAGCAGTTTTGGTGAATTAGAAACAAAAAAGTTTTTTTGCAAAAAAGTATGGTGCTAAGTGTAGATAGCTTCATTTTTTCATCCAAATACTGTATTGCGTGTAGCTTCCACATACTGCATCCCACAACATTACTTTTATGTTGGTTGTTATTTGGGCTGCTGAAGGCATGATTTAAAGCAGTTTTGGAGAATTAGAAACAAAAAAAGTTTTTTTGCAAAAAAGTATGGTGCTAAGTGTAGATAGCTTCATGTTTTCATCCAAATACTGTATTGCGTGTAGCTTCCACATACTGCATCCCACTACATTACTTTTATGTTGGTTGTTATTTGGGCTGCTGAAGGCATGATTTAAAGCAGTTTTGGTGAATTAGAAACAAAAAAAGTTTTTTTGCAAAAAAGTATGGTGCTAGGTGTAGAAAGCTTCATGTTTTCATCCAAATACTGTATTGCTTGCAGCTTCCACATACTGCACCCCACAACATTACTTTTATGTTGGTTGTTATTTGGGCTGCTGAAGGCATGATTTAAAGCAGTTTTGGAGAATTAGAAACAAAAAAAGTTTTTTTGCAAAAAAGTATGGTGCTAGGTGTAGATAGCTTCATGTTTTCATCCAAATACTGTATTGCTTGTAGCTTCCACATACTGCACCCCACAACATTACTTTTATGTTGGTTGTTATTTGGGCTGCTGAAGGCATGATTTAAAGCAGTTTTGGAGAATTAGAAACAAAAAAAGTTTTTTTGCAAAAAAGTATGGTGCTAGGTGTAGAAAGCTTCATGTTTTCATCCAAATACTGTATTGCTTGTAGCTTCCACATACTGCACCCCACAACATTACTTTTATGTTGGTTGTTATTTGGGCTGCTGAAGGCATGATTTAAAGCAGTTTTGGTGAATTAGAAACAAAAAAAGTTTTTTTGCAAAAAAGTATGGTGCTAGGTGTAGATAGCTTCATGTTTTCATCCAAATACTGTATTGCTTGTAGCTTCCACATACTGCACCCCACAACATTACTTTTATGTTGGTTGTTATTTGGGCTGCTGAAGGCATGATTTAAAGCAGTTTTGGTGAATTAGAAACAAAAAAGTTTTTTTGCAAAAAAGTATGGTGCTAAGTGTAGATAGCTTCATGTTTTCATCCAAATACTGTATTGCGTGTAGCTTCCACATACTGCATCCCACAACATTACTTTTATGTTGGTTGTTATTTGGGCTGCTGAAGGCATGATTTAAAGCAGTTTTGGAGAATTAGAAACAAAAAAAGTTTTTTTGCAAAAAAGTATGGTGCTAAGTGTAGATAGCTTCATGTTTTCATCCAAATACTGTATTGCGTGTAGCTTCCACATACTGCATCCCACTACATTACTTTTATGTTGGTTGTTATTTGGGCTGCTGAAGGCATGATTTAAAGCAGTTTTGGAGAATTAGAAACAAAAAAAGTTTTTTTGCAAAAAACTATGGTGCTAGGTGTAGAAAGCTTCATGTTTTCATCCAAATACTGTATTGCTTGTAGCTTCCACATACTGCACCCCACAATATTACTTTTATGTTGGTTGTTATTTGGGCTGCTGAAGGCATGATTTAAAGCAGTTTTGGTGAATTAGAAACAAAAAAAGTTTTTTTGCAAAAAAGTATGGTGCTAGGTGTAGATAGCTTCATGTTTTCATCCAAATACTGTATTGCATGTAGCTTCCACATACTGCACCCCACAACATTACTTTTATGTTGGTTGTTATTTGGGCTGCTGAAGGCATGATTTAAAGCAGTTTTGGTGAATTAGAAACAAAAAAGTTTTTTTGCAAAAAAGTATGGTGCTAAGTGTAGATAGCTTCATTTTTTCATCCAAATACTGTATTGCGTGTAGCTTCCACATACTGCATCCCACAACATTACTTTTATGTTGGTTGTTATTTGGGCTGCTGAAGGCATGATTTAAAGCAGTTTTGGAGAATTAGAAACAAAAAAAGTTTTTTTGCAAAAAAGTATGGTGCTAAGTGTAGATAGCTTCATGTTTTCATCCAAATACTGTATTGCGTGTAGCTTCCACATACTGCATCCCACTACATTACTTTTATGTTGGTTGTTATTTGGGCTGCTGAAGGCATGATTTAAAGCAGTTTTGGTGAATTAGAAACAAAAAAAGTTTTTTTGCAAAAAAGTATGGTGCTAGGTGTAGAAAGTTTCATGTTTTCATCCAAATACTGTATTGCTTGCAGCTTCCACATACTGCACCCCACAACATTACTTTTATGTTGGTTGTTATTTGGGCTGCTGAAGGCATGATTTAAAGCAGTTTTGGAGAATTAGAAACAAAAAAAGTTTTTTTGCAAAAAAGTATGGTGCTAGGTGTAGATAGCTTCATGTTTTCATCCAAATACTGTATTGCTTGTAGCTTCCACATACTGCACCCCACAACATTACTTTTATGTTGGTTGTTATTTGGGCTGCTGAAGGCATGATTTAAAGCAGTTTTGGAGAATTAGAAACAAAAAAAGTTTTTTTGCAAAAAAGTATGGTGCTAGGTGTAGAAAGCTTCATGTTTTCATCCAAATACTGTATTGCTTGTAGCTTCCACATACTGCACCCCACAACATTACTTTTATGTTGGTTGTTATTTGGGCTGCTGAAGGCATGATTTAAAGCAGTTTTGGTGAATTAGAAACAAAAAAACTTTTTTTGCAAAAAAGTATGGTGCTAAGTGTAGATAGCTTCATGTTTTCATCCAAATACTGTATTGCGTGTAGCTTCCACATACTGCACCCCACAACATTACTTTTATGTTGGTTGTTATTTGGGCTGCTGAAGGCATGATTTAAAGCAGTTTTGGAGAATTAGAAACAAAAAAAGTTTTTTTGCAAAAAAGTATGGTGCTAGGTGTAGAAAGCTTCATGTTTTCATCCAAATACTGTATTGCTTGTAGCTTCCACATACTGCATCCCACAACATTACTTTTATGTTGGTTGTTATTTGGGCTGCTGAAGGCATGATTTAAAGCAGTTTTGGTGAATTAGAAACAAAAAAACTTTTTTTGCAAAAAAGTATGGTGCTAGGTGTAGAAAGCTTCATGTTTTCATCCAAATACTGTATTGCTTGTAGCTTCCACATACTGCATCCCACAACATTACTTTTATGTTGGTTGTTATTTGGGCTGCTGAAGGCATGATTTAAAGCAGTTTTGGTGAATTAAAAACAAAAAAAGTTTTTTTGCAAAAAAGTATGGTGCTAAGTGTAGATAGCTTCATGTTTTCATCCAAATACTGTATTGCGTGTAGCTTCCACATACTGCATCCCACAACATTACTTTTATGTTGGTTGTTATTTGGGCTGCTGAAGGCATGATTTAAAGCAGTTTTGGAGAATTAGAAACAAAAAAAGTTTTTTTGCAAAAAAGTATGGTGCTAAGTGTAGATAGCTTCATGTTTTCATCCAAATACTGTATTGCGTGTAGCTTCCACATACTGCATCCCACAACATTACTTTTATGTTGGTTGTTATTTGGGCTGCTGAAGGCATGATTTAAAGCAGTTTTGGAGAATTAGAAACAAAAAAAGTTTTTTTGCAAAAAAGTATGGTGCTAGGTGTAGAAACTTCATGTTTTCATCCAAATACTGTATTGCTTGTAGCTTCCACATACTGCACCCCACAACATTACTTTTATGTTGGTTGTTATTTGGGCTGCTGAAGGCATGATTTAAAGCAGTTTTGGAGAATTAGAAACAAAAAAAGTTTTTTTGCAAAAAAGTATGGTGCTAGGTGTAGAAAGCTTCATGTTTTCATCCAAATACTGTATTGCTTGTAGCTTCCACATACTGCACCCCAGAACATTACTTTTATGTTGGTTGTTATTTGGGCTGCTGAAGGCATGATTTAAAGCAGTTTTGGAGAATTAGAAACAAAAAAAGTTTTTTTGCAAAAAAGTATGGTGCTAGGTGTAGAAACTTCATGTTTTCATCCAAATACTGTATTGCTTGTAGCTTCCACATACTGCACCCCACAACATTACTTTTATGTTGGTTGTTATTTGGGCTGCTGAAGGCATGATTTAAAGCAGTTTTGGAGAATTAGAAACAAAAAAAGTTTTTTTGCAAAAAAGTATGGTGCTAGGTGTAGAAAGCTTCATGTTTTCATCCAAATACTGTATTGCTTGTAGCTTCCACATACTGCACCCCACAACATTACTTTTATGTTGGTTGTTATTTGGGCTGCTGAAGGCATGATTTAAAGCAGTTTTGGTGAATTAGAAACAAAAAAAGTTTTTTTGCAAAAAAGTATGGTGCTAGGTGTAGAAACTTCATGTTTTCATCCAAATACTGTATTGCTTGTAGCTTCCACATACTGCACCCCACAACATTACTTTTATGTTGGTTGTTATTTGGGCTGCTGAAGGCATGATTTAAAGCAGTTTTGGAGAATTAGAAACAAAAAAAGTTTTTTTGCAAAAAAGTATGGTGCTAAGTGTAGATAGCTTCATGTTTTCATCCAAATACTGCATTGCGTGTAGCTTCCACATACTGCATCCCACAACATTACTTTTATGTTGGTTGTTATTTGGGCTACTGAAGGCATGATTTAAAGCAGTTTTGGAGAATTAGAAACAAAAAAAGTTTTTTTGCAAAAAAGTATGGTGCTAGGTGTAGAAAGCTTCATGTTTTCATCCAAATACTGTATTGCTTGTAGCTTCCACATACTGCATCCCACAACATTACTTTTATGTTGGTTGTTATTTGGGCTGCTGAAGGCATGATTTAAAGCAGTTTTGGAGAATTAGAAACAAAAAAAGTTTTTTTGCAAAAAAGTATGGTGCTAGGTGTAGAAACTTCATGTTTTCATCCAAATACTGTATTGCTTGTAGCTTCCACATACTGCACCCCACAACATTACTTTTATGTTGGTTGTTATTTGGGCTGCTGAAGGCATGATTTAAAGCAGTTTTGGTGAATTAGAAACAAAAAAAGTTTTTTTGCAAAAAAGTATGGTGCTAGGTGTAGAAACTTCATGTTTTCATCCAAATACTGTATTGCTTGTAGCTTCCACATACTGCACCCCACAACATTACTTTTATGTTGGTTGTTATTTGGGCTGCTGAAGGCATGATTTAAAGCAGTTTTGGAGAATTAGAAACAAAAAAAGTTTTTTTGCAAAAAAGTATGGTGCTAAGTGTAGATAGCTTCATGTTTTCATCCAAATACTGCATTGCGTGTAGCTTCCACATACTGCATCCCACAACATTACTTTTATGTTGGTTGTTATTTGGGCTACTGAAGGCATGATTTAAAGCAGTTTTGGAGAATTAGAAACAAAAAAAGTTTTTTTGCAAAAAAGTATGGTGCTAGGTGTAGAAAGCTTCATGTTTTCATCCAAATACTGTATTGCTTGTAGCTTCCACATACTGCACCCCACAACATTACTTTTATGTTGGTTGTTATTTGGGCTGCTGAAGGCATGATTTAAAGCAGTTTTGGTGAATTAGAAACAAAAAAAGTTTTTTGCAAAAAAGTATGGTGCTAAGTGTAGATAGCTTCATGTTTTCATCCAAATACTGTATTGCGTGTAGCTTCCACATACTGCATCCCACAACATTACTTTTATGTTGGTTGTTATTTGGGCTGCTGAAGGCATGATTTAAAGCAGTTTTGGAGAATTAGAAACAAAAAAAGTTTTTTTGCAAAAAAGTATGGTGCTAGGTGTAGAAAGCTTCATATTTTCATCCAAATACTGTATTGCTTGTAGCTTCCACATACTGCACCCCACAACATTACTTTTATGTTGGTTGTTATTTGGGCTGCTGAAGGCATGATTTAAAGCAGTTTTGGAGAATTAGAAACAAAAAAAGTTTTTTTGCAAAAAAGTATGGTGCTAGGTGTAGAAAGCTTCATGTTTTCATCCAAATACTGTATTGCGTGTAGCTTCCACATACTGCATCCCACAACATTACTTTTATGTTGGTTGTTATTTGGGCTGCTGAAGGCATGATTTAAAGCAGTTTTGGAGAATTAGAGACAAAAAAAGTTTTTTTGCAAAAAAGTATGGTGCTAGGTGTAGAAAGCTTCATGTTTTCATCCAAATACTGTATTGCTTGTAGCTTCCACATACTGCACCCCACAACATTACTTTTATGTTGGTTGTTATTTGGGCTACTGAAGGCATGATTTAAAGCAGTTTTGGAGAATTAGAAACAAAAAAGTTTTTTTGCAAAAAAATATGGTGCTAGGTGTAGAAAGCTTCATGTTTTCATCCAAATACTGTATTGCTTGTAGCTTCCACATACTGCACCCCACAACATTACTTTTATGTTGGTTGTTATTTGGGCTGCTGAAGGCATGATTTAAAGCAGTTTTGGTGAATTAGAAACAAAAAAAGTTTTTTTGCAAAAAAGTATAGTGCTAAGTGTAGATAGCTTCATGTTTTCATCCAAATACTGTATTGCGTGTAGCTTCCACATACTGCACCCCACAACATTACTTTTATGTTGGTTGTTATTTGGGCTGCTGAAGGCATGATTTAAAGCAGTTTTGGTGAATTAGAAACAAAAAAGTTTTTTTGCAAAAAAGTATGGTGCTAAGTGTAGATAGCTTCATGTTTTCATCCAAATACTGTATTGCGTGTAGCTTCCACATACTGCATCCCACAACATTACTTTTATGTTGGTTGTTATTTGGGCTGCTGAAGGCATGATTTAAAGCAGTTTTGGAGAATTAGAAACAAAAAAAGTTTTTTTGCAAAAAAGTATGGTGCTAAGTGTAGATAGCTTCATGTTTTCATCCAAATACTGTATTGCGTGTAGCTTCCACATACTGCATCCCACTACATTACTTTTATGTTGGTTGTTATTTGGGCTGCTGAAGGCATGATTTAAAGCAGTTTTGGTGAATTAGAAACAAAAAAAGTTTTTTTGCAAAAAAGTATGGTGCTAGGTGTAGAAAGCTTCATGTTTTCATCCAAATACTGTATTGCTTGCAGCTTCCACATACTGCATCCCACAACATTACTTTTATGTTGGTTGTTATTTGGGCTGCTGAAGGCATGATTTAAAGCAGTTTTGGTGAATTAGAAACAAAAAAAGTTTTTTTGCAAAAAAGTATGGTGCTAGGTGTAGAAAGCTTCATGTTTTCATCCAAATACTGTATTGCGTGTAGCTTCCACATACTGCATCCCACAACATTACTTTTATGTTGGTTGTTATTTGGGCTGCTGAAGGCATGATTTAAAGCAGTTTTGGAGAATTAGAGACAAAAAAAGTTTTTTTGCAAAAAAGTATGGTGCTAGGTGTAGAAAGCTTCATGTTTTCATCCAAATACTGTATTGCTTGTAGCTTCCACATACTGCACCCCACAACATTACTTTTATGTTGGTTGTTATTTGGGCTACTGAAGGCATGATTTAAAGCAGTTTTGGAGAATTAGAAACAAAAAAGTTTTTTTGCAAAAAAATATGGTGCTAGGTGTAGAAAGCTTCATGTTTTCATCCAAATACTGTATTGCTTGTAGCTTCCACATACTGCACCCCACAACATTACTTTTATGTTGGTTGTTATTTGGGCTGCTGAAGGCATGATTTAAAGCAGTTTTGGTGAATTAGAAACAAAAAAAGTTTTTTTGCAAAAAAGTATAGTGCTAAGTGTAGATAGCTTCATGTTTTCATCCAAATACTGTATTGCGTGTAGCTTCCACATACTGCACCCCACAACATTACTTTTATGTTGGTTGTTATTTGGGCTGCTGAAGGCATGATTTAAAGCAGTTTTGGTGAATTAGAAACAAAAAAGTTTTTTTGCAAAAAAGTATGGTGCTAAGTGTAGATAGCTTCATGTTTTCATCCAAATACTGTATTGCGTGTAGCTTCCACATACTGCATCCCACAACATTACTTTTATGTTGGTTGTTATTTGGGCTGCTGAAGGCATGATTTAAAGCAGTTTTGGAGAATTAGAAACAAAAAAAGTTTTTTTGCAAAAAAGTATGGTGCTAAGTGTAGATAGCTTCATGTTTTCATCCAAATACTGTATTGCGTGTAGCTTCCACATACTGCATCCCACTACATTACTTTTATGTTGGTTGTTATTTGGGCTGCTGAAGGCATGATTTAAAGCAGTTTTGGTGAATTAGAAACAAAAAAAGTTTTTTTGCAAAAAAGTATGGTGCTAGGTGTAGAAAGCTTCATGTTTTCATCCAAATACTGTATTGCTTGCAGCTTCCACATACTGCACCCCACAACATTACTTTTATGTTGGTTGTTATTTGGGCTGCTGAAGGCATGATTTAAAGCAGTTTTGGAGAATTAGAAACAAAAAAAGTTTTTTTGCAAAAAAGTATGGTGCTAGGTGTAGATAGCTTCATGTTTTCATCCAAATACTGTATTGCTTGTAGCTTCCACATACTGCACCCCACAACATTACTTTTATGTTGGTTGTTATTTGGGCTGCTGAAGGCATGATTTAAAGCAGTTTTGGAGAATTAGAAACAAAAAAAGTTTTTTTGCAAAAAAGTATGGTGCTAGGTGTAGAAAGCTTCATGTTTTCATCCAAATACTGTATTGCTTGTAGCTTCCACATACTGCACCCCACAACATTACTTTTATGTTGGTTGTTATTTGGGCTGCTGAAGGCATGATTTAAAGCAGTTTTGGTGAATTAGAAACAAAAAAACTTTTTTTGCAAAAAAGTATGGTGCTAAGTGTAGATAGCTTCATGTTTTCATCCAAATACTGTATTGCGTGTAGCTTCCACATACTGCACCCCACAACATTACTTTTATGTTGGTTGTTATTTGGGCTGCTGAAGGCATGATTTAAAGCAGTTTTGGAGAATTAGAAACAAAAAAAGTTTTTTTGCAAAAAAGTATGGTGCTAGGTGTAGAAAGCTTCATGTTTTCATCCAAATACTGTATTGCTTGTAGCTTCCACATACTGCATCCCACAACATTACTTTTATGTTGGTTGTTATTTGGGCTGCTGAAGGCATGATTTAAAGCAGTTTTGGTGAATTAGAAACAAAAAAACTTTTTTTGCAAAAAAGTATGGTGCTAAGTGTAGATAGCTTCATGTTTTCATCCAAATACTGTATTGCGTGTAGCTTCCACATACTGCATCCCACAACATTACTTTTATGTTGGTTGTTATTTGGGCTGCTGAAGGCATGATTTAAAGCAGTTTTGGAGAATTAGAAACAAAAAAAGTTTTTTTGCAAAAAAGTATGGTGCTAGGTGTAGAAAGCTTCATGTTTTCATCCAAATACTGTATTGCTTGTAGCTTCCACATACTGCATCCCACAACATTACTTTTATGTTGGTTGTTATTTGGGCTGCTGAAGGCATGATTTAAAGCAGTTTTGGTGAATTAAAAACAAAAAAAGTTTTTTTGCAAAAAAGTATGGTGCTAAGTGTAGATAGCTTCATGTTTTCATCCAAATACTGTATTGCGTGTAGCTTCCACATACTGCATCCCACAACATTACTTTTATGTTGGTTGTTATTTGGGCTGCTGAAGGCATGATTTAAAGCAGTTTTGGAGAATTAGAAACAAAAAAAGTTTTTTTGCAAAAAAGTATGGTGCTAGGTGTAGAAAGCTTCATGTTTTCATCCAAATACTGTCTTGCTTGTAGCTTCCACATACTGCATCCCACAACATTACTTTTATGTTGGTTGTTATTTGGGCTGCTGAAGGCATGATTTAAAGCAGTTTTGGTGAATTAGAAAAAAAAAAAGTTTTTTTGCAAAAAAGTATGGTGCTAAGTGTAGATAGCTTCATGTTTTCATCCAAATACTGTATTGCGTGTAGCTTCCACATACTGCATCCCACAACATTACTTTTATGTTGGTTGTTATTTGGGCTGCTGAAGGCATGATTTAAAGCAGTTTTGGAGAATTAGAAACAAAAAAAGTTTTTTTGCAAAAAAGTATGGTGCTAAGTGTAGATAGCTTCATGTTTTCATCCAAATACTGTATTGCGTGTAGCTTCCACATACTGCATCCCACAACATTACTTTTATGTTGGTTGTTATTTGGGCTGCTGAAGGCATGATTTAAAGCAGTTTTGGAGAATTAGAAACAAAAAAAGTTTTTTTGCAAAAAAGTATGGTGCTAGGTGTAGAAACTTCATGTTTTCATCCAAATACTGTATTGCTTGTAGCTTCCACATACTGCACCCCACAACATTACTTTTATGTTGGTTGTTATTTGGGCTGCTGAAGGCATGATTTAAAGCAGTTTTGGAGAATTAGAAACAAAAAAAGTTTTTTTGCAAAAAAGTATGGTGCTAGGTGTAGAAAGCTTCATGTTTTCATCCAAATACTGTATTGCTTGTAGCTTCCACATACTGCACCCCAGAACATTACTTTTATGTTGGTTGTTATTTGGGCTGCTGAAGGCATGATTTAAAGCAGTTTTGGAGAATTAGAAACAAAAAAAGTTTTTTTGCAAAAAAGTATGGTGCTAGGTGTAGAAACTTCATGTTTTCATCCAAATACTGTATTGCTTGTAGCTTCCACATACTGCACCCCACAACATTACTTTTATGTTGGTTGTTATTTGGGCTGCTGAAGGCATGATTTAAAGCAGTTTTGGAGAATTAGAAACAAAAAAAGTTTTTTTGCAAAAAAGTATGGTGCTAGGTGTAGAAAGCTTCATGTTTTCATCCAAATACTGTATTGCTTGTAGCTTCCACATACTGCACCCCAGAACATTACTTTTATGTTGGTTGTTATTTGGGCTGCTGAAGGCATGATTTAAAGCAGTTTTGGAGAATTAGAAACAAAAAAAGTTTTTTTGCAAAAAAGTATGGTGCTAGGTGTAGAAACTTCATGTTTTCATCCAAATACTGTATTGCTTGTAGCTTCCACATACTGCACCCCACAACATTACTTTTATGTTGGTTGTTATTTGGGCTGCTGAAGGCATGATTTAAAGCAGTTTTGGAGAATTAGAAACAAAAAAAGTTTTTTTGCAAAAAAGTATGGTGCTAGGTGTAGAAAGCTTCATGTTTTCATCCAAATACTGTATTGCTTGTAGCTTCCACATACTGCACCCCACAACATTACTTTTATGTTGGTTGTTATTTGGGCTGCTGAAGGCATGATTTAAAGCAGTTTTGGTGAATTAGAAACAAAAAAAGTTTTTTTGCAAAAAAGTATGGTGCTAGGTGTAGAAACTTCATGTTTTCATCCAAATACTGTATTGCTTGTAGCTTCCACATACTGCACCCCACAACATTACTTTTATGTTGGTTGTTATTTGGGCTGCTGAAGGCATGATTTAAAGCAGTTTTGGAGAATTAGAAACAAAAAAAGTTTTTTTGCAAAAAAGTATGGTGCTAAGTGTAGATAGCTTCATGTTTTCATCCAAATACTGTATTTCTTGTAGCTTCCACATACTGCACCCCACAACATTACTTTTATGTTGGTTGTTATTTGGGCTGCTGAAGGCATGATTTAAAGCAGTTTTGGTGAATTAGAAACAAAAAAAGTTTTTTTGCAAAAAAGTATGGTGCTAAGTGTAGATAGCTTCATGTTTTCATCCAAATACTGTATTGCGTGTAGCTTCCACATACTGCATCCCACAACATTACTTTTATGTTGGTTGTTATTTGGGCTGCTGAAGGCATGATTTAAAGCAGTTTTGGAGAATTAGAAACAAAAAAAGTTTTTTTGCAAAAAAGTATGGTGCTAGGTGTAGAAAGCTTCATATTTTCATCCAAATACTGTATTGCTTGTAGCTTCCACATACTGCACCCCACAACATTACTTTTATGTTGGTTGTTATTTGGGCTGCTGAAGGCATGATTTAAAGCAGTTTTGGAGAATTAGAAACAAAAAAAGTTTTTTTGCAAAAAAGTATGGTGCTAGGTGTAGAAAGCTTCATGTTTTCATCCAAATACTGTATTGCTTGTAGCTTCCACATACTGCATCCCACAACATTACTTTTATGTTGGTTGTTATTTGGGCTGCTGAAGGCATGATTTAAAGCAGTTTTGGTGAATTAGAAACAAAAAAACTTTTTTTGCAAAAAAGTATGGTGCTAAGTGTAGATAGCTTCATGTTTTCATCCAAATACTGTATTGCGTGTAGCTTCCACATACTGCATCCCACAACATTACTTTTATGTTGGTTGTTATTTGGGCTGCTGAAGGCATGATTTAAAGCAGTTTTGGAGAATTAGAAACAAAAAAAGTTTTTTTGCAAAAAAGTATGGTGCTAGGTGTAGATAGCTTCATGTTTTCATCCAAATACTGTATTGCGTGTAGCTTCCACATACTGCATCCCACAACATTACTTTTATGTTGGTTGTTATTTGGGCTGCTGAAGGCATGATTTAAAGCAGTTTTGGAGAATTAGAAACAAAAAAAGTTTTTTTGCAAAAAAGTATGGTGCTAGGTGTAGAAACTTCATGTTTTCATCCAAATACTGTATTGCTTGTAGCTTCCACATACTGCACCCCACAACATTACTTTTATGTTGGTTGTTATTTGGGCTGCTGAAGGCATGATTTAAAGCAGTTTTGGAGAATTAGAAACAAAAAAAGTTTTTTTGCAAAAAAGTATGGTGCTAAGTGTAGATAGCTTCATGTTTTCATCCAAATACTGTATTTCTTGTAGCTTCCACATACTGCAACCCACAACATTACTTTTATGTTGGTTGTTATTTGGGCTGCTGAAGGCATGATTTAAAGCAGTTTTGGTGAATTAAAAACAAAAAAAGTTTTTTTGCAAAAAAGTATGGTGCTAAGTGTAGATAGCTTCATGTTTTCATCCAAATACTGTATTGCGTGTAGCTTCCACATACTTTTCAAATATTTTTTATTACAGTTTTATAAAATACAAAACAAAAGTAAATGTAATTATAACATCAAACAGATGAGACTGTCAAACAGTATCGCACATACAATATACAGTGTACAATAATAATTCAAATTGAAACCATAGAATTGGGAAATAGTAGTTACAACAATTATCACTCGAAAGAGAGAAAAAAAAAAACAAGGGGGGAAAAAACAGGAGGGTAAAATGGAAATGGAAATTATTAAAATCTTCAATCCGGAAGTCTCTGTCTTCACTTTAACCAAAGTTATCTCGCCATATAAAAAAAATACATATGGATGAAAGATTAAGAAGAAGCGTGCAGAAATGTAAAATTAAAAAAATAATAATTTAAAGGAACAAAAAAGATAAACTAAAGTAAAAATTTCTTTCTAATTTTCTCTTCCCAGGTGTCCCAAAAAAATAAAAGTTGTGTTTTAAAAGCTGAGGGTGGCCTAATGGAAGATTCATAAGATTTATTCTCCAAAGTCATATACAAGATTTCTTTTATAGTCGGAACAACTCCTGTTTTCCAATACTTAGGGATAAGGATAGTAGCTGCAATCAGCAAATGCCCTATGATGATCTTATCTATTTTAGGCAAATCAGACGGAAAATGTTTAAAAATACATAGTTCTGGCCCAAGTACCTCAATCTCGCTATTTATAAGCCTAATTATTGGTAATAAAGAGTCCCACATAGGTTTAATTAATGGACAATCCCAAAAAATATGAAGGAGATTACCTGGGCCATTACAGCCTCTCCAACATTTAAAACTTGTAGTCGTCTTCATGCGATAAAGCCTTTCCGGGGTCAGGTACCATCTGTATATTATCTTAAAATGATTTTCAAAATGTTGTGCGCATTGTGTTATGCCCCTTAGTCCCGAGAACACATCATTCCAGACAGCTAGATCGTATGTTTTACCTAATTCCTCTTCCCAGGCCGATAAAAATTTAAGTTTTTCTGAAACCTTCGAGGAGAGGGAAGAGTAACACAATGAGATAGTACCTGTCAGGTCCGGGGCATTAATATAAACTGTCTCTATATCAGTCAAAGCTAAATGAGACTGATCCACATCAAAATCAGATATATTAAATCGTTCTTGAATAATTTGAAGAATGAAGTCATAATCACATTGCCTGTCAGCATCTAAATTATATTTTTTTTGTAATTTTGTAAATGATAGAGCCGAATTATTCTTAAAGAAATCATTAATAGAAAAAATATGTTTGCCATTCCAGTAATCTATATCTAGGTCTGGAAGAACATATCTCAAGGAACCAAGTGACATCGCCCTGGACCAAGTAATAGATCCTGGTAGTTTATTAAATAATCTATCCCAAGAGAGTATAGCCAATTTAGTTGAGGGGTACATTTTTGTAAACCTGGGCCGATTAGAATGTGAAACCCATAAAACATCTTTTATACAAAAAGGTTTTAGTTTATTAATTTCCATAATCAGCCATCTAGGCCAATCCCTGTCCAAATTAAATTTGAAAGCGCTAGACGCATTCGATGCATAATAATAATTCCTAAAATCTGGCACCCCCAATCCGAAATTGTCTCTAGAATTAGTCAAAGTGGTAAATTTGACTCTGCTAGGCTTCTTCCTCCATATAAACTTTATGAGGGCAGAACGCACCGAATCAAAAAAAGAAATAGGCACACTTAAAGGTATGGCTCTTAAAAAATACAAAATCTTAGGGAGAATAACCATCTTAATGGAGTGTATTCTACCCAACCATGAAATCTCAAGATTGTCCCACCTCTCAAGATCCAGTAGCAAAGAGGGCCAAAAAGTCTTTAAATTGTAAGCATACATATGTTTTAAATTTTTACATAAATTAATGCCTAAATAGGAAATAAAGCTCTTCCTCCAGTCAAAGTCATACGATCTTTTAAGAGCAGTCAAATCATTCCTCTTTATATGGAATGGTAATGCCTGTGTTTTGCTATCATTAATTTTATAAAAGGACACTTCACGAAATTCTCTAAGAAGAGAAAATAAATGACCCATAGAAGTAGCTGGATCACTTAACGTAAGAATTACATCGTCTGCAAATAAACCCAATTTGTGAGTATCTCCATCTATTGTAACACCCTGAATATTACTATCAACTCTTATTGCCTCAGCCAAAGGCTCAATAGCTAAAGCAAAAAGTAAAGGTGACAAAGGGCAACCCTGCCTAGTCCCATTGGATAACGAGAATGAGTCGGACAAAACTCCAGAGGCCAGCACTTTTGCAGTAGGCTTCTGATACAAAGCAAAAATAGCTTTTCTCAAAGCAGCTGGGAACCCAAACCGAATCAAAACATCTTCCAAATATCCCCAATGAACCCTATCAAATGCCTTTTCAGCATCGAGTGATAAAAATAAAGAGGGGTGTTTAGATTTTTGAATATATGAGATCAAATTAATAAAACGTCTCGTATTGTCTGTTGCTTGACGTCTGGGAATAAAACCTACTTGATCATTATGAACAAGCAGAGGCAATAAATTTGAAATACGATTAGCTAATATTTTCGAGTATAATTTGGTGTCATTATTAATTAGAGAAATGGGCCTAAAATTGGAACACCTATCAGGTTCCTTCCCGGGTTTAGGTAAAGTAGAAATTTGGGCACAAAGGGATTCATCAGGAATATAGCCATTTTTCCAATATTCGTTAAACAATTTCGTTAAATGTGGCAATAAGATATTTTTAAATTTGTGATAGTATAGAGCAGAAAAACCATCAGGACCCGGTGCCTTACCAGATGGAGTATCTTTAATAGCTTGAAGCACCTCCTCCAAAGAAATGTCCGACTCAAGAAATTCAACATGAAAATCAGGGATTCTAGGGAGATTAGTTTTATCCAAAAATTCAGTTATGTTAGCAGAGGTTGGTTGCGTTTCCAGAGGGGAATCTTTAAGGTTATAAAGTGACTTATAATATGCAGCAAAAGAATTAGATATGTCCCTAGGATGTAAAATTTTCTGGCCAGAATCATCCAATATATAAGCTATTCTAGATTGTATAGTTTTTTGTTTTAATTTATTCGCTAATAAATTAGAGGCTTTATTACCCTTTGAGTAAAATGACATTTTTAAAGATCGTAAAGTTTTAGCAGTCTTTTCCAAATTAAGTTTATCCAATTTTGTTTTCACGTCTTTAATTAAAGCTGAAACAGAGAAAGAAGGGCCTAACTTATTTGCTAAATTTAAATTATATAATTCTTTCTCCAAAGTTTTAACATTTGCAGACGATGTTTTCCTAATATAAGAATTTCTCTGAATAAAATGTCCTCTTAACACAGCCTTATGAGCATTCCAAATAGTAGAATATGGAATATCTTCAGTAATGTTTTATTCAAAATATGAAGATAACGTTTTTTCAGCCAAGATTTTTTCATCTATGTTATTCAAAATGAAATCATTCAGTCTCCAAGGTCTATAAGGAACATGTGGTATTGTTTCATGAATACCCAGAGTAATAGGAGCATGATCTGACCATTTAAAATCTAAAATTTCAGCTTTCTCAATGAAAGCTAACATATTTTCAGGCACTAGAAAGCGATCGATACGAGAGTACATATTGTGGCCAGCTGAGTAAAAAGTATAATCTCTTTCATTAGGATGTAGGAGACGCCACACATCATAGTAACATTTGGATTGCAACAATCTGGAGCACCTCTTTGCAGTGGACATATAAGAATTTGAATTGGAAGAGGATTCCTCCCTCGAGACATCACTTTCAGGGTCCAATACGAAATTAGTATCACCACAAACAATCACTCTCCCCCTACATTCATCAAGAGCTGTTTGCATAACGGTTTTCAAATATTGAAATTGGGAACTCGTTGGAAAATAAACGTTGAAAATGGAATAATCTACGTTATTCACTTTACCCACCCATAACACATATCTACCGTCAGGATCAATAATAGTTGCCAAAGTCTTGATAGCCAATGATTTGTTAAAAAAAATAGAAGTTCCCCTAGCCTTTGAAGAAAACTTAGAATGAAATTGAATGGGATAATACCTAGCAAAAATGTGGGGATTAAAATCATTTTTAAAGTGGGACTCCTGTATGCACAAAACATCTACACGCTTCTCCCTAGCCTCCTTCAACAACAGCCTTCTTTTATGAAAAGAGCCCAATCCCTTAACATTAAAGGACATTATTTTCAATACCATTGATTATAAGGAACATCAAAAATGAACACAAGACTGTGAATGGCTAAAACACAAAATAAAGGGATTGGGCCTAACACATCAAATTTTAAAAACATGAAAGGGTATTGTAAAGGAGGTACAAGCACGCACAGCGAGAGAACCAAAAGAAACAAAATAAGAAGTATCACACAAGAGCTTCCATTGATTACAAATGGGTAGGGGAAAAACAACAAAACTAAAAAAGAAATGATTCCCTTCCTAATGGGGAACCAACTAAATTTGGAACAAATAAAATATATACCAAAGATAAAAAAATAGGCCCAAAGAGAGGAGTAAAAAGAAATTAAAAATATACTCCTCTCCATTGATGGTAAAAAAAAAAGGCCTTACTGTTGGGGTGGTAGCGAGAGAACAGTGAGGACAGGGATAATGTAATAATTAATAACGTTGCATAAAAACGAATGAAAAAAATAAAAAATAAAAGAAATCTATTAAAGACCCACACATATAAGAAAAAAAAATAGAAACAAAAGAAAACAAATAAAAATGGAAATAAATAATAAAAAAGAAACATTATCAACAAGTAGCCAGTTCGAATTAAGACAGTTAAAAAAAGACCTCAAAAATATATGGATAGTTTTAAAACAATAGCTGGGCGGTGTCCCTGTAGCAGTGTTTCTTAACAACATATCCATGCTCCTGCAGAGATACTGCAATGTTTATTTAACAAAGAAGTTCCGGTTGTTTACTCCTGAGAACAATAGAGGAATAAGGAAATTCCAGAGATTTGAAATAGGTGTGGCACGCCCAGTCAGCGCCATCAACTTGCAAAAAGAAAACAAAAAATAGAAAAACACGGAAAAAAAATCAATGTCTATATGTATAGAGCACATATCAATAAATCAAACCTATTACTCCGCAATAATGGCTCCTTCATCCAATATAGCTGCAGCTTCTGCAATTTTGGTATGCATTCTGCGATCAAATCTTTGTCCCTTAGATTCGTGACGTCTTGGCGAAAATATTTGTAAAAAATCCTTTCCCTCTTCCGGTGATGTTATAACATAGTTCTGACCATCATGCCTAAATAAAACTTTAACAGGGAATCCCCATCTGTATCGGATATTCAGAGCTTGTAATTCCCTTGTAAGAAATTGAAAATCTTTTCTTCGTGACATAGTGGAAGCAGAAAAATCTTGAAAGAATTTGAGGTTTGTATACTCCTCACAGAGATTAGCACCCGTTCTCACAGCAGTCAGGAACTCATCCTTAACATGGAAGAAATGTAATCGTGCTATAGTGTCCCTTGCAGCCTCCTTAGGAGCTCGGTTGGACTTCGGCAGCCGATGGCATCGGTCAATCAAAATCTCTGGTTCAGCACGATTTTTCAGAACTGAGCCAATAATTTTTTTAACATATGCGCCTAGATCTTGATTTTGTATGGATTCAGGTATATTTCTGATCCGTATATTATTGCGCCTACTACGATCTTCCAAATCAGCAATTTTTAGTGTACTTAGCTCGAGTTGGTGTTCAAGCAGATCCACACGCTTTTCTAACTCTAAATGTGAGTTCCTCTGCAGACCAAGAGCCTGTTCAGTACGATCCACACGAATGTCCAGTTCGTTTATATCCTTCTTAATAACGGAAATCTCTTTCATCAAATCATCACGAATCCCATTCCTGAGATCCGTAAGCAGCTTAATTAATCGAGGTTCCGTAACAGTCATACCTGATCTCTCAAACTCCTCACCCATCTTAGCCTGTTTCTTACGTGGGGACTCAGTGTCTTCAATCACGAGCTTTTCCACAGGTTTCGAGGCACCCGAAGTTTTGGTTGAAAACTTCTGCTTTTGCATCTTCCAATCAGTCCAATAGTAGTTCGATTCTGGAACGGGTCCACAGTTGAATGCTGTTTTTTTAATGAAAAAAGCCCAAATCCTCACAGAGCTCTTGCACTATGCTGCCATCTCACTCGATGGTCAAGCCACGCCCCCCTAGCTTCCACATACTGCATAACACAACATTACTTTTATGTTGGTTGTTATTTGGGCTGCTGAAGGCATGATTTAAAGCAGTTTTGGAGAATTAGAAACAAAAAAAGTTTTTTTGCAAAAAAGTATGGTGCTAGGTGTAGAAAGCTTCATGTTTTCATCCAAATACTGTCTTGCTTGTAGCTTCCACATACTGCATCCCACAACATTACTTTTATGTTGGTTGTTATTTGGGCTGCTGAAGGCAAGGCATGATTTAAAGCAGTTTTGGTGAATTAGAAACAAAAAAAGTTTTTTTGCAAAAAAGTATGGTGCTAAGTGTAGATAGCTTCATGTTTTCATCCAAATACTGTATTGCGTGTAGCTGCCACATACTGCACCCCACAACATTACTTTTATGTTGGTTGTTATTTGGGCTGCTGAAGGCATGATTTAAAGCAGTTTTGGTGAATTAAAAACAAAAAAAGTTTTTTTGCAAAAAAGTATGGTGCTAAGTGTAGATAGCTTCATGTTTTCATTTAAATACTGTATTGCTTGTAGCTTCCACATACTGCATCCCACTACATTACTTTTATGTTGGTTGTTATTTGGGCTGCTGAAGGCATGATTTAAAGCAGTTTTGGTGAATTAGAAACAAAAAAAGTTTTTTTGCAAAAAAGTATGGTGCTAAGTGTAGATAGCTTCATGTTTTCATCCAAATACTGTATTGCGTGTAGCTTCCACATACTGCATCCCACAACATTACTTTTATGTTGGTTGTTATTTGGGCTGCTGAAGGCATGATTTAAAGCAGATTTGGTGAATTAGAAACAAAACGAGTTTTTTTGCAAAAAAGTATGGTGCTAAGTGTAGATAGCTTCATGTTTTCATTTAAATACTGTATTGCTTGTAGCTTCCACATACTGCATCCCACTACATTACTTTTATGTTGGTTGTTATTTGGGCTGCTGAAGGCATGATTTAAAGCAGTTTTGGTGAATTAGAAACAAAAAAAGTTTTTTTGCAAAAAAGTATGGTGCTAAGTGTAGATAGCTTCATGTTTTCATCCAAATACTGTATTGCGTGTAGCTTCCACATACTGCATCCCACAACATTACTTTTATGTTGGTTGTTATTTGGGCTGCTGAAGGCATGATTTAAAGCAGTTTTGGAGAATTAGAAACAAAAAAAGTTTTTTTGCAAAAAAGTATGGTGCTAGGTGTAGAAAGCTTCATGTTTTCATCCAAATACTGTATTGCTTGTAGCTTCCACATACTGCACCCCACAACATTACTTTTATGTTGGTTGTTATTTGGGCTGCTGAAGGCATGATTTAAAGCAGTTTTGGTGAATTAGAAACAAAAAAAGTTTTTTTGCAAAAAAGTATGGTGCTAAGTGTAGATAGCTTCATGTTTTCATCCAAATACTGTATTGCGTGTAGCTTCCACATACTGCATCCCACAACATTACTTTTATGTTGGTTGTTATTTGGGCTGCTGAAGGCATGATTTAAAGTAGTTTTGGAGAATTAGAAACAAAAAAAGTTTTTTTGCAAAAAAGTATGGTGCTAGGTGTAGAAAGCTTCATGTTTTCATCCAAATACTGTATTGCTTGTAGCTTCCACATACTGCACCCCACAACATTACTTTTATGTTGGTTGTTATTTGGGCTGCTGAAGGCATGATTTAAAGCAGATTTGGTGAATTAGAAACAAAAAGAGTTTTTTTGCAAAAAAGTATGGTGCTAGGTGTAGATAGCTTCATCATTTGAAAAGTAGATAGCTTCATGTTTTCATCCAAATACTGTATTGCTTGTAGCTTCCACATACTGCATCCCACAACATTACTTTTATGTTGGTTGTTATTTGGGCTGCTGAAGGCATGATTTAAAGCAGTTTTGGAGAATTAGAAACAAAAAAAGTTTTTTTGCAAAAAAGTATGGTGCTAGGTGTAGAAAGCTTCATGTTTTCATCCAAATACTGTATTGCTTGTAGCTTCCACACACTGCACCCCACAACATTACTTTTATGTTGGTTGTTATTTGGGCTGCTGAAGGCATGATTTAAAGCAGTTTTGGTGAATTAGAAACAAAAAAAGTTTTTTTGCAAAAAAGTATGGTGCTAAGTGTAGATAGCTTCATGTTTTCATCCAAATACTGTATTTCTTGTAGCTTCCACATACTGCAACCCACAACATTACTTTTATGTTGGTTGTTATTTGGGCTGCTGAAGGCATGATTTAAAGCAGTTTTGGTGAATTAAAAACAAAAAAAGTTTTTTTGCAAAAAAGTATGGTGCTAAGTGTAGATAGCTTCATGTTTTCATCCAAATACTGTATTGCGTGTAGCTTCCACATACTGCATCCCACAACATTACTTTTACGTTGGTTGTTATTTGGGCTGCTGAAGGCATGATTTAAAGCAGTTTTGGTGAATTAAAAACAAAAAAAGTTTTTTTGCAAAAAAGTATGGTGCTAAGTGTAGAAAGCTTCATGTTTTCATCCAAATACTGTATTGCTTGTAGCTTCCACATACTGCACCCCACAACATTACTTTTATGTTGGTTGTTATTTGGGCTGCTGAAGGCATGATTTAAAGCAGTTTTGGTGAATTAGAAACAAAAAAAGTTTTTTTGCAAAAAAGTATGGTGCGAAGTGTAGATAGCTTCATGTTTTCATCCAAATACTGTCTTGCTTGTAGCTTCCACATACTGCATCCCACAACATTACTTTTATGTTGGTTGTTATTTGGGCTGCTGAAGGCATGATTTAAAGCAGTTTTGGTGAATTAGAAACAAAAAAAGTTTTTTTGCAAAAAAGAATGGTGCTAAGTGTAGATAGCTTCATGTTTTCATCCAAATAATGTATTGCGTGTAGCTTCCACATACTGCATCCCACAACATTACTTTTATGTTGGTTGTTATTTGGGCTGCTGAAGGCATGATTTAAAGCAGTTTTGGAGAATTAGAAACAAAAAAAGTTTTTTTGCAAAAAAGTATGGTGCTAGGTGTAGAAAGCTTCATGTTTTCATCCAAATACTGTATTGCTTGTAGCTTCCACATACTGCACCCCACAACATTACTTTTATGTTGGTTGTTATTTGGGCTGCTGAAGGCATGATTTAAAGCAGTTTTGGTGAATTAGAAACAAAAAAAGTTTTTTTGCAAAAAAGTATGGTGCTAAGTGTAGATAGCTTCATGTTTTCATCCAAATACTGTATTGCTTGTAGCTTCCACATACTGCATCCCACAACATTACTTTTATGTTGGTTGTTATTTGGGCTGCTGAAGGCATGATTTAAAGCAGTTTTGGTGAATTAGAAACAAAAAAAGTTTTTTTGCAAAAAAGTATGGTGCTAGGTGTAGATAGCTTCATCATTTGAAAAGTAGATAGCTTCATGTTTTCATCCAAATACTGTATTGCTTGTAGCTTCCACATACTGCATCCCACAACATTACTTTTATGTTGGTTGTTATTTGGGCTGCTGAAGGCATGATTTAAAGCAGTTTTGGAGAATTAGAAACAAAAAAAGTTTTTTTGCAAAAAAGTATGGTGCTAGGTGTAGAAAGCTTCATGTTTTCATCCAAATACTGTATTGCTTGTAGCTTCCACATACTGCACCCCACAACATTACTTTTATGTTGGTTGTTATTTGGGCTGCTGAAGGCATGATTTAAAGCAGTTTTGGTGAATTAGAAACAAAAAAAGTTTTTTTCCAAAAAAGTATGGTGCTAAGTGTAGATAGCTTCATGTTTTCATCCAAATACTGTATTGCGTGTAGCTTCCACATACTGCATCCCACAACATTACTTTTATGTTGGTTGTTATTTGGGCTGCTGAAGGCATGATTTAAAGCAGTTTTGGTGAATTAGAAACAAAAAAAGTTTTTTTGCAAAGAAGTATGGTGCTAAGTGTAGATAGCTTCATGTTTTCATCCAAATACTGTATTGCGTGTAGCTTCCACATACTGCATCCCACAACATTACTTTTATGTTGGTTGTTATTTGGGCTGCTGAAGGCATGATTTAAAGCAGTTTTGGAGAATTAGAAACAAAAAAAGTTTTTTTGCAAAAAAGTATGGTGCTAGGTGTAGAAAGCTTCATGTTTTCATCCAAATACTGTATTACTTGTAGCTTCCAGATACTGCACCCCACAACATTACTTTTATGTTGGTTGTTATTTGGGCTGCTGAAGGCATGATTTAAAGCAGATTTGGTGAATTAGAAACAAAAAGAGTTTTTTTGCAAAAAAGTATGGTGCTAAGTGTAGATAGCTTCATGTTTTCATTTAAATACTGTATTGCTTGTAGCTTCCACATACTGCATCCCACAACATTACTTTTATGTTGGTTGTTATTTGGGCTGCTGAAGGCATGATTTAAAGCAGTTTTGGAGAATTAGAAACAAAAAAAGTTTTTTTGCAAAAAAGTATGGTGCTAGGTGTAGAAAGCTTCATGTTGTCATCCAAATACTGTATTGCTTGTAGCTTCCACATACTGCACCCCACAACATTACTTTTATGTTGGTTGTTATTTGGGCTGCTGAAGGCATGATTTAAAGCAGTTTTGGTGAATTAGAAACAAAAAAAGTTTTTTTGCAAAAAAGTATGGTGCTAAGTGTAGATAGCTTCATGTTTTCATCCAAATACTGTATTGCGTGTAGCTTCCACATACTGCATCCCACAACATTACTTTTATGTTGGTTGTTATTTGGCCTGCTGAAGGCATGATTTAAAGCAGTTTTGGAGAATTAGAAACAAAAAAAGTTTTTTTGCAAAAAAGTATGGTGCTAGGTGTAGAAAGCTTCATGTTTTCATCCAAATACTGTATTGCTTGTAGCTTCCACATACTGCACCCCACAACATTACTTTTATGTTGGTTGTTATTTGGGCTGCTGAAGGCATGATTTAAAGCAGTTTTGGTGAATTAGAAACAAAAAGAGTTTTTTTGCAAAAAAGTATGGTGCTAAGTGTAGATAGCTTCATGTTTTCATCCAAATACTGTATTGCTTGTAGCTTCCACATACTGCACCCCACAACATTACTTTTATGTTGGTTGTTATTTGGGCTGCTGAAGGCATGATTTAAAGCAGTTTTGGTGAATTAGAAACAAAAAAAGTTTTTTTGCAAAAAAGTATGGTGCTAGGTGTAGAAACTTCATGTTTTCATCCAAATACTGTATTGCTTGTAGCTTCCACATACTGCACCCCACAACATTACTTTTATGTTGGTTGTTATTTGGGCTGCTGAAGGCATCATTTAAAGCAGTTTTGGTGAATTAGAAACAAAAAAAGTTTTTTTGCAAAAAAGTATGGTGCTAAGTGTAGATAGCTTCATGTTTTCATCCAAATACTGTATTTCTTGTAGCTTCCACATACTGCAACCCACAACATTACTTTTATGTTGGTTGTTATTTGGGCTGCTGAAGGCATGATTTAAAGCAGTTTTGGAGAATTAGAAACAAAAAAGTTTTTTTGCAAAAAAATATGGTGCTAGGTGTAGAAAGCTTCATGTTTTCATCCAAATACTGTATTGCTTGTAGCTTCCACATACTGCACCCCACAACATTACTTTTATGTTGGTTGTTATTTGGGCTGCTGAAGGCATGATTTAAAGCAGTTTTGGTGAATTAGAAACAAAAAAAGTTTTTTTGCAAAAAAGTATAGTGCTAAGTGTAGATAGCTTCATGTTTTCATCCAAATACTGTATTGCTTGTAGCTTCCACATACTGCACCCCACAACATTACTTTTATGTTGGTTGTTATTTGGGCTACTGAAGGCATGATTTAAAGCAGTTTTGGAGAATTAGAAACAAAAAAGTTTTTTTGCAAAAAAATATGGTGCTAGGTGTAGAAAGCTTCATGTTTTCATCCAAATACTGTATTGCTTGTAGCTTCCACATACTGCACCCCACAACATTACTTTTATGTTGGTTGTTATTTGGGCTGCTGAAGGCATGATTTAAAGCAGTTTTGGTGAATTAGAAACAAAAAAAGTTTTTTTGCAAAAAAGTATAGTGCTAAGTGTAGATAGCTTCATGTTTTCATCCAAATACTGTATTGCGTGTAGCTTCCACATACTGCACCCCACAACATTACTTTTATGTTGGTTGTTATTTGGGCTGCTGAAGGCATGATTTAAAGCAGTTTTGGTGAATTAGAAACAAAAAAGTTTTTTTGCAAAAAAGTATGGTGCTAAGTGTAGATAGCTTCATGTTTTCATCCAAATACTGTATTGCGTGTAGCTTCCACATACTGCATCCCACAACATTACTTTTACGTTGGTTGTTATTTGGGCTGCTGAAGGCATGATTTAAAGCAGTTTTGGTGAATTAAAAACAAAAAAAGTTTTTTTGCAAAAAAGTATGGTGCTAAGTGTAGATAGCTTCATGTTTTCATCCAAATACTGTATTGCGTGTAGCTTCCACATACTGCATCCCACAACATTACTTTTATGTTGGTTGTTATTTGGGCTGCTGAAGGCATGATTTAAAGCAGTTTTGGAGAATTAGAAACAAAAAAAGTTTTTTTGCAAAAAAGTATGGTGCTAGGTGTAGAAAGCTTCATGTTTTCATCCAAATACTGTATTGCTTGTAGCTTCCACATACTGCACCCCACAACATTACTTTTATGTTGGTTGTTATTTGGGCTGCTGAAGGCATGATTTAAAGCAGTTTTGGTGAATTAGAAACAAAAAAAGTTTTTTTGCAAAAAAGTATGGTGCGAAGTGTAGATAGCTTCATGTTTTCATCCAAATACTGTCTTGCTTGTAGCTTCCACATACTGCATCCCACAACATTACTTTTATGTTGGTTGTTATTTGGGCTGCTGAAGGCATGATTTAAAGCAGTTTTGGTGAATTAGAAACAAAAAAAGTTTTTTTGCAAAAAAGAATGGTGCTAAGTGTAGATAGCTTCATGTTTTCATCCAAATAATGTATTGCGTGTAGCTTCCACATACTGCATCCCACAACATTACTTTTATGTTGGTTGTTATTTGGGCTGCTGAAGGCATGATTTAAAGCAGTTTTGGAGAATTAGAAACAAAAAAAGTTTTTTTGCAAAAAAGTATGGTGCTAGGTGTAGAAAGCTTCATGTTTTCATCCAAATACTGTATTGCTTGTAGCTTCCACATACTGCACCCCACAACATTACTTTTATGTTGGTTGTTATTTGGGCTGCTGAAGGCATGATTTAAAGCAGTTTTGGTGAATTAGAAACAAAAAAAGTTTTTTTGCAAAAAAGTATGGTGCTAAGTGTAGATAGCTTCATGTTTTCATCCAAATACTGTATTGCTTGTAGCTTCCACATACTGCATCCCACAACATTACTTTTATGTTGGTTGTTATTTGGGCTGCTGAAGGCATGATTTAAAGCAGTTTTGGTGAATTAGAAACAAAAAAAGTTTTTTTGCAAAAAAGTATGGTGCTAGGTGTAGATAGCTTCATCATTTGAAAAGTAGATAGCTTCATGTTTTCATCCAAATACTGTATTGCTTGTAGCTTCCACATACTGCATCCCACAACATAACTTTTATGTTGGTTGTTATTTGGGCTGCTGAAGGCATGATTTAAAGCAGTTTTGGAGAATTAGAAACAAAAAAAGTTTTTTTGCAAAAAAGTATGGTGCTAGGTGTAGAAAGCTTCATGTTTTCATCCAAATACTGTATTGCTTGTAGCTTCCACATACTGCACCCCACAACATTACTTTTATGTTGGTTGTTATTTGGGCTGCTGAAGGCATGATTTAAAGCAGTTTTGGTGAATTAGAAACAAAAAAAGTTTTTTTCCAAAAAAGTATGGTGCTAAGTGTAGATAGCTTCATGTTTTCATCCAAATACTGTATTGCGTGTAGCTTCCACATACTGCATCCCACAACATTACTTTTACGTTGGTTGTTATTTGGGCTGCTGAAGGCATGATTTAAAGCAGTTTTGGTGAATTAAAAACAAAAAAAGTTTTTTTGCAAAAAAGTATGGTGCTAAGTGTAGATAGCTTCATGTTTTCATCCAAATACTGTATTGCGTGTAGCTTCCACATACTGCATCCCACAACATTACTTTTATGTTGGTTGTTATTTGGGCTGCTGAAGGCATGATTTAAAGCAGTTTTGGAGAATTAGAAACAAAAAAAGTTTTTTTGCAAAAAAGTATGGTGCTAGGTGTAGAAAGCTTCATGTTTTCATCCAAATACTGTATTGCTTGTAGCTTCCACATACTGCACCCCACAACATTACTTTTATGTTGGTTGTTATTTGGGCTGCTGAAGGCATGATTTAAAGCAGTTTTGGAGAATTAGAAACAAAAAAAGTTTTTTTGCAAAAAAGTATGGTGCTAGGTGTAGAAAGCTTCATGTTTTCATCCAAATACTGTATTGCTTGTAGCTTCCACATACTGCACCCCACAACATTACTTTTATGTTGGTTGTTATTTGGGCTGCTGAAGGCATGATTTAAAGCAGTTTTGGTGAATTAGAAACAAAAAAGTTTTTTTGCAAAAAAGTATGGTGCTAAGTGTAGATAGCTTCATGTTTTCATCCAAATACTGTATTGCGTGTAGCTTCCACATACTGCATCCCACAACATTACTTTTATGTTGGTTGTTATTTGGGCTGCTGAAGGCATGATTTAAAGCAGTTTTGGAGAATTAGAAACAAAAAAAGTTTTTTTGCAAAAAAGTATGGTGCTAAGTGTAGATAGCTTCATGTTTTCATCCAAATACTGTATTGCGTGTAGCTTCCACATACTGCATCCCACTACATTACTTTTATGTTGGTTGTTATTTGGGCTGCTGAAGGCATGATTTAAAGCAGTTTTGGAGAATTAGAAACAAAAAAAGTTTTTTTGCAAAAAACTATGGTGCTAGGTGTAGAAAGCTTCATGTTTTCATCCAAATACTGTATTGCTTGTAGCTTCCACATACTGCACCCCACAATATTACTTTTATGTTGGTTGTTATTTGGGCTGCTGAAGGCATGATTTAAAGCAGTTTTGGTGAATTAAAAACAAAAAAAGTTTTTTTGCAAAAAAGTATGGTGCTAAGTGTAGATAGCTTCATGTTTTCATCCAAATACTGTATTGCGTGTAGCTTCCACATACTGCATCCCACAACATTACTTTTACGTTGGTTGTTATTTGGGCTGCTGAAGGCATGATTTAAAGCAGTTTTGGTGAATTAAAAACAAAAAAAGTTTTTTTGCAAAAAAGTATGGTGCTAAGTGTAGATAGCTTCATGTTTTCATCCAAATACTGTATTGCGTGTAGCTTCCACATACTGCATCCCACAACATTACTTTTATGTTGGTTGTTATTTGGGCTGCTGAAGGCATGATTTAAAGCAGTTTTGGAGAATTAGAAACAAAAAAAGTTTTTTTGCAAAAAAGTATGGTGCTAGGTGTAGAAAGCTTCATGTTTTCATCCAAATACTGTATTGCTTGTAGCTTCCACATACTGCACCCCACAACATTACTTTTATGTTGGTTGTTATTTGGGCTGCTGAAGGCATGATTTAAAGCAGTTTTGGTGAATTAGAAACAAAAAAAGTTTTTTTGCAAAAAAGTATGGTGCGAAGTGTAGATAGCTTCATGTTTTCATCCAAATACTGTCTTGCTTGTAGCTTCCACATACTGCATCCCACAACATTACTTTTATGTTGGTTGTTATTTGGGCTGCTGAAGGCATGATTTAAAGCAGTTTTGGTGAATTAGAAACAAAAAAAGTTTTTTTGCAAAAAAGAATGGTGCTAAGTGTAGATAGCTTCATGTTTTCATCCAAATAATGTATTGCGTGTAGCTTCCACATACTGCATCCCACAACATTACTTTTATGTTGGTTGTTATTTGGGCTGCTGAAGGCATGATTTAAAGCAGTTTTGGAGAATTAGAAACAAAAAAAGTTTTTTTGCAAAAAAGTATGGTGCTAGGTGTAGAAAGCTTCATGTTTTCATCCAAATACTGTATTGCTTGTAGCTTCCACATACTGCACCCCACAACATTACTTTTATGTTGGTTGTTATTTGGGCTGCTGAAGGCATGATTTAAAGCAGTTTTGGTGAATTAGAAACAAAAAAAGTTTTTTTGCAAAAAAGTATGGTGCTAAGTGTAGATAGCTTCATGTTTTCATCCAAATACTGTATTGCTTGTAGCTTCCACATACTGCATCCCACAACATTACTTTTATGTTGGTTGTTATTTGGGCTGCTGAAGGCATGATTTAAAGCAGTTTTGGTGAATTAGAAACAAAAAAAGTTTTTTTGCAAAAAAGTATGGTGCTAGGTGTAGATAGCTTCATCATTTGAAAAGTAGATAGCTTCATGTTTTCATCCAAATACTGTATTGCTTGTAGCTTCCACATACTGCATCCCACAACATTACTTTTATGTTGGTTGTTATTTGGGCTGCTGAAGGCATGATTTAAAGCAGTTTTGGTGAATTAGAAACAAAAAAAGTTTTTTTCCAAAAAAGTATGGTGCTAAGTGTAGATAGCTTCATGTTTTCATCCAAATACTGTATTGCGTGTAGCTTCCACATACTGCATCCCACAACATTACTTTTATGTTGGTTGTTATTTGGGCTGCTGAAGGCATGATTTAAAGCAGTTTTGGTGAATTAGAAACAAAAAAAGTTTTTTTGCAAAGAAGTATGGTGCTAAGTGTAGATAGCTTCATGTTTTCATCCAAATACTGTATTGCGTGTAGCTTCCACATACTGCATCCCACAACATTACTTTTATGTTGGTTGTTATTTGGGCTGCTGAAGGCATGATTTAAAGCAGTTTTGGAGAATTAGAAACAAAAAAAGTTTTTTTGCAAAAAAGTATGGTGCTAGGTGTAGAAAGCTTCATGTTTTCATCCAAATACTGTATTACTTGTAGCTTCCAGATACTGCACCCCACAACATTACTTTTATGTTGGTTGTTATTTGGGCTGCTGAAGGCATGATTTAAAGCAGATTTGGTGAATTAGAAACAAAAAGAGTTTTTTTGCAAAAAAGTATGGTGCTAAGTGTAGATAGCTTCATGTTTTCATTTAAATACTGTATTGCTTGTAGCTTCCACATACTGCATCCCACAACATTACTTTTATGTTGGTTGTTATTTGGGCTGCTGAAGGCATGATTTAAAGCAGTTTTGGAGAATTAGAAACAAAAAAAGTTTTTTTGCAAAAAAGTATGGTGCTAGGTGTAGAAAGCTTCATGTTGTCATCCAAATACTGTATTGCTTGTAGCTTCCACATACTGCACCCCACAACATTACTTTTATGTTGGTTGTTATTTGGGCTGCTGAAGGCATGATTTAAAGCAGTTTTGGTGAATTAGAAACAAAAAAAGTTTTTTTGCAAAAAAGTATGGTGCTAAGTGTAGATAGCTTCATGTTTTCATCCAAATACTGTATTGCGTGTAGCTTCCACATACTGCATCCCACAACATTACTTTTATGTTGGTTGTTATTTGGCCTGCTGAAGGCATGATTTAAAGCAGTTTTGGAGAATTAGAAACAAAAAAAGTTTTTTTGCAAAAAAGTATGGTGCTAGGTGTAGAAAGCTTCATGTTTTCATCCAAATACTGTATTGCTTGTAGCTTCCACATACTGCACCCCACAACATTACTTTTATGTTGGTTGTTATTTGGGCTGCTGAAGGCATGATTTAAAGCAGTTTTGGTGAATTAGAAACAAAAAGAGTTTTTTTGCAAAAAAGTATGGTGCTAAGTGTAGATAAATTCATGTTTTCATCCAAATACTGTATTGCTTGTAGCTTCCACATACTGCACCCCACAACATTACTTTTATGTTGGTTGTTATTTGGGCTGCTGAAGGCATGATTTAAAGCAGTTTTGGTGAATTAGAAACAAAAAAAGTTTTTTTGCAAAAAAGTATGGTGCTAGGTGTAGAAACTTCATGTTTTCATCCAAATACTGTATTGCTTGTAGCTTCCACATACTGCACCCCACAACATTACTTTTATGTTGGTTGTTATTTGGGCTGCTGAAGGCATCATTTAAAGCAGTTTTGGTGAATTAGAAACAAAAAAAGTTTTTTTGCAAAAAAGTATGGTGCTAAGTGTAGATAGCTTCATGTTTTCATCCAAATACTGTATTTCTTGTAGCTTCCACATACTGCAACCCACAACATTACTTTTATGTTGGTTGTTATTTGGGCTGCTGAAGGCATGATTTAAAGCAGTTTTGGAGAATTAGAAACAAAAAAGTTTTTTTGCAAAAAAATATGGTGCTAGGTGTAGAAAGCTTCATGTTTTCATCCAAATACTGTATTGCTTGTAGCTTCCACATACTGCACCCCACAACATTACTTTTATGTTGGTTGTTATTTGGGCTGCTGAAGGCATGATTTAAAGCAGTTTTGGTGAATTAGAAACAAAAAAAGTTTTTTTGCAAAAAAGTATAGTGCTAAGTGTAGATAGCTTCATGTTTTCATCCAAATACTGTATTGCTTGTAGCTTCCACATACTGCACCCCACAACATTACTTTTATGTTGGTTGTTATTTGGGCTACTGAAGGCATGATTTAAAGCAGTTTTGGAGAATTAGAAACAAAAAAGTTTTTTTGCAAAAAAATATGGTGCTAGGTGTAGAAAGCTTCATGTTTTCATCCAAATACTGTATTGCTTGTAGCTTCCACATACTGCACCCCACAACATTACTTTTATGTTGGTTGTTATTTGGGCTGCTGAAGGCATGATTTAAAGCAGTTTTGGTGAATTAGAAACAAAAAAAGTTTTTTTGCAAAAAAGTATAGTGCTAAGTGTAGATAGCTTCATGTTTTCATCCAAATACTGTATTGCGTGTAGCTTCCACATACTGCACCCCACAACATTACTTTTATGTTGGTTGTTATTTGGGCTGCTGAAGGCATGATTTAAAGCAGTTTTGGTGAATTAGAAACAAAAAAGTTTTTTTGCAAAAAAGTATGGTGCTAAGTGTAGATAGCTTCATGTTTTCATCCAAATACTGTATTGCGTGTAGCTTCCACATACTGCATCCCACAACATTACTTTTATGTTGGTTGTTATTTGGGCTGCTGAAGGCATGATTTAAAGCAGTTTTGGAGAATTAGAAACAAAAAAAGTTTTTTTGCAAAAAAGTATGGTGCTAAGTGTAGATAGCTTCATGTTTTCATCCAAATACTGTATTGCGTGTAGCTTCCACATACTGCATCCCACTACATTACTTTTATGTTGGTTGTTATTTGGGCTGCTGAAGGCATGATTTAAAGCAGTTTTGGAGAATTAGAAACAAAAAAAGTTTTTTTGCAAAAAACTATGGTGCTAGGTGTAGAAAGCTTCATGTTTTCATCCAAATACTGTATTGCTTGTAGCTTCCACATACTGCACCCCACAATATTACTTTTATGTTGGTTGTTATTTGGGCTGCTGAAGGCATGATTTAAAGCAGTTTTGGTGAATTAGAAACAAAAAAAGTTTTTTTGCAAAAAAGTATGGTGCTAGGTGTAGATAGCTTCATGTTTTCATCCAAATACTGTATTGCATGTAGCTTCCACATACTGCACCCCACAACATTACTTTTATGTTGGTTGTTATTTGGGCTGCTGAAGGCATGATTTAAAGCAGTTTTGGTGAATTAGAAACAAAAAAGTTTTTTTGCAAAAAAGTATGGTGCTAAGTGTAGATAGCTTCATTTTTTCATCCAAATACTGTATTGCGTGTAGCTTCCACATACTGCATCCCACAACATTACTTTTATGTTGGTTGTTATTTGGGCTGCTGAAGGCATGATTTAAAGCAGTTTTGGAGAATTAGAAACAAAAAAAGTTTTTTTGCAAAAAAGTATGGTGCTAAGTGTAGATAGCTTCATGTTTTCATCCAAATACTGTATTGCGTGTAGCTTCCACATACTGCATCCCACTACATTACTTTTATGTTGGTTGTTATTTGGGCTGCTGAAGGCATGATTTAAAGCAGTTTTGGTGAATTAGAAACAAAAAAAGTTTTTTTGCAAAAAAGTATGGTGCTAGGTGTAGAAAGCTTCATGTTTTCATCCAAATACTGTATTGCTTGCAGCTTCCACATACTGCACCCCACAACATTACTTTTATGTTGGTTGTTATTTGGGCTGCTGAAGGCATGATTTAAAGCAGTTTTGGAGAATTAGAAACAAAAAAAGTTTTTTTGCAAAAAAGTATGGTGCTAGGTGTAGATAGCTTCATGTTTTCATCCAAATACTGTATTGCTTGTAGCTTCCACATACTGCACCCCACAACATTACTTTTATGTTGGTTGTTATTTGGGCTGCTGAAGGCATGATTTAAAGCAGTTTTGGAGAATTAGAAACAAAAAAAGTTTTTTTGCAAAAAAGTATGGTGCTAGGTGTAGAAAGCTTCATGTTTTCATCCAAATACTGTATTGCTTGTAGCTTCCACATACTGCACCCCACAACATTACTTTTATGTTGGTTGTTATTTGGGCTGCTGAAGGCATGATTTAAAGCAGTTTTGGTGAATTAGAAACAAAAAAACTTTTTTTGCAAAAAAGTATGGTGCTAAGTGTAGATAGCTTCATGTTTTCATCCAAATACTGTATTGCGTGTAGCTTCCACATACTGCACCCCACAACATTACTTTTATGTTGGTTGTTATTTGGGCTGCTGAAGGCATGATTTAAAGCAGTTTTGGAGAATTAGAAACAAAAAAAGTTTTTTTGCAAAAAAGTATGGTGCTAGGTGTAGAAAGCTTCATGTTTTCATCCAAATACTGTATTGCTTGTAGCTTCCACATACTGCATCCCACAACATTACTTTTATGTTGGTTGTTATTTGGGCTGCTGAAGGCATGATTTAAAGCAGTTTTGGTGAATTAGAAACAAAAAAACTTTTTTTGCAAAAAAGTATGGTGCTAAGTGTAGATAGCTTCATGTTTTCATCCAAATACTGTATTGCGTGTAGCTTCCACATACTGCATCCCACAACATTACTTTTATGTTGGTTGTTATTTGGGCTGCTGAAGGCATGATTTAAAGCAGTTTTGGAGAATTAGAAACAAAAAAAGTTTTTTTGCAAAAAAGTATGGTGCTAGGTGTAGAAAGCTTCATGTTTTCATCCAAATACTGTCTTGCTTGTAGCTTCCACATACTGCACCCCAGAACATTACTTTTATGTTGGTTGTTATTTGGGCTGCTGAAGGCATGATTTAAAGCAGTTTTGGTGAATTAGAAACAAAAAAAGTTTTTTTGCAAAAAAGTATGGTGCTAAGTGTAGATAGCTTCATGTTTTCATCCAAATACTGTATTGCTTGTAGCTTCCACATACTGCACCCCACAACATTACTTTTATGTTGGTTGTTATTTGGGCTGCTGAAGGCATGATTTAAAGCAGTTTTGGAGAATTAGAAACAAAAAAAGTTTTTTTGCAAAAAAGTATGGTGCTAGGTGTAGAAAGCTTCATGTTTTCATCCAAATACTGTATTGCTTGTAGCTTCCACATACTGCACCCCACAACATTACTTTTATGTTGGTTGTTATTTGGGCTGCTGAAGGCATGATTTAAAGCAGTTTTGGTGAATTAGAAACAAAAAAAGTTTTTTTGCAAAAAAGTATGGTGCTAGGTGTAGAAACTTCATGTTTTCATCCAAATACTGTATTGCTTGTAGCTTCCACATACTGCACCCCACAACATTACTTTTATGTTGGTTGTTATTTGGGCTGCTGAAGGCATGATTTAAAGCAGTTTTGGAGAATTAGAAACAAAAAAAGTTTTTTTGCAAAAAAGTATGGTGCTAAGTGTAGATAGCTTCATGTTTTCATCCAAATACTGCATTGCGTGTAGCTTCCACATACTGCATCCCACAACATTACTTTTATGTTGGTTGTTATTTGGGCTACTGAAGGCATGATTTAAAGCAGTTTTGGAGAATTAGAAACAAAAAAAGTTTTTTTGCAAAAAAGTATGGTGCTAGGTGTAGAAAGCTTCATGTTTTCATCCAAATACTGTATTGCTTGTAGCTTCCACATACTGCATCCCACAACATTACTTTTATGTTGGTTGTTATTTGGGCTGCTGAAGGCATGATTTAAAGCAGTTTTGGAGAATTAGAAACAAAAAAAGTTTTTTTGCAAAAAAGTATGGTGCTAGGTGTAGAAACTTCATGTTTTCATCCAAATACTGTATTGCTTGTAGCTTCCACATACTGCACCCCACAACATTACTTTTATGTTGGTTGTTATTTGGGCTGCTGAAGGCATGATTTAAAGCAGTTTTGGAGAATTAGAAACAAAAAAAGTTTTTTTGCAAAAAAGTATGGTGCTAGGTGTAGAAAGCTTCATGTTTTCATCCAAATACTGTATTGCTTGTAGCTTCCACATACTGCACCCCAGAACATTACTTTTATGTTGGTTGTTATTTGGGCTGCTGAAGGCATGATTTAAAGCAGTTTTGGAGAATTAGAAACAAAAAAAGTTTTTTTGCAAAAAAGTATGGTGCTAGGTGTAGAAACTTCATGTTTTCATCCAAATACTGTATTGCTTGTAGCTTCCACATACTGCACCCCACAACATTACTTTTATGTTGGTTGTTATTTGGGCTGCTGAAGGCATGATTTAAAGCAGTTTTGGAGAATTAGAAACAAAAAAAGTTTTTTTGCAAAAAAGTATGGTGCTAGGTGTAGAAAGCTTCATGTTTTCATCCAAATACTGTATTGCTTGTAGCTTCCACATACTGCATCCCACAACATTACTTTTATGTTGGTTGTTATTTGGGCTGCTGAAGGCATGATTTAAAGCAGTTTTGGTGAATTAGAAACAAAAAAACTTTTTTTGCAAAAAAGTATGGTGCTAAGTGTAGATAGCTTCATGTTTTCATCCAAATACTGTATTGCGTGTAGCTTCCACATACTGCATCCCACAACATTACTTTTATGTTGGTTGTTATTTGGGCTGCTGAAGGCATGATTTAAAGCAGTTTTGGAGAATTAGAAACAAAAAAAGTTTTTTTGCAAAAAAGTATGGTGCTAGGTGTAGAAACTTCATGTTTTCATCCAAATACTGTATTGCTTGTAGCTTCCACATACTGCACCCCACAACATTACTTTTATGTTGGTTGTTATTTGGGCTGCTGAAGGCATGATTTAAAGCAGTTTTGGAGAATTAGAAACAAAAAAAGTTTTTTTGCAAAAAAGTATGGTGCTAAGTGTAGATAGCTTCATGTTTTCATCCAAATACTGTATTTCTTGTAGCTTCCACATACTGCAACCCACAACATTACTTTTATGTTGGTTGTTATTTGGGCTGCTGAAGGCATGATTTAAAGCAGTTTTGGTGAATTAAAAACAAAAAAAGTTTTTTTGCAAAAAAGTATGGTGCTAAGTGTAGATAGCTTCATGTTTTCATCCAAATACTGTATTGCGTGTAGCTTCCACATACTTTTCAAATATTTTTTATTACAGTTTTATAAAATACAAAACAAAAGTAAATGTAATTATAACATCAAACAGATGAGACTGTCAAACAGTATCGCACATACAATATACAGTGTACAATAATAATTCAAATTGAAACCATAGAATTGGGAAATAGTAGTTACAACAATTATCACTCGAAAGAGAGAAAAAAAAAAACAAGGGGGGAAAAAACAGGAGGGTAAAATGGAAATGGAAATTATTAAAATCTTCAATCCGGAAGTCTCTGTCTTCACTTTAACCAAAGTTATCTCGCCATATAAAAAAAATACATATGGATGAAAGATTAAGAAGAAGCGTGCAGAAATGTAAAATTAAAAAAATAATAATTTAAAGGAACAAAAAAGATAAACTAAAGTAAAAATTTCTTTCTAATTTTCTCTTCCCAGGTGTCCCAAAAAAATAAAAGTTGTGTTTTAAAAGCTGAGGGTGGCCTAATGGAAGATTCATAAGATTTATTCTCCAAAGTCATATACAAGATTTCTTTTATAGTCGGAACAACTCCTGTTTTCCAATACTTAGGGATAAGGATAGTAGCTGCAATCAGCAAATGACCTATGATGATCTTATCTATTTTAGGCAAATCAGACGGAAAATGTTTAAAAATACATAGTTCTGGCCCAAGTACCTCAATCTCGCTATTTATAAGCCTAATTATTGGTAATAAAGAGTCCCACATAGGTTTAATTAATGGACAATCCCAAAAAATATGAAGGAGATTACCTGGGCCATTACAGCCTCTCCAACATTTAAAACTTGTAGTCGTCTTCATGCGATAAAGCCTTTCCGGGGTCAGGTACCATCTGTATATTATCTTAAAATGATTTTCAAAATGTTGTGCGCATTGTGTTATGCCCCTTAGTCCCGAGAACACATCATTCCAGACAGCTAGATCGTATGTTTTACCTAATTCCTCTTCCCAGGCCGATAAAAATTTAAGTTTTTCTGAAACCTTCGAGGAGAGGGAAGAGTAACACAATGAGATAGTACCTGTCAGGTCCGGGGCATTAATATAAACTGTCTCTATATCAGTCAAAGCTAAATGAGACTGATCCACATCAAAATCAGATATATTAAATCGTTCTTGAATAATTTGAAGAATGAAGTCATAATCACATTGCCTGTCAGCATCTAAATTATATTTTTTTTGTAATTTTGTAAATGATAGAGCCGAATTATTCTTAAAGAAATCATTAATAGAAAAAATATGTTTGCCATTCCAGTAATCTATATCTAGGTCTGGAAGAACATATCTCAAGGAACCAAGTGACATCGCCCTGGACCAAGTAATAGATCCTGGTAGTTTATTAAATAATCTATCCCAAGAGAGTATAGCCAATTTAGTTGAGGGGTACATTTTTGTAAACCTGGGCCGATTAGAATGTGAAACCCATAAAACATCTTTTATACAAAAAGGTTTTAGTTTATTAATTTCCATAATCAGCCATCTAGGCCAATCCCTGTCCAAATTAAATTTGAAAGCGCTAGACGCATTCGATGCATAATAATAATTCCTAAAATCTGGCACCCCCAATCCGAAATTGTCTCTAGAATTAGTCAAAGTGGTAAATTTGACTCTGCTAGGCTTCTTCCTCCATATAAACTTTATGAGGGCAGAACGCACCGAATCAAAAAAAGAAATAGGCACACTTAAAGGTATGGCTCTTAAAAAATACAAAATCTTAGGGAGAATAACCATCTTAATGGAGTGTATTCTACCCAACCATGAAATCTCAAGATTGTCCCACCTCTCAAGATCCAGTAGCAAAGAGGGCCAAAAAGTCTTTAAATTGTAAGCATACATATGTTTTAAATTTTTACATAAATTAATGCCTAAATAGGAAATAAAGCTCTTCCTCCAGTCAAAGTCATACGATCTTTTAAGAGCAGTCAAATCATTCCTCTTTATATGGAATGGTAATGCCTGTGTTTTGCTATCATTAATTTTATAAAAGGACACTTCACGAAATTCTCTAAGAAGAGAAAATAAATGACCCATAGAAGTAGCTGGATCACTTAACGTAAGAATTACATCGTCTGCAAATAAACCCAATTTGTGAGTATCTCCATCTGTTGTAACACCCTGAATATTACTATCAACTCTTATTGCCTCAGCCAAAGGCTCAATAGCTAAAGCAAAAAGTAAAGGTGACAAAGGGCAACCCTGCCTAGTCCCATTGGATAACGAGAATGAGTCGGACAAAACTCCAGAGGCCAGCACTTTTGCAGTAGGCTTCTGATACAAAGCAAAAATAGCTTTTCTCAAAGCAGCTGGGAACCCAAACCGAATCAAAACATCTTCCAAATATCCCCAATGAACCCTATCAAATGCCTTTTCAGCATCGAGTGATAAAAATAAAGAGGGGTGTTTAGATTTTTGAATATATGAGATCAAATTAATAAAACGTCTCGTATTGTCTGTTGCTTGACGTCTGGGAATAAAACCTACTTGATCATTATGAACAAGCAGAGGCAATAAATTTGAAATACGATTAGCTAATATTTTCGAGTATAATTTGGTGTCATTATTAATTAGAGAAATGGGCCTAAAATTGGAACACCTATCAGGTTCCTTCCCGGGTTTAGGTAAAGTAGAAATTTGGGCACAAAGGGATTCATCAGGAATATAGCCATTTTTCCAATATTCGTTAAACAATTTCGTTAAATGTGGCAATAAGATATTTTTAAATTTGTGATAGTATAGAGCAGAAAAACCATCAGGACCCGGTGCCTTACCAGATGGAGTATCTTTAATAGCTTGAAGCACCTCCTCCAAAGAAATGTCCGACTCAAGAAATTCAACATGAAAATCAGGGATTCTAGGGAGATTAGTTTTATCCAAAAATTCAGTTATGTTAGCAGAGGTTGGTTGCGTTTCCAGAGGGGAATCTTTAAGGTTATAAAGTGACTTATAATATGCAGCAAAAGAATTAGATATGTCCCTAGGATGTAAAATTTTCTGGCCAGAATCATCCAATATATAAGCTATTCTAGATTGTATAGTTTTTTGTTTTAATTTATTCGCTAATAAATTAGAGGCTTTATTACCCTTTGAGTAAAATGACATTTTTAAAGATCGTAAAGTTTTAGCAGTCTTTTCCAAATTAAGTTTATCCAATTTTGTTTTCACGTCTTTAATTAAAGCTGAAACAGAGAAAGAAGGGCCTAACTTATTTGCTAAATTTAAATTATATAATTCTTTCTCCAAAGTTTTAACATTTGCAGACGATGTTTTCCTAATATAAGAATTTCTCTGAATAAAATGTCCTCTTAACACAGCCTTATGAGCATTCCAAATAGTAGAATATGGAATATCTTCAGTAATGTTTTATTCAAAATATGAAGATAACGTTTTTTCAGCCAAGATTTTTTCATCTATGTTATTCAAAATGAAATCATTCAGTCTCCAAGGTCTATAAGGAACATGTGGTATTGTTTCATGAATACCCAGAGTAATAGGAGCATGATCTGACCATTTAAAATCTAAAATTTCAGCTTTCTCAATGAAAGCTAACATATTTTCAGGCACTAGAAAGCGATCGATACGAGAGTACATATTGTGGCCAGCTGAGTAAAAAGTATAATCTCTTTCATTAGGATGTAGGAGACGCCACACATCATAGTAACATTTGGATTGCAACAATCTGGAGCACCTCTTTGCAGTGGACATATAAGAATTTGAATTGGAAGAGGATTCCTCCCTCGAGACATCACTTTCAGGGTCCAATACGAAATTAGTATCACCACAAACAATCACTCTCCCCCTACATTCATCAAGAGCTGTTTGCATAACGGTTTTCAAATATTGAAATTGGGAACTCGTTGGAAAATAAACGTTGAAAATGGAATAATCTACGTTATTCACTTTACCCACCCATAACACATATCTACCGTCAGGATCAATAATAGTTGCCAAAGTCTTGATAGCCAATGATTTGTTAAAAAAAATAGAAGTTCCCCTAGCCTTTGAAGAAAACTTAGAATGAAATTGAATGGGATAATACCTAGCAAAAATGTGGGGATTAAAATCATTTTTAAAGTGGGACTCCTGTATGCACAAAACATCTACACGCTTCTCCCTAGCCTCCTTCAACAACAGCCTTCTTTTATGAAAAGAGCCCAATCCCTTAACATTAAAGGACATTATTTTCAATACCATTGATTATAAGGAACATCAAAAATGAACACAAGACTGTGAATGGCTAAAACACAAAATAAAGGGATTGGGCCTAACACATCAAATTTTAAAAACATGAAAGGGTATTGTAAAGGAGGTACAAGCACGCACAGCGAGAGAACCAAAAGAAACAAAATAAGAAGTATCACACAAGAGCTTCCATTGATTACAAATGGGTAGGGGAAAAACAACAAAACTAAAAAAGAAATGATTCCCTTCCTAATGGGGAACCAACTAAATTTGGAACAAATAAAATATATACCAAAGATAAAAAAATAGGCCCAAAGAGAGGAGTAAAAAGAAATTAAAAATATACTCCTCTCCATTGATGGTAAAAAAAAAAGGCCTTACTGTTGGGGTGGTAGCGAGAGAACAGTGAGGACAGGGATAATGTAATAATTAATAACGTTGCATAAAAACGAATGAAAAAAATAAAAAATAAAAGAAATCTATTAAAGACCCACACATATAAGAAAAAAAAATAGAAACAAAAGAAAACAAATAAAAATGGAAATAAATAATAAAAAAGAAACATTATCAACAAGTAGCCAGTTCGAATTAAGACAGTTAAAAAAAGACCTCAAAAATATATGGATAGTTTTAAAACAATAGCTGGGCGGTGTCCCTGTAGCAGTGTTTCTTAACAACATATCCATGCTCCTGCAGAGATACTGCAATGTTTATTTAACAAAGAAGTTCCGGTTGTTTACTCCTGAGAACAATAGAGGAATAAGGAAATTCCAGAGATTTGAAATAGGTGTGGCACGCCCAGTCAGCGCCATCAACTTGCAAAAAGAAAACAAAAAATAGAAAAACACGGAAAAAAAATCAATGTCTATATGTATAGAGCACATATCAATAAATCAAACCTATTACTCCGCAATAATGGCTCCTTCATCCAATATAGCTGCAGCTTCTGCAATTTTGGTATGCATTCTGCGATCAAATCTTTGTCCCTTAGATTCGTGACGTCTTGGCGAAAATATTTGTAAAAAATCCTTTCCCTCTTCCGGTGATGTTATAACATAGTTCTGACCATCATGCCTAAATAAAACTTTAACAGGGAATCCCCATCTGTATCGGATATTCAGAGCTTGTAATTCCCTTGTAAGAAATTGAAAATCTTTTCTTCGTGACATAGTGGAAGCAGAAAAATCTTGAAAGAATTTGAGGTTTGTATACTCCTCACAGAGATTAGCACCCGTTCTCACAGCAGTCAGGAACTCATCCTTAACATGGAAGAAATGTAATCGTGCTATAGTGTCCCTTGCAGCCTCCTTAGGAGCTCGGTTGGACTTCGGCAGCCGATGGCATCGGTCAATCAAAATCTCTGGTTCAGCACGATTTTTCAGAACTGAGCCAATAATTTTTTTAACATATGCGCCTAGATCTTGATTTTGTATGGATTCAGGTATATTTCTGATCCGTATATTATTGCGCCTACTACGATCTTCCAAATCAGCAATTTTTAGTGTACTTAGCTCGAGTTGGTGTTCAAGCAGATCCACACGCTTTTCTAACTCTAAATGTGAGTTCCTCTGCAGACCAAGAGCCTGTTCAGTACGATCCACACGAATGTCCAGTTCGTTTATATCCTTCTTAATAACGGAAATCTCTTTCATCAAATCATCACGAATCCCATTCCTGAGATCCGTAAGCAGCTTAATTAATCGAGGTTCCGTAACAGTCATACCTGATCTCTCAAACTCCTCACCCATCTTAGCCTGTTTCTTACGTGGGGACTCAGTGTCTTCAATCACGAGCTTTTCCACAGGTTTCGAGGCACCCGAAGTTTTGGTTGAAAACTTCTGCTTTTGCATCTTCCAATCAGTCCAATAGTAGTTCGATTCTGGAACGGGTCCACAGTTGAATGCTGTTTTTTTAATGAAAAAAGCCCAAATCCTCACAGAGCTCTTGCACTATGCTGCCATCTCACTCGATGGTCAAGCCACGCCCCCCTAGCTTCCACATACTGCATAACACAACATTACTTTTATGTTGGTTGTTATTTGGGCTGCTGAAGGCATGATTTAAAGCAGTTTTGGAGAATTAGAAACAAAAAAAGTTTTTTTGCAAAAAAGTATGGTGCTAGGTGTAGAAAGCTTCATGTTTTCATCCAAATACTGTCTTGCTTGTAGCTTCCACATACTGCATCCCACAACATTACTTTTATGTTGGTTGTTATTTGGGCTGCTGAAGGCAAGGCATGATTTAAAGCAGTTTTGGTGAATTAGAAACAAAAAAAGTTTTTTTGCAAAAAAGTATGGTGCTAAGTGTAGATAGCTTCATGTTTTCATCCAAATACTGTATTGCGTGTAGCTGCCACATACTGCATCCCACAACATTACTTTTATGTTGGTTGTTATTTGGGCTACTGAAGGCATGATTTAAAGCAGTTTTGGAGAATTAGAAACAAAAAAAGTTTTTTTGCAAAAAAGTATGGTGCTAGGTGTAGAAAGCTTCATGTTTTCATCCAAATACTGTATTGCTTGTAGCTTCCACATACTGCACCCCACAACATTACTTTTATGTTGGTTGTTATTTGGGCTGCTGAAGGCATGATTTAAAGCAGTTTTGGTGAATTAGAAACAAAAAAAAGTTTTTTTGCAAAAAAGTATGGTGCTAGGTGTAGAAAGCTTCATGTTTTCATCCAAATACTGTATTGTGTGTAGCTTCCACATACTGCATCCCACAACATTACTTTTATGTTGGTTGTTATTTGGGCTGCTGAAGGCATGATTTAAAGCAGTTTTGGAGAATTAGAAACAAAAAAAGTTTTTTTGCAAAAAAGTATGGTGCTAGGTGTAGAAAGCTTCATGTTTTCATCCAAATACTGTATTGCTTGTAGCTTCCACATACTGCATCCCACAACATTACTTTTATGTTGGTTGTTATTTGGGCTGCTGAAGGCATGATTTAAAGCAGTTTTGGTGAATTAGAAACAAAAAAACTTTTTTTGCAAAAAAGTATGGTGCTAAGTGTAGATAGCTTCATGTTTTCATCCAAATACTGTATTGCGTGTAGCTTCCACATACTGCATCCCACAACATTACTTTTATGTTGGTTGTTATTTGGGCTGCTGAAGGCATGATTTAAAGCAGTTTTGGAGAATTAGAAGCAAAAAAAGTTTTTTTGCAAAAAAGTATGGTGCTAGGTGTAGAAAGCTTCATGTTTTCATCCAAATACTGTATTGCTTGTAGCTTCCACATACTGCACCCCACAACATTACTTTTATGTTGGTTGTTATTTGGGCTGCTGAAGGCATGATTTAAAGCAGTTTTGGAGAATTAGAAACAAAAAAAGTTTTTTTGCAAAAAAGTATGGTGCTAGGTGTAGAAAGCTTCATGTTTTCATCCAAATACTGTATTGCTTGTAGCTTCCACATACTGCACCCCACAACATTACTTTTATGTTGGTTGTTATTTGGGCTGCTGAAGGCATGATTTAAAGCAGTTTTGGTGAATTAGAAACAAAAAAAGTTTTTTTGCAAAAAAGTATGGTGCGAAGTGTAGATAGCTTCATGTTTTCATCCAAATACTGTATTGCGTGTAGCTTCCACATACTGCATCCCACAACATTACTTTTATGTTGGTTGTTATTTGGGCTGCTGAAGGCATGATTTAAAGCAGTTTTGGAGAATTAGAAACAAAAAAAGTTTAATTGCAAAAAAGTATGGTGCTAGGTGTAGAAAGCTTCATGTTTTCATCCAAATACTGTATTGCTTGTAGCTTCCACATACTGCACCCCACAACATTACTTTTATGTTGGTTGTTATTTGGGCTGCTGAAGGCATGATTTAAAGCAGTTTTGGTGAATTAGAAACAAAAAAAGTTTTTTTGCAAAAAAGTATGGTGCTAAGTGTAGATAGCTTCATGTTTTCATCCAAATACTGTATTGCGTGTAGCTTCCACATACTGCATCCCACAACATTACTTTTATGTTGGTTGTTATTTGGGCTGCTGAAGGCATGATTTAAAGCAGTTTTGGTGAATTAGAAACAAAAAAAGTTTTTTTGCAAAAAAGTATGGTGCTAAGTGTAGATAGCTTCATGTTTTCATCCAAATACTGTATTGCGTGTAGCTTCCACATACTGCACCCCACAACATTACTTTTATGTTGGTTGTTATTTGGGCTGCTGAAGGCATGATTTAAAGCAGATTTGGTGAATTAGAAACAAAAAGAGTTTTTTTGCAAAAAAGTATGGTGCTAGGTGTAGAAAGCTTCATGTTTTCATCCAAATACTGTATTGCTTGTAGCTTCCACATACTGCACCCCACAACATTACTTTTATGTTGGTTGTTATTTGGGCTGCTGAAGGCATGATTTAAAGCAGTTTTGGTGAATTAGAAACAAAAAAAGTTTTTTTGCAAAAAAGTATGGTGCTAAGTGTAGATAGCTTCATGTTTTCATCCAAATACTGTATTGCTTGTAGCTTCCACATACTGCACCCCACAACATTACTTTTATGTTGGTTGTTATTTGGGCTGCTGAAGGCATGATTTAAAGCAGTTTTTTTGAATTAGAAACAAAGTTTTTTTGCAAAAAAGTATGGTGCTAAGTGTAGATAGCTTCATGTTTTCATCCAAATACTGTATTGCTTGTAGCTTCCACATACTGCATCCCACAACATTACTTTTATGTTGGTTGTTATTTGGGCTGCTGAAGGCATGATTTAAAGCAGTTTTGGTGAATTAAAAACAAAAAAAGTTTTTTTGCAAAAAAGTATGGTGCTAAGTGTAGATAGCTTCATGTTTTCATCCAAATACTGTATTGCGTGTAGCTTCCACATACTGCATCCCACAACATTACTTTTATGTTGGTTGTTATTTGGGCTGCTGAAGGCATGATTTAAAGCAGTTTTGGAGAATTAGAAACAAAAAAAGTTTTTTTGCAAAAAAGTATGGTGCTAGGTGTAGAAAGCTTCATGTTTTCATCCAAATACTGTATTGCTTGTAGCTTCCACATACTGCATCCCACAACATTACTTTTATGTTGGTTGTTATTTGGGCTGCTGAAGGCATGATTTAAAGCAGTTTTGGTGAATTAGAAACAAAAAAAGTTTTTTTGCAAAAAAGTATGGTGCTAAGTGTAGATAGCTTCATGTTTTCATCCAAATACTGTATTGCGTGTAGCTTCCACATACTGCATCCCACAACATTACTTTTATGTTGGTTGTTATTTGGGCTGCTGAAGGCATGATTTAAAGCAGTTTTGGAGAATTAGAAACAAAAAAAGTTTTTTTGCAAAAAAGTATGGTGCTAAGTGTAGATAGCTTCATGTTTTCATCCAAATACTGTATTGCGTGTAGCTTCCACATACTGCATCCCACTACATTACTTTTATGTTGGTTGTTATTTGGGCTGCTGAAGGCATGATTTAAAGCAGTTTTGGAGAATTAGAAACAAAAAAAGTTTTTTTGCAAAAAACTATGGTGCTAGGTGTAGAAAGCTTCATGTTTTCATCCAAATACTGTATTGCTTGTAGCTTCCACATACTGCACCCCACAACATTACTTTTATGTTGGTTGTTATTTGGGCTGCTGAAGGCATGATTTAAAGCAGTTTTGGTGAATTAGAAACAAAAAAAGTTTTTTTGCAAAAAAGTATGGTGCTAGGTGTAGATAGCTTCATGTTTTCATCCAAATACTGTATTGCATGTAGCTTCCACATACTGCATCCCACAACATTACTTTTATGTTGGTTGTTATTTGGGCTACTGAAGGCATGATTTAAAGCAGTTTTGGAGAATTAGAAACAAAAAAAGTTTTTTTGCAAAAAAGTATGGTGCTAGGTGTAGAAAGCTTCATGTTTTCATCCAAATACTGTATTGCTTGTAGCTTCCACATACTGCACCCCACAACATTACTTTTATGTTGGTTGTTATTTGGGCTGCTGAAGGCATGATTTAAAGCAGTTTTGGTGAATTAGAAACAAAAAAAGTTTTTTTGCAAAAAAGTATGGTGCTAAGTGTAGATAGCTTCATGTTTTCATCCAAATACTGTATTGCGTGTAGCTTCCACATACTGCATCCCACAACATTACTTTTATGTTGGTTGTTATTTGGGCTGCTGAAGGCATGATTTAAAGCAGTTTTGGAGAATTAGAAACAAAAAAAGTTTTTTTGCAAAAAAGTATGGTGCTAGGTGTAGAAAGCTTCATATTTTCATCCAAATACTGTATTGCTTGTAGCTTCCACATACTGCACCCCACAACATTACTTTTATGTTGGTTGTTATTTGGGCTGCTGAAGGCATGATTTAAAGCAGTTTTGGAGAATTAGAAACAAAAAAAGTTTTTTTGCAAAAAAGTATGGTGCTAGGTGTAGAAAGCTTCATGTTTTCATCCAAATACTGTATTGCTTGTAGCTTCCACATACTGCACCCCACAACATTACTTTTATGTTGGTTGTTATTTGGGCTGCTGAAGGCATGATTTAAAGCAGTTTTGGTGAATTAGAAACAAAAAAGTTTTTTTGCAAAAAAGTATGGTGCTAAGTGTAGATAGCTTCATGTTTTCATCCAAATACTGTATTGCGTGTAGCTTCCACATACTGCATCCCACAACATTACTTTTATGTTGGTTGTTATTTGGGCTGCTGAAGGCATGACTTAAAGCAGTTTTGGAGAATTAGAAACAAAAAAAGTTTTTTTGCAAAAAAGTATGGTGCTAAGTGTAGATAGCTTCATGTTTTCATCCAAATACTGTATTGCGTGTAGCTTCCACATACTGCATCCCACAACATTACTTTTATGTTGGTTGTTATTTGGGCTGCTGAAGGCATGATTTAAAGCAGTTTTGGAGAATTAGAAACAAAAAAAGTTTTTTTGCAAAAAAGTATGGTGCTAGGTGTAGAAACTTCATGTTTTCATCCAAATACTGTATTGCTTGTAGCTTCCACATACTGCACCCCACAACATTACTTTTATGTTGGTTGTTATTTGGGCTGCTGAAGGCATGATTTAAAGCAGTTTTGGAGAATTAGAAACAAAAAAAGTTTTTTTGCAAAAAAGTATGGTGCTAGGTGTAGAAAGCTTCATGTTTTCATCCAAATACTGTATTGCTTGTAGCTTCCACATACTGCACCCCAGAACATTACTTTTATGTTGGTTGTTATTTGGGCTGCTGAAGGCATGATTTAAAGCAGTTTTGGAGAATTAGAAACAAAAAAAGTTTTTTTGCAAAAAAGTATGGTGCTAAGTGTAGATAGCTTCATGTTTTCATCCAAATACTGCATTGCGTGTAGCTTCCACATACTGCATCCCACAACATTACTTTTATGTTGGTTGTTATTTGGGCTACTGAAGGCATGATTTAAAGCAGTTTTGGAGAATTAGAAACAAAAAAAGTTTTTTTGCAAAAAAGTATGGTGCTAGGTGTAGAAAGCTTCATGTTTTCATCCAAATACTGTATTGCTTGTAGCTTCCACATACTGCACCCCACAACATTATTTTTATGTTGGTTGTTATTTGGGCTGCTGAAGGCATGATTTAAAGCAGTTTTGGTGAATTAGAAACAAAAAAAGTTTTTTTGCAAAAAAGTATGGTGCTAAGTGTAGATAGCTTCATGTTTTCATCCAAATACTGTATTGCGTGTAGCTTCCACATACTGCATCCCACAACATTACTTTTATGTTGGTTGTTATTTGGGCTGCTGAAGGCATGATTTAAAGCAGTTTTGGAGAATTAGAAACAAAAAAAGTTTTTTTGCAAAAAAGTATGGTGCTAGGTGTAGAAAGCTTCATGTTTTCATCCAAATACTGTATTGCTTGTAGCTTCCACATACTGCACCCCACAACATTACTTTTATGTTGGTTGTTATTTGGGCTGCTGAAGGCATGATTTAAAGCTGTTTTGGTGAATTAGAAACAAAAAAAGTTTTTTTGCAAAAAAGTATGGTGCTAAGTGTAGAAAGCTTCATGTTTTCATCCAAATACTGTATTGCGTGTAGCTTCCACATACTGCATCCCACAACATTACTTTTATGTTGGTTGTTATTTGGGCTGCTGAAGGCATGATTTAAAGCAGTTTTGGTGAATTAGAAACCAAAAAAGTTTTTTTGCAAAAAAGTATGGTGCTAAGTGTAGATAGCTTCATGTTTTCATCCAAATACTGTATTGCGTGTAGCTTCCACATACTGCATCCCACTACATTACTTTTATGTTGGTTGTTATTTGGGCTGCTGAAGGCATGATTTAAAGCAGTTTTGGAGAATTAGAAACAAAAAAAGTTTTTTTGCAAAAAAGTATGGTGCTAGGTGTAGAAAGCTTCATGTTTTCATCCAAATACTGTATTGCTTGTAGCTTCCACATACTGCAACCCACAACATTACTTTTATGTTGGTTGTTATTTGGGCTGCTGAAGGCATGATTTCAAGCAGTTTTGGTGATTTAAAAACAAAAAAAGTTTATTTGCAAAAAAGTATGGTGCTAGGGGTAGAAAGCTTCATGTTTTCATCCAAATACTGTATTGCGTGTAGCTTCCACATACTGCATCCCACAACATTACTTTTATGTTGGTTGTTATTTGGGCTGCTGAAGGCATGATTTAAAGCAGTTTTGGAGAATTAGAAACAAAAAAAGTTTTTTTGCAAAAAAGTATGGTGCTAGGTGTAGAAAGCTTCATGTTTTCATCCAAATACTGTATTGCTTGTAGCTTCCACATACTGCATCCCACAACATTACTTTTATGTTGGTTGTTATTTGGGCTGCTGAAGGCATGATTTAAAGCAGTTTTGGTGAATTAGAAACAAAAAAAGTTTTTTTGCAAAAAAGTATGGTGCTAAGTGTAGATAGCTTCATGTTTTCATCCAAATACTGTATTGCGTGTAGCTTCCACATACTGCATCCCACAACATTACTTTTATGTTGGTTGTTATTTGGGCTGCTGAAGGCATGATTTAAAGCAGTTTTGGAGAATTAGAAACAAAAAAAGTTTTTTTGCAAAAAAGTATGGTGCTAGGTGTAGAAAGCTTCATGTTTTCATCCAAATACTGTATTGCTTGTAGCTTCCACATACTGCACCCCACAACATTACTTTTATGTTGGTTGTTATTTGGGCTGCTGAAGGCATGATTTAAAGCAGTTTTGGTGAATTAGAAACAAAAAAAGTTTTTTTGCAAAAAAGTATGGTGCTAAGTGTAGATAGCTTCATGTTTTCATCCAAATACTGTATTGCGTGTAGCTTCCACATACTGCATCCCACAACATTACTTTTATGTTGGTTGTTATTTGGGCTGCTGAAGGCATGATTTAAAGCAGTTTTGGTGAATTAGAAACAAAAAAAGTTTTTTTGCAAAAAAGTATGGTGCTAAGTGTAGATAGCTTCATGTTTTCATCCAAATACTGTATTGCGTGTAGCTTCCACATACTGCATCCCACTACATTACTTTTATGTTGGTTGTTATTTGGGCTGCTGAAGGCATGATTTAAAGCAGTTTTGGATAATTAGAAACAAAAAAAGTTTTTTTCCAAAAAAGTATGGTGCTAGGTGTAGAAAGCTTCATGTTTTCATCCAAATACTGTATTGCTTGTAGCTTCCACATACTGCACCCCACAACATTACTTTTATGTTGGTTGTTATTTGGGCTGCTGAAGGCATGATTTAAAGCAGTTTTGGAGAATTAGAAACAAAAAAAGTTTTTTTGCAAAAAAGTATGGTGCTAGGTGTAGAAAGCTTCATGTTTTCATCCAAATACTGTATTGCTTGTAGCTTCCACATACTGCATCCCACAACATTACTTTTATGTTGGTTGTTATTTGGGCTGCTGAAGGCATGATTTAAAGCAGTTTTGGTGAATTAGAAACAAAAAAAGTTTTTTTGCAAAAAAGTATGGTGCTAGGTGTAGAAAGCTTCATGTTTTCATCCAAATACTGTATTGCTTGTAGCTTCCACATACTGCATCCCACAACATTACTTTTATGTTGGTTGTTATTTGGGCTGCTGAAGGCATGATTTAAAGCAGTTTTGGTGAATTAGAAACAAAAAAAGTTTTTTTGCAAAAAAGTATGGTGCTAAGTGTAGATAGCTTCATGTTTTCATCCAAATACTGTATTGCGTGTAGCTTCCACATACTGCATCCCACAACATTACTTTTATGTTGGTTGTTATTTGGGCTGCTGAAGGCATGATTTAAAGCAGTTTTGGAGAATTAGAAACAAAAAAAGTTTTTTTGCAAAAAAGTATGGTGCTAGGTGTAGAAAGCTTCATGTTTTCATCCAAATACTGTATTGCTTGTAGCTTCCACATACTGCACCCCACAACATTACTTTTATGTTGGTTGTTATTTGGGCTGCTGAAGGCATGATTTAAAGCAGATTTGGTGAATTAGAAACAAAAAGAGTTTTTTTGCAAAAAAGTATGGTGCTAAGTGTAGATAGCTTCATGTTTTCATTTAAATACTGTATTGCTTGTAGCTTCCACATACTGCATCCCACAACATTACTTTTATGTTGGTTGTTATTTGGGCTGCTGAAGGCATGATTTAAAGCAGTTTTGGAGAATTAGAAACAAAAAAAGTTTTTTTGCAAAAAAGTATGGTGCTAGGTGTAGAAAGCTTCATGTTTTCATCCAAATACTGTATTGCTTGTAGCTTCCACATACTGCACCCCACAACATTACTTTTATGTTGGTTGTTATTTGGGCTGCTGAAGGCATGATTTAAAGCAGTTTTGGTGAATTAGAAACAAAAAAAGTTTTTTTGCAAAAAAAGTATGGTGCTAAGTGTAGATAGCTTCATGTTTTCATCCAAATACTGTATTGCGTGTAGCTTCCACATACTTTTCAAATATTTTTTATTACAGTTTTATAAAATACAAAACAAAAGTAAATGTAATTATAACATCAAACAGATGAGACTGTCAAACAGTATCGCACATACAATATACAGTGTACAATAATAATTCAAATTGAAACCATAGAATTGGGAAATAGTAGTTACAACAATTATCACTCGAAAGAGAGAAAAAAAAAACAAGGGGGGAAAAAACAGGGGGGTAAAATGGAAATGGAAATTATTAAAATCTTCAATCCGGAAGTCTCTGTCTTCACTTTAACCAAAGTTATCTCGCCATATAAAAAAAATACATATGGATGAAAGATTAAGAAGAAGCGTGCAGAAATGCAAAATTAAAAAAATAATAATCTAAAGGAACAAAAAAGATAAACTAAAGTAAAAATTTCTTTCTAATTTTCTCTTCCCAGGTGTCCCAAAAAAATAAAAGTTGTGTTTTAAAAGCTGAGGGTGGCCTAATGGAAGATTCATAAGATTTATTCTCCAAAGTCATATACAAGATTTCTTTTATAGTCGGAACAACTCCTGTTTTCCAATACTTAGGGATAAGGATAGTAGCTGCAATCAGCAAATGACCTATGATGATCTTATCTATTTTAGGCAAATCAGACGGAAAATGTTTAAAAATACATAGTTCTGGCCCAAGTACCTCAATCTCGCTATTTATAAGTCTAATTATTGGTAATAAAGAGTCCCACATAGGTTTAATTAATGGACAATCCCAAAAAATATGAAGGAGATTACCTGGGCCATTACAGCCTCTCCAACATTTAAAACTTGTAGTCATCTTCATGCGAAAAAGCCTTTCCGGGGTCAGGTACCATCTGTATATTATCTTAAAATGATTTTCAAAATGTTGTGCGCATTGTGTTATGCCCCTTAGTCCCGAGAACACATCATTCCAGACAGCTAGATCGTATGTTTTACCTAATTCCTCTTCCCAGGCCGATAAAAATTTAAGTTTTTCTGAAACCTTCGAGGAGAGGGAAGAGTAACACAATGAGATAGTACCTGTCAGGTCCGGGGCATTAATATAAACTGTCTCTATATCAGTCAAAGCTAAATGAGACTGATCCACATCAAAATCAGATATATTAAATCGTTCTTGAATAATTTGAAGAATGAAGTCATAATCACATTGCCTGTCAGCATCTAAATTATATTTTTTTTGTAATTTTGTAAATGATAGAGCCGAATTATTCTTAAAGAAATCATTAATAGAAAAAATATGTTTGCCATTCCAGTAATCTATATCTAGGTCTGGAAGAACATATCTCAAGGAACCAAGTGACATCGCCCTGGACCAAGTAATAGATCCTGGTAGTTTATTAAATAATCTATCCCAAGAGAGTATAGCCAATTTAGTTGAGGGGTACATTTTTGTAAACCTGGGCCGATTAGAATGTGAAACCCATAAAACATCTTTTATACAAAAAGGTTTTAGTTTATTAATTTCCATAATCAGCCATCTAGGCCAATCCCTGTCCAAATTAAATTTGAAAGCGCTAGACGCATTCGATGCATAATAATAATTCCTAAAATCTGGCACCCCCAATCCGAAATTGTCTCTAGAATTAGTCAAAGTGGTAAATTTGACTCTGCTAGGCTTCTTCCTCCATATAAACTTTATGAGGGCAGAACGCATCGAATCAAAAAAAGAAATAGGCACACTTAAAGGTATGGCTCTTAAAAAATACAAAATCTTAGGGAGAATAACCATCTTAATGGAGTGTATTCTACCCAACCATGAAATCTCAAGATTGTCCCACCTCTCAAGATCCAGTAGCAAAGAGGGCCAAAAAGTCTTTAAATTGTAAGCATACATATGTTTTAAATTTTTACATAAATTAATGCCTAAATAGGAAATAAAGCTCTTCCTCCAGTCAAAGTCATACGATCTTTTAAGAGCAGTCAAATCATTCCTCTTTATATGGAATGGTAATGCCTGTGTTTTGCTATCATTAATTTTATAAAAGGACACTTCACGAAATTCTCTAAGAAGAGAAAATAAATGACCCATAGAAGTAGCTGGATCACTTAACGTAAGAATTACATCGTCTGCAAATAAACCCAATTTGTGAGTATCTCCATCTATTGTAACACCCTGAATATTACTATCAACTCTTATTGCCTCAGCCAAAGGCTCAATAGCTAAAGCAAAAAGTAAAGGTGACAAAGGGCAACCCTGCCTAGTCCCATTGGATAACGAGAATGAGTCGGACAAAACTCCAGAGGCCAGCACTTTTGCAGTAGGCTTCTGATACAAAGCAAAAATAGCTTTTCTCAAAGCAGCTGGGAACCCAAACCGAATCAAAACATCTTCCAAATATCCCCAATGGACCCTATCAAATGCCTTTTCAGCATCGAGTGATAAAAATAAAGAGGGGTGTTTAGATTTTTGAATATATGAGATCAAATTAATAAAACGTCTCGTATTGTCTGTTGCTTGACGTCTGGGAATAAAACCTACTTGATCGTTATGAACAAGCAGAGGCAATAAACTTGAGATACGATTAGCTAATATTTTCGAGTATAATTTGGTGTCATTATTAATTAGAGAAATGGGCCTAAAATTGGAACACCTATCAGGTTCCTTTCCGGGTTTAGGTAAAGTAGAAATTTGGGCACAAAGGGATTCATCAGGAATATAGCCATTTTTCCAATATTCGTTAAACAATTTTGTTAAATGTGGCAATAAGATATTTTTAAATTTGTGATAGTATAGAGCAGAAAAACCATCAGGACCCGGTGCCTTACCAGATGGAGTATCTTTAATAGCTTGAAGCACCTCCTCCAAAGAAATGTCCGACTCAAGAAATTCAACATGAAAATCAGGGATTCTAGGGAGATTAGTTTTATCCAAAAATTCAGTTATTTTAGCAGAGGTTGGTTGCGTTTCCAGAGGGGAATCTTTAAGGTTATAAAGTGACTTATAATATGCAGCAAAAGAATTAGATATGTCCCTAGGATGTAAAATTTTCTGGCCAGAATCATCCAATATATAAGCTATTCTAGATTGTATAGTTTTTTGTTTTAATTTATTCGCTAATAAATTAGAGGCTTTATTACCCTTTGAGTAAAATGACATTTTTAAAGATCGTAAAGTTTTAGCACTCTTTTCCAAATTAAGTTTATCCAATTTTGTTTTCACGTCTTTAATTAAAGCTGAAACAGAGAAAGAAGGGCCTAACTTATTTGCTAAATTTAAATTATATAATTCTTTCTCCAAAGTTTTAACATTTGCAGACGATGTTTTCCTAATATAAGAATTTCTCTGAATAAAATGTCCTCTTAACACAGCCTTATGAGCATTCCAAATAGTAGAATATGGAATATCTTCAGTAATGTTTTCTTCAAAATATGAAGATAACGTTTTTTCAGCCAAGATTTTTTCATCTATGTTATTCAAAATGAAATCATTCAGTCTCCAAGGTCTATAAGGAACATGTGGTATTGTTTCATGAATACCCAAAGTAATAGGAGCATGATCTGACCATTTAAAATCTAAAATTTCAGCTTTCTCAATGAAAGCTAACATATTTTCAGGCACTAGAAAGCGATCGATTCGAGAGTACATATTGTGGCCAGCTGAGTAAAAAGTATAATCTCTTTCATTAGGATGTAGGAGACGCCACACATCATAGTAACATTTGGATTGCAACAATTTGGAGGACCTCTTTGCAGTGGACATATAAGAATTTGAATTGGGAGAGGATTCCTCCCTCGAGACATCACTTTCAGGGTCCAATACGAAATTAGTATCACCACAAACAATCACTCTCCCCCTACATTCATCAAGAGCTGTTTGCATAACGTTTTTCAAATATTGAAATTGGGAACTCGTTGGAAAATAAACATTGAAAATTGAATAATCTACGTTATTCACTTTACCCACCCATAACACATATCTACCGTCAGGATCAATAATAGTTGTCAAAGTCTTGATAGCCAATGATTTGTTAAAAAAAATAGAAGTTCCCCTAGCCTTTGAAGAAAACTTAGAATGAAATTGAATGGGATAATACCTAGCAAAAATGTGGGGATTAAAATCATTTTTAAAGTGGGACTCCTGTATGCACAAAACATCTACACGCTTGTAGCTTCCACATACTGCATCCCACAACATTACTTTTATGTTGGTTGTTATTTGGGCTGCTGAAGGCATGATTTAAAGCAGTTTTGGTGAATTAGAAACAAAAAAAGTTTTTTTGCAAAAAAGTATGGTGCTAAGTGTAGATAGCTTCATGTTTTCATCCAAATACTGTATTGCTTGTAGCTTCCACATACTGCATCCCACTACATTACTTTTATGTTGGTTGTTATTTGGGCTGCTGAAGGCATGATTTAAAGCAGTTTTGGAGAATTAGAAACAAAAAAAGTTTTTTTGCAAAAAAGTATGGTGCTAGGTGTAGAAAGCTTCATGTTTTCATCCAAATACTGTATTGCTTGTAGCTTCCACATACTGCACCCCACAACATTACTTTTATGTTGGTTGTTATTTGGGCTGCTGAAGGCATGATTTAAAGCAGTTTTGGAGAATTAGAAACAAAAAAAGTTTTTTTTGCAAAAAAGTATGGTGCTAGGTGTAGAAAGCTTCATGTTTTCATCCAAATACTGTATTGCTTGTAGCTTCCACATACTGCATCCCACAACATTACTTTTATGTTGGTTGTTATTTGGGCTGCTGAAGGCATGATTTAAAGCAGTTTTGGTGAATTAGAAACAAAAAAGTTTTTTTGCAAAAAAGTATGGTGCTAAGTGTAGATAGCTTCATGTTTTCATCCAAATACTGTATTGCGTGTAGCTTCCACATACTGCATCCCACAACATTACTTTTATGTTGGTTGTTATTTGGGCTGCTGAAGGCATGATTTAAAGCAGTTTTGGTGAATTAGAAACAAAAAAAGTTTTTTTGCAAAAAAAAAGTATGGTGCTAAGTGTAGATAGCTTCATGTTTTCATCCAAATACTGTATTGCTTGTAGCTTCCACATACTGCACCCCACAACATTACTTTTATATTGGTTGTTATTTGGGCTGCTGAAGGCATGATTTAAAGCAGTTTTGGTGAATTAGAAACAACAAAAGTTTTTTTGCAAAAAAGTATGGTGCTAAGTGTAGATAGCTTCATGTTTTCATCCAAATACTGTATTGCGTGTAGCTTCCACATACTGCATCCCACAACATTACTTTTATGTTGGTTGTTATTTGGGCTGCTGAAGGCATGATTTAAAGCAGTTTTGGAGAATTAGAAACAAAAAAAGTTTTTTTGCAAAAAAGTATGGTGCTAGGTGTAGAAAGCTTCATGTTTTCATCCAAATACTGTCTTGCTTGTAGCTTCCACATACTGCATCCCACAACATTACTTTTATGTTGGTTGTTATTTGGGCTGCTGAAGGCATGATTTAAAGCAGTTTTGGAGAATTAGAAACAAAAAAAGTTTTTTTGCAAAAAAGTATGGTGCTAGGTGTAGAAAGCTTCATGTTTTCATCCAAATACTGTATTGCTTGTAGCTTCCACATACTGCACCCCACAACATTACTTTTATGTTGGTTGTTATTTGGGCTGCTGAAGGCATGATTTAAAGCAGATTTGGTGAATTAGAAACAAAAAGAGTTTTTTTGCAAAAAAGTATTGTGCTAAGTGTAGATAGCTTCATGTTTTCATTTAAATACTGTATTGCTTGTAGCTTCCACATACTGCATCCCACAACATTACTTTTATGTTGGTTGTTATTTGGGCTGCTGAAGGCATGATTTAAAGCAGTTTTGGAGAATTAGAAACAAAAAAAGTTTTTTTGCAAAAAAGTATGGTGCTAGGTGTAGAAAGCTTCATGTTTTCATCCAAATACTGTATTGCTTGTAGCTTCCACATACTGCATCCCACAACATTACTTTTATGTTGGTTGTTATTTGGGCTGCTGAAGGCATGATTTAAAGCAGTTTTGGAGAATTAGAAACAAAAAAAGTTTTTTTGCAAAAAAGTATGGTGCTAAGTGTAGATAGCTTCATGTTTTCATCCAAATACTGTATTGCGTGTAGCTTCCACATACTGCATCCCACAACATTACTTTTATGTTGGTTGTTATTTGGGCTGCTGAAGGCATGATTTAAAGCAGTTTTGGTGAATTAGAAACAAAAAAAGTTTTTTTGCAAAAAAGTATGGTGCTAAGTGTAGATAGCTTCATGTTTTCATCCAAATACTGTATTGCGTGTAGCTTCCACATACTGCATCCCACAACATTACTTTTATGTTGGTTGTTATTTGGGCTGCTGAAGGCATGATTTAAAGCAGTTTTGGAGAATTAGAAACAAAAAAAGTTTTTTTGCAAAAAAGTATGGTGCTAGGTGTAGAAAGCTTCATGTTTTCATCCAAATACTGTATTGCGTGTAGCTTCCACATACTGCATCCCACAACATTACTTTTATGTTGGTTGTTATTTGGTCTGCTGAAGGCATGATTTAAAGCAGTTTTGGAGAATTAGAAACAAAAAAAGTTTTTTTGCAAAAAAGTATGGTGCTAGGTGTAGAAAGCTTCATGTTTTCATCCAAATACTGTATTGCTTGTAGCTTCCACATACTGCACCCCACAACATTACTTTTATGTTGGTTGTTATTTGGGCTGCTGAAGGCATGATTTAAAGCAGTTTTGGTGAATTAGAAACAAAAAAAGTTTTTTTGCAAAAAAGTATGGTGCTAGGTGTAGAAAGCTTCATGTTTTCATCCAAATACTGAATTGCTTGTAGCTTCCACATACTGCACCCCACAACATTACTTTTATGTTGGTTGTTATTTGGGCTGCTGAAGGCATGATTTAAAGCAGTTTTGGTGAATTAGAAACAAAAAAAGTTTTTTTGCAAAAAAGTATGGTGCTAAGTGTAGATAGCTTCATGTTTTCATCCAAATACTGTATTGCGTGTAGCTTCCACATACTGCATCCCACAACATTACTTTTATGTTGGTTGTTATTTGGGCTGCTGAAGGCATGATTTAAAGCAGTTTTGGAGAATTAGAAACAAAAAAAGTTTTTTTGCAAAAAAGTATGGTGCTAGGTGTAGAAAGCTTCATGTTTTCATCCAAATACTGTATTGCGTGTAGCTTCCACATACTGCATCCCACAACATTACTTTTATGTTGGTTGTTATTTGGGCTGCTGAAGGCATGATTTAAAGCAGTTTTGGTGAATTAGAAACAAAAAAAGTTTTTTTGCAAAAAAGTATGGTGCTAAGTGTAGATAGCTTCATGTTTTCATCCAAATACTGTATTGCTTGTAGCTTCCACATACTGCATCCCACAACATTACTTTTATGTTGGTTGTTATTTGGGCTGCTGAAGGCATGATTTAAAGCAGTTTTGGAGAATTAGAAACAAAAAAAGTTTTTTTGCAAAAAAGTATGGTGCTAGGTGTAGAAAGCTTCATGTTTTCATCCAAATACTGTATTGCTTGTAGCTTCCACATACTGCACCCCACAACATTACTTTTATGTTGGTTGTTATTTGGGCTGCTGAAGGCATGATTTAAAGCAGTTTTGGTGAATTAGAAACAAAAAAAGTTTTTTTGCAAAAAAGTATGGTGCTAGGTGTAGAAAGCTTCATGTTTTCATCCAAATACTGTATTGCGTGTAGCTTCCACATACTGCATCCCACAACATTACTTTTATGTTGGTTGTTATTTGGGCTGCTGAAGGCATGATTTAAAGCAGTTTTGGAGAATTAGAAACAAAAAAAGTTTTTTTGCAAAAAAGTATGGTGCTAGGTGTAGAAAGCTTCATGTTTTCATCCAAATACTGTATTGCTTGTAGCTTCCACATACTGCACCCCACAACATTACTTTTATGTTGGTTGTTATTTGGGCTGCTGAAGGCATGATTTAAAGCAGATTTGGTGAATTAGAAACAAAAAGAGTTTTTTTGCAAAAAAGTATGGTGCTAAGTGTAGATAGCTTCATGTTTTCATTTAAATACTGTATTGCTTGTAGCTTCCACATACTGCATCCCACAACATTACTTTTATGTTGGTTGTTATTTGGGCTGCTGAAGGCATGATTTAAAGCAGTTTTGGAGAATTAGAAACAAAAAAAGTTTTTTTGCAAAAAAGTATGGTGCTAGGTGTAGAAAGCTTCATGTTTTCATCCAAATACTGTATTGCTTGTAGCTTCCACATACTGCACCCCACAACATTACTTTTATGTTGGTTGTTATTTGGGCTGCTGAAGGCATGATTTAAAGCAGTTTTGGTGAATTAGAAACAAAAAAAGTTTTTTTGCAAAAAAGTATGGTGCTAAGTGTAGATAGCTTCATGTTTTCATCCAAATACTGTATTGCTTGTATCTTCCACATACTGCACCCCACAACATTACTTTTATGTTGGTTGTTATTTGGGCTGCTGAAGGCATGATTTAAAGCAGTTTTGGTGAATTAGAAACAAAAAAAGTTTTTTTGCAAAAAAGTATGGTGCTAAGTGTAGATAGCTTCATGTTTTCATCCAAATACTGTATTGCGTGTAGTTTCCACATACTGCATCCCACAACATTACTTTTATGTTGGTTGTTATTTGGGCTGCTGAAGGCATGATTTAAAGCAGTTTTGGAGAATTAGAAACAAAAAAGTTTTTTTGCAAAAAAGTATGGTGCTAGGTGTAGAAACTTCATATTTTCATCCAAATACTGTATTGCTTGTAGCTTCCACATACTGCACCCCACAACATTACTTTTATGTTGGTTGTTATTTGGGCTGCTGAAGGCATGATTTAAAGCAGTTTTGGAGAATTAGAAACAAAAAAAGTTTTTTTGCAAAAAAGTATGGTGCTAGGTGTAGAAAGCTTCATGTTTTCATCCAAATACTTTTCAAATATTTTTTATTACAGTTTTATAAAATACAAAACAAAAGTAAATGTAATTATAACATCAAACAGATGAGACTGTCAAACAGTATCGCACATACAATATACAGTGTACAATAATAATTCAAATTGAAACCATAGAATTGGGAAATAGTAGTTACAACAATTATCACTCGAAAGAGAAAAAAAAACAAGGGGGGAAAAAACAGGGGGGTAAAATGGAAATGTAAATTATTAAAATCTTCAATCCGGAAGTCTCTGTCTTCACTTTAACCAAAGTTATCTCGCCATATAAAAAAAATACATATGGATGAAAGATTAAGAAGAAGCGTGCAGAAATGTAAAATTAAAAAAATAATTTAAAGGAACAAAAAAGATAAACTAAAGTAAAAATTTCTTTCTAATTTTCTCTTCCCAGGTGTCCCAAAAAAATAAAAGTTGTGTTTTAAAAGCTGAGGGTGGCCTAATGGAAGATTCATAAGATTTATTCTCCAAAGTCATATACAAGATTTCTTTTATAGTCGGAACAACTCCTGTTTTCCAATACTTAGGGATAAGGATAGTAGCTGCAATCAGCAAATGACCTATGATGATCTTATCTATTTTAGGCAAATCAGACGGAAAATGTTTAAAAATACATAGTTCTGGCCCAAGTACCTCAATCTCGCTATTTATAAGCCTAATTATTGGTAATAAAGAGTCCCACATAGGTTTAATTAATGGACAATCCCAAAAAATATGAAGGAGATTACCTGGGCCATTACAGCCTCTCCAACATTTAAAACTTGTAGTCATCTTCATGCGAAAAAGCCTTTCCGGGGTCAGGTACCATCTGTATATTATCTTAAAATGATTTTCAAAATGTTGTGCGCATTGTGTTATGCCCCTTAGTCCCGAGAACACATCATTCCAGACAGCTAGATTGTATGTTTTACCTAATTCCTCTTCCCAGGCCGATAAAAATTTAAGTTTTTCTGAAACCTTCGAGGAGAGGGAAGAGTAACACAATGAGATAGTACCTGTCAGGTCCGGGGCATTAATATAAACTGTCTCTATATCAGTCAAAGCTAAATGAGACTGATCCACATCAAAATCAGATATATTAAATCGTTCTTGAATAATTTGAAGAATGAAATCATAATCACATTGCCTGTCAGCATCTAAATTATATTTTTTTTGTAATTTTGGAAATGATAGAGCCGAATTATTCTTAAAGAAATCATTAATAGAAAAAATATGTTTGCCATTCCAGTAATCTATATCTAGGTCTGGAAGAACATATCTCAAGGAACCAAGTGACATCGCCCTGGACCAAGTAATAGATCCTGGTAGTTTATTAAATAATCTATCCCAAGAGAGTATAGCCAATTTAGTTGAGGGGTACATATTTGTAAACCTGGGCCGATTAGAATGTGAAACCCATAAAACATCTTTTATACAAAAAGGTTTTAGTTTATTAATTTCCATAATAAGCCATCTAGGCCAATCCCTGTCCAAATTAAATTTGAAAGCGCTAGACGCATTCGATGCATAATAATAATTCCTAAAATCTGGCACCCCCAATCCGAAATTGTCTCTAGAATTAGTCAAAGTGGTAAATTTGACTCTGCTAGGCTTCTTCCTCCATATAAACTTTATGAGGGCAGAATGCACCGAATCATAAAAGAAATAGGCACACTTAAAGGTATGGCTCTTAAAAAATACAAAATCTTAGGGAGAATAACCATCTTAATGGAGTGTATTCTACCCAACCATGAAATCTCAAGATTGTCCCACCTCTCAAGATCCAGTAGTAAAGAGGGCCAAAAAGTCTTTAAATTGTAAGCATACATATGTTTTAAATTTTTACATAAATTAATGCCTAAATAGGAAATAAAGCTCTTCCTCCAGTCAAAGCCATACAATCTTTTAAGAGCAGTCAAATCATTCCTCTTTATATGGAATGGTAATGCCTGTGTTTTGCTATCATTAATTTTATAAAAGGACACTTCACGAAATTCTCTAAGAAGAGAAAATAAATGACCCATAGAAGTAGCTGGATCACTTAACGTAAGAATTACATCGTCTGCAAATAAACCCAATTTGTGAGTATCTCCATCTATTGTAACACCCTGAATATTACTATCAACTCTTATTGCCTCAGCCAAAGGCTCAATAGCTAAAGCAAAAAGTAAAGGTGACAAAGGGCAACCCTGCCTAGTCCCATTGGATAACGAGAATGAGTCGGACAAAACTCCAGAGGCCAGCACTTTTGCAGTAGGCTTCTGATACAAAGCAAAAATAGCTTTTCTCAAAGCAGCTGGGAACCCAAACCGAATCAAAACATCTTCCAAATATCCCCAATGGACCCTATCAAATGCCTTTTCAGCATCGAGTGATAAAAATAAAGAGGGGTGTTTAGATTTTTGAATATATGAGATCAAATTAATAAAACGTCTCGTATTGTCTGTTGCTTGACGTCTGGGAATAAAACCTACTTGATCATTATGAACAAGCAGAGGCAATAAATTTGAGATACGATTAGCTAATATTTTCGAGTATAATTTGGTGTCATTATTAATTAGAGAAATGGGCCTAAAATTGGAACACCTATCAGGTTCCTTCCCGGGTTTAGGTAAAGTAGAAATTTGGGCACAAAGGGATTCATCAGGAATATAGCCACTTTTCCAATATTCGTTAAACAATTTCGTTAAATGTGGCAATAAGATATTTTTAAATTTGTGATAGTATAGAGCAGAAAAACCATCAGGACCCGGTGCCTTACCAGATGGAGTATCTTTAATAGCTTGATGCACCTCCTCCAAAGAAATGTCCGACTCAAGAAATTCAACATGAAAATCAGGGATTCTAGGGAGATTAGTTTTATCCAAAAATTCAGTTATTTTAGCAGAGGTTGGTTGCGTTTCCAGAGGGGAATCTTTAAGGTTATAAAGTGACTTATAATATGCAGCAAAAGAATTAGATATGTCCCTAGGATGTAAAATTTTCTGGCCAGAATCATCCAATATATAAGCTATTCTAGATTGTATAGTTTTTTGTTTTAATTTATTCGCTAATAAATTAGAGGCTTTATTACCCTTTGAGTAAAATGACATTTTTAAAGATCGTAAAGTTTTAGCAGTCTTTTCCAAATTAAGTTTATCCAATTTTGTTTTCACGTCTTTAATTAAAGCTGAAACAGAGAAAGAAGGGCCTAACTTATTTGCTAAATTTAAATTATATAATTCTTTCTCCAAAGTTTTAACATTTGCAGACGATGTTTTCCTAATATAAGAATTTCTCTGAATAAAATGTCCTCTTAACACAGCCTTATGAGCATTCCAAATAGTAGAATATGGAATATCTTCAGTAATGTTTTCTTCAAAATATGAAGATAACGTTTTTTCAGCCAAGATTTTTTCATCTATGTTATTCAAAATGAAATCATTCAGTCTCCAAGGTCTATAAGGAACATGTGGTATTGTTTCATGAATACCCAGAGTAATAGGAACATGATCTGACCATTTAAAATCTAAAATTTCAGCTTTCTCAATGAAAGCTAACATATTTTCAGGCACTAGAAAGCGATCGATACGAGAGTACATATTGTGGCCAGCTGAGTAAAAAGTATAATCTCTTTCATTAGGGTGTAGGAGACGCCACACATCATAGTAACATTTGGATTGCAACAATTTGGAGCACCTCTTTGCAGTGGAAATATAAGAATTTGAATTGGAAGAGGAGTCCTCCCTTGAGACATCACTTTCAGGGTCCAATACGAAATTAGTATCACCACAAACAATCACTCTCCCCCTACATTCATCAAGAGCTGTTTGCATAACGTTTTTCAAATATTGAAATTGGGAACTCGTTGGAAAATAAACGTTGAAAATGGAATAATCTACGTTATTCACTTTACCCACCCATAACACATATCTACCGTCAGGATCAATAATAGTTGTCAAAGTCTTGATAGCCAATGATTTGCTAAAAAAAAATAGAAGTTCCCCTAGCCTTTGAAGAAAACTTAGAATGAAATTGAATGGGATAATACCTAGCAAAAATGTGGGGATTAAAATCATTTTTAAAGTAGGACTCCTGTATGCACAAAACATCTACACGCTTCTCCCTAGCCTCCTTCAACAACAGCCTTCTTTTATGAAAAGAGCCCAATCCCTTAACATTAAAGGACATTATTTTCAATACCATTGATTATAAGGAACATCAAAAATAAACACAAGACTGTAAATGGCTAAAACACAAAATAAAGGGATTGGGCCCAACACATCAAATTTTAAAAACATGAAAGGGTATTGTAAAGGAGGTACAAGCACGCACAGCGAGAGAACCAAAAGAAACAAAATAAGAAGTATCACACAAGAGCTTCCATTGATTACAAATGGGTAGGGGAAAAACAACAAAACTAAAAAAGAAATGATTCCCTTCCTAATGGGGAACCAACTAAATTTGGAACAAATAAAATATATACCAAAGATAAAAAAATAGGCCCAAAGAGAGGAGTAAAAAGAAATTAAAAATATACTCCTCTCCATTGATGGTAAAAAAAAAAGGCCTTACTATTTGGGTGGTAGCGAGAGAACAGTGAGGACAGGGATAATGTAATAATTAATAACGTTGCATAAAAACGAATGAAAAAAAATAAAAAATAAAAGAAATCTATTAAAGACCCACACATATAAGAAAAAAATAGAAACAAAAGAAAACAAATAAAAATGGAAATAAATAATAAAAAAGAAACATTATCAACAAGTAGCCAGTTCGAATTAAGACAGTTAAAAAAGACCTCAAAAATATATGGATAGTTTTAAAACAATAGCTGGGCGGTGTCCCTGTAGCAGTGTTTCTTAACAACATATCCATGCTCCCGCAGAGATACTGCAATGTTTATTTAACAAAGAAGTTCCGGTTGTTTACTCCTGAGAACAATAGAGGAATAGGGAAATTCCAGAGATTTGAAATAGGTGTGGCACGCCCAGTCAGCGCCATCAACTTGCAAAAAGAAAACAAAAAATAGAAAAACACGGGAAAAAAAATCAATGTCTATATGTATAGAGCACATATCAATAAATCAAACCTATTACTCCGCAATAATGGCTTCTTCATCCAATATAGCTGCAGCTTCTGCAATTTTGGTATGCATTCTGCGATCAAATCTTTGTCCCTTAGATTCGTGATGTCTTGGCGAAAATATTTGTAAAAAATCCTTTCCCTCTTCCGGTGATGTTATAACATAGTTCTGACCGTCATGCCTAAATAAAACTTTAACAGGGAATCCCCATCTGTATCGGATATTCAGAGCTTGTAATTCCCTTGTAAGAAATTGAAAATCTTTTCTTCGTGACATAGTGGAAGCAGAAAAATCTTGAAAGAATTTGAGGTTTGTATACTCCTCACAGAGATTAGCACCCGTTCTCACAGCAGTCAGGAACTCATCCTTAACATGGAAGAAATGTAATCGTGCTATAGTGTCCCTTGCAGCCTCCTTAGGAGCTCGGTTGGACTTCGGCAGCCGATGGCATCGGTCAATCAAAATCTCTGGTTCAGCACGATTTTTCAGAACTGAGCCAATAATTTTTTTAACATATGCGCCTAGCTCTTGATTTTGTATGGATTCAGGTATATTTCTGATCCGTATATTATTGCGCCTACTACGATCTTCCAAATCAGCAATTTTTAGTTTACTTTGCTCGAGTTGGTGTTCAAGCAGATCCACACGAATGTCCAGTTCGTTTATATCCTTCTTAATAACGGAAATCTCTTTCATCAAATCATCACGAATGCCATTCCTGAGATCCGTAAGCAGCTTAATTAATCGAGGTTCTGTGACAGTCATACCTGATCTCTCAAACTCCTCACCCATCTTAGCCTGTTTCTTACGTGGGGACTCAGTGTCTTCAATCACAAGCTTTTCAACAGGTTTCGAGGCACCCGAAGTTTTGGTTGAAAACTTCTACTTTTGCATCTTCCAATCAGTCCAATAGTAGTTCGATTCTGGAACGGGTCCACAGTTGAATGCTGTTTTTTTTAATGAAAAAAGCCCAAATCCTCACAGAGCTCTTGCACTATGCTGCCATCTCACTCGATGGTCAAGCCACGCCCGTAGCTTCCACATACTGCATCCCACAACATTACTTTTATGTTGGTTGTTATTTGGGCTGCTGAAGGCATGATTTAAAGCAGTTTTGGAGAATTAGAAACAAAAAAAGGTTTTTTGCAAAAAAGTATGGTGCTAGGTGTAGAAAGCTTCATGTTTTCATCCAAATACTGTATCTCTTGTAGCTTCCACATACTGCACCCCACAACATTACTTTTATGTTGGTTGTTATTTGGGCTGCTGAAGGCATGATTTAAAGCGGTTTTGGTGAATTAGAAACAAAAAAAGTTTTTTTGCAAAAAAGTATGGTGCTAAGTGTAGATAGCTTCATGTTTTCATCCAAATACTGTATTGCGTGTAGCTTCCACATACTGCATCCAACAACATTACTTTTATGTTGGTTGTTATTTGGGCTGCTGAAGGCATGATTTAAAGCAGTTTTGGAGAATTAGAAACAAAAAAAGTTTTTTTGCAAAAAAGTATGGTGCTAGGTGTAGAAAGCTTCATGTTTTCATCCAAATACTGTATTGCTTGTAGCTTCCACATACTGCACCCCACAACATTACTTTTATGTTGGTTGTTATTTGGGCTGCTGAAGGCATGATTTAAAGCAGTTTTGGAGAATTAGAAACAAAAAAAGTTTTTTTTGCAAAAAAGTATGGTGCTAAGTGTAGATAGCTTCATGTTTTCATTTAAATACTGTATTGCTTGCAGCTTCCACATACTGCATCCCACAACATTACTTTTATGTTGGTTGTTATTTGGGCTGCTGAAGGCATGATTTAAAGCAGTTTTGGAGAATTAGAAACAAAAAAAGTTTTTTTGCAAAAAAGTATGGTGCTAGATGTAGAAAGCTTCATGTTTTCATCCAAATACTGTATTGCTTGTAGCTTCCACATACTGCACCCCACAACATTACTTTTATGTTGGTTGTTATTTGGGCTGCTGAAGGCATGATTTAAAGCAGTTTTGGTGAATTAGAGACAAAAAAAGTTTTTTTGCAAAAAAGTATGGTGCTAAGTGTAGAAAGCTTCATGTTTTCATCCAAATACTGTATTGCTTGTAGCTTCCACATACTGCAACCCACAACATTACTTTTATGTTGGTTGTTATTTGGGCTGCTGGAGGCATGATTTAAAGCAGTTTTGGAGAATTAGAAACAAAAAAAGTTTTTTTGCAAAAAAGTATGGTGCTAGGTGTAGAAAGCTTCATGTTTTCATCCAAATACTGTATTGCTTGTAGCTTCCACATACTGCACCCCACAACATTACTTTTATGTTGGTTGTTATTTGGGCTGCTGAAGGCATGATTTAAAGCAGTTTTGGAGAATTAGAAACAAAAAAAGTTTTTTTGCAAAAAAGTATGGTGCTATTGTGTAGAAAGCTTCATGTTTTCATCCAAATACTGTATTGCTTGTAGCTTCCACATACTGCAACCCACAACATTACTTTTATGTTGGTTGTTATTTGGGCTGCTGAAGGCATGATTTAAAGCAGTTTTGGAGAATTAGAAACAAAAAAAGTTTTTTTGCAAAAAAGTATGGTGCTAGGTGTAGAAAGCTTCATGTTTTCATCCAAATACTGTATTGCTTGTAGCTTCCACATACTGCATCCCACAACATTACTTTTATGTTGGTTGTTATTTGGGCTGCTGAAGGCATGATTTAAAGCAGTTTTGGAGAATTAGAAACAAAAAAAGTTTTTTTGCAAAAAAGTATGGTGCTAGGTGTAGAAAGCTTCATGTTTTCATCCAAATACTGTATTGCGTGTAGCTTCCACATACTGCATCCAACAACATTACTTTTATGTTGGTTGTTATTTGGGCTGCTGAAGGCATGATTTAAAGCAGTTTTGGAGAATTAGAAACAAAAAAAGTTTTTTTGCAAAAAAGTATGGTGCTAGGTGTAGAAAGCTTCATGTTTTCATCCAAATACTGTATTGCGTGTAGCTTCCACATACTGCATCCAACAACATTACTTTTATGTTGGTTGTTATTTGGGCTGCTGAAGGCATGATTTAAAGCAGTTTTGGAGAATTAGAAACAAAAAAAGTTTTTTTGCAAAAAAGTATGGTGCTAGGTGTAGAAAGCTTCATGTTTTCATCCAAATACTGTATTGCTTGTAGCTTCCACATACTGCACCCCACAACATTACTTTTATGTTGGTTGTTATTTGGGCTGCTGAAGGCATGATTTAAAGCAGTTTTGGTGAATTAGAAACAAAAAAGTTTTTTTGCAAAAAAGTATGGTGCTAAGTGTAGATAGCTTCATGTTTTCATCCAAATACTGTATTGCGTGTAGCTTCCACATACTGCATCCCACAACATTACTTTTATGTTGGTTGTTATTTGGGCTGCTGAAGGCATGATTTAAAGCAGTTTTGGAGAATTAGAAACAAAAAAAGTTTTTTTGCAAAAAAGTATGGTGCTAGATGTAGAAAGCTTCATGTTTTCATCCAAATACTGTATTGCTTGTAGCTTCCACATACTGCACCACACAACATTACTTTTATATTGGTTGTTATTTGGGCTGCTGAAGGCATGATTTAAAGCAGTTTTGGTGAATTAGAAACACAAAAAGTTTTTTTGCAAAAAAGTATGGTGCTAAGTGTAGATAGCTTCATGTTTTCATCCAAATACTGTATTGCGTGTAGCTTCCACATACTGCATCCCACAACATTACTTTTATGTTGGTTGTTATTTGGGCTGCTGAAGGTATGATTTAAAGCAGTTTTGGAGAATTAGAAACAAAAAAAGTTTTTTTGCAAAAAAGTATGGTGCTAGGTGTAGAAAGCTTCATGTTTTCATCCAAATACTGTATTGCTTGTAGCTTCCACATACTGCACCCCACAACATTACTTTTAAGTTGGTTGTTATTTGGGCTGCTGAAGGCATGATTTAAAGCAGTTTTGGAGAATTAGAAACAAAAAAAGTTTTTTTGCAAAAAAGTATGGTGCTAGGTGTAGAAAGCTTCATGTTTTCATCCAAATACTGTATTGCTTGTAGCTTCCACATACTGCACCCCACAACATTACTTTTATGTTGGTTGTTATTTGGGCTGCTGAAGGCGTGATTTAAAGCAGTTTTGATGAATTAGAAACAAAAAAAGTTTTTTTGCAAAAAAAGTATGGTGCTAAGTGCAGATAGCTTCATGTTTTCATCCAGATACTGTATTGCGTGTAGCTTCCACATACTGCATCCCACAACATTACTTTTATGTTGGTTGTTATTTGGGCTGCTGAAGGCATGATTTAAAGCAGTTTTGGAGAATTAGAAACAAAAAAAGTTGTTTTGCAAAAAAGTATGGTGCTAGGTGTAGAAAGCTTCATGTTTCATCCAAATACTGTATTGCTTGTAGCTTCCACATACTGCACCCCACAACATTACTTTTATGTTGGTTGTTATTTGGGCTGCTGAAGGCATGATTTAAAGCAGTTTTGGTGAATTAGAAACAAAAAAAGTTTTTTTGCAAAAAAGTATGGTGCTAATTGTAGATAGCTTCATGTTTTCATCCAAATACTGTATTGCGTGTAGCTTCCACATACTGCATCCCACAACATTACTTTTATGTTGGTTGTTATTTGGGCTGCTGAAGGCATGATTTAAAGCAGTTTTGGAGAATTAGAAACAAAAAAAGTTTTTTTGCAAAAAAGTATGGTGCTAGGTGTAGAAAGCTTCATATTTTCATCCAAATACTGTATTGCTTTTAGCTTCCACATACTGCACCCCACAACATTACTTTTATGTTGGTTGTTATTTGGGCTGCTGAAGGCGTGATTTAAAGCAGTTTTGATGAATTAGAAACAAAAAAAGTTTTTTTGCAAAAAAGTATGGTGCTAGGTGTAGAAAGCTTCATGTTTTCATCCAAATACTGTATTGCTTGTAGCTTCCACATACTGCACCCCACAACATTACTTTTATGTTGGTTGTTATTTGGGCTGCTGAAGGCATGATTTAAAGCAGTTTTGGTGAATTAGAAACAAAAAAAGTTTTTTTGCAAAAAAGTATGGTGCTAAGTGTAGATAGCTTCATGTTTTCATCCAAATACTGTATTGCGTGTAGCTTCCACATACTGCATCCCACAACATTACTTTTATGTTGGTTGTTATTTGGGCTGCTGAAGGCATGATTTAAAGCAGTTTTGGAGAATTAGAAACAAAAAAAGTTTTTTTGCAAAAAAGTATGGTGCTAGGTGTAGAAAGCTTCATGTTTTCATCCAAATACTGTATTGCTTGTAGCTTCCACATACTGCACCCCACAACATTACTTTTATGTTGGTTGTTATTTGGGCTGCTGAAGGCATGATTTAAAGCAGTTTTGGTGAATTAGAAACAAAAAAAGTTTTTTTGCAAAAAAGTATGGTGCTAAGTGTAGATAGCTTCATGTTTTCATCCAAATACTGTATTGCGTGTAGCTTCCACATACTGCATCCCACAACATTACTTTTATGTTGGTTGTTATTTGGGCTGCTGAAGGCATGATTTAAAGCAGTTTTGGAGAATTAGAAACAAAAAAAGTTTTTTTGCAAAAAAGTATGGTGCTAAGTGTAACTAGCTTCATGTTTTCATCCAAATACTGTATTGCTTGTAGCTTCCACATACTGCATCCCACAACATTACTTTTATGTTGGTTGTTATTTGGGCTGCTGAAGGCATGATTTAAAGCAGTTTTGGAGAATTAGAAACAAAAAAGTTTTTTTGCAAAAAAGTATGGTGCTAGGTGTAGAAAGCTTCATGTTTTCATCCAAATACTGTATTGCTTGTAGCTTCCACATACTGCACCCCACAACATTACTTTTATGTTGGTTGTTATTTGGGCTGCTGAAGGCATGATTTAAAGCAGTTTTGGAGAATTAGAAATAAAAAAAGTTTTTTTGCAAAAAAGTGTGGTGCTAAGTGTAACTAGCTTCATGTTTTCATCCAAATACTGTATTGCTTGTAGCTTCCACATACTGCACCCCACAACATTACTTTTATGTTGGTTGTTATTTGGGCTGCTGAAGGCACGATTTAAAGCAGTTTTGGTGAATTAGAAACAAAAAAAGTTTTTTTGCAAAAAAGTATGGTGCTAAGTGTAACTAGCTTCATGTTTTCATCCAAATACTGTATTGCTTGTAGCTTCCACATACTGCACCCCACAACATTACTTTTATGTTGGTTGTTATTTGGTCTGCTGAAGGCATGATTTTAAGCAGTTTTGGTGAATTAGAAACAAAAAAAGTTTTTTTGCAAAAAAGTATGGTGCTAAGTGTAACCAGCTTCATGTTTTCATGCAAATACTGTATTGCTTGTAGCTTCCACATACTGCACCCCACAACATTACTTTTATGTTGGTTGTTATTTGGGCTGCTGAAGGCATGATTTAAAGCAGTTTTGGTGAATTAGAAACAAAAAAAGTTTTTTTGCAAAAAAGTATGGTGCTAAGTGTAACTAGCTTCATGTTTTCATCCAAATACTGTATTGCTTGTAGCTTCCACATACTGCACCCCACAACATTACTTTTATGTTGGTTGTTATTTGGGCTGCTGAAGGCATGATGTAAAGCAGTTTTGGTGAATTAGAAACAAAAAAAGTTTTTTTGAAAAAAGTGTGGTGTTAAGTGTAACTAGCTTCATGTTTTCATCCAAATACTGTATTGCTTGTAGCTTCCACATACTGCACCCCACAACATTACTTTTATGTTGGTTGTTATTTGGGCTGCTGAAGGCATGATTTAAAGCAGTTTTGGTGAATTAGAAACAAAAAAGTTTTTTTGAAAAAAGTATGGTGCTAAGTGTAACTAGCTTCATGTTTTCATCCAAATACTGTATTGCTTGTAGCTTCCACATACTGCACCCCACAACATTACTTTTATGTTGGCTGTTATTTGGGCTGCTGAAGGCATGATTTAAAGCAGTTTTGGTGAATTAGAAACAAAAAAAGTTTTTTTGCAAAAATATATGGTGTTAGGTGTAGATAGCTTCATGTTTTCATCCAAATACTGTATTGCTTGTAGCTTCCACATACTGCACCCCACAACATTACTTTTATGTTGGTTGTTATTTGGGCTGCTGAAGGCATGATTTAAAGCAGTTTTGGTGAATTAGAAACAAAAAAAGTTTTTTTGCAAAAATATATGGTGTTAGGTGTAGATAGCTTCATTATTTGAAAAGTAGATAGCTTCATGTTTTCATCCAAATACTGTATTGCTTGTAGCTCCCACATACTGCACCCCACAACATTACTTTTATGTTGGCTGTTATTTGGGCTGCTGAAGGCATGTTTTAAAGCAGTTTTGGTGAATTAGAAAAAAAACAAGTTTTTTTGCAAAAATGTATGGTGCTAGGTGTAGATAGCTTCATGTTTTCATCCAAATACTGTATTGCGTGTAGCTTCCACATACTGCACCTCACAACATTACTTTTATGTTTTGTGTTATTTGGGCTGCTGAAGGCATGATTTAAAGCAGTTTTGGTGAATTAGAAACAAAAATAGTTTTTTGCAAAAAAGTATGGTGCTAAGTGTAACTAGCTTCATGTTTCCATCCAAATACTGTATTGCTTGTAGCTTCCACATACTGCACCCCACAACATTACTTTTATGTTGGTTGTTATTTGGGCTGCTGAAGGCATGATGTAAAGCAGTTTTGGTGAATTAGAAACAAAAAAAGTTTTTTTGAAAAAAGTGTGGTGTTAAGTGTAACTAGCTTCATGTTTTCATCCAAATACTGTATTGCTTGTAGCTTCCACATACTGCACCCCACAACATTACTTTTATGTTGGTTGTTATTTGGGCTGCTGAAGGCATGATTTAAAGCAGTTTTGGTGAATTAGAAACAAAAATTTTTTTTTGCAAAAAAGTATGGTGCTAAGTGTAACTAGCTTCATGTTTTCATCCAAATACTGTATTGCTTGTAGCTTCCACATACTGCACCCCACAACATTACTTTTATGTTGGTTGTTATTTGGGCTGCTGAAGGCATGATTTAAAGCAGTTTTGGTGAATTAGAAACAAAAAAAGTTTTTTTGCAAAAAAGTATATTGCTAAGTGTAGATAGCTTCATTATTTGAAAAGTAGATAACTTCATGTTTTCATCCAAATACTGTATTGCTTGTAGCTTCCACATACTGCACCCCACAACATTACTTTTATGTTGGTTGTTATTTGGGCTGCTGAAGGCATGAATTAAAGCAGTTTTGGTGAATTGGAAAAAAAAAGTTTTTTTGCAAAAAAGTATGGTGCTAGGTGTAGATAGCTTCATGTTTTCATCCAAATACTGTATTGCTTGTAGCTTCCACATACTGCACCCCACAACATTACTTTTATGTTGGCTGTTATTTGGGCTGCTGAAGGCATGATTTAAAGCAGTTTTGGTGAATTAGAAAAAAAAGTTTTTTGCAAAAAAGTATGGTGCTAAGTGTAACTAGCTTCATGTTTTCATCCAAATACTGTATTGCTTGTAGCTTCCACATACTGCACCCCACAACATTACTTTTATGTTGGTTGTTATTTGGGCTGCTGAAGGCATGATTTAAAGCAGTTTTGGTGAATTAGAAACAAAAAAAGTTTTTTTGCAAAAAAGTATGGTGCTAAGTGTAACTAGCTTCATGTTTTCATCCAAATACTGTATTGCTTGTAGCTTCCACATACTGCACCCCACAACATTACTTTTATGTTGGTTGTTATTTGGGCTGCTGAAGGCATGATTTAAAGCAGTTTTGGTGAATTAGAAACAAAAAAAGTTTTTTTGAAAAAAGTGTGGTGTTAAGTGTAACTAGCTTCATGTTTTCATCCAAATACTGTATTGCTTGTAGCTTCCACATACTGCACCCCACAACATTACTTTTATGTTGGTTGTTATTTGGGCTGCTGAAGGCATGATTTAAAGCAGTTTTGGGGAATTAGAAACAAAAAAAGTTTTTTTGCAAAAAAGTGTGGTGCTAAGTGTAACTAGCTTCATGTTTTCATCCAAATACTGTATTGCTTGTAGCTTCCACATACTGCACCCCACAACATTACTTTTATGTTGGTTGCTATTTGGGCTGCTGAAGGCATGATTTAAAGCAGTTTTGGTGAATTAGAAAAAAAAAGTTTTTTTGCAAAAAAGTATGGTGCTAGGTGTAGATAGCTTCATGTTTTCATCCAAATACTGTATTGCTTGTAGCTTCCACATACTGCACCCCACAACATTACTTTTATGTTGGCTGTTATTTGGGCTGCTGAAGGCATGATTTAAAGCAGTTTTGGTGAATTAGAAACAAAAAAAGTTTTTTTGCAAAAAAGTATGGTGCTAAGTGTAACTAGCTTCATGTTTTCATCCAAATACTGTATTGCTTGTAGCTTCCACATACTGCACCCCACAACATTACTTTTATGTTGGTTGTTATTTGGGCTGCTGAAGGCATGATTTAAAGCAGTTTTGGTGAATTAGAAACAAAAAAAGTTTTTTTTCCAAAAAAGTATGGTGCTAAGTGTAACTAGCTTCATGTTTTCATCCAAATACTGTATTGCTTGTAGCTTCCACATACTGCACCCCACAACATTACTTTTATGTTGGTTGTTATTTGGGCTGCTGAAGGCATGATTTAAAGCACTTTTGGTGAATTAGAAACAAAAAAAGTTTTTTTGCATAAAAGTATGGTGCTAGGTGTAGATAGCTTCATGTTTTCATCCAAATACTGTATTGCTTGTAGCTTCCGCATACTGCACCCAACAACATTACTTTTATGTTGGTTGTTATTTGGGCTGCTGAAGGCATGATTTAAAGCAGTTTTGGTGAATTAGAAACAAAAAAAGTTTTTTTTTAAAAGTATGGTGCTAAGTGTAACTAGCTTCATGTTTTCATCCAAATACTGTATTGCTTGTAGCTTCCACATACTGCACCCCACAACATTACTTTTATGTTGGTTGTTACTTGGGCGGCTGAAGGCATGATTTAAAGTAGTTTTGGTGAATTAGAAACAAAAAAAGTTTTTTTGCAAAAAAATATGGTGCTAAGTGTAACTAGCTTCATGTTTTCATCCAAATACTGTATTGCTTGTAGCTTCCACATACTGCACCCCACAACATTACTTTTATGTTGGTTGTTATTTGGGCTGCTGAAGGCATGATTTAAAGCAGTTTTGGTGAATTAGAAACAAAATTTTTTTTTTGAACAAAGTATGGTGCTAAGTGTAACTAGCTTCATGTTTTCATCCAAATACTGTTTTGCTTGTAGCTTCCACATACTGCACCCCACAACATTACTTTTATGTTGGTTGTTATTTGGGCTGCTGAAGGCATGATTTAAAGCAGTTTTGGTGAATTAGAAACAAAAAAAGATTTTTTGCAAAAAAGTATGGTGCTAAGTGTAACTAGCTTCATGTTTTCATACAAATACTGTATTGCTTGTAGCTTCCACATACTGCACCCCACAACATTACTTTTATGTTGGTTGTTATTTGGGCTGCTGAAGGCATGATTTAAAGCAGTTTTGGTGAATTAGAAACAAAAAAAGTTTTTTTGCAAAAAAGTATCTTGCTAGGTGTAGATAGCTTCATTATTTGAAAAGTAGATGGCTTCATGTTTTCATCCAAATACTGTATTGCTTGTAGCTTCCACATACTGCACCCCACAACATTACTTTTATGTTGGTTGTTATTTGGGCTGCTGAAGGCATGATTTAAAGCAGTTTTGGTGAATTAGAAACAAAAAAAGTTTTTTGAAAAAAGTATGGTGCTAAGTGTAACTAGCTTCATGTTTTCATCCAAATAATGTATTGCTTGTAGCTTCCACATACTGCACCCCACAACATTACCTTTATGTTGGTTGTTATTTGGGCTGCTGAAGGCATGATTTAAAGCAGTTTTGGTGAATTAGAAACAAAAAAGTTTTTTTGCAAAAAAGTATGGTGCTAAGTGTAACTAGCTTCATGTTTTCATCCAAATACTGTATTGCTTGTAGCTTCCACATACTGCACCCCACAACATTACTTTTATGTTGGTTGTTATTTGGGCTGCTGAAGGCATGATTTAAAGCAGTTTTGGTGAATTAGAAACAAAAAAAGTTTTTTTGAAAAAAGTATGGTGCTAAGTGTAACTAGCTTCATGTTTTCATCCAAATACTGTATTGCTTGTAGCTTGCACATACTGCACCCCACAACATTACTTTTATGTTGGTTGTTATTTGGGCGGCTGAAGGCATGATTTAAAGTAGTTTTGGTGAATTAGAAACAAAAAAAGTTTTTTTGCAAAAAAATATGGTGCTAAGTGTAACTAGCTTCATGTTTTCATCCAAATACTGTATTGCTTGTAGCTTCCACATACTGAACCCCACAACATTACTTTTATGTTGGTTGTTATTTGGGCTGCTGAAGGCATGATTTAAAGCAGTTTTGGTGAATTAGAAACAAAAAAAGTTTTTTTGCAAAAAAGTATCTTGCTAGGTGTAGATAGCTTCATTATTTGAAAAGTAGATAGCTTCATGTTTTCATCCAAATACTGTATTGCTTGTAGCTTCCACATACTGCACCCCACAACATTACTTTTATGTTGGTTGTTATTTGGGCTGCTGAAGGCATGATTTAAAGCAGTTTTGGTGAATTAGAAACAAAAATTTTTTTTTGAAAAAAGTATGGTGCTAAGTGTAACTAGCTTCATGTTTTCATCCAAATACTGTATTGCTTGTAGCTTCCACATACTGCACCCCACAACATTACTTTTATGTTGGTTGTTATTTGGGCTGCTGAAGGCATGATTTAAAGCAGTTTTGGTGAATTAGAAACAAAAAAAGTTTTTTTGAAAAAAAGTGTGGTGTTAAGTGTAACTAGCTTCATGTTTTCATCCAAATACTGTATTGCTTGTAGCTTCCACATACTGCACCCCACAACATTACTTTTATGTTGGTTGTTATTTGGGCTGCTGAAGGCATGATTTAAAGCAGTTTTGGTGAATTAGAAACAAAAAAAGTTTTTTTTGCAAAAAAGTATGGTGCTAAGTGTAACTAGCTTCATGTTTTCATCCAAATACTGTATTGCATGTAGCTTCCACATACTGCACCCCACAACATGACTTTTATGTTGGTTGTTATTTGGGCTGCTGAAGGCATGATTTAAAGCAGTTTTGGTGAATTAGAAACAAAAAAAGTTTTTTTTTAAAAGTATGGTGCTAAGTGTAACTAGCTTCATGTTTTCATCCAAATACTGTATTGCGTGTAGCTTCCACATACTGCATCCCACAACATTACTTTTATGTTGGTTGTTATTTGGGCTGCTGAAGGCATGATTTAAAGCACTTTTGGTGAATTAGAAACAAAAAAAGTTTTTTGCAAAAAAGTATGGTGCTAAGTGTAATTAGCTTCATGTTTTCATCCAAATACTGTATTGCTTGTAGCTTCCACATACTGCACCCCACAACATTACTTTTATGTTGGTTGTTATTTGGGCTGCTGAAGGCATGATTTAAAGCAGTTTTGGTGAATTAGAAACAAAAAAAGTTTTTTTGCAAAATAGTATGATGCTAGGTGTAGATAGCTTCATGTTTTCATTCAAATACTGTATTGCTTGTAGCTTCCACATACTGCACCCCACAACATTACTTTTATGTTGGTTGTTATTTGGGCTGCTGAAGGCATGATTTAAAGCAGTTTTGGTGAATTAGAAACAAAAAAGTTTTTTTTAAAAAAGTATGGTGCTAAGTGTAACTAGCTTCATGTTTTCATACAAATACTGTATTGCTTGTAGCTTCCACATACTGCACCCCACAACATTACTTTTATGTTGGTTGTTATTTGGGCTGTTGAAGGCATGATTTAAAGCAGTTTTGGTGAATTAGAAACAAAAAAAGTTTTTTTGCAAAAAAGTATGATGCTAGGTGTAGATATAGCTTCATGTTTTCATCCAAATACTGTATTGCTTGTAGCTTCCACATACTGCACCCCACAACATTACTTTTATGTTGGTTGTTATTTGGGCTGCTGAAGGCATGATTTAAAGTACTTTTGGTGAATTAGAAACAAAAAAAGTTTTTTTGCAAAAAAGTATGGTGCTAGGTGTAGATAGCTTCATGTTTTCATCCAAATACTGTATTGCTTGTAGCTTCCACATACTGCACCCCACAACATTACTTTTATGTTGGTTGTTATTTGGGCTGCTGAAGGCATGATTTAAAGCAGTTTTGGTGAATTAGAAACAAAAAAGTTTTTTTGCAAAAAAGTATGGTGCTAAGTGTAACTAGCTTCATGTTTTCATCCAAATACTGTATTGCTTGTAGCTTCCACATACTGCACCCCACAACATTACTTTTATGTTGGTTGTTATTTGGGCTGCTGAAGGCATGATTTAAAGCAGTTTTGGTGAATTAGAAACAAAAAAAGTTTTTTTGAAAAAAGTATGGTGCTAAGTGTAACTAGCTTCATGTTTTCATGCAAATACTGTATTGCTTGTAGCTTGCACATACTGCACCCCACAACATTACTTTTATGTTGGTTGTTATTTGGGCGGCTGAAGGCATGATTTAAAGTAGTTTTGGTGAATTAGAAACAAAAAAAGTTTTTTTGCAAAAAAATATGGTGCTAAGTGTAACTAGCTTCATGTTTTCATCCAAATACTGTATTGCTTGTAGCTTCCACATACTGCACCCCACAACATTACTTTTATGTTGGTTGTTATTTGGGCTGCTGAAGGCATGATTTAAAGCAGTTTTGGTGAATTAGAAACAAAAAAAGTTTTTTTGCAAAAAAGTATCTTGCTAGGTGTAGATAGCTTCATTATTTGAAAAGTAGATAGCTTCATGTTTTCATCCAAATACTGTATTGCTTGTAGCTTCCACATACTGCACCCCACAACATTACTTTTATGTTGGTTGTTATTTGGGCTGCTGAAGGCATGATTTAAAGCAGTTTTGGTGAATTAGAAACAAAAATTTTTTTTTGAAAAAAGTATGGTGCTAAGTGTAACTAGCTTCATGTTTTCATCCAAATACTGTATTGCTTGTAGCTTCCACATACTGCACCCCACAACATTACTTTTATGTTGGTTGTTATTTGGGCTGCTGAAGGCATGATTTAAAGCAGTTTTGGTGAATTAGAAACAAAAAAAGTTTTTTTGAAAAAAAGTGTGGTGTTAAGTGTAACTAGCTTCATGTTTTCATCCAAATACTGTATTGCTTGTAGCTTCCACATACTGCACCCCACAACATTACTTTTATGTTGGTTGTTATTTGGGCTGCTGAAGGCATGATTTAAAGCAGTTTTGGTGAATTAGAAACAAAAAAAGTTTTTTTTGCAAAAAAGTATGGTGCTAAGTGTAACTAGCTTCATGTTTTCATCCAAATACTGTATTGCATGTAGCTTCCACATACTGCACCCCACAACATGACTTTTATGTTGGTTGTTATTTGGGCTGCTGAAGGCATGATTTAAAGCAGTTTTGGTGAATTAGAAACAAAAAAAGTTTTTTTTTAAAAGTATGGTGCTAAGTGTAACTAGCTTCATGTTTTCATCCAAATACTGTATTGCGTGTAGCTTCCACATACTGCATCCCACAACATTACTTTTATGTTGGTTGTTATTTGGGCTGCTGAAGGCATGATTTAAAGCACTTTTGGTGAATTAGAAACAAAAAAAGTTTTTTGCAAAAAAGTATGGTGCTAAGTGTAATTAGCTTCATGTTTTCATCCAAATACTGTATTGCTTGTAGCTTCCACATACTGCACCCCACAACATTACTTTTATGTTGGTTGTTATTTGGGCTGCTGAAGGCATGATTTAAAGCAGTTTTGGTGAATTAGAAACAAAAAAAGTTTTTTTGCAAAATAGTATGATGCTAGGTGTAGATAGCTTCATGTTTTCATTCAAATACTGTATTGCTTGTAGCTTCCACATACTGCACCCCACAACATTACTTTTATGTTGGTTGTTATTTGGGCTGCTGAAGGCATGATTTAAAGCAGTTTTGGTGAATTAGAAACAAAAAAGTTTTTTTTAAAAAAGTATGGTGCTAAGTGTAACTAGCTTCATGTTTTCATACAAATACTGTATTGCTTGTAGCTTCCACATACTGCACCCCACAACATTACTTTTATGTTGGTTGTTATTTGGGCTGTTGAAGGCATGATTTAAAGCAGTTTTGGTGAATTAGAAACAAAAAAAGTTTTTTTGCAAAAAAGTATGATGCTAGGTGTAGATATAGCTTCATGTTTTCATCCAAATACTGTATTGCTTGTAGCTTCCACATACTGCACCCCACAACATTACTTTTATGTTGGTTGTTATTTGGGCTGCTGAAGGCATGATTTAAAGTACTTTTGGTGAATTAGAAACAAAAAAAGTTTTTTTGCAAAAAAGTATGGTGCTAGGTGTAGATAGCTTCATGTTTTCATCCAAATACTGTATTGCTTGTAGCTTCCACATACTGCACCCCACAACATTACTTTTATGTTGGTTGTTATTTGGGCTGCTGAAGGCATGATTTAAAGCAGTTTTGGTGAATTAGAAACAAAAAAGTTTTTTTGCAAAAAAGTATGGTGCTAAGTGTAACTAGCTTCATGTTTTCATCCAAATACTGTATTGCTTGTAGCTTCCACATACTGCACCCCACAACATTACTTTTATGTTGGTTGTTATTTGGGCTGCTGAAGGCATGATTTAAAGCAGTTTTGGTGAATTAGAAACAAAAAAAGTTTTTTTGAAAAAAGTATGGTGCTAAGTGTAACTAGCTTCATGTTTTCATGCAAATACTGTATTGCTTGTAGCTTGCACATACTGCACCCCACAACATTACTTTTATGTTGGTTGTTATTTGGGCGGCTGAAGGCATGATTTAAAGTAGTTTTGGTGAATTAGAAACAAAAAAAGTTTTTTTGCAAAAAAATATGGTGCTAAGTGTAACTAGCTTCATGTTTTCATCCAAATACTGTATTGCTTGTAGCTTCCACATACTGCACCCCACAACATTACTTTTATGTTGGTTGTTATTTGGGCTGCTGAAGGCATGATTTAAAGCAGTTTTGGTGAATTAGAAACAAAAAAAGTTTTTTTGCAAAAAAGTATCTTGCTAGGTGTAGATAGCTTCATTATTTGAAAAGTAGATAGCTTCATGTTTTCATCCAAATACTGTATTGCTTGTAGCTTCCACATACTGCACCCCACAACATTACTTTTATGTTGGTTGTTATTTGGGCTGCTGAAGGCATGATTTAAAGCAGTTTTGGTGAATTAGAAACAAAAAAGTTTTTTTTAAAAAAGTATGGTGCTAAGTGTAACTAGCTTCATGTTTTCATACAAATACTGTATTGCTTGTAGCTTCCACATACTGCACCCCACAACATTACTTTTATGTTGGTTGTTATTTGGGCTGTTGAAGGCATGATTTAAAGCAGTTTTGGTGAATTAGAAACAAAAAAAGTTTTTTTGCAAAAAAGTATGATGCTAGGTGTAGATATAGCTTCATGTTTTCATCCAAATACTGTATTGCTTGTAGCTTCCACATACTGCACCCCACAACATTACTTTTATGTTGGTTGTTATTTGGGCTGCTGAAGGCATGATTTAAAGTACTTTTGGTGAATTAGAAACAAAAAAGTTTTTTTGCAAAAAAGTATGGTGCTAGGTGTAGATAGCTTCATGTTTTCATCCAAATACTGTATTGCTTGTAGCTTCCACATACTGCACCCCACAACATTACTTTTATGTTGGTTGTTATTTGGGCTGCTGAAGGCATGATTTAAAGCAGTTTTGGTGAATTAGAAACAAAAAAAGTTTTTTTGCAAAATAGTATGATGCTAGGTGTAGATAGCTTCATGTTTTCATTCAAATACTGTATTGCTTGTAGCTTCCACATACTGCACCCCACAACATTACTTTTATGTTGGTTGTTATTTGGGCTGTTGAAGGCATGATTTAAAGCAGTTTTGGTGAATTAGAAACAAAAAAAGTTTTTTTGCAAAAAAGTATGATGCTAGGTGTAGATATAGCTTCATGTTTTCATCCAAATACTGTATTGCTTGTAGCTTCCACATACTGCACCCCACAACATTACTTTTATGTTGGTTGTTATTTGGGCTGCTGAAGGCATGATTTAAAGTACTTTTGGTGAATTAGAAACAAAAAAAGTTTTTTTGCAAAAAAGTATGGTGCTAGGTGTAGATAGCTTCATGTTTTCATCCAAATACTGTATTGCTTGTAGCTTCCACATACTGCACCCCTCAACATTACTTTTATGTTGGCTGTTATTTAGGCTGCTGAAGGCATGTTTTAAAGCAGGTTTGGTGAATTAGAAAAAAAAAGTTTTTTTGCAAAAAAGTATGGTGCTAGGTGTAGATAGCTTCATGTTTTCATCCAAATACTGTATTGCTTGTAGCTTCCACATACTGCACCCCACAACATTACTTTTATGTTGGTTGTTATTTGGGCTCCTGTAGGCATGATTTAAAGCAGTTTTGGTGAATTAGAAACAAAAAAAGTTTTTTGCAAAAAAGTATGGTGCTAAGTGTAACTAGCTTCATGTTTTCATGCAAATACTGTATTGCTTGTAGCTTCCACATACTGCACCCCACAACATTACTTTTATGTTGGTTGTTATTTGGGCTGCTGAAGGCATGATTTAAAGCAGTTTTGGTGAATTAGAAACAAAAAAAGTTTTTTTGCAAAAAAGTATGGTGCTAGGTGTAGATAGCTTCATTATTTGAAAAGTAGATAGCTTCATGTTTTCATCCAAATACTGTATTGCTTCTAGCTTCCACATACTGCACCCCACAACATTACTTTTATGTTGGTTGTTATTTGGGCTGCTGAAGGCATGATTTAAAGCAGTTTTGGTGAATTAGAAACAAAAAAAGTTTTTTGCAAAAAAGTATGGTGCTAAGTGTAACTAGCTTCATGTTTTCATCCAAATACTGTATTGCTTGTAGCTTCCACATACTGCACCCCACAACATTACTTTTATGTTGGTTGTTATTTGGGCTGCTGAAGGCATGATTTAAAGCAGTTTTGGTGAATTAGAAACAAAAAAAAGTTTTTTTGAAAAAAGTATGGTGCTAAGTGTAACTAGCTTCATGTTTTCATCCAAATACTGTATTGCTTGTAGCTTCCACATACTGCACCCCACAACATTACTTTTATGTTGGTTGTTATTTGGGCTGCTGAAGGCATGATTTAAAGCAGTTTTGGTGAATTAGAAACAAAAAAGTTTTTTTTAAAAAAAGTATGGTGCTAAGTGTAACTAGCTTCATGTTTTCATCCAAATACTGTATTGCTTGTAGCTTCCACATACTGCACCCCACAACATTACTTTTATGTTGGTTGTTATTTGGGCTGTTGAAGGCATGATTTAAAGCAGTTTTGGTGAATTAGAAACAAAAAAGTTTTTTTTAAAAAAGTATGGTGCTAAGTGTAACTAGCTTCATGTTTTCATCCAAATACTGTATTTCTTGTAGCTTCCACATACTGCACCCCACAACATTACTTTTATGTTGGTTGTTATTTGGGCTGCTGAAGGCATGATTTAAAGTACTTTTGGTGAATTAGAAACAAAAAAAGTTTTTTTGCAAAAAAGTATGGTGCTAGGTGTAGATAACTTCATGTTTTCATTCAAATACTGTATTGCTTGTAGCTTCCACATACTGCACCCCACAACATTACTTTTATGTTGGCTGTTATTTGGGCTGCTGAAGGCATGATTTATAGCAGTTTTGGTGAATTAGAAAAAAAAAGTTTTTTGCAAAAAAGTATGGTGCTAAGTGTAACTAGCTTCATGTTTTCATGCAAATACTGTATTGCTTGTAGCTTCCACATACTGCACCCCACAACATTACTTTTATGTTGGTTGTTATTTGGGCTGCTGAAGGCATGATTTAAAGCAGTTTTGGTGAATTAGAAACAAAAAAAGTTTTTTTGCAAAAATATATTGTGCTAGGTGTAGATAGCTTCATGTTTTCATCCAAATACTGTATTGCTTGTAGCTTCCACATACTGCACCCCACAACATTACTTTTATGTTGGTTGTTATTTGGGCTGCTGAAGGCATGATTTAAAGCAGTTTTGGTGAATTAGAAACAAAAAAAGTTTTTTTGCAAAAAAGTATATGGCTAGGTGTAGATAGCTTCATTATTTGAAAAGTAGATAGCTTCATGTTTTCATCCAAATACTGTATTGTTTGTAGCTTCCACATACTGCACCCCACAACATTACTTTTATGTTGGTTGTTATTTGGGCTGCTGAAGGCATGATTTAAAGCAGTTTTGGTGAATTAGAAACAAAAAAAGTTTTTTTGCAAAAAAGTATGGTGCTAAGTGTAACTAGCTTCATGTTTTCATCCAAATACTGTATTGCTTGTAGCTTCCACATACTGCACCCCACAACATTACTTTTATGTTGGTTTTTATTTGGGCTGCTGAAGGCATGATTTAAAGCAGTTTTGGTGAATTAGAAACAAAAAAGTTTTTTTTTAAAAAAGTATGGTGCTAAGTGTAACTAGCTTCATGTTTTCATCCAAATACTGTATTGCGTGTAGCTTCCACATACTGCACCCCACAACATTACTTTTATGTTGGTTGTTATTTGGGCTGCTGAAGGCATGATTTAAAGCACTTTTGGTGAATTAGAACCAAAAAAAGTTTTTTTGCAAAAAAGTATGGTGCTAGGTGTAGATAGCTTCATGTTTTCATCCAAATACTGTATTGCTTGTAGCTTCCGCATACTGCACCCAACAACATTACTTTTATGTTGGTTGTTATTTGGGCTGCTGAAGGCATGATTTAAAGCAGTTTTGGTGAATTAGAAAGAAAAAAAGTTTTTTTTTAAAAGTATGGTGCTAAGTGTAACTAGCTTCATGTTTTCCTCCAAATACTGTATTGCTTGTAGCTTTCACATACTGCACCCCACAACATTACTTTTATGTTGGTTGTTATTTGGGCTGCTGAAGGCATGATTTAAAGCAGTTTTGGTGAATTAGAAACAAAAAAAGGTTTTTTTTAAAAGTATGGTGCTAAGTGTAACTAGCTTCATGTTTTCATCCAAATACTGTATTGCTTGTAGCTTCCACATACTGCACCCCACAACATTATTTTTATGTTGGTTGTTATTTGGGCTGCTGAAGGCATGATTTAAAGCACTTTTGGTGAATTAGAAACAAAAAAGTTTTTTTGCAAAAAAGTATGGTGCTAGGTGTAGATAGCTTCATGTTTTCATCCAAATACTGTACTGCTTGTAGCTTCCACATACTGCACCCAACAACATTACTTTTATGTTGGTTGTTATTTGGGCTGCTGAAGGCATGATTTAAAGCAGTTTTGGTGAATTAGAAACAAAAAAAGTTTTTTTTTAAAAGTATGGTGCTAAGTGTAGATAGCTTCATTATTTGAAAAGTAGATAGCTTCATGTTTTCATCCAAATACTGTATTGCTTGTAGCTTCCACATACTGCACCCCACAACATTACTTTTATGTTGGTTGTTATTTGGGCTGCTGAAGGCATGATTTAAAGCAGTTTTGGTGAATTAGAAACAAAAAAAGTTTTTTTGCAAAAAAGTATGATGCTAGGTGTAGATAGCTTCATTATTTGAAAAGTAGATAGCTTCATGTTTTCATCCAAATACTGTATTGCTTGTAGCTTCCACATACTGCACCCCACAACATTACTTTTATGTTGGTTGTTATTTGGGCTCCTGTAGGCATGATTTAAAGCAGTTTTGGTGAATTAGAAACAAAAAATGTTTTTTGCAAAAAAGTATGGTGCTAAGTGTAACTAGCTTCATGTTTTCATGCAAATACTGTATTGCTTGTAGCTTCCACATACTGCACCCCACAACATTACTTTTATGTTGGTTGTTATTTGGGCTGCTGAAGGCATGATTTAAAGCAGTTTTGGTGAATTAGAAACAAAAAAAGTTTTTTTGCAAAAAAGTATATGGCTAGGTGTAGATAGCTTCATTATTTGAAACGTAGATAGCTTCATGTTTTCATCCAAATACTGTATTGCTTGTAGCTTCCACATACTGCACCCCACAACATTACTTTTATGTTGGTTGTTATTTGGGCTGCTGAAGGCATGATTTAAAGCAGTTTTGGTGAATTAGAAACAAAAAAAGTTTTTTTGCAAAAAAGTATGGTGCTAAGTGTAACTAGCTTCATGTTTTCATCCAAATACTGTATTGCTTGTAGCTTCCACATACTGCACCCCACAACATTACTTTTATGTTGGTTTTTATTTGGGCTGCTGAAGGCATGATTTAAAGCAGTTTTGGTGAATTAGAAACAAAAAAGTTTTTTTTTAAAAAAGTATGGTGCTAAGTGTAACTAGCTTCATGTTTTCATCCAAATACTGTATTGCGTGTAGCTTCCACATACTGCACCCCACAACATTACTTTTATGTTGGTTGTTATTTGGGCTGCTGAAGGCATGATTTAAAGCACTTTTGGTGAATTAGAACCAAAAAAAGTTTTTTTGCAAAAAAGTATGGTGCTAGGTGTAGATAGCTTCATGTTTTCATCCAAATACTGTATTGCTTGTAGCTTCCGCATACTGCACCCAACAACATTACTTTTATGTTGGTTGTTATTTGGGCTGCTGAAGGCATGATTTAAAGCAGTTTTGGTGAATTAGAAAGAAAAAAAGTTTTTTTTTAAAAGTATGGTGCTAAGTGTAACTAGCTTCATGTTTTCCTCCAAATACTGTATTGCTTGTAGCTTTCACATACTGCACCCCACAACATTACTTTTATGTTGGTTGTTATTTGGGCTGCTGAAGGCATGATTTAAAGCAGTTTTGGTGAATTAGAAACAAAAAAAGGTTTTTTTTAAAAGTATGGTGCTAAGTGTAACTAGCTTCATGTTTTCATCCAAATACTGTATTGCTTGTAGCTTCCACATACTGCACCCCACAACATTATTTTTATGTTGGTTGTTATTTGGGCTGCTGAAGGCATGATTTAAAGCACTTTTGGTGAATTAGAAACAAAAAAGTTTTTTTGCAAAAAAGTATGGTGCTAGGTGTAGATAGCTTCATGTTTTCATCCAAATACTGTACTGCTTGTAGCTTCCACATACTGCACCCAACAACATTACTTTTATGTTGGTTGTTATTTGGGCTGCTGAAGGCATGATTTAAAGCAGTTTTGGTGAATTAGAAACAAAAAAAGTTTTTTTTTAAAAGTATGGTGCTAAGTGTAGATAGCTTCATTATTTGAAAAGTAGATAGCTTCATGTTTTCATCCAAATACTGTATTGCTTGTAGCTTCCACATACTGCACCCCACAACATTACTTTTATGTTGGTTGTTATTTGGGCTGCTGAAGGCATGATTTAAAGCAGTTTTGGTGAATTAGAAACAAAAAAAGTTTTTTTGCAAAAAAGTATGATGCTAGGTGTAGATAGCTTCATTATTTGAAAAGTAGATAGCTTCATGTTTTCATCCAAATACTGTATTGCTTGTAGCTTCCACATACTGCACCCCACAACATTACTTTTATGTTGGTTGTTATTTGGGCTCCTGTAGGCATGATTTAAAGCAGTTTTGGTGAATTAGAAACAAAAAATGTTTTTTGCAAAAAAGTATGGTGCTAAGTGTAACTAGCTTCATGTTTTCATGCAAATACTGTATTGCTTGTAGCTTCCACATACTGCACCCCACAACATTACTTTTATGTTGGTTGTTATTTGGGCTGCTGAAGGCATGATTTAAAGCAGTTTTGGTGAATTAGAAACAAAAAAAGTTTTTTTGCAAAAATATATTGTGCTAGGTGTAGATAGCTTCATGTTTTCATCCAAATACTGTATTGCTTGTAGCTTCCACATACTGCACCCCACAACATTACTTTTATGTTGGTTGTTATTTGGGCTGCTGCAGGCATGATTTAAAGCAGTTTTGGTGAATTAGAAACAAAAAAAGTTTTTTTGCAAAAAAGTATATTGCTAGGTGTAGATAGCTTCATTATTTGAAAAGTAGATAGCTTCATGTTTTCATCCAAATACTGTATTGCTTGTAGCTTCCACATACTGCACCCCACAACATTACTTTTATGTTGGTTGTCATTTGGGCTGCTGAAGGCATGATTTAAAGCAGTTTTGGTGAATTAGAAACAAAAAAAGTTTTTTTGCAAAAAAGTATGGTGCTAGGTGTAGATAGCTTCATTATTTGAAAAGTAGATAGCTTCATGTTTTCATCCAAATACTGTATTGCTTCTAGCTTCCACATACTGCACCCCACAACATTACTTTTATGTTGGTTGTTATTTGGGCTGCTGAAGGCATGATTTAAAGCAGTTTTGGTGAATTAGAAACAAAAAAAGTTTTTTGCAAAAAAGTATGGTTTTAAGTGTAACTAGCTTCATGTTTTCATCCAAATACTGTATTGCTTGTAGCTTCCACATACTGCACCCCACAACATTACTTTTATGTTTGTTGTTATTTGGGCTGCTGAAGGCATGATTTAAAGCAGTTTTGGTGAATTAGAAACAAAAAAAGTTTTTTTGCAAAAAAGTATGGTGGTAAGTGTGGATAGCTTCATGTTTTCATCCAAATACTGTATTGCGTGTAGCTTCCACATACTGCATCCCACAACATTACTTTTATGTTGGTTGTTATTTAGGCTGCTGAAGGCATGATTTAAAGCAGTTTTGGTGAATTAGAAACAAAAAAAGTTTTTTTGCAAAAAAGTATGGTGCTAGGTGTAGATAGCTTCATGTTTTCATCCAAATACTGTATTGCTTGTATCTTCCACATACTGCACCCCACAACATTACTTTTATGTTTGTTGTTGTATGGGCTGCTGAAGGCATGATTTAAAGCAGTTTTGGTGAATTAGAAACAAAAAAAGTTTTTTTTGCAAAAAAAGTATCGTCCTAGGTGTAGATAGCGTCACGGTTTCATCCAAATACTGTATTGCTTGTAGCTTCCACATACTGCATCCCAGAACATTACTTTCATGTTGGTTGTTGTATGGCAGGGGCGTCCAAGTTATTTCTGCAGTGGGCCACTTCATCAGAAATGGATGTGTTCGTGGGCCACACTAATTTTTCACTGAGAGAAAATATGGCCTTTTAGCTTTGTAATACATATTAATACTGAGTTCATTTGGCAATAATTAAAAAACCAGTCGACAAACAGTTTTTTTAATCAACTTTTATATATTATTCCATAAATACTAAATTACTTAAAACAGTAAAACAAAGTAATTCCACGAACCATTTTAACACAAGTTTAGTCAAATAAAACTACACAAAAAGTTTACAAAATCTAATGAGAGTACTGGTAATTAGCTGACTGAACTATGTTTGAGAACTCTGGAGTGTATTCAGTCAGGCCACATCTTAATTCGGATTCCAAGTTAACATCACTTAATGTGGCTCTCAGCTTGGATTTGAGCAGCTTCATAAACGAGAATGTGCTTTCACAGAGCCAAGTAGACCCAAACATTGCCCAGAGCTTGGCAACATAGGTCGAAGTTTCTGGATAGTTTTGTGATTTATATATCTGTCTCCAAAAGTCCAGAGACACTGGGTCTTCTTGGTGGACATAGTTCGATTTCAGTTCAATCAGTTCCTCTTGAAATTTTGCTATGTTGATAGTGCCTATTCGTGATAATTCAGACACATCCTGAGGCTTGCATTTCAAAGGGAGGCGAAGAAAGTCAAGGCATGAACTAAACTCATCAAAGTCCTTGAAGTTTTTTTGAAATTGGGATTTTGTTTCAAGCAAATAGCTCTCCAGTTGTTTAAAATCTGGGACACTGAGTTCAGGGGAGTTTAGCAATGGGAAATGAGTGCAATCTCCCAGTGCTATTTGCTCAATCCACATGTCCAGTTTCAGTCTGAATATCTGGACTTCTTTGTACAAATCTGCAATGCTTTTGTTTCTTCCCTGTAGTTTCAAGTTCAGTGTGTTCAGGTGTCTTGTCAATTCTGTAAGGAAGTACAGCTTTGTGAGCCACTGAGGGTCTGACAAGTTGGGTCTCTGGGAGCCTTTTAATTCCAAAAAATCCCTTATCTGTGGAAGCAGCTCTGTAAACCTTTTCAACACATTTCCGCGACTTAACCATCTGACTACATTAAAATATATTAAATCTCCATGCTCTGCTTCAACTTCTTCCAGGTATCCCAGAAATTGCCGATGGTTGAGGGTACGAGCACGGATAAAATTTACAATCTTTATTACTTCTTCCATCACCTCGTGCAATTCACCTGACTTAAACAGTTCACAACACAAACTCTCCTGATGTATAATGCAGTGGAAGCTGGGAACACAAACTTTCTCCTTTAATTGGAACAATCTGCTGAAACCTTCATTTTTCCCTTTCATTGAAGGTGCCCCGTCTGTGGCAAGTGAAGTCAGTTTTTGCATATTTAATCCAAATTTTTCAAACTCCTTACTGGCAGCTTGAAGTATATTGCATCCTCGTGTTGGGTCATTAATTGGGGACAAGGCTAGTAATTCTTCCTTCACTTCAAAATCTTTGGTGACCAGTCTTATCCAAATGCACAACTGCGCAGTGTCTCTCATGTCGGTGAATTCATCAAGAGCGATACTAAATGAGAGACAAGAATTCAGCTCTTTTTTCAGTTGATCTTCAATATTCTGAGACAAATTGACGATTCGTCTAGCTGTCGTTTGTCGGCTTAACGGCATCATCTTGACTCTTTTTGTCAGTTTTTCTCTTTCCTTTTCGGTAAAGTCAAAAGTAAGAGCTTCCAGTGCTGCTAGTAGAGTTTCTTTCAGCATTTCTGCATCTGCAAAAGATTTCTTTCGCCTCGCCAAAATCCAAGAGCATCTTAGTGTGGCAATTTGGATCATGTCACCTTCACCTATGAATTTTCTCATTCGCTCTGCCAGCGCATTCAGCTGCCATTTTATCTTTTCTAACTCCTGCTTTCTTTGCTCAGATTTAGGAGGAAATCTCTTCTCCATTTCAGCGTGAGTTGTGTCATAATGACGTTTCACATTGTATTTTTTACCGATAGCAAGAGTTTTGTTGCAAAGCAGACAATATGGCTTGGAGTCCTTTTCTGTCACAAAAAACTCAATTTCCCATTCTTCTTTGATTTTGCGATTTTCTACTTCCAATGCTCGTGTCTTCTTTGTTGGTGGTTCTTTGCTACTACTGGCACATTCCTCAGTCACGTGGGAGTCCTGTGGTTGTGATTTTTTAAGCCATTTATCCATTGTCAGGGCTTGACAAGACGATTCTTTGTACAAGAAAGAAAATTCACCATTTGTGGCCGCAACAAGAAATGCTTTCTCATAGTAATGGTGTAAGTGTCTCACAGAGCTCCACACCAATAAAATCCACAGCAATGTACAGTGTGTAAGTGTCTCACAGAGCTCCACACCAATAAAATCCACAGCAATGTACAGTGTGTAAGTGTCTCACAGAGCTCCACGCCAATAAAATCCACAGCAATGTACAGTGTGTAAGTGTCTCACAGAGCTCCACGCCAATAAAATCCACAGCAATGTACAGTGTGTAAGTGTCTCACAGAGCTCCACGCCAATAAAATCCACAGCAATGTACAGTGTGTAAGTGTCTCACAGAGCTCCACGCCAATAAAATCCACAGCAATGCACAGTGTGTAAGTGTCTCACAGAGCTCCACGCCAATAAAATCCACAGCAATGCACAGTGTGTAAGTTTCTCACAGAGCTCCACGCCAATTCAGGCTGTGGGTATTGGCATGGGGGCACACTGTGGGTATTGGTCTGGGGGTCACACTGTGGGTATTGGTCTGGGGGGCACACTGTATTAAGTTAAATGAATGGTACCCACAGTGTGCCCCCAGTCAATACCCACAGTGTGCCCCCCAGGCCAAAACCCAAAGTGTGCCCCCAGGCCAATACTGGGGACACACTGTGGGTATTGGCCTGGGGGCACACTGTGGGTACTGACTGGGGACACACTGTGGGTACTGACTGGGGACACACTGTGGGTACTGACTGGGGACACACTGTGGGTATTGGCCTGGGGGCACACTGTGGGTATTGGTCTGTGGGGCACACTGTGTGAAGTTAAATGAATGGTACCCACAGTCTGCCCCCAGTCAATACCCACAGTGTGCCCCCCAGGCCAAAACCCAAAGTGTGCCCCCAGGCCAATACTGGGGGCACACTGTGGGTATTGGCCTGGGGGCACACTATGGGTATTGGCCTGGGGGCACACTGTGGGTACTGACCTGGGGGCACACTGTGGGTATTGGTCTGGGGGGCACACTGTGGGTTTTGGTCTGGGGACACACTGTGGGTATTGGCCTGGGGGTCACACTGTGTGAAGTTAAATGAATGGTACCCACAGTGTGCCCCAGGCCAAAACCCACAGGGTGCCCCAGGCCAATATCCACAGTGTGCCCCAGTCCAAAACCCACAGTGTGCCCCCAGTATTGGCCTGGGGGGCACACTGTGGGTTTTGGCCTGGGAGCACACTGTGGGTTTTGGCCTGGGAGCACACTGTTGGTACCATTCATTTAACTTTAAATTGTTTTTTTTTTTTTTAATATAATTTATTGATTTTTTAAATATATAAACTTTAAGATGTAAGGCTGCTCCTCCACGTACCTGGCGTCCCGGTGAACTTCCTCCCTCACTCTGACCCTTGCGTATGACGTCACACGCAGGGAAGAGGAGGGATCATGTGGCGAAAAACTTCCCCCGCCGCTCCTCGGGTGATGTGCGCTTCTCTCCCTCACATGGAGGGTAGAGGAGGTGCGCACGCTGTATTCCTCCGGTCGCCGCGGTAAGTTAGGCTTGCTGTCAGCAGTGGAGGTGCGGCTACCGCTGCAGATCTCGCGCGGGCCGCACCTCGGACCCCGGCTGGCCGCATTTGGCCCGCGGGCCGCATGTTGGACGCCCCTGTTGTATGGGCTGCTGAAGGCATGATTTAAAGCAGTTTTGGTGAATTAGAAACAAAAAAAGTTTTTTGCAAAAAAGTATGGTGCTAGGTGTGGAGAGCTTCATGTTTCATCCAAATACTGTATTGCTTGTAGCTTACACATACTGCATCCCACAACATTACTTTCATGTTGGTTCTTGTATGGGCTGCTGAAGGCATGATTTAAAGCAGTTTTGGTGAATTAGAAACAAAAAAAGTTTTTTTGCAAAAAAGTATGGTGCTAGGTGTAGATCGCTTCATGTTTTCATCCAAATACTGTATTGCTGGGGGCACACTGTGGGTATTGGTCTGGGGGGCACACTGTGGGTTTTGGTCTGGGGACACACTGTGGGTATTGGCCTGGGGGTCACACTGTGTGAAGTTAAATGAATTTAACTTTAAATTGTTTTTTTTTTTTTTAATATAATTTATTGATTTTTTAAATATATAAACTTTAAGATGTAAGGCTGCTCCTCCACGTACCTGGCGTCCCGGTGAACTTCCTCCCTCACTCTGACCCTTGCGTATGACGTCACACGCAGGGAAGAGGAGGGATCATGTGGCGAAAAACTTCCCCCGCCGCTCCTCGGGTGATGTGCGCTTCTCTCCCTCACATGGAGGGTAGAGGAGGTGCGCACGCTGTATTCCTCCATACTTTTTTGCAAAAAAACTTTTTTTGTTTCTAATTCACCAAAACTGCTTTAAATCATGCCTTCAGCAGCCCATACAACAACCAACATGAAAGTAATGTTGTGGGATGCAGTATGTGGAAGCTACAAGCAATACAGTATTTGGATGAAAACATGAAGCTATCTACACCTAGCACCAATACCCACAGTGTGCCCCCAGCAATACAGTATTTGGATGAAATAACATACTGCATCCCACAACATTACTTTCATGTTGGTTGTTGTATGGGCTGCTGAAGGCATGATTTAAAGCAGTTTTGGTGAATTAGAAACAAAAACATTTTTTTGCAAAAAAGTATGGTCCTAGGTGTAGATCGCTTCACGTTTTTATCCAAATACTGTATTGCTTGTAGCTTCCACATACTGCATCCCACAACATTACTTTCATGTTGGTTGTTGTATGGGCTGCTGAAGGCATGATTTAAAGCAGTTTTGGTGAATTAGAAAGAATAAAAGTTTTTTTGCAAAAAAGTAAGGTGCTAGGTGTAGATAGCTTCATGTTTTCATCCAAATACTGTATTGCTTGTAGCTTCCACATACTGCATCCCACAACATTACTTTCATGTTGGTTGTTGTATGGGCTGCTGAAGGCATGATTTAAAGCAGTTTTGGTGAATTAGAAACAAAAAAAGTTTTTTTGCAAAAAAGTATGGTCCTAGGTGTAGATAGCTTCATGTTTTCATCCAAATACTGTATTGCTTGTAGCTTCCACATACTGCATCCCACAACATTACTTTCATATTGGTTGTTGTATGGGCTGCTGAAGGCATGATTTAAAGCAGTTTTGGTGAATTAGAAACAAAAAAGTTTTTTTTGCAAAAAAGTAAGGTCCTAGGGGTAGATAGCTTCATGTTTTCATCTAAATACTAGACTTGCGCATTCGTCTTCGGGCGAACATGAAAACGAGCACGAAGAGGCCGTTTTTTTGTTCGTTCCGAAGACACGCCGAAGAGAATACAGTGCCGGCAAAACGTAGGAGAAGACGAAGACTCACAACCACGAAGAATCGAAGATTCTTCGTGATCATCTTCGTTTTTGCCGCGCAGCCGCCAAAATTTCAAACAGGAGTGAGCTGATTTCGTCTGTCCAATCAGCTCACTCTTGTGACGTCACGCTAAGGGTCTCGTCCAATGCCTGTGCTGCTGTTTTTTTTAATTCTGAAGGCTCCTTTATAAGACCAGAGCTTGCCTGAGAGATCCATTCATTTTTTCGCTGTGACTGCTTTGGCAACACTGCTGTGCTGCATCCGAGCGTTACAGAGAGATTGTTCTGTTCTGTGTGAGACTGGTAAGCCTTAGCCTGCCATTTCTCACAGTGTACTTCATCCTCACTTCAGTGCTACTTAATATAATTAATAATAATAATTTGATTCATTTAATTTTTTTTTTATTTAATTTGTCATCAACTGTAGTGTAAGTGCTGTTGAGTTGACAGTGCACCCAGTGCCTCAGTGGCACTGGGGTGCCCTTGCCCTGGGCTGGCACTAGTGCCTATTGCCTGTCCTGCTTAAATAAATTAAATAGAATTTATAAATAATAATTTAATAGAATCTATAATTTAATAGTTCATTATAATATTATATATATATATATATTTGTCAGTCATATATATATATATATACTATAGTATACTAGTGTAGAGTGTACTGTAGACATTCATCTACTAGTATCTAATTTAAAATCAGTAATATTAATTAATATAATTAATAATTGAATTCATTATAAAATTATATATATATTTGTCAGTTATAGTTAGTAATAGTATACTAGTGTAGAGTGTACTGTAGACATTCAAGACATCTACTAGTGTCTAATCTAAAATCAGTAATATCAATAATTCTATAATTCTTTCTTGTCTTAATAGTTAATTAAATTAGCTATAAATAAAAGTAATAATATTAATTAATTACTACTAGCGTATAGTTCAGCTAATCTTATTAGTACTGGTGCTGCAGCTCTATAGTTTGTGCTTTGTTTTAGCAACAGTAAGAGACCAAGTCAATTTTTCTTAATTAATCTTTCATTTTATTTCATTTGTTTTGCTCACCTCAGTCCATCAGTGAAGTGAACTTGTTGGGCTAGTGAGTGCAGCCGCATAAGTGCTGTGTTTTTTTTTTTGATCAGCAAGCAGTGACGTTAACTGTTTTGCAAAGATTTTCTCATTTATTTTACATTTTATTTCAATTTTATTAAAAGTACCCTTAGTGTTTTGCTCACCTCAGTCCATCACTGAAGTGAACTTGTTGGGCTAGTGAGTGCAGCAAGCAGTGAAGCTAACTGTTTTGCTGTGACATTTTATTTCATTTCTAATTCTTTTCAAGAAAAATTGACTGTGACGAGCTGTACTAAGCAAAGCTTCAAGCTACTAGCTGTAGTACTAAAATAATTCTAATCTTCTTTAATCTTAATCTATAATATATTATAAATAATAATATTCTAATTCATAATCTATAATATAAGTAATTCTAATTCTAAATTCTAATTCATAATCTATATTCTTCTATCTATAATACATAATATATAAGTAAATTAGTTCTAATCTATTAATATTATATAACTTAATATTAATTAATAAATCATAAACTGAATCTGATTTAACCTCACTTTAGCTTAGTGGGTTTGAGAGCGTCTGCCTAGAGGTAGACTTATAGTAAGGAAATACAGCTTTAGGCTAGCATAGTAGTAGGCTAAGCTCTTAGGCCCTTGTAAATTCAAATTAAAAATAAAATACTGCTAGTTATTAAATAGTTAATCTTGAGTTAATAATTTAAATAACTTTAGCACTTTGGCAGATTGCACACAGCACAGTGCAGTAGTGCACAGTTTTACTTTTTAAGCAGTAGCACTGAAGAGAATTTCCTCTAATTTTTTTGTCTTTAATTCGTTTTTCCTTTTTTTTATGTTTATTTTTATTTTTTTATTTTTTTTATAGTTTTTTAAACACTACACTACACTACACTACACACACAACACAAAATTTGAAATGGATCCTCCTTTTGGGACTAAGGAGGGACAAGCTCCATCTACCACCACCAGCACCACCACCAGCACCACCACCAGTTCTAAGATGCAGCCTTTGCGTCAGTCTAGTCGGCCAAGTAGGCCAAGCTCTCGCTTATCATTTGGGGAAGCATTGCTTGAAGGATCATCAAGTAAAGGAAAGGCACCAAAAGCAGGCAGTAGTAGTGCGGCTAGGCCCACAAGCTCTATGGTTTTTTACGGAAAGCCTAAAGCACCAGAAGCACGTTCAAAGTTAAAGGGTAGCACAAGTAGTACCAGCCCAATGACTAAAAAGAAGTGCCTTTTGCCCCAAGCAGCATCTTCCCCATCCACAAGCAGCATGCAAGGTACCAAGCAGAGCCAAATTAGCAGCAAGACTCAGAGGGGTCCCAAACCAAAGCGATCTCATTCCTTTGTAGGGAAAACCACCACCACCACCACCACCACCACCACCCCCACCTCTACCGCCTCTACCACCACTAGTGCTGCGCCTACTGTTCCCACTGGTACTGCCACGCCATGTCCTCCTAGTACCTCTAGCAAGCCACCAAGTCCTTACAAAATTTTTGTAAAGACAGTTAGAGAGAGGGCTACACATAGTGGAACTCCACCTAGCGAGGTAGCAGAGGAGCCTGAGACTGAGAGGCCAAGTGCAGAGTCTATTCTTCCTGCTCGCACTACTACTAGTCACGAGTCTCACGACGATATCAGTCTTAGCTCCAGCCTAGCAGGAATTCCATTCGATCTGGCTAATGAAGAGCTAGACTATGAGCCAGAGGAAGTAGAGGAGATGAGTGGTCAGGAATCAGATTCCTCAGGGAGCAGTGTCCAAATGACTAGTGCACAATTTTCCCCTGAGCCTCCACCTTCTCCGCTACGATCATCACCATCACCACCACCACCAGCAGCAGCAGCAGCAAAACCTAGCAAATCTAAAGCAATTAGCAGTCCCACTATGGCCAGTACTGTTACCACCAGTCCCACCACCACTAGTTCTGCCTCTGTTCATCCACCCCGAGCAGTAAGAGCAGCACCCAAGGCACACTCCAAGGCTATGCGCGCCCCAATTTGGGAGCACTTTGAAAATGTTGAAGAAGGGCGCTATGGAAACTGCAAACATTGTGGGAAGCTAATAAGCAGAGGCAGAGCCGGCCTTAGGTGTTCCGGCGCCCTGTGCGAACTACTCCTCTGGTGCCCCCCCTCACTACCCCCCCTCTGCCCCTTCAAACTACCCCCCCTGTGCCTTCAAACTACCCCCCCCTGCCCCTTCAAACTACCCCCCTATGCCCCTTCAAACTACTCCCCTCTGCCCCTTCAAACTACCCCCCCCCTCTGCCCCTTCAAACTACCCCCTCTACCCCTTCAAACTACCCCCTCTGCCCCTTCAAACTACCCCCTCTGCCCCTTCAAACTACCCCCCTCTGCCCCTTCAAACTACCCCCCTCTGCCCCTTCAAACTACCCCCCCTCTGCCCCTTCAAACTACCCCCCCTCTGCCCCTTCAAACTACCCCCCCTCTGCCTCTTCCTTCAAACTATCCCCCCGCTCTCCCTACTTCTCCTTATTTTAACTTACCTTGAGGAGTCCTGCCGGCATTTCATGTTGAGCGCCGGCACCGCGACGGAGTCACGGAGAGTAAGGGGCGTCGAGCGGTTGCTGAGAACTTCACGAGCAACCGCTCGGCGCCCCTGCCCGGGACATAAATGAAAACATTGTTGGTTTTTTTTAACTTTATTTAAGATCCTCCATGTTAAATAAAGTTAAAAAAAAACTTTATTTAACATGGAGGTTGTTAAATAAAGTTAAAAAAACCAACAACAAAAAAAACCAACAATGTTTTCATTTAGGTGCAGAGGGGGCGGCGGAGGAGGAGGAGGACCCCGCGGCGGCGGCGGCGGCAGCGGCGGAGGACCCCGCGGCGGCAGCGGTGGAGGACCCCGCGGCGGCGGAGGACCCCGTGGCGGCGAGGGAGGAGGACCCAGCGGCGGCGACGCCCCCTGGAGTGTGGCGCCCTGTGCGGTCGCACAGGTCGCACACCCCAAAGGCCGGCCCTGAGCAGAGGGAAAGTGTCTGGCCATTTTACCAGTGCTAGCATGAAGCATCACCTCAGCACCCAACACAACGCTGTGCTATTGGGGAAAGATGCAGAAGTAAAACTTAGTGCAGGCAGCATAGCTGGTGGCCGTGGAAAAACCCCAACAGCTTCTTCTTCTGAGCCAATAGCAGCAGCAGCAGCAACTAGTGCTGGCAGCCAGAGACCAAGGCAGGTTGGAGCACTGCATGTCCAGCCCACCCTGGAACAATTTGTGGCATTCCAATCCAAAAGGTCAATGCCCAAACAGCAGGCCAATAAAGTAACGCGACTGATTGGTCAGTTCATTGCTGTTGGAGGGGCATCCTTCTCTATGATCGAAGGGGAGCCTTTCAAACAATTGATGGCGGCTGTGGCTCCACAATATACAGTTCCGTCACGTTCCACTTTCAGCAGGAACATTGTCCCCTCATTGTATCGGTCCTGTGTTGCAGCAGTGAAAGAGGAGCTTTCCAAGGCTGCTGGTCAGTCTGTTCATTTCACTACAGATTTGTGGAGTGCACCTAGCGGCCAACATGCCTTTCTTTCGTTGACAGCACACTGGTGGCAGCCCGGTGTGTCTAAGGAAGCTGCCGCAGCATCTTTCCTTCTCCATGCAGAAGTGATGGATGAAAAGCACACTTCCCAAAACATTCTGCATGCGATGAGGAAAATGTATAGCCTTTGGGTGGGAGCAGAGGCGGGCACCAATGTTGAAGTTGGTTTTGTGGTTACTGACGGAGGTGCCAATATGGTGAAAGCGCTGCGAGATGGTCATATTGTTGGTGTGCACTGTGCAGCCCACATCATCCATCTTGTAGTGAAGGCAGCAATGGCAGAAGGAACTAATGTGGCAGCAGTAGTTCTGTCCCGCTGCAGAAAGATCGCTGGGCACTTTCACCATAGTGTTAAGGCTAGCCAACTTTTGAGGGAAGAGCAAGAGAGGTCAGGTCTTCCCGTACACTGCCTACGTCAGGATGTCAGTACACGGTGGAACTCCACGTTAGACATGCTGGAGAGGATTTTGTAGCAGCAGAGGGCAATCCATAATCTTGCCTCAGAGCACAATATTGGGATTACCTCTCCATTGAATAGGGAGGATTGGACAGTGATCGCCCAGCTAGTGGCAGTCCTTAAACCATTAAGGGATGCCACAGAAAATTTAAGCTCAAACACTGCCAGTCTGGCCCAGGTGATCCCAGTGTTCTCCCATCTAGGCAGCAAGATGGATGTGTTCCTTGGAAACCGTGAGGCTGTTCAAGGTGGCACTCTACATCCTGACGTAGCAGCCATAGTCAGGAAGCTGAAGTATCTGCTAAAAGTACACCTTCGCAAACGAATGGAAGAGAGTCCCGAAACGATGCTAGCGTGCCTTTGCTTTCCAAGAATTAAGGGAAAGCTAGCTTTGAAATTTAATGTTCTGAGTAGCTACCGGGAGCAATTGGTCAACAAGGTGCGTGACTGGCAGCGTAAAATGGGAATGCTGTCCGAGGAGGGAGAGGTGCAGGAGGAAGAAGAGATGATGTGGTCTGCTGCTCCTAGCAGCAGCATCAGCAGCAGTGCCACAAGCAGCACAACACAGCTGAGTGGAGCAGCTGCGTTTTGGGAAGAAGCAGCAGAAATGAGAGTAGTGCTGCTGAAATGGTCAAACTTTACCTCTGTGAAGTCCCTTCTGCGCCTAATGTTGATCCTCTTAGCTACTGGGATGAAAAGAAGAGTGTGTGGCCTGCACTCTCATGGGTTGCGCAGCAGCTACTATCATGTCCGCCAACCACTGTTCAAAGTGAGCGCGTGTTTTCTATGACTGGAAACATACTGAGTCCACAGCGTTCACGCATGGCACCTCATCTGATGGAGCAGATTGCCTTTCTTAAATTCAATCTGCCCAAGTTGGGTTACCCAGCTCTTAGCTTGGAAAGTTAATTTTTTTTCTCTGTAATGTTTAAGGTAGTTTCTCCCCCTGGTTGCACTTGCTGCGGTGTGGCAATGGCTGCTACCTCCGCCGGTGTAGCCAATTTACGCTAGGGCCTAGTGTCTGAGTTCTGGAAGTCTGCTCCCAAACGCCAAGGACTGACAGTCTTTGGATGCTTTGCCCTGGGGTGAAACAGGTGAGCGGGTCGTCAATTGCCCACTCATTCGCCTTTTCCAATGCTGCTGCTGCTGGTGGTGCCAGCGTCTCTTCTCTGCCAGTTCGCTTCCTGGCTAGTGTCATGCCTGAAATGTCCCTAATGGAGAGGGTAGTTTCTCCCCCCTGGTTGCACTTGCTGCGGTGTGGCAACGCCTGCTACCTCCGCCAATGTAGCCAGCTTACGCTAGGGCCTTGTGTCTGAGTTCTGGAAGTCCGCTCCCAAACGCCAAGGACTGACAGTTTTTGGATGCTTTGCCCTGGGGTGAAACAGGTGAGCGGGTCGTCAATTGCCCACTCATTCACCTTTTCCAATGCTGCTGCTGCTGCTGGTGGTGCCAGCGTCTCTTCTCTGCCAGTTCGCTTCCTGGCTAGTGTCATGCCTTAAATGTCCCTAATGGTAAGGGCAGTTTCTCCCCCCTGGCTGCGTCTGTTTGCGGTGTGGCAACGCCTGCTACCTCCGCCGGTGTAGCCAGCTTACGCTAGGGCCTAGTGTCTGAGCTCTGGAAGTCTGCTGCCAAACGTCTAAGACTGACAGTGTTTGGATGCTTTGCTCTGGAGTGGAACAGGTGAGCGGGTTGCCAATTGCCCACTCATTCGCCTTTCCCAATTCTGCTGCTGCTGGTGGTGGTGCCAGCATCTCTTCTCTGCCAGGTCGCTTCCTGGCTAGTGTCATGCCTCAAATGTCCCTAATGGTAAGGGCAGTTTCTCCCCCCTGGTTGCACTTGCTGCGGTGTGGCAACGCCTGCTACCTCCGCCAATGTAGCCAGCTTACGCTAGGGCCTTGTGTCTGAGCTCTGGAAGTCTGCGCCCAAACGCCAAGGACTGACAGTTTTTGGATGCTTTGCTCTGGGGTGGAACAGGTGAGTGGGTCGCCAATTGCCTACTCATTCGCCTTTCCCAATTCTGCTGCTGCTGCTGGTGGTGCCAGTGTCTCTTCTCTGCCAGTTCGCTTCCTGGCTAGTGTCATGCCTGAAATGTCCCTAATGGTAAGGGCAGTTTCTCCCCCCTGGCTGCCTCTGTCTGTGGTGTGGCAACGCCTGCTACCTCCGCCGGAGTGGCCAGCTTACGCTAGGGCCTAGTGTCTGAGCTCTGGAAGTCTACTGCCAAACGTCTAAGACTGACAGTGTTTGGATGCTTTGCTCTAGGGGGGAACAGGTGAGCGTGTCGCCAATTGCCCACTCATTCGCCTTTCCCAATTCTGCTGCTGCTGCTGCTGCTGGTGGTGGTGCCAGCGTCTGTTCTCTGCCAGTTCGCTTTCTGGCTAGTGTCATGCCTCAAATGTCCCTTATGGTAAGGGCAGTTTCTCCCCCCTGGTTGCACTTGCTGCGGTGTGGCAACGCCTGCTACCTCCGCCAATGTAGCCAGCTTACGCTAGGGCCTTGTGTCTGAGCTCTGGAAGTCCGCTCCCAAACGCCAAGGACTGACAGTGTTTGGATGCTTTGCTCTGGGGTGGAACAGGTGAGTGGGTCGCCAATTGCCCACTCATTCGCGTTTTCCATTTCCTTTTCCATTTCCATTTCATTATTTTCCTTCTGATACACAACCAACCAACCAAACATAACACACACAATAACACAAATAACACAGTGACATAACACATAACTCACATAACACATATAACACAGTGACAAGTGACAACACACATAACACATACACGTACAATGCACAAATCACAAGGACCTTTCCTCTTGTTATTTGTCCTGGCCTTCATTTCTACACTCACTAGCATTAACGCTATAACTCACACTTCATACTATAACATTTTTCCATCCACATACCTGCCAACAGACCCAACTTTTTCAGGGACAGTCCTGCTTTTTTCCAGTCCTGTCCCATCTAATTTAGCTAAACTAGGTATGCAAATACACGTTGGTAGTTATAGCTCGGTAGGTAGCACTAGTATCAACATTAAATAAATATAATAAAGTACTAAATAATAAATCTAACTTTAAAATACATTTAAATAAACCCCTAATTTTTTTTTTTAAAACCCATTAAAATTAAAATTAAATTATTATATAGACATAATACATCTTCAACCAAAGCAGTGCACTGCTACTAATCTTAAACATAACCGTACATTAACCCTAAGCTATTTTTTAGTTCTTGTCCAACATTTTTCCATCCGCATACCTGCCAACACACCCAAGATTTTGGTGGACAGTCCTGCTTTTTTCCAGTCCTGTCCAGTAAAAGTTGGGTTGTTGCAAAGTATGCCATTGTAAATAGGTAGCAAATGTTAGGCATGTATTACAAGTGGTCCAAAATCAATTTAAAAATGTAAAATAATCCCTATTCTTTTATTAAACATCTATGGATGTGTGATTGTGTATGATAAACGGAGGCCAAGTTCCTTGGAGCATTTGTCTCTAGGTCATTTTGTGTACAGTACACCTCAGTACGTGTGTGCAACTCTATTGGTCGTTTCGGCAGGGGGCTGGCCTGCCATCAACGAATGAAGTGCGTTCTGCAATTCACTAGTTGATGCCAGACCAGCCCCCTGCCGAAACGACCAATAGAGTTGCACACACGTTCCTTCACGGCAGCTGCTGCTGCTGCTGCTCCGATGTGTTGTTAACCCCGTATTAACCCCTGCTAGGCAACCGGGAAGGAAACGAAGATTAAACGAGCACGAACAATGTCCGCGAATATTCGCCCGAAGAGAAGAGAGGAACGGGCGAATGTTCGCGGAATACGAAGGTTTTTTTCCCCCGAAGACGAGCACGAAGACGAACACGAAGAGCCCCCTGGTGCCCAAGTCTAGTTTCTACACCAGCACAGACGGGGGTTCTTTACAGTAAGAGCGGTGAGACTATGGAACTCTCTGCCAGAGGAAGTGGTAATGGTAAACTCAATAAAAGAGTTCAAAAGGAGCCTGGACGTGTTTCTTGAAAGCAATAATATTACAAGTTATGGATATTAGATTAATAGGGACAGAACGTTGATCCAGGGATTTATTCTGATTGCCATATTTGGAGTCGGGAAGGAATTTTCCCCCTGGTATGGGGCAATTGGCATCTGCTTCATAAGGGTTTTTTGCCTTCCTCTGGATCAACACAGTAGGGACACAATATGTATATAGGTTGAACTTGATGGACTTTGGTCTTTTTTCAACCTTATGAACTATGTTACTATGTTACTATGGTGTCTACGCTTTTCCTCCTTCTCAATCTTCTTGGCATCCTCACCCTTCAACGGCTTATCCAAATTAAAACGCTCTAAAGGAAGCAAGGAAAAAATCTCAACGTATTCACCTTTCCAGATCTTTTCCCTCACGTCACTCTTCAGATGGGCCCCCAGCGGCCCTTCATAACAGACATACACCTCACCCTTGGCAAAATACGACAAACGCTCAATCTCTGAATCCTTAGCCACCGACTCAACCGGAACCACGGGAGCAGCGACAGCGGACGTATCCCCCACAGACGCCACAGAAATTGCAACTGGAACAGGGGCAGCCACACCTGAGACGGCAACTGAGGACCAACAGTACCGGTAATACGACCCTACCCACCCTCAAATAACCTAAGAAACTGTCACAAACCTTCCAACACATCCACCCAAACCTCACTCCTATCACTCCCAGCCAACCCCAAAGCAGAACCAGAACCCACCGTTAACCCCGAAGCAGCTTGTGAAGGAAGAGGAAAAAGAGAGGGGGAGAAAACAGGAAACCCGAAAGACTCACCAGGCTGGGGGGCTGTTCCACTGCCTGCCCCGGGTCCCACCGGGGTCATACGTCCAGGAGCACCAGCTGCAGAGCTGGGACCAGCAACAGCATCATCATCCTGATGTCCTCGAGCGGGCAAGGAGCCAGGACCCGCTGTAGAAAAATTCTGGTTCCGAGAACGGACACCAGAGGGCGTCCTGCCGGCATGTACATGAGCAGGAGATGCTGAGTCACGTGACACGTGAGGATGAGAGGAAGCAGACAGAGCAGCAGGGGGAGGGGAGGATTCCCCGACATCAGGCTCCTCCAGAGCGCTCCAGGAAGCTGCCACGGACATCACACTGGCAGCAGGAGATACTGGAGTCAAGCTATCAGACACTTTCAAATCAGTGGTCATGCCATCAGACGCTTTTTCTTTAGATTAGCAAAAGGTGCATTAGACCTGGAAATGTGATAATAATAATATAATGTTACAATTTTTAGTGGATTTTGCAGAGTTCTCACACAAATATATCTCCCTGCAAAATTAGATACGTTTATTAAACAAATTAAAGGTAAATATCCGCTCATATCTAGCAAATTACCTTTTATAACATTTCTGCATATATTACAGAATTATTGTATATCTTACAATATGGTGCATTTTTACTGTGGAAATTTAAAGATATAGCACCCCAAATAGCAGCGCAGTACTTGATAAATGTCATATTTCAACATTCTACATGGGGTTAAAAAAAATTCCCCCATTGGACCAATACAGTTACACTGCACATATCTCAAACACAACCCCCTCTATTATTTCTGAGAATATGGTGCATTTTTACTGTGGAAATTTAAAGCTATAGCGCCCCAAATATCAGCCCAGTAGACAGCAACTGTCATTTTTCAACATTCTACAGGGGGTTGAAAATAATTCCCCCATTGGACCAATACAGTTACACTGTAAAATCCACCCAGAATTGTAACATTATATGATTATTATCACGTTTGCAGGTCTAATGCACCTTTTGCTAATCTAAAGAAAAAGCGTCTGATGGCATGACCACTGATTTGAAAGTGTCTGATAGCTTGACTCCAGTGCAGGAGATGGGGAGCAGGCAGACCGAGGCCCGGAATGCGAACCACGGGCCTGTGCGAGGCCACCACGCTCTCGTGAAGCCGGCCGTTTACGTGACCGGGCAACATCCCGGGACCTGCATGCAGGCTGGGAGCTGGGGACGACATCTGCATCAGGGCTGAGGCGCACAGGAGGCCGACGAGCCCTGGAACTGGTCCGCCCACGCTCCACGGGAACCACCGGAGGTGCAGCAGCAGCATGAGGAGGAGGAGCCACTCCATGCCACTGGTCCTAGCCTCTTCCCTGATGGCTGACAGCAGCTCCTCCATGAAGACCTGCAAGGTAAATAGAAAACAAACGCACACACACAGAGGGAGACAAGAAACTGCAAAGTGCTCCTGTGGTGTTTTGTAATTGCCCCCTGCACGTGTGCTTAGAGGGGCTTTATAGCCCTGTCCCCTTCCCCCTACATTCACGTTTCTTGTGACTTCCTCCCTCGTTCCCTGTGCATTCTCTCCTAACCCTTGCTGGATTAACCCTTTCCTGCCCTAATACCATGTGCACCATCCTGTAGTGCTGGCAAGGTCATGTTCCCCTTACGCCTATGACTCCAGGGTTTCTTTCTCACTCTTTATTCCAATATACTTAGTATCCTCTTTCTCACTATCTACCTTCCCCCTTTTCTACCCCCTTCTCACTCTCTACCCCTCCCTTCTCACTCTCACTGAATGCTTTCCTACCTTTCCTCACCTTTCTCCTTACAGCAGTCAGCTTCTTTTCCTCCTCTTCGCTCTTCTGCTTCTTCTGTCTCCTTCCAGTTCAGAGGGCACGGACGGCGGTGGTCGTGGCTTCAGTTTTGTGCGCCGGGATCTGACAACAAACCCCGGAGCATAGGAGCAGTTGCCGCGCACATCGCAAGGGAGCAGTATCGGAGGTCTTTAACAGACCTCCGGCTCCCTTGAGTGATTTTAAGCCGGTTAAAGGGAGATCCTTGATCTCCCCAACCGAGCCTGCTCCTCCAGTGGCGGACATTACTGTCCGTCTCTGGAGGGGTGCCCGGTGCCGGCAAGTTGGCACCCCCCTGATGAGCGGCACCCGGTACGGACCGCCCCCCACTAGGTACGCTACTGTGCATCACGAGTTTCTGACGTCAGAGGGCAGGAGGAGCCACTTGACGGAAGACACGAAGAAATGGAAGCAGTAAAGACCATAAAAGAAGGACGCTGGACGACTGAGAATGACCCTCCTGAGGAAGCCACGCCGGCGAAATGCGTTGAGGAACTTGAGCAGCTCTTTTTATATCTTGTTTATACATTTTTTATATAAGATAGATTGAAAACTTTTTAACATTTTCAGACATATTTATTTTATTTACATATTTATTCTGGACATGAATTATTCCTGATACATAAAAAATAAGAAGGTAAAGCGCTAAGAACAGTAAAAACAGCAATAAAATAAGTAAGCACATTTGGACAAAATAAAATGTCCTAAAATGTCCTATAAATAGCAGCAGCCCACTCGCCAAGGTTTCCTCATCTTGGCTTGATAAATAACTTGGAGGTCACAGGTCACCACTAGGTTGCGCATAGACGAGAAGAAAGTCACAGTATGTGGCTGCCACTGTGTGGTAAAGAGTTAAAGAATGGGTACTGACATTTTTCAGGGACTTTAGCAATTAGTCCCACAATACTTGCATAGGCGATACAATCCTCGCCTTTAACAGCAGTCCTGTGTTGTTCTTTCTTTCGTTCTCAGGATAAGGTGCAAATGAAAAGTTAAACAGAAATAGACATAGTGCTTTCTGGATATGTAAAATGAATAAAACAAATAAAAACAGTTCACTATGTGCTCACAATATGGTGAGCAATAAATGGATTGCTCACACCTTCTGGCGTAGGTGGAATGATCCCCACCAAGTATATAGTGGTCACAGGTCAGATGTTGGAAGCCTTTCACCTACTAAATAGGCTTCCTCAGAGTGTCTAATCCGATTGGATACAGTACCTGGAACAGTCTACGTCTCCTGGTTATAGATAACATCACTGGCACCTGCTTTCTTGAGCGGAAAGGATCTTCTTTGAAGCTTCCATAGACAGCAACAAGTCCCGGACACATACAGGACGACGTTTGACCATTGGAAACAAACCTAAGTTGCATACATTGATGGTATGCTCACCTAAATATAAGTGCAATTAACCCTTGCCTGTTCATCACTTATATGAAGATAACATCCCATGGTTGTGCTTGTCCTTTGTTTTTTTGCATTTCCTTCGGAGATGAATGGGATATAAACCCAGGGAAGTGAAGCTTGAATTTCACAACAAATTTATGAGTGCAAGTATTGGACTTTTATTAAGAAGTCTTTGGTTTCATAACGTCTATACTATTATTGTTTTTTTTCATACGGTTCATACGAGCGGCCCTAGGTGAATTTTGTTTAACGCAGCAAGTTGCCGGGTGGGCTCCACCACAGTACAGGCATTCATGCTTGAAACGGCATGAGCTGTACCAGCGGCAGTGGCTGTCATTATAGAGCCAACATACCCCTCTTTTTAACCCTGCCGCTGCTCCACTGGGGGCAGCCGCCGCTCTGTGAAAAGGGCAGCGGGCGAGATGGGGTCATGAGCAACAACCATAAGTTACCATCCTGCATATTTTAAGATCTGGTCTCACTGCCATCTTCTGCCTAAATTGTTGGTCATATTTAAACCACCACTGACCCCCATGAACTTTAAAAGCACCCCAAATCAGGTCTGAGTAGGCAAATAAGGAGGGACTACACTCAGGAAAACATTCACATAATATACCGGCAAATACAAGAAACCCCTGCAGCCAGTTCCCAAAGGTATGTGGGAGCTGACGCACCTTATCAGCATCTGGACCATCTGACCTCCCAGGCCTATCCAGAGACTCTTTATCGGGCTGAACAAAGAAAGAACATCAACAAATTCACCTCTCTAAATTTTCTCCCGTATGTCAGTACAGACATGCATACCCAGGGGAGCCATTTCACAAGCACTAGCTGCAGGCACAGGTACTGGCAATGGAGGCAAGCTAACTGGCGCAGCAGGCAGTACACCTGCTTGTGCGCCCTTACTCTGAGACCTGATGCAGAGACACCGTGTCATTGGACAGGTGCTCCACCACTGCTCTAAGGACATCCAAAATGTCACCCGTATTGTGACCACCTGTCTGAGACCCTATGCACTCACCCTCCACTGGACCGGAACGCTGGCTCTCCCTGGGGGCTTCAGAAAGAACAGATGGGGACCTGGAGCAGTCAGGCTCAGCTTCAGGTGCATCCGGTGGCAAGGATTGACGAGAAGAAGCAGTAGAAGGTCTCTGCCGCTGCCAGCACGGGAAGGCCTTGCTAAAGGTGGTGCAGCCTGTCTTGGAGATGTGCAGCTCTCAAATGCGTCACTGGCACCATGCGCGCACGCACTGGCTGCGTCGCCATATTGCGACAGGTTGCCCGATGCCCAGAGCGACATCCTGTATCACGGGGATCCGTGACCGAGGGCACGGATCCTCCTCCTGTCTTGCTGAGGGAATACTCCTCGCGCAGGCCTACTCTGTCCCTGCACGTAACCCAGCTGTCATTGGAGTCTTCTGGTGAGGACACTCCTCTGCGACAGAGCCACACTCATCAGCCACGCTCTAGGAGTCCACGTGGGTCTGCAGTAGGCCTACGGCCACGGATCCCTTGATACAGGATGTCTCTCTGGGCGTCGGGCAACCCGCCGGCCGTGCACAGGACTTGGGCTTAGCTGTGGAAGAGGCCGTGATTGCCTGGCCCTCCTCCCTCTCCGCAACTCGGCAGCAGCTGGGGCTAAAGCTTGCTCTGCGGCCGGTTCGTGAGCCCTGTCAAGCAGCTCCTGCAATGAGGAGCCACATAGCCTCTCAGGATGGAAAGCAGCTGGTCCTGCTCCATGATGGTAAGAAATATATAGATTAGTAATTAATCTTTTTTTGTGTGTGTGCAAATTCTCCCTGCACAAATTCTCCCTGTGTGGCTGCTACAGGAAGGCAAAGAGGGAGCTGACCCCACTTCACCTTCTTTTAACCACTTTGAGCCCACAACAATGTTGCAGGGCTCACCCAATGAGGAAGGATGGTGCTGACAAGACTTTTGCCTAGGCCCCTTTACCTCCAACCAATTCATTCTAAAGACTGTGACTGTGACACAGCCCCTTCCTGAGAGTTGCAGTCTCGTGGATACTTGTCCACATTCATCCTGGGCATTTGGGCCATGGTTCCTCCTGTGGGGGAAGTGGGGGGGGGGTAACTTGTGAAAATGCAAGTTGAAATGTACAAAGACGGGGGCGTGGCCAACTGTGATCCAAGATGGACGCTTACGCTTACGCATCTACCCTCAACTTATAATTTCACCAAACGTGATATTTTTTTGCAAAGATGGGTAAATCTAACAAGGCTAAGTTCCGTTCCGGGCAGTCCACAAAGCGTGACTTCAGAAGATGTCGTCCCTGCAATACAAAAAGATGACCGGGATGAATCTCCTTCGGGCTCCTCTTGGCAAGATGCATTCAAGCTTCTTCCTACCAAATAGGACCACATGGCTATCGTGGACCGAGCAACACGTGGCAAACACGAGGTCCTGACTGAAATTAAATCTGATGTGAAGCACATCGGGGACCGAGTTACTGCACTTGAATCTGACAACAACAAAATCTCCACAACTGTGGACATTCTTTCTACACAACTGAAGAATCAGGCAAGTAATATTATATCTATTACACAACGCTTGGACGATATTGATAATAGAGGACGTAGAAACAATCTTCGTATAGGGGGGTTCCTGAGACAATTGAACAAACTGAAATCACCCTTACTTTACGGTCAATCTTTAATACTTTACTGCAACGCCCTTTGGACACTGAAATCAAATTCGATCGGGCTCATAGAGCCCTGAGACCACGTGCTACTAATGCACAACCACCTAGGGATATAATTTGTCGCATTCACGACTTTGGCATCAAAGAAGCCATTTTAGCGTGTTACCGTCCAACTAACTCGGTCTCATGGGAAGGTCACAAGATTCTGATCTTCCCTGATTTATCGCCACTGAAACTGCAAAACCGTTGTGCTCTGCGACCCATTACTCAAGAGTTAAGGTGCTCAGCCATTCCCTATCAATGGGGTTTCCCGCTGGCCCTTATGGTGAGAAAAGATGGCCGTACATACCAGGGGAGGGCTGGCAGCCTAAGGCCTGGGGGGCAAGTCTAGTCAACTGGCCCATTGCACCATCAAAGCGGCTGCGAGCGACATTGAAAGCGGCCGTCGTGCAGCAGTCACTCCACCAGCGCCTAATGAAATTAAAGGGGCCGGCGTGCATGCACCGCATGCCTCAGCTCTTCATCACACCCCTTTTAAGACGTGGGAAGAGGAGCTGAGGCATGGCCGTTGGGTCTGACTGCCGCATGATGCAGGGGCGTACCTAGAGTATTTGGCACCTGTGGCAGACCCTGTATGTGGCACCCCCCCACACACACACACACTTTAAAACTGCATAGTTTCTATGGTTAGGCAAACATTGACAGGGGTACAGCATAACTGTTATCATTATATGCTTAGGGATTACGCGGTACCACCGTCAATGTGTGCCTATACATTGAGCCAGACACCGACAACCCCTATCACTATATACTAAGCCAAACATTGATGTGGTGTAGGCAGAGGCGTATCTACTGAAAATAGCGCCTATGGCAAGCGCTGAAATTGCGCCCCTGTCCAAATATCTAAAACCCATTTACTAGCCCCTGCTGCCCATATATATATATATATATATATATATATATATATATATAAAAATATTAGTCCCTGCTGCCCATAGCGGGTATAGATCCAAACACAAACCCAGATCAATTGAAATTCACTTGTGATCTCAGCACTGAAGGTATATATTTCAAATAAACAGAATCAGACATACAAATCCTGTATTTGCAGGTATACAATAATAATATATGAAACGTAGCATCGCAGGTATAGATCAACTGAATAAGACATATTAACCCTGTATTTGCAGGTACACATAAATAATGTATGGAAACATAGCATAGCAGATATGGATCTACAGAATAACACAAAAACCCAGCTTTGCAGGTAAAGATCAATTGGAATTCACATAAAAACACGGCATTAAAGGTATATTTAAAACCCCCTAAATTACAGGCATAGATCACAGGTTGCACACCCCAAAGCCAGCCCTGGCGTCCACACTGCCCACATAGAACCTGACCAGCACCCAGATTACACACATAAGATTTGCAATCTTTGTCCCCAAACAGCCCAGCACAAGTCAACTTTGTCCCCAAACAGTCCGGCCAGTGCCATATACACCCTGCCTGTGCCATCTTGGTCCCCAAGGCTCAAACCTCCTGCTAGTGCCATCTTTGCCCTTCCACAATTATACATCTATGATACACAAACACTTTTACAGTCACTCACTAATTCACACTTTAATTCAGACAACTCATCCACACATTAACTCATGCACTCCCTCATTCACTCAATGCATCTACACATTAACTCATGCTCTCCCTCATTCAGACAATTCATCCACACATTAACTCATGCTCTCCCTCATTGAGACAATACATTCACATATTAACTCATGCTCTCTCTCATTCACTCAATGCATCCACACATTAATGCACACTCTTTACTTATATCTACCCCCTCTCCCTCCCTTATCACTTTTTAACCCCCTCCCTTATCACTTTTTAACTCCCTCCCTCATCACTTTTTAACTCCCTCCCTCATCACTTTTTAACTCCCTCCCTCCCTTATCACTTTCTAACCCCTCTTCCTCCCCTACCCACTATATATCCCCCCTCTCTCACCTTGAAGTCCAGCGACAGGAGCACGATGCTGCTGTCTTCCTGCACCGCTCGCTGGTGCCCGCTGCTTCACTGCTGAGCGCCGTAATATGACGTCATATTTCGGCGCCCACCAGTGAAGCAGCGGGCACCAGCGAGCGGCTTTTAAACGCTGTTTCTTTTTTGATGCGGGGGAGAACGAGGGGCGCCGAGCGGTTGCTAGGCGCCCCTCTCTCTCCTCCGCATCAGTGTTTAAAAGCCGGCATATTGCGGCGCTCTGCATGAAATGCCGGCACCGGGGCGGGGGTAGAGGGCTCGTGGAGGAGAATGAGGGGCGCCGAGCGGTTGCTAGGCGCCCCTCTCTCTCCTCCGCATAAAAAAAAAATAAACAAAGCCGCTCACCGGCGCCCCCCTAGAGATGGCGCCCATGGCACGTGCCATGGCTGCCATACCCTATATACGCCTCTGGGTGTAGGCCTACCACTTTAGTGACTGGCATCGTATATAGTAGGGATGCACCGAAATGAAAATTCTGGACTGAAACTGAAAATTCAGCATTCACTTGACCGAAACTGAAAAAACAAACAAAAAAAACTTTAAAATAACAGCATTAAAGTAACAGCAAAATTAAAAAAAATCAATAACAATATTAACATATATATATATATATATATATATACACACATATACATATAACAACAATCACGATCCTATCATGCCCAGGTTCTAGCATGTGCTGGCTGACTTAGCATGATAGGAGTGTGATTGCTGTTTGCAATTATATATATATATATATATATATATATATATATATATATATATATATTAATACTGTCATTGAATTATTCTGTCCAATAAAAGTGTTAACACACCAATCACACTCCTATCATGCCTAGGCAGCCACTACATGCTGGAATCTGGGCATGAAAGGAATGTGATTACGGCTTCCCTATGCCAAGCTATCCCCCAACACTTACACATCCATGCTATCTGAAACCCTCATTCACAAACATTCAGCATAACACCCATCACTCTCACACACTTACATTCAGCATAACACCCATCACTCTCACACACTTACTAATCCACTCTCCCTGAATCTTGTCCTACCTTTTCTTCTTTCACTCTCACTTTTCCTCCTCCTCCTCCTCTTCTTCTTCTTCTTCTACTTCTTCTTCTTCTTCTTCTTCCTGTCCTTCCGGTGTACTGAGCGCGGAAGACGGTGGGCGTGGCTTCAGTGTTGTGCGCCGGGATTTGACATCAAGTCCCGGCGCACAGCCACAGTTGAGCACCCTTCAGATGAGCGGCAGCCGGGACGGACCGCCCCCCTCCCCCCCCGCCAGGTACGCATGATGGCCGCATTCAATTCTGCTCGCGGCCGCTTAGTTTTTAACTTTGCGGCCGCATTGAATGCTAGTCTGCCGGTCGTCCGTCCGGCCCACCGGCCCGGATTTAGGGCGGCCTGGGGGGCAATTGCCGCCCAGCCCGCCCCTGGTACATACTCCATTCGGCAGGCTACGGATATCCTGGAGTTTTTGGAACATCTTGGCCTCCCTAAGATTCATGTAGACGACTGGGAAAGCAATTTTGAAGTACCTCCGCGCTTGGTAGACCCTGCTTTAGCCTGGGTCTCTGCCTTTCAACCCATCTATTACACTTATTTTTGACTGCAACTGAGGATCTGTTCTGCGCCTATAATGTAGTTATTCATCCCGACTACTGTACACATTTCAAGGACTTACTTGGGATACTGCAACCCTGGCTATCCACTTTCCTAAACTGGAATATTATTTAGTCTATGGTTCCTCGCTTCTGGACACTTTGCCAATACCCTATTTTCTAGATGGACGTAATACCAAGAAGGGAATACATCGTATTGATGATGGTGTGTTTGCAATAACTCATGTGCCCTTTTACTTTGGTTTTATTGATCAACACTTTTCAGTTATTTAAGGTTTTTCACCGCGAAAAAAAAAAAAAAAGACAGCGGCTCCCTAGAGCAAAACGCGGGAAGCGGACGTCATCTTACCTCTCCCCTTCCCTGCTCCATCCTTCCCATCTGCGGTTCCGCAAGGGGAGTGTGCCGGCACATCTAAACAGCGGCCGCAGCATATATAAAGCTCCGGACGAGGAGACGGCAATCGGCAACCACACACAAAATTACACCGGAGTGCTACAACTACAAGGGTAAGGGACATCTTCACCCCCACCCTCCGCTATTTCACTCACCTCATAACTCCGGCTCTCACATAAGGGGGGATAGTCAGCCAGCACGTCCAGAAGTCCCTGCCATAAGGAAGACGTCACCTACAACCTTCTAGAGCAGGAATCCGCTCTATGTTATTGGGCACACAATTGTCTGTTTAGGTGGAAAGTAGAAGGAGAAGAAATTAAAAAAAAAAAAATAAAAAATTACGTTCTCTTCAATCATACTGCATGACTTAACTACTACCACGAGAGGGCAGCATTGCACAACAAATGCTCATATATATATCCACATTTCTATACTTGAAAACTGAATGGCATGTGAAATTATCTAGAAAAAGACTATTACGCTCTCTCCCAGAGCCGGCCTTAAGTGTTCTGGCGCCCTGTGCGGACTGCTCCTCTGGTGCCCCCCATCCCAAAAAAAAGAAAGGTAAAAAATCTCCCCCTTCTCACTGCCCCCCCTTCTCACTGCCTCCCCCCGCCCCTTATCACTATCTAACCCCCTTGGCCCTTATCACTATCTACCCCCTTTCCCTATCCTTACTTACATTGTTGCCGGAGTCCTGCGGTGGGAGCGGGAGGCGTCCGTCTTCCCGCTCTGCCGAGGTGCACGCTTCACAGCTGAGCGCCAGAATAATTCTGGCGCTCAGCATGAAACGCCGGCACCGCGATGTCACGGAGAGTGGGGGGCGCCGAGCGTTTGCTGAAAACTTCACGAGCGACCGCTCGGCGCCCCTGCCCGGGACTTAAATGAAAACACCGTTTTTTTTTTGTTTAACTTTATTTAACATCCTCCATGTTAAATAAAGTTAAAAAAACTTTATTTAACATGGAGGATGTTAAATAAAGTTACAAAAAAAACAAACAATGTTTTAATTTATGTCCCGGACTGCGCCCCTGTTGCCATGACGCCCAGTGCGGCCGCACAGGTCGCACACCCCTAAGGCTGGCCCTGCTCTCTCCAATCTTGTCTCAGCTCAAACTATGCCCAGCCGGCGATCTAAAAAAACAAACCCCCTCTCAAACTTACATTTTATTCTCCAAAAGACAACAAACCACCATCATCTAACTTACCTTCTTCAAAAGAACCCAACCAAAGTGACTACCATTCACTATCACCTTTCCACTACTCTACACGCTCAAATATGCCTCACAAATCCACTCCAGCAACCTCTAATACACTTCTGGACACTGCCTCGACCGCACCACTAGAAGACTCTAAACTCTCACCTTCTATAGAAACCACCATTCGATCCCTATTTCTAGAATTCAGGGAATCTTTACAGCAAGACTTCATGTCCTCCCTCAGTACCTTATCCAAAGAAGTTACTAACATCGGGGAATGGACTGCACACCTTGAGGAAAAAATGGGGGAATTTACTGATCCCCACAATGCCCTTGTAGACAACCAAAACAAAATTACTGATGATTTATTTGCAGTCCAATTGAAATTAGCAGACCTAGAAGATAGGTCCAGGCGTAATAATATCAGATTCCGTGGAATTCCAGAATCCGTACAAGCTTCTGACCTCGGAGATTTTCTCATCGATTATTTTACAATTCTTACACCTCAAGCGGATCAGAGAGATTTGATCATTGATAGAGTCCACACGATAGAATTCTATCATTGCTCACCAAAAAGGAACTGTGGACACTCCAGACTGCTTCAAAGGCTGAGGCTAAAGAAATTCCAAGGCAAGGATTATACCACCTAAATGCACATCTTGGGGCTAACTGAAGAAGCCCATATTACATAGTGCTGCCAAAGAAATCTTTAAGGCGAGGATTATATCGCCCAAGCGTATACTTTGGGGCTAACTGAAGAAGCCCCCACCAAATGTGAGTAGCCCTTTGTGGCCTTCATTTCAAACAAAAATAAGCTTTGAGACATATTGCACTATTGTGTTTTTCTTTCTTTTATATATTTCATACACATCCGTGAGAGCGCAGCCACTAACCCCCTTGTGAACTACTCTACCTGTCTAAGCCAAGAAGAGGAAACCTTGGCAAGTGGTTCTGCTGCTACATCATCATCTACAATAACTTTGTTTTAAAAAGGACCTTTTTTTTTTTTTGTTGCTTTTAGTGCTTTTATCCTACCCCTTTTAAGTTTACATTTATAACATCTTATTTAAAGAAAACCCTATGACTCATGGAGGACCCTTCATGCTGACGAGAGAGACTCGCGTATTGACCTAGTTGTGGTAGACAAATGGCTTCTCCAGAAAGTTGTCTCATCCACAATTGGTGTTATCACGTGGTCAGATCACCCCCCTGTATCAATCCCTATCAGAGAATAATTTAACACTCCGCCTACTGCCCCCTGGAGACTCAACCATTCTATTTTAAACGACCCAATTGCCGATTCCATAATAGAAAGGGATATAAACGAATTCTTCCATTTCAACTCACCAGCTGACACCAATATTCTTACAAATTGGTGTGCACACAAAGCTGTCTTGAGAGGTACTTTTATAAAACTGACTTCAGCTAAAAAAAACCACAGGCTCGCCAAGACACAAGACATTATGCAACACATTAAACTCATTGAAGACAAACATAAAATCTCTAGGGATCCTGCTCTACTTAAGGAACTCAAATCACTACATTTTCAACTCTACCAACTTTTACATTACAAATTTGACTTCTTTCTTAAAAGGACAAAAACTCAATTCTACTGGCAGGGCAACAAAGCTGGCAAGTTATTAGCGAATCGTTTTAAAACGAAAGCAGCGAAATCTAAAATTCCCTTCCTATACGATAAACAGGGGCGCAAAGTGTTGAACCCACAAATGATCACAAATACACTAGCAGATTATTATAGGGGCCTATACAATTTACATTTGGACCCAAACACTCCCCAACCAACGCCACCCTCCATTTCTTCCTTTTTGGAAGCTATTAAACTTCCTTCTATTAGTGATGACACTTTACTCCTCTTAAATAACCCCATTTCCAAAGACGAGGTATCATCAGCGATCTCCTCTTTGAAGCCAAATAAATCTCCGGGTCCAGACGGACTTACAGGGGAATACTATAAAAAATAAAACCATATTTTATCTCCTCAACGCCACCTAGTCTTTAACGACATTTTTAATAGTGGAACTATTCCCCCTGAGATGTTACATGCAATTATCATCACAATCCCTAAACCAGGCAAAGCCCCTACCAGACCCAAAAATTTTAGACCAATATCTCTGCTAAATATTGACCTAAAACTATACACTAAAATCTTGGCTAACAGGACATCCTTCCATCTCTAATTAGTAACGACCAGGTTGGTTTTATTAAGGACCGCCAAACGGTGGATAGAACGAGAAGATTTATCAACTTAGTTCATTATGCGGAAACTCGTCGGATGCCTTCTCTGCTGCTCTCCTTGGACGCGGAGAAGGCGTTCGTCAGGGTGCACTGGGGATTTCTGAACTCAGTCTTAGCCAAATTCGGCTTTATGGCAAAAATCCTTTTGGCTATCAACGCCCTGTATTCTCACCCCTCTGCTGTAGTATACACCTCAGGATTTTTATCACATAGATTCAACATATCAAACGGCTGTTACCTCCTCCTTCGCGTTGCCACCGGCAGAGATGCTGAGACACAGCCAGCGTGGTTGGCTCCCTGCTCGTTCCGTTGCGGTGAGCTGCCGCCGGGTCCGTCCTCCTTCGAGACGCGCGTCCCCGGCGAGTTCAAGGGATCTTGACAGGGCGTGCGCCTCCACGTCGTGAGAGCCGTTCGCGCATGTCACTCTTAAAGTGACATTTATCATTTTTCCTCCTCCCCCTAATTAGGAGGATAGGAGGATCTGTATTGTTGGAGGTATATTAAAACCCTCATTTGGCACTACACCCTTGCCTGTGTTAGTGCCTTTTTGCACTAGCGTTTGAATCCTGATTTATCTTTCCGGTATTGACTCCTGCTTGAACCTGACCTTCGTTGTTTTGCTGCCTGCCCTGACCTTTGCTAGACTACTCTATTGCCAGACCCCACGGATACTATTATTATTTTTTTATTTTTATGTTCCTGAGTTTCACCCTTTACATTGCTCTCGGTGGTGAACGGCCCGCATCTCCAGTGCCCTGGTGGCAGTAGGTCCTCTCTCCACCAGGAGGCACCGTTTCTGCAGCGCGGATCCACAGCCCGTACCTCGGTCATGACAGTTAACACAGGCCCAAAAATATGGATCCCGCAGAATTGGCAAGGATGTACAACCATCAAGAAAGACAAGATCAAGTCTTAGCCGCTCATGCCTCTCAGCTCCAATCCTTGGAACGAAAGTTGGATGACGTGGCTGACATGCTCAGATCATTGGCCACGAATCTCTCACCCACAGTCTCCCAAGGTGCATCTTCGGACGCCTCACCTCCTGCGCCTGGAATAGGCACTTCAGTTAAAGCACCAAAAATGCCATTGCCTGAAAAATACTCTGGAAACCCACACGAGTGTAGAGGTTTCCTGAATCAATGCACCCTACACTTTCGTGCACATCCTCACACCTTCGCTTCTCACAACAACAGAGTGACTTTTATAATCAATTTATTAAAATGAGAAGCGTTAGCATGGGCCTCACCTTTATTGGAACAAGACTCCTCCATTTTGGACGACGCCGACGCCTTTATTGCTTCATTCAGGGCTGTATTTGATGCTCCTGGGAGACGTGAAGCAGCTGAATCCAACTTAATGGAGATACAGCAGGGAAGAAGAACCGTGGCTCAGTATGCCGTAGAATTTCGCACACTTGCATATGAAACTGACTGGAATATCAGCGCTTTAACTTCTGCTTTTCGTAGGGGGCTGAATGAGTCCTTGAAAGACGCTCTCACCTACCGTGATTTACCTCATGATCTGGAAAATGTAATTGCTCTATGTCTACGGTTAGAAGCCAGAGGTCTGGAGAGAAGATTTGAACGGGAGAGAGAACGAGCCAGAAGGCTGCGTCAATTTCGGCCTCCGGTTCGTCCAATTGTTCACGCATCTTCAGAACCAGTTCCTGCGGCCGCGGAACCTATAGAAATAGGCCCGGTACTTCATCTTTCAGCCGAAGAAAAACAGCGTCGCAGATCCTTGGGTCTATGCTTATACTGTGGGCAGAAGGGACATTTGATTTACGCATGCCCCAGAAAGTCGGGAAACGCCAGAACTTAGTGAAGATCGGAGGTGCTTCACTAAGTGCTACTGTAGCCACACCTCCTCAGCCTCAAAGACTGTTTGTTCCCATCAAGCTGCAGTGGAAAGGCCACCAAGTGGCCACCCAAGCTTTCATTGATTCAGGAGCAGCAGAGAATTTTATAGACAAAACCTGGGCTCTGGATAATAATATACCCTCAAAGCCTAAGACTCAGAAGACGGCTATTTCTGCATTAGACGGGACTCCCCTGGGAACAGGGATGGTGTCCTCTCAAACGAACGTTGTTGGTGCTGTAGTCGGTGTTCTACATTTCGAGGAGATACAATTCGATGTCCTGTCCAGTCCTCATATACCAATTATCCTGGGAATGTCATGGCTCCAATCTCATAACCCCAGCATCGATTGGAGAGAAGGGCAGATTTTGGCCTGGAGTAAGGAGTGTTTAAGGAATTGTTGCAACACTCCCACTAAGTTAAGTTTGATTCTGGACATACCGGCTAAAGACCCCTGTCAACTAGTACTGTCTCAGTACTGGGACTATCTGGATGTCTTTTCTAAACAAAAGGCGGACACTTTACCTCCTCACCATGCGTATGATTGCGCAATAAAACTGTTACCCGGTACAAACCCACCTAAGGGGCACACGTACCCATTATCTCAACCCGAAAATCAAGCTTTGGCTCAATACATTGAAGAAAGTTTGGGAAAAGGATTCATCAGGCCTTCAGCATCTCCAGCCGGTGCAGGGTTCTTTTTCATCGCCAAGAAAGATGGCTCTTTACGCCCGTGCATCGATTACCGAGGGTTAAATAAGATAACCGTAAAAAATAAATATCCTCTTCCCCTCATAACTGAATTATATGACCAATTAAAGGACGCCACCATCTTTACCAAACTTGATCTCCGTGGGGCGTATAATCTGATTCGTATTCAGGAGGGTGATGAATGGATGACCGCTTTCAATACTCAATACGGGCATTCTGAAAATCTAGTGATGCCTTTTCGGACTGTGTAACGCTCTGGCAGTTTTCCAGAATTTTATGAATGATATCTTTTGAGACATGTTGCTATCCCATGTTATGGTGTACCATGATGACATCTTGATTTATTCCAAGAATCTGGCTGAGCATCGGCGACATGTTTGTCAAGTATTGCAGCGTTTAAGAGAACATTCACTATTTGCCAAGGCCGAGAAATGCGAGTTTGAATGCGACAAAGTCAAGTTCTTGGGTTATATTTTATCATCCAGACAGTTGGAGATGGATCCAGACAAGCTAGCAGCTATTAAAGACTGGGAAGAACCTTCTGACGTCAAGGGTGCACAACGATTTGTGGGATTCGCCAATTATTATCGCCGCTTCATCCGGAACTTCTCTCAAATCATTGCCCCAATCATTGCACTCACCCGGAAAGGGGCGAATCCAAAATCCTGGACCCCAGTGGCGAAAGAGGCTTTTGCAAAACTAAAGTTGGCCTTTACGACGGCTCCTATCTTACAACGACCCAATCCAGACTTGCCTTTTATCCTGGAAGTCGACGCATCAGAGAGTGGAGCCGGGGTCATTCTGTCCCAGCGAAATCAAGAGTCTAATCGTCTTAATCCATGTTCGTACTTCTCTAAGACTTTTACTCCAGCTGAACGAAACTATGACATCAGAAATCGGGAACTATTAGCTATCAAATTAGCCCTAGAAGAATGGTGACATCTTCTTGAAGGCACTACCATTCCCATTACAATCCTGACCGATCACAAGAATCTGGTATATATTGAAAAAGCCAAAAGACTTAATCCCCGACAGGCTCGATGGGCATTGTTTTTTACCCGTTTTAATTTCTCTATCTCGTTTCGTCCGGGTTCAAAGAATCGTAAAGCAGATGCATTGTCCAGGAAGCACGAAGCACTTAATTTAGACACCCCTGTTGAACCAATCATACCTCCTACCAATATCATTGCCACCATTCACAACACCCTCATGTGGCACATCTCCAAATCGCAGACACCTCGACCTAAGGGACTTACACCACTTCCTGGGAGATTATATGTTCAACCGCGGTTTCGTAAAGCCGTTTTATCTTGGGGTCATGCTTCTCCAGTTGCGGGTCATCGGGGAACTCGGAATGTGAAATTTCTTCTCCAGAGACATTTTTGGTGGCCTTCTATGACTCGGGACATTGTAGATTTTGTACAAGCATGTAACGTATGTGGTCATAATAAAATACCCCGCATCAGACCGGCAGGATTATTATTTTTTTTTTTTTTATTAGAAAAGTATAAAATATACAGACAGAAAATTCATAATATACAGCTATTTTAGAAACATTCAGAGTCTAATATATAATCGACGTACATAAAGACAGACGCAAATATAAATATATCAATATATTGTTACAAATAATCATTGGGGGAGAACCTCAGAGGAGAGAAGAGAATTATTTCCATTGTATTAATTGTTTATTTTTTTTTTTTTTTTTTTTTGTCTCGCAATGTCCTGGGCTTTTTTTAGCCAATTAAGGTAAGTCCATGTAGTTCTTCCCGTTATATCGAAAGACCAACTAATGTCCTTTTCCATATTTAATTGATGGATCAACTGAGATAAGTAGTGGTCCATATGAAACAGCTCAGTAGATTTCCAATTTCTAGCTATTATTATTTTTGCAGCTGCTAGACAGTGTATCACTAGCGGTCTTTTTTCTTTTGGTATATGTGCTATATTTAAAAGGAGCAACGCAGTCTTGGGGTCCCTATCGACTTTTATGTTCGTTAGTTGGTAAAACAATTCAAAGGCATATTTCCAAATTGGAGAAACTAATTTGCAAAGCCACCACATATGTAGAAAAGAGCCGTCTTGATCACCACATCTCCAACAATTTGGGGCCACATGAGGATACATTTTATTTAATTTTTTGGGGGTTAAATACCATCTATATAATAATTTATATTGATTTTCTACTAAGTTTAAACAATGAACTACCTTATTTATTTGGTAGGCAGCTGTATTCCATTCTTTTAAAGATATTTTTAAATTTAAATCATTTTCCCAGGATTTTAGGCTTGTAGGTGCAAAAGTTTTATTACTTAATCTAATTAATTCATTACATTTAGTCACAAGTTTATTTAATTTTTTATGGGAAAAGATAACCTCAAGAAAATTGTTCAGAGGACTAGTAGACAATAAGTGTTTTCTCAGAAAACTTTTAATACGTAGATATAGAAACATATCTTTATTAGAGAGTTGTATCCTTTCAACCAAGTCTGGAAATAGACAGATCTCATTATTTGTCATTATATCAGAGAAGGTTAAAGTATTTAGAATTGAACATCGATCCAATGTAAAGTCCTCAATAATGTAATGTAAAGTTTTTATGTGTACTGTTTTTATGACTTTATTATGTAAACCTATTCTTTTTTTTATTATATTCCATTCTAAGAAAGTTTGAGTTAAAGTCATAGATTTTAAATTTATTAGATCGATGTTAGATTTTAGGTTGTTCGTCCATAGTAAATATTCTAGGTCATTTTTAGAGATAGCATCAGATTCGATCATATACCAAGGTTCTTCTTTATTTTGTTCTATTTGTAAATAGCTTACATGGGCAATTATATTGGCTTGATATATCCAATGTATATTGGGGTAATTTAATCCGCCTTGCTTGGTTTTCTTATAGAGAATCGATTTAGCTATTCTTGGTCTCTTCCCTCTCCAAATGTATGTATCAAATAATGATTGGATCATATCTAACCATGGTCTTGGTATTTTGTATGGTAACATTTTAAAGAGATATGCCCATTTTGGCAATATATAATAGTTAATCGTATTAACTCTTCCCCACCATGATATGTCAAGATATCTCCACTCTCTTAAGAATTTATTTGATTGTTTATATAAAGGCATAAAATTTATCTCTACTTGATTTTCCGGTTTTGCAGCTATCCGAATTCCCAGATAACTAAACTCTTTATTAGTCCATTTAAATTTATATTTTTTCTCTAGAGTTATTTGTGAATCTAAAGCAATATTTTTACTTTGAGCTATTGTTTTATTCTCATTTAATTTATAATTTGAGATCAGGCTATATCTATTAATTTCATTCATTAAGTGATGCAGAGATGTAAGGGGTTGGGTAAGAGTAACTAAAATATCGTCCGCGTATAGAGAGATTTTTAATTCTCTTTTACTGGTTACAAAACCTTTTATATCTGTGTTATTTCTTATTTTTATTGCTAAAGGTTCTATCGAAATTAAATATAATAGAGGAGAAAGTGGGCATCCTTGTCTTGTACCGTTGGTTAGATTAAACCAATTAGAACATATATTTGGGCCGATAGTTCTTGCCATGGGGGAAGAATATAATGTTTTAATTGCCTCATAAAACCAACCTTCGAATCCAAAGGCTTTTAGTGTCGTGTTTAAATATCCCCATCCAACGCGATCAAACGCCTTTTCGGCGTCTAAAGATAGACTTAGGAGGGGTGTACTCAAATTTTCTGATTGTTCTATATCAAACAAATATCAAACATTCTTCTTGTATGATTACAAGACGATCTGTTCGATACAAACCCAATCTGATCGGTGTGGATTATAGAGGGTATTACCGTATTGGCTCGCATATAGGCCGCCCCGTATATAGGCCGCACCCTAAAAGTTTGGTGCTTTTTTAAAGAAAAAGTTTTTTTCTTTAAAAAAGCACCAAATAAGCATGCTGCCACTCTGCCCCCCCCGAGATATGCTGCCACTCTGTCCTCCCCCTCCGAGATATGATGCCACTCTGTCCTCTCCCCCTCCCCGAGATATGCTGCCACTCTGTCCCCCCCCTCGAGATACGCTGCCACTCTGCCCCCCCTCGAGATACGCTGCCACTCTGTCCTCCCCGCGATATGCTGCCACTCTGTCCCCCCCCTGACTTACCAGAGCAGACTCCCGGGTGTCTTACGGGGCCAGAGGGGGACATCTATGCACATCGTGTATACAACTCCCGGTACCGGCACTCAGCGGAAGTGCCGGCACCGGAAGTTGTATACGCATATTGCGTAGATGTCTTCCGCCGGCCCTGCAAGACACCCGGGAGTCTGCTCTGGTAAGTCGGGGGGGGGTGTAAAATGCATCATGCGGACGTTCACCGGCAGCGGCGCATCGCCGCTGCCGGTGAACGTCCACGCGATGCGCTTAGACAACCTCCCGTGCCGGCACTCCCCCCGTGGGAAGTGCTGGCAGGGGAGGCTGTCTGAGCGTATCGGACAGTAGGATACAGGTCCCCTGCACCGCTGCGGGGGATCTGTATCCTGACCCCGCTGCCTGCCACTGCATGTCCCGGGCGTCGGGCGCTAAACCCCGAATATAGGCCGCACCCCCACTTAAAGTGGGGGAAAAAAGTGCGGCCTATATTCGGGCCAATACGGTATTAGTTTAAGGCGTGCTGCTAGTATAGATGCGTATAGTTTTATGTCCACATTAATTAAAGAAATTGGTCTATAATTTCTTATATTAGTAGGATCTTTTTCAGGTTTTAATATCGGTAAAATATTAGCGTGGAGGAATTCGGCAGGAGTTTTGGAACTTAATGCTATTTCATTAAAAGTCGACAAGAGGCATGATGAGAAGGAGTCTTTAAAGATTTTATAGAAGCTATTACCAAATCCGTCGGGGCCAGGAGTTTTTTGATCTTCTAAATGGTCTATTGCTTTTGTCAATTCTTTTATAGTTATTGGTTGATTTATAGTATCTCTTTGAAGATCTGATATTCTTGGAATTTTTATTTCTTTAAGATATTCATCAATTTCTCTTACTGAAACTCCTTTTCTTAGATTATAAAGGTCGCTATAGTAATTATTAAATGCTTGGCCAATATCCTCCGGGGATAAAAATATTTTATCTCCTTCAATGATTTTTGATATTTTACTCGCTGATCTTTTATTTTTGAGTTTTTTGGTCAAGATCTTATCTGCTTTATTCCCCTTGTAATAATTTTTTTAATTTTAAATTATGAATAGCTTTTATAATCTTATCTTCTAATTTAATGTTTATTTTTTGTTTTATCTCCTTGATTGCTTTTAAATTATCAACTTTAGGAGCGATTTTATTACTAGAAGTCAGTTTAAAGTAATTCATATATAAATCAGACAGATCCAAGTCCCTATTTCTTTTATCTTGTTTACTTATTTTGATTAGGAATCCTCTCATTACTGCTTTATAAGAAAGCCAGATTGTAGCCGAATCTAAATCAGGAGTCATATTTTCTTTAAAGAAAAAATCTGACATTCTTAATAAATATTCTCTATTTTCTTTATTTTTTAAGATGAAATCATTTAACTTCCATGAAGTCGCACCTACTATTCTATTACCAATCTCTATGACATTAAAACTATGATCTGACCATGTATTCTCTATTAGAAACGCTTTCTTAACTCTCCTTATCATGGAAGCACAACCCAGGCAGAGGTCGATCCTAGAATAAGATCCGTATACTCGAGACAGATGTGAATAATCTTTTGTATACGGATGGAGAGTACGGCAAATATCGGAAAGATCTCCTTTTTTACAAATAGTTGTCAATATTTTGGCTTGTTTAACTAGGTTTTTATCTACTAAACCATCATTAGGAATTTTTTTGTCTAGAATCGGGTCCATTATACAGTTAAAATCACCCGCTATTAATAAACAGCCTTTTTGAATCTTTTCAGCTCTATCTATAATTTTTTGAAAAAGCAGAGTAGGGTTTTTATTTGGAAGATATACATTAATAAACGTAAATATAGCTTGTTCTATTTTGCAAACAAGGATAATAAAACGACGAGGGTCTAAATCCTGACCTAGAATATTTATTTGTAAATTTTCCGCAAAAACAATGGCTACACCCCTCTTTTTTTTTTCCGTTAAAGAGGCCTGAATTATTAATGGGAATTTCTTACCCCCCCATAATTGTTTCTCTGACTTTTTCCAATGGGTCTCTTGAAGGAAGGCCACTTGGATATTATTTTTTATTAATGTATCGTAAAGTAGGCCTCTTTTTCGCGTTGAATTTAGCCCTTGGGCATTGAGAGACATAACTCTTATAGCCATTTAATGACTAATTCTCTCCTCGTTCCCCTTCCCAATTTTAGAATTTTATATAAGCAAGACAATACTCCTGGTATAGACTCCCTAACACGCAAAAGGGAGTGTTGTACCAGACAAAAACATAAAATTTGGAGCAAAAGCTCCATCTAAGTTCTTTCCGCGCAGTAGGCGGAATTTTATACGGTAGGAGCCTCTACTTTAATTATAAATATCCCTAACTCAACGTGGGGACCAGAGAAAAAAAAAAAAAAAAAAAAATTTATATTCCCCCAAAGTGTTTAAGCGAGAGTGTCGTATTATTTTTTATATAAATATGACGTGTATGTCCCTGCAATAATTTAAGTTTAAGGGCCTTTAGTAACCCCACTTAACTGAAGTAAAGTTGTATAGTTATGTTCCCCATTACATATGTAGTAATATAAACCAGAGTAACTCTAAAAGAGTATATTTATTATAATACTAATTTATTTAATTAAAAAAAAAAAAAAAAAAAGTTGCTCTTGTATTTTTAATTCTAGTGACGTGCCTAAATTATAAATGATTAAACGTTTAGAGAAAATTTTCGTGCTATTTCTCATATAAATATAACAAGTGTGTCCCTACAGTGATTTTAAGTTTAGTGTCACTCAATTTCAGCCCCTTTGACTGGCTATTTAATATTCTCTATTTCAAATATATATTTAAGACAGTGGGATCCTAAATATTTAAAAAGAAAAAAAAAGAAAAAAAAAAGAAACCTAGTAATATGTAAGTGTATGTGTATATAAATATGAGTTGATAGAAAAATTAACGATAGTATAGTGTAATATAAAAAAAAAAAAAAAAAAAAAAAAAAAATTATCTAGTATCTCCTCCCAAAATGTTTAAACAGAAAATACGTATTATTTTTTATATAATGTGACGTATGTATCTATGCAGTAGTTTAAATTTAATGACATTTAATAGCCACACTATTAACTGCATAGTTTGTGTACCCCACTTTAAATATTATCCAAAGAACAATGACGTTACATAAATTATAGATAATTGAATGTTTAGGGGAAGATTCTATACTATTACTCATAAAGGTATGGCAAGTATATCGCTACAAAGAATTAAAATTAGTATCACTTAATAATATCAGTAAGTGTCAGTAAGCTCTAGTGACAGTGAGGGGGAAGAAAGAAAAAAAAAAAAATTTGTATATTCCCCCAAGGTATTTAAGCGAAAGTGTCGTATTATTTCTTATATAAATATGACATATGTCCCTGCAATAATTTAATTTTAATGGCCTTTAATAACCCCACTTAACTGAAGTAAATTTGTATAGTTATATTCCCCATTACATATGTAATAATATAAACCAGAATGACTCTAAAAGAGTATACTTATTATAGTACTAATTTATTTGATTTAAAAAAAAGACAAAAAAATTGCTCTTGTATTTTTTATTCTAGTGACAGAGCATAAATTATAAGTGATTAAATGTTTAGAGAAAGTTTTCATACTATTTCTCATATAAATATAACAAGTGTGTCCCTACAGTGATTTTAAGTTTAGTGTCACTTAATTCCAGCCCCTTTGACTGGATATTTAATATTCTCTGTTTCAAATATATATTTAAGACAGTGGGATCCTATATATTTTATAAAAAAAAAAAAAAAAAAAAAGTGTCTAGTGTACCCCCCTAAAATATTTAAACTAGAAATTCATACTATTTCTTATATAGTTTTAGCGTATATATCTCTGCACTACTTTAAAAAAATCAGAATCTAGTGAATAATTAAGTTAGGAGAAAAATTCCGTACTGTTTTTCATATGGATATAGTATGTGTGACCCTAAAGTGATTTAACCCTATTAACTAGATATTTAGTATTCTCCAATTACAAGTGTATATATAAATCAGTGTAACCCTGAAGTGATTTATTTAAAGTAATAATAAATTTATTAGTTTGTAAGGAAAAAAAAATAAGTGAGAAAAAAAAAAAAATTGCCCTTAATTGCAATTCATTATAGACATATGTTCAAATATATTTATAGCAATTATGTCCCTTCAATTATAATAGCATTAATTTACAGCATTAATTACTTCCACTTGAATATACCTCAGTTTGTATATAACAATGACTAATATGTCGCCTATGATATGGCACTTATATTAAAAAAATATATTAATGAAACCCAAAAAAAAAAAATTTAAAAAATAAATAAAAAAAAACATTCTATTTGATATTTTTCAGCTTTAGCCATTCCTTCACTTCGTCCGGAGACGAAAATTGTTCTATTGAATTGTCAAAAAAAATTGCAATTTTTGCTAATGGGCGCCAACTGAATCTAATTTTGTTTCGCCATAATATAGTCGTGACAGTTGAGTATAGTTTTCTCTTCATTCTTGTATTGTATGAAATGTCTAGTAATGGGATTACACCCTTGAATTTGCCTTCGTATATACTCTTCTGTTTACTAGCTTTATAAATTTGTTGTTTAAAATAATAGGAGTGAAAGCAGACCAGTATGTCCCTCGGGACTTCCTTAGAAATTGATTTAGGTCTAGGGATCCTGAAGCAAGTGTCAATAATTTCCTCAAAATTTTTAAAGTTTACCCCCAAATATTGGAAGTATTCTTTCATTATTAAGGAGAGATCTTCCGGATGTTCTGTTTCTTTAATATTCCTGAAACGGAGATTCTTTTTATTGATTTTATCTTCTAGGTTGCCAATCTTGGATTCCATTAATTCCATTTGGTTTGTAGCAAAATGTTTGTATTCAAGTAATGTATTGACTTGCATTTGAAGGTCTTTAAATTTGTTTTCCATTTCTTTCATTTTAGTAACTACTATGTTCATTTCTTTTTTGAAGTCGCTTAAATTATTAGACATTTCTTTTTTTAATTCAGTCACCACGTCTTGTAAACTTAGAGTTAATAATTCTGGTGTAATTGATTCTTGAGATTTTGCACGGTCAGGGTCTGGGGAGAAGTGTTCATCTGTAAGATCAGAGGATGATTTATCTGTTGCTTCTTTTGAGCTTTGAGGCGAAAAAAAAGACAGTCTCTTGTCCAATTTTGTATCCTGTTTGCCACGTTTATGAAGTTTAGGGTCTTGCTTTCTTGAGGCCATTTTAATTCCCAGTAATAACTTCCTTATAGAATATCAGGCCAGTTTGTGTTTAAGTACAAGACTTCAATTAATGCTTTATGGAAATATACGTATTACCATTAAGCTTACACATCAGTGCCCTTTTCCGTCTCTTTTTTCCTTCTTTTATTTCTTTTCTTATCCTTCTTTACACTCTCCTCGCATAGGTTACCTTAGAGCATTCACTAAGAGCATTACTCTGTGTTGAAATATATGCAATATAAGTGTTCAAAAAAAAATAAATAAATAAATTCTACTTGCCGTCAGCAAGTCAGCAACTTTAGTCGTTCAAGCTTCGCGAGCTATCTCCGTTGCTCTATAGTTTTCCGTTGCCCCAGTCCCCTGCCGTGAGTGTTATAGGCGGGCAGTGTCAAATCCGCGGGATCCGCAGGATCAGCAGAACCGGCAAGGCCGGCGTCTACCCGCCATTACATCCGAGGCTCCAACCGCTCGTAGGATCCGCCTCCGGGAGCGTCAGCACGTCATCGCGTCAACACTCCTCCCAGACCGGCAGGATTATTATGTCCACTACCCGTTCCAGAACAACCATGGCAACATATAGCCATGGATTTTGTTACAGACCTACCTCCCTCCAAAGTCCACACGACAATTCTGGTTGTAGTCGATCTGCTCTCTCCAAACTTCCGTCTGCCAGTACCTTAGCCAAGATCTTCATGAAAGAGATCATACGTTCACACGGTGTACCTGTTATGGTCTAGCTGCTTTTCTGCTGCATTGCTGGAGGCTATACAGCCTGGCTGGGTTGCCATGGCTACACTCCTGTCACTCCTGTGACTCAGCCCATTGTCCAGCCCACAGCCAGCCCCTTTTGGCTATTTAAGCAGCTAAACTTCACTTCCTCCTTGCCCTTGTGTTGTTTCCGGCTGCAAGTGCTATTGCTGTGTTCCTGTGTTCCTGAATTCCTGTGTATGACCTGGCTTTCTCTGACGTCCATCCCGGCTCCTGATTCCTGGCTTGTTCCTGACTTCGCTGATCTCTGTATTCCTGACCCCGGCTTGTCTGAGTATCTGTCTTGGTTTCTGACCCCGGCTTGTCTTTTGGTATATGCTTTTGGATCACGATTTGGCTTTGTTCACTATTGTCATTACAATAAAGGTGATTGCATTTTACGTTTTGTGTCCGTCTGGTTCCTGGTCCCTAACATTACACAAGGGCCATGAACCCAGAAGGGGCAGGCAATCCACCAAATGTTTTTACCAGGCTGGACCAGGTAGACCAGCGCATGGACCAATTTGCGCTAGCTCTCCAGACCTTGTTGCTCCGTACTGCACATCTGGTTCTGCCAGCTCAGGTCCCCACGGCACAGGCTGCCTCTACACCTGCTGCTGCTTCCGCTCCGTCTGCCACTGGTGATTTTAATACTGCCAGAGGCTTGACAGGGTCTGCCCCGCTTCCCGAACGTTATGGGGGCGACCCTAATTTGTGCTGTGCAGAGGTTTCCTGAACCAGGTCAGTATCTATCTGGAGATGGTACCTCAGGCCTTTCCGTCTGACAGGAGTAAGGTGGGCTTCGTGATTTCTTTACTCTCAGACAGGGCATTGGCATGGGCGAATCCCCTTTGGGAGACACAGAAACCTTTAGTACACAATTACCCTGAGTTTGTTGCGTCTCTAAAACGGGTATTTGATGTACCGGCACGCTCTGCTTCGGCTGCCAAACGATTAATGTCCATTCGGCATGGTACAAGGACCGTTTCGGACTATGCTATTGAGTTTCGCACCCTGGCCGCTGAGGTTGGTTGGAATAATGAGGCTCTCGGATATACTTAAGGATGAGATTGCGGCCCGGGACCTTCCCAGTGATTTGGAGGAATTGGTCTCTTTTTGTATCCTTATTGACTCACGAATCCGTGAGAGACCATCCTTCCGGGAGCGCCTGCAGAGGCCTCCTATACGTTTAGCCCCAAGCTTTTCATCCCCACCCGTGCCTCCCTCTCCTCCCATGCCTCCTGGTCTCGACACTTCGGGCGTTGTGGAACCCATGCAGCTTGGATTTACTCGTCTCTCGGTTGAGGAGAGGGCCTTTAGGAGGAGGGAGGGTCTCTGTCTTTACTGTGGTAAAGCAGGGCACCTGCTGCGAACTTGCCCTACACGTCCGGGAAAACGCCTGCACCTAAGGCTCCAGAGGGGACAGTCCTTAGGTGGCGTCTTGGCGTCCCCAGATCTCCAGAAGGATAAACCTCTAGTCTCGGTGGGTCTCACTTGGGGCAAGATTTCCGTCATTTCAGAGGCACTCATTGACTCGGGAGCAGCGGGCCTTTTTATTGACAGCACCTTTGCTCAGAAGCACTCTATTCCGTTGCAGCTTCGGACTGCTCCGCTTGCCATCGAGGCGATAGATGGCAGACCGTTACAGCCCCCGCAGGTCACCCATGAAACCGCTCCTTTGTCTATGGCTGTCGGGGCTCTCCATCATGAAATTATTCAACTTCAGGTGATACACTCTCCTCATTATCCTGTGGTTTTAGGATATCCATGGTTGCGCAAACATAATCCCGTGTTTGATTGGGTAAGGGCCGAAGTCTTGGCATGGTCGCCTAATTGTTCTAAAACATGCCTAGGGAGAGTGGTGAAGGTGCTAACCACTTCTCCGGTCTCTTTGTTGCCTGAGGAGTATCAAGAGTTTCATGATGTTTTCGATAAGGGCCGGGCTGGTGAGCTCCCACCTCACCGCCCGTACGATTGTGCCATTGAGCTGCAACCTGGTGCCATACCCCCTCGAGGTCGAGTCTACCCATTATCTGTCGCAGAGAATAAGGCCATGGAGGAGTATGTTGCGGATGCGCTGACCCGGGGGTTCATCCGTAAATCCTCTTCTCCTGCTGGGGCCGGATTCTTTTTTGTGAAAAAGAAGAGCGGCGAACTGAGACCCTGTATAGATTACAGGGGGCTCAACCGTATCACAGTTAAAAATGCCTACCCGATTCCACTCATTACCGAGTTATTCGATCGCTTAAAAGGGTCCAAGGTATTTACAAAGCTCGACCTGCGAGGGGCGTATAACTTAGTAAGGATAAAGGAGGGCCACGAATGGAAAACCGCGTTTAACACCAGGAGCGGGCATTATGAATACCTAGTTATGCCCTTCGGTCTCTGCAATGCCCCCGCGGTTTTTCAGGAATTCATAAATGATGTCCTAAGGGACATGCTCCAACAATGTGTGGTGGTATACCTAGACGATATTTTGATCCATTCCACCTCCATAGAAAGCCACCATGCTGATGTAGCCCGAGTCCTACAGAGGTTACGAGAGAATAATCTCTTTTGCAAATTGGAGAAGTGCGAATTCCACCGCAAGCAGGTCACCTTTCTGGGGTACGTAATTTCAGAGGTCGGTTTTGCTATGGATCCTGAAAAACTCTCGTCTGTTCTCGAGTGGCCACGACCTGTAGGTCTACGCTCCCTTCAACGGTTCCTCGGCTTCGCTAACTATTATAGGAAATTCATTCGGAATTTTTCCTCTATTGTTAAGCCTTTTACGGACATGATCAAAAAAGATGGCAATGCCTCTCTTTGATCCCCAGGGGCCATCAAAGCTTTTGAGTCATTGAAGGCCGCTTTTGCCGCAGCTCCTGTTTTGGTACACCCAAAACCCGAACTTCCATTCATACTTGAGGTCGATGCGTCTGAGACAGGGGTAGGCGCCCTCCTGTCTCAACGTCCTACTCCTGAGAGCCAGTTGCACCCATGTGGCTACTTCTCCAAGAAGCTAGGTGCTGCGGAATGCAACTATGAAATTGGTGACCGTGAGTTGCTTGCGATAATACTGGCTCTCAAAGAATGGAGGCATTTGCTTGAGGGAACTTCTGTACCAATCCTAATTCTCATGGATCATAAAAATCTCACCTACCTGTCCGAGGCTAAACGCTTAACTCCGAGCCAGGCCCGTTGGGCATTATTTTTATCCCGTTTTAATTATGTGGTCTCGTACCTGCCGGGGACCAAAAATGTCCGGGCCGATGCTCTCTCTAGACAGTTCTCGAAAGCTAAAGAGGAGTGTCCTCCTAGTCCGATTATTCCCCCGGACCGAGTACTGGCTACCATACGTACCAGCATAACATCTCCCCTCGGGGACAGAATACGGGCCGCTCAGGTAGATGCACCTGCTGAAACCCCCTCAGGGCGATGTTTTGTACCTGTCAACCTGCGTACCAAGTTACTTTCCACCTATCATAATCCTAAATCAGCAGGTCATCCCGGGAGGAACCAACTTCTCTGGTCGGTTTCCCGTCTCTACTGGTGGCCAGGAATTAACAAAGATATTGTTGCCTTCGTAGCAGCCTGTCCAGTCGGCGCGCAGACGAAATCACCCCGTCACCTTCCAGTGGGCCTTCTCCAACCCATACCTACTGGTGAGAGGCCATGGTCTCACCTTGCCATGGATTTCATAGTCGACCTTCCGCTGTCTAACGGTAACACAGTTATCCTCATGGTTGTTGACCGGTTTTCTAAAATGATACACTGCATACCATTCAAAAAGCTCCCTTCCGCTAAGGAGTTGGCTACAGTTTTTATCAAGGAGATCTATCGGCTACATGGGGTTCCCAAAGTCATACTTTCTGACCGGGGTAGCCAGTTTGTCTCGAGATTTTGGAAGGCCTTCTGTGCGCAACTGGGTATCCAACTCTCCTTCTCCTCGGCCTACCACCCACAATCTAATGGAGCTGCGGAAAGGGCCAATCAGGGCTTGGAGCAATTCCTGCGGTGCTACATCTCGGACCACCAAAATAACTGGTCGGATCTGCTACCCTGGGCGGAATTTGCTCATAATAGTGCTGTCTCGGCCTCTACCCGGTTCTCCCCTTTCATGGTGAATTATGGGTATCAGCCCTCCATGATTCCTGATAATTTCACTTCCCAGGGGATTCCGGCACTGGAGGATCATCTCCAGCAGATCCGTTCCACATGGGTGCAGGTTCAGGAGGCACTTCAACGCTCACAACAGTGTCAGGAGCTCCAGGCTAATCGTAAACGCCTACCCGCGGCTTCCTATCAGGTCGGGGAGAGGGTCTGGTTATCCTCCAGAAATCTCCACCTCCGGGTGCCCTCCCAGAAACTGGCTCCCCGGTATGTGGGGCCTTTCCGTATCCTTCGACGGGGAAACCATGTGGCCTATGCCCTGGATCTTCCTTCTAACATGCACATCTACAATGTGTTCCATGTCTCTCTGTTGAAACCTCTGATCTGTAATCGTTTTACTACAGTCACTCCTCGCCCCCGTTCGGTGACTGTAGACAACCATGAGGAGTTCGAGCTCCGCTCCATAGTCGACTCTCGTTGGTTCCGTGGGAAGCTCCAGTATTTGGTCCATTGGAAGGGGTACGGTCCCGAGGAGAGATCTTGGGTTCCAGCCTCTCCATGCTCCATGCTCCCGCTCTCCTTCGTGGCTTTCACTCGCGTTTTCCCCTCAAACCCGGCCCTGCTCCGCGGGGAGGGGGTCGTTGAGGAGGAGGTACTGTTATGGTCTAGCTGCTTTTCTGCTGCATTGCTGGAGGCTATACAGCCTGGCTGGGTTGCCATGGCTACACTCCTGTCACTCCTGTGACTCAGCCCATTGTCCAGCCCACAGCCAGCCCCTTTTGGCTATTTAAGCAGCTAAACTTCACTTCCTCCTTGCCCTTGTGTTGTTTCCGGCTGCAAGTGCTATTGCTGTGTTCCTGTGTTCCTGAATTCCTGTGTATGACCTGGCTTTCTCTGACGTCCATCCCGGCTCCTGATTCCTGGCTTGTTCCTGACTTCGCTGATCTCTGTATTCCTGACCCCGGCTTGTCTGAGTATCTGTCTTGGTTCCTGACCCGGCTTGTCTTTTGGTATATGCTTTTGGATCACGATTTGGCTTTGTTCACTATTGTCATTATAATAAAGGTGATTGCATTTTACGTTTTGTGTCCGTCTGGTTCCTGGTCCCTAACAGTACCTCAAAGAATAATTTCCGATAGAGGATCTCAATTAATTTCCAGATTTTGGAGAGCCATGTGTAAACTCATGGGTATCGAACTGCATTTTAACTCTTCACACCACCCGCAATCCAATGGACTGGATGAAGCTGAAAGAGCTAACCAAGTACTGAAACAGTATCTTAGGATGTATGTCTCAGAAGACCAGTCAGATTGGTCGACATTGTTACATCTCGCTGAATGGTCTTACAATAGCTCAGTTCATGAATCTTTAAGGATGTCTCCATTCAAAGCAGTTCATGGATACGAACCTCAATTATGGCCTCAGGAAACCGGTTCCACAGGGGTTCCAGCGGCGGTAGCTCAATTTCGGGTTTTGCAAGATCATTGGGCAACACTTGCTGAACATTTAAAGCACACTAAAAGACTGCAAAAGAAGACAGCTGATAAATATCGGTCCAGAGGACCTATGCTTAATCCCGGAGACTCTGTGTGGCTCTCCACTAAATATCTGCATCTTCAGCAAGCCGTACAAAATTAAAGCAAGAATTAACGAAGTTACCTACTCCCTGGTTTTACCTAAAACTTTGCGCATCAATAACACATTTCATGTCTCATTGCTTAAACCAGTTGTGACCAATCAATTCTCTTCCTTGGTCTGTGTTCCCGAACCAGTAATGATACAAAATGAAGAGGAATATGAAGTACAGACTATCTTAGATTCTAGAAAGAAACGGGGGGCAATTGCAATATTTTATTAGATGGAAGGGATACGGTCCTGAGGAGAGTTCTTGGATTCCGGCCTCTGATGTTCATGCTCCTGCCAAGATTCGTTCCTTCCATTCCAGATTTCCACAGAAGCCTGCTCCTGATCGCCAGGATGGCTCTCGTAGAGGGGGGTACTGTTACCTCCTCCATCCCGTTGCCGTCGGCAGGGACGCCGAGACGCAGCCCGCACGGTCGGCTCCCTGCTCGTTCCGTTGCGGTGAGCTGCCGCCGGGTCCGTCCTCCTTCGAGACGCGGTTCCCCGGCGAGTTCAAGGGATCTTGACGGGGCGCGCGCGTCTAATGAATATTCATGTCACTCTTAAAGTGACATTTATCATTTTTCCTCCTCCCCCTAATTAGGAGGGTAGGAGGATCTGTATTGTTGGAGGGATATTTAAACCCTCATTTGGCACTACACCCTTGCCTGTGTTAGTGCCTTTTTGCCTACACTAGTGTTTGAATCCTGATTTATCTTTCCGGTATTGACTCCTGCTTGAACCTGACCTTCCTTGTTTTGCTGCCTGGCCTGACCTTTGCTTGTGACCCCGACTAGTCTATTGCCTGACCCCACGGATATTATTATTATTTTTTTATTTTTAAGTTCCTGAGTTTCACCCTTTACATTGCTCTCGGTGGTGAAGGGCCCGCAGATCCAGTGCCCTGGTGGCAGTACGTCCTCTCTCCACCAGGAGGCGCCGTTTCTGCATCGCGGATCCACAGCCCACCCCTCATTTTCGCTCTTGTGATGGAGCCCCTAGCCGAGAATAATAATAAATAAGAACTGACCCCACACATATCATCCTCAGATTGTAATTCATTTGCTTTTTACCTTGTTTGGTGAACTTTCCTATTACCTTTTTGTAGCTTATAGTAAGGGTTTTCACTATGAATGATAGATGCTACGTTACATGTTCGTGTTAGCTCATGTTACACTACCAGCCGTCCCCAGTCTTATTAGATTGGAGAACTTGGTCTCGGATCCGGTTCCCGGTACACTGGATCCACTATCAATTTGACGATTATTTCGTCTTTGTTTCTGGTTTTGTTTAGTTGTTTTTGGTATTTGTTTTCTTTTCCAGTGAGCGGTACTGATGTTCCTCCTAAGGGGTCTCTGCCAATATGCCTCAATGTCTCCTGATATAATACAATTTACCTCTCTTAACGTCAGAGGTCTTAACAAAACCCAGCAAAGATCCAAATTGTTATATGTCCTAAGGTCTATGAAGACCAAGATTGCTTTCATTCAAAAAACACATTTTCTGGCCTCAAAACTGTTGAAATTATCTGATAGATATTTTCACACAGTATACTATGCCAGCTCTCCTACTTCAAAAACTAAAGGGGTCACTAGTTTAATTCACAAAGATATCCCATTTCAGGAGCTTGAGGTTTGGCAAGACTCTAGGGGTAACCTACATTATCACTCTGAGAAAATTGCAAACAGTTTTAAGTCTTTCTATCAAGACTTGTATAATTTGCCCTCTACCTCCCTCTCAGATAACTCCTTTTTGGACTACGTAGATTCTTACTTGTCTAAGTATCTAAAAGTTAAGATCTCTGAAGATGATACGTCGATGTTAGATGCTCCCATCACTTTAATGGAACTAGAACAGGTTCTTAAGACACTTCCCCAGGGTAAATGTCCAGGTCAGACGGATTTACCTCGATATATTATAAGAAATTTCTCCCTATTCTTGGTCCTCAACTGCTTAAACTTTTTCACAACCTTTCCACTTCACCCTTCTTCGAATATAGCTGTCATAACTGTGGTTCCCAAACCGGACAGGGATAAGGAATGCTGTGGTAATTACCGACCAATTTCGCTTATTAACAGTGATTTAAAAATATTGGCAAAACTATTAGCACTATGACTCCATCCCTTGATCCCTTCCCTTATCCATCCTGACCAGGTGGGTTTTGTACCGGTTAGGGAGGATAGGGACAATACGACAAGACTTTTAAGTCTTATTGCGTATTCTCAACATCATAAGTACCCGGCTGTGTTGGTGTCTATGGACGCCGAAAAAGCCTTTGACAGGGTAGCCTGGCCCTTCCTGTTTAGGGTGTTGGACAGGGTTGGTCTTGGACTTCCTTGCTTTGATTAATTCTCTGTATTCCAGTCCATGGCCCAGGTCAGGGTCAATGGCGTTCTGTCAGGTCAGGTCACTCTAACGGTACAAGACAGGGCTGTCCCCTTTCCCCTTTATTGTTTATTTTATCCATGGAACCCTTGCGATACGTTCAAATTCTACTATTTCGGGACTGCAAATTGGGGACATTGAACACAAGGTTTCAGTTTACGCAGATGACATGCTGTGTTTTCTTCTTAATCCAGTTGAATCTATCTCTCAAATACTTAAGAATTTCAAGTTCTCTCAAATTATAAAATCAACCTTTAAAAGTCAGATATTTTGTGACTTAATATAGATAATTCACTCCAAAATCAGCTCACCAGTTCCTTCCCCTTTAAGTGGAAAACAGATAATATTAATACTTTATATTTTGCCTAATTCTTTTAGGCTTCTCAAATTGATTGAAAGAGACCTGAAGAGGTGGTCATTCCCGCACCTCTCTTGGTTCAGGAGAATGGGTATTTTCAAAATGGATATCCTCCCCAGATTGTTATTACCCATTCAGACCTATATTCCTGCCAAAGATTTTTTCAGAGCATGTCACAGGTTATTTACTAGCTATGTATGGGGGGGGGACCCCTAGACTTTCTTATTCTCATCTAACAAGACCAAAGTCTCAGGGGGGTATGGGGCTTCCTAACAGTGAACTCTACTGGACGGCTTCTCATCTTAGACGTATCGTAGAATGGTCCTTATTTACTGCTTAACAACGGGTACATGTTGAGGATTCTTTCTTTTGCCAATACATACCTTGGGTGAGCGAACAGATGAGAATTCCTCTGGTTCCGCACCATCCAACTATTGCTCCAACACTTAGGGTTCTCAAGAGAGTATTGAGTAGGGGGACTATCTTCTCACACCCTAGCCCTCTTGTGCCTATTTCGCAAAATCCTGCCTTTGCTCCAGGTTGGGGAGCCGCGCAGTTGAGCGCTTGGTTATACATATCATATGAAGTACCTCGTGATGGTTTCTAAGGGAATGGCACAGTCACGAGTTGAGGTGGTTCCATTGGAAGAAATTTCTCCTCTCCCCAAAGTTCAAGACCATTATGGGGATTGAGGTCCCGCTAACCTACTGAACAGGTAGACAGTATTGTTTCTGGGTAAACATTGTGACCATTTCCTTTACTGTAAATTTTGTCTGCTTTTCTTTAACTAATAAATTCAAAGAGTGAAGAAAATGTGAAAACAGTGTGGAAAAGAGATAGAAATTGATAAAAACTTTCCTTTCCTTTCCTTCTATTGTACCGAGTACACAGCTGCAACCCTTAACATTCTCTGGGTTTTGAGTATTACAAACACAATCCACTTGGGGGCGCTCATGTAAACCGGTTTTGAATTATATGTGAAACAAAAAAAGAAAAAATACTGATAGTGTAGAAATTAAGGCAAAATAACTCTTGGTGGATAAAATCCAATCTATGTACTCACAATGTGTGTATGTCAATCACGATCCAATCAAATCAAGCCTCGGAATGCCCAGAGACAAAATATGGCGAGTTACATATAAATAAAATTATGTAAATAAATACACACACGAAGTGAGAATAAAATATATTTTATTAAGGGGACCCACGAAGGTCGGTTTCTTCATTTATTTATTTAATAACATTCAACATACTTACCAGACCATATAAGCAATAAGAACATGCTAAAGCTAGATCACTCCATTATCCATATTCCCCCAGAGACACTTTTAATGAGAAAACATTTTTATTTCTATGTCACGCACGTACCGGCACGCAGGGTCGGCGCCGGCTTTCTCCCGGATCCCTGGTGCCGGCGTCGTCTCGGCGCCCCCAAGTGGATTCTCGAGCGCCCCCAAGTGGATTGTGTTTCTTTAACTAATGTCAGTCACACCGCTCATGGTTTGGTTTTAGTTTCCATTTTTGGTTTAATTTCTTTAATTTTTACCCAATCATCTGTTATCACATATACTCAGGCTAAATATTTACATCAATTGGCGGTAATTTGTGGGTCTCAGTGGCCCTTTTCTCTTACATATCCCATTTAATTGAATCACTTCGAATAGGAATCACCTGGCATTGTCTTGTCAATGTTTGTATGATCTTACTGATGTTTGTATTTTATTATACTTGATCTCAGTACCTCATTTTGTTTAATATACACTTCTTACATATGTCTCAATAATAACAGGTATGTAAAAAATGCCCAAACAATGTATGTGTAAGTGTATATGAATGTGGTTCATATTTCAATAAAACAGAATTGACTCGAAATGTACAAAGACTATCTGCTCACACCATAGGAGGCCCCTTCCATAGTCATTGTTTCCCTGCACCTTAAGTTAGTTAATTTTATAATTGTTCTGTTAATTCTTAATCTTGTGTGATGTAATTAAATTATGTACTGTGATTGATCCCTTTTGTTCTGTTTAAAACTTGGCTGCTTTCTTGAGGTTTCTGTGGATAAATATGCTATATTCTCTTCAATAAAATTCTTGCTGTACTCAATTCAAGATAGTTGTGTGTACTTATTGGGTACACATAGCAGGGTTCCAAAGTGTGCATGCTGACTGGTGCTGGAAGTGATTTGGGGGACAAAAGGAGGATACACCTGGGTGATCTCTGTGAGCCACTACAGCTCTCTTGGTGTTCACATAGACCTAATATAATTTTGCTCTAAAAAGCATAGTATCATGAGGGACCTCCTGTATCCACTGGTGGAGCATTTTCATCCTAGCTACTGCAAGGGGAAAATGTGTATTTTTAAGAAAAGCACCAGGGCATTTTATTAACAAGATTTAATTAACTGTTGATTTAATTTGCAACACAAAAATGCAGAGCCAGTCTTTTATGGGAGTTATCAACCATTGTTTTACAATTTTAATAATGTACACCTGAATTTTAAACTCCATTGGCACAGATCTGCTGTATGTCATAGATTTCTTTGGGGCAGTCCGCAGAAAGTATTATAGGGGACTGTTCTGTGATGACAACATCATCTTCAATACGGATTCCCAATCCTCTGAATTTTTCTGGTGCTGTATTGTCATTTTCCTGAATATAAATACCTTACAGTAAAGAAATTAAGATATATTAGAATTCACATTCAATATTTCATATCCATAGAGTTAATCATAACATACAGACATCCCGTTTTATATGCAGTGGGCAAATTAGAAGTACACAGAACTGTTAATTTGTGCAACAATCCATTAAAGTTGATTTTTTGGAAAAGCGATGTTGCACTCTTTGGGCCAAGGAAGGGTAGAAGAATGGGATATTTTGGTTTATAAGGGGGTGAGAGGGCATATTTGGGCACTGTATCCCCTCAAGTTGATATACCGTATTTACTCAATTATAAGACAAGGTTTTTTCAGAGCAAATGCTCTGAAAAATAACCATTGTCTTATATTTGAGGTCATCTTCTAATCAGACCTCAAATGGAGGGGAAGGATGAAAGAGCAACCCTAGCTCTCTACTGTGCCACACCCCAGTGATGCCCTGACAAAAGGGTTGGGACAAGTCGACCTCACAATAGCCCCTGGATGAAGCCACATGCTCGTGCTCAAGGGGAATGGAGTTTTAGCCTGCTCCATGTCAATCCACAACGTGGGGGAGGGGCGGTAGCCCATTTGCTTCAAGCTTCGATGTATTGTGCGTTCAGAGATGTATTCTGCATTATTCTGGTTGTAATGCATGGCTATTTGAGTTACTGTTGCCTTTTTTATCATCTTGAACCAGTCTGCCCATTCTCCTCTGACTTCTGACATCAACAAGCCATTTTTGTCCACATAACTGCCGCTCACTGGATATTTTCTCTTTTGCTGACCATTCTCTGTAAACCCTATATATTGTTGTGCGTGAAACTCCCAGTAGATCAGCAGTTTCTGAAATACTCAGACCAGCCTGTGACGGGAGGTGCTGTACCGATCGCGCGATCGGGCAGTTTAAAATGCCCGATTGCGTCACTGCTGACTTAACCCGGAAGTTCATCGGAGGACAGGATATCCCCTGCAGGGGATATCCTGTCCTCCGATGAGGCAGACGCTGCGATCTCTATGCACATCTGTGAGGACCTGCATAGAGATCACAGTGTGATCGGTGCAGGGGGATCGCGGGGAGGAGAGTGAGAAACCATGTCTCTCACCCACCTCCCATACTGCAAAACGAATAGGAGAAAAAAAACGGTTATTCATTTAATAAATAATAATAAACAATCATTAAAATAATAATAGAAATAATAATAAAAAAAATAAAGTGAGCTAAGTGATGTCATTGTGACATCACTGGCATTAATAACATGTTCAAGAGGTCCCTAAGAGGACCTCTAACCATTTAAAAAAAGAATATATATATATATATATATATATATATATAAAAAAGATAATAATAAAAATAAAAAACTTACATCCCATTGCCCTAGCATAACATCTACCCAGTATAACCCTCCTGCCCCTGTTCACAACCCCCAAACCCGTTAAGCCATAAGCATAAAAATTCTACAAAAAATGTACACCTTATAGTTTGTGCCCTGGTGCTGGGAAAGTATGGAAAATCTATAGAAATTGGGTATTTCTGAAATTTGGACACCTGAATTGATAAACTTGGTGTTACTCACCTGTCCTCAGGTCCCACGTTGCCGCATCAGCCGCCACGAAGGAGAGGGAGATCCCCCTCCAACGCACGGCCACCTCCACAGCAGCCGCCACGAAGGAGAGGGAGACCCCCCTCCAATGCACGGTCACTTCTGCAGCAGCAGCCACGAAGGAGAGGGAGACCCCCCTCCAACGCACAGCCACCTCCGCAGCAGCCACCATGAGGGAGACCCCCCCTCCAACGCACGGCCACCTCGGCAGCAGCCGCCACGAGGGAGAAGATGGTCGTCTATGCCTTGTGCTAGTGCCCAGATAGCGTTTACCTTCCTGATTCCTGTGTTTGACCTCGGCTTGCCTGACTACGTTGTTATCCTGTATCCTGACCTCGGCTCGTTTATTGTTTATCCTGATCTCCTGAATCCTGACCTCTGCTACGTTTATTGGTTATCCTGCACTCCGGAAAAAGGTATTTTTTCTAATTTTCACTACTTTTTACTAAATTTCTCATTCTACATTTTCGGCTAAATCATCCAACTATGGTATCAAAGAAAGCTCTATCTCTCCTTGAAAAAAACAATATATAGTTTACATGGGTACACTATTCACAGGAAAGGAGAATCATCGCTGAACCGACATAGCGCAAAAATGGCAAAATTGTTCCGGGACTTGAGGTACCAAAAACCCCTGGGATTAAAGGGGTTAAGAGCCAACACCTTCTGTCTCACCTGAAAGACACAATTCTTAGCTGGTGGTGACCAGGGATACAGAGCCGGATGAGTGCTGTTGTATCTCCGCTACCCGTAGCTTGGTAGTCTCTGTCGACAAGGGAGACAGCCTCTGGTGGGGGAGTGGCCCCGTACAGTGCCAGCCACCACTGAACCTCCCGCTGAAAATCATTCACATCCGAAGCCTCGGAGGTTGTGTTGCTGGTCCTATCGTCCTCCATCAGTTCTTCTGCCTCCATTGAGCATTTTGGAGGTTAGCTCACAACAGATCCATTAACTTCTGGAGCCTGTCCCTGAGCCCCAACACATAAGCTATCACAGAAGGGTCCTCCGTAGCTAGGGCTCCCTCCCAGTGTTCCCTCAGCAGATCTAAGGCCCCCCTCACCCATCTCCCATAGAGTAATTCAAAGGGGGAGAAACCAGTGGCCTCTTGGTGAACTTCTTAATAGGCGAAGAAGAGGTGGGGCAAGTGGCGTTCCCAGTCCTTATAGGTGACAGTGAACTTCCGAAGAAGTTGCTTCAGGATGCCGTTAAACCGTTCACGAGTCTGGTCTGCGGGTGATACTGGGATCTTCCACAACTGCTGGGTCAGGTTACACTTTGAACCGCGTACCCGTAGCTTGGTAGTCTCTGTCGACAAGGGAGACAGCCTCTGGTGGGGGAGTGGCCCTGTACAGTGCCAGCCACCACTGAACCTCCAGCTGAAAATCATTCACTTCCGAAGCCTCGGAGGTTGTGTTGCTGGTCTTATCGTCCTCCATCAGTTCTGCAAAGGCTTTGGGCTTGTTGCTAGCGACTTTACCCAAAGCTTCAAGCAGATTCCATCAGCTGTAACTCATCGGAAGATGAGGAAGGTATCCCAGTGGTATACCATAGAGCTCTGCCATAGAGATCTTCCTTGCTGCTGAAATCTTAATTGTTCAAGGGATTAACCCGTCACATTCCCCCAAGCATTAGCAAAGATTTAGTGTATGGGTAAAACAGAACTCTCTCTATTGAGGACAGCACACATGATAGGATTAAAGGTATAATCCCATCAACCACCAGACAGTGCGGCACCGCCATACAGTTCTATGGCCAGCAATGTCCACCTGACAAAGAGTCACTAGTTTGGGGTGATCCCGGGTCCAAAGATGTTATGATCCAAAAAGTGACGTGATCCGGCGTCAGACGCAGTAGCCGAGCCAGAGTTCCATAGCCGCAGCTGGGTAAATCCCGGTGCCAAATATTGGTAATAAAACCAGGGTTACTGAACGAGCTCGCTCTCCGTAACCACCACCGAGTGTTGCTCACCACAAGCTTAATGTAACATCAAAAGAGCAACGTGGTGAGGATAAGGGTGTCTGAAGCAACGCTGTTCAAATTGTCAGCGGGCATCGCCGCTGTTCCTAACCGCCACACAGTTCCATGAATGTGCGGTTAGGTCACAGCAGGCACCAATCAGGTGGAATCCAACCAAGATTAGTGGTATACAGGGTCCATAAGACTTTAATCCTTGGGAAAACCATAGGGATGGGGCGTAACACAGGAAAACAGGTATGGGGCCACAATAACATAGGGGATAAACAGATGGGCTGTCACATCATAATTACTGGGTTATTACATGACACTGGTCCATAGAAAAAGCAATTTTTTTTTAATTAAAAGTCTACTGTCCAGCCATCCAATTAGTCATATAACACACTCATGGCCCTGACTGACGAACCTTTACAATTCAGACGAGCCATTTTGTATGGGTTTTAAAAACGGATGCTATTGTAATACAGTTTCATAACAATTTTCTTACCTGGCTCAATTGTAATTACCATTCCAGGATGTAGAGGAATAGAACGGGATATAGCTGGTGTATCATGGACATCCATGCCAAGATAGTGTCCAACATGGTGAGGACAGTACTTACGGGCATACTGAAAGAAAATCAGCAAATATACATGTATGATGCAGTTATGTAGAGAATAAAAACATAGATAAACAATATAACAAACTCTTCTTTTTCATCATTAATATAAAATCAGAGAATTATGATTTAGAATTAAATCAAATGAGGCAAAATAGATGCATGGAGATGAATAACACCTTGTTGGGAACCTCAGGGTTTGAACCAACATAACTGAGCATGGATGTTTGTGCACCTGCCCGTGGCTCTGTGTTTGCTAGGATCCACTCCCTATTTCTCCTGTCATTCTAGACTGTTCCTCACACACTTGTGGGCAATCATAAAATTAGTGGCCTGTAAATGCCTTGTTGCCCCATTGTTATGCTGGGCCTGCTTTCATGGTGTTCTAGTACTTCTTTGATTTTGACCCTTGGACTTCGACTTTGATTATTTTCCTATTTATTCCTTTGGTATCTTTTGCCTAGATTTTCTGCTACCAGTTTTGACTCAGACTACAACTGCGTTCAGCTCTTTTAGTTAGATTACTTGACATATGATCTATTACTGAAAGGATCCTCAGACGAGTCTTTGTATTGTCCTAGAATATAATTGTATACAAGCCCATTATGTCTTTATGGCTGAGATCCTTAATACATTTAGTACATTTAGTGAACTATTTCCATTCTTAGCATGTTTTTTTTTAATATAAACTGCTACAAAAAACTGGGACGTACTAAACAGCATATTGGGGATGATGGGATGATGGGATGATTGGCTGCAATATTCAGCACTATCAATAGGTGTCAGTATACTTTTTACACTCATGGTAAATCAAAGTATGTTCTTTTTGGTAGTTCTTGATACTAAGTTGCAACAAATACATTGCAAAAAGAAGCTGCAAATGTTTAACTGTTTACTTGCTGAAATATATACAGTTTTATAAAGGAATCATGGTAAATTCTATAGAAATAATAGAAACATTTTAACCCCTTAAGGACCGGGCTCATTTTTCGTTTTCTACCCTGTGGGACCGAGGCTGTTTTGACACTTTTGTGGTGCTTGTGTTCAGGTGTAATTTTCTCCTCACCCATTTAGTGTACCCACATAAGTTATATATTGTTTTTTTCAGGACAAGATGGGCTTTCTTCAGATACCATTATTTTGATCGTATCATCTTATTTACTATAAAAAAATTAAAAAAACATGGTGAAAAATTGAAAAAAAAGAAATTTTATGACTTTTATTTGAAAAATCTTTTACTCACCTAAAAAAGCAAGTAAAAAAAACAGCTAAATAGATTCTACTACTTGTCCTGAGTTTAGAGATACCCAATGTTTTTATGTTTTTTTGCTGTTTTTTGTACGTTATAGGGCAATAAGTACAAGCAGCGTTTTATGATTTCCAAATCTTTTTTAACAAATCTGGTCAGTCTGCCTACATCTCCTCTTTGGAACATCTTTGAAGCCGGTTAACTCAATTTAACCCATTCAAACCATATATTTTTGAAAACTAGACACCCCAGGGTATTCCAAATGCTGTTATTTTAACCCTTTCCATGCACCAATTATACAACTACACTTTGTCAAACTTTGTAATAGTAATTTTTTTTATTTTTTTTTCCACACAAATTGTACTTTAGTTATAGATATACAGGTTCTGGTATATGTCACTATCAAACAACACCCCAATGTGTGTTCAGGAACATCTCCTGAGTACAGCGATACCCCACATGCATGGGTTTGTCAGATTGTGTGGCTGGTAAAAGGCTACTTTTGGGGCATGCGTAATTCAGGTGGTCATTTGGTCATTCTGCCTCCATCTCCTCTTTGGAATATCTTTGAAGCCGGTTAACTCAATTTAACCCATTCAAACCATATATTTTGGAAAACTAGACACCCCAGGGTATTCCGAATGCTGTTATTTTAACCCTTTCCATGCACCAATTATAGAACTACACTTTGTCAAACTTTGTAATAGTAATTTTTTTCACACAAATTGTACTTTAGTTATAGATATACAGGTTCTGGTATATGTCACTGTCAAACAACCCCCCAATATGTGTTCAGGAACATCTCCTGAGTGCAGTGATACCCGACATGCATGGGTTTGTCGGGTTGTTTCAGATTTAAAATGCCACATTTGGGAAGTGCGCTTTTTTTCTCCATTTTGGTCAGTCTGTACCTATGCCCTATCTGTGAGCTAGGCCACTCCAATTTACCCCATCAGCCATTTTTTTTATATATTAGACACCCCTTGGGTATTTGAAGTGCTTTTATTTTAACTCTTTGAGATTTTTGAGAAATTTTAGCACTTGCTCAAAATAATAAACTTTATTTTTTAATTTTTTTAATACTTTTTTTATATTTTTTTTACACATTTTGCTGGTACTGGATGGTTCATCTAGTGACATCACTGCATAATTATTTTTAAATGTTAGCACATTTTTTTATTTTTTATTTTGAATATTTTACTAATCACATAGTGATTAGAAAGCTGGGCTCCATTGACTTGCATGGTTGAATGCAGTACCTGTATTCAACCAGCAAGTGGAGCCAGTTCTCTAGAGGGTCTGGAGACCATCTATCAAACTTTTTCTTGTTTTTTTTTTTTACAGAGCGGCGGCCATCTTACTTGATGGCGAAGATCACCGGCAGCTGCGGCTGTGACCGCTCTCCGGAGCGGTCACAGCCCACCTAAAGGTAAGTGTTTGGTGTCGCTGGATGCCTCCTGATCGAGGCATTCCAGCGACACCATTTAAGTTTAGGAGGCGATCGTTGATCGCCTCCTAAACGCTTTTAAAACGGGCGTCCGCCGCCATACAATGTATGGCGGCTGTTGACGCCCCGGGGAGGGGCCAGACATGGCCCCCGATGCCGATCTCGGCCTTGCTGAATGCCTCGATATCGAGGCATTGCAGCAAGGCCGTTTAAGCGAAGAAAGTGATCCTTGATCACTTTCTAAGCTTATTTAACTTTTTGACGGTTCAGGACCGTCAAAGGTCATTTAGTGACCTTCTTGTCATGACGGTCCTGAACCGGCAAAGGTCGCGAAGGGGTTAAGTAATCAACATATTGATATAATATGGTACATGTATGTGCAAACACCATATTTTACCTGTTTTGATTGGCACAATATGGGAATATATATTATTATTATTTTTACATGGGGAATATTGCTGGAATATTATAGTTACACATGCTAAGGAACATATTTGACCCATTTCTGATAAGAATATGGCTATAAATATTTTTTTACATGGGGATTATGGGTGGAATATTATAGTTACACATGCTAAATAACACATTTGACCCATTTCTGATAAGAATATGGGTATACTCATTTTTTTACATGGGGAATATTCCTGGAATATTATAGTTACACATGCTAAGGAACATAATTGACCTGTTTTTAATAAGAATATGGCTATAAATATTTTTTTACATGGGGTATATGGGTGGAATATTATAGTTACACATGCTAATGAACATATTTGACCCATTTCTGACAAGAATATGGGAGTATTATTATTTTTATATGGGGATTATGGGTGGAATATTATAGTTTCACATGCTAAGGAACACATTTGACCCATTTCTGATAACAATATGGATATAATTATTTTTTTACATGGGGATTATGGGTGGAATATTATAGTTACACATCCTAAGGAACACATTTGACCTGTTTTTGATAAGAATATGGCTATAAATATTTTTTTACATGGGGATTATGGGTGGAATATTATAGTTACACATGCTAAGGAACATATTTGACCCATTTCTGATAAGAATATGGGTATAATTATTTTTTTACATGGGGATTATGGGTGGAATATTATAGTTACACATGCTAAGGAACATATTTGACCCATTTCTGATAAGAATATGGGTATAATTATTTTTTTACATGGGGATTATGGGTGGAATATTATAGTTATACATGCTAAGGAACATATTTGACCCATTTCTGATAAGAATATGGGTATACTCATTTTTTTTACATGGGGATTATGGGTGGATTATTATAGTTTCACATGCCAAGGAACACATTTGACACATTTCTGATAAGAATATGGGAATATTATTATTTTTACATGGGGATTATGGGTTGAATATCATGGTTACAGATGCCAAGGAACAAATTTGACCTGTTTCGGATAAGAATATGGGTATACTCATTTTTTTACATGGGGATTATGGGTGGAATATTATATTTACACATGCTAAGGAACACATTTGACCTGTTTTTGATAAGAATATGGCTATAAATATTTTTTTACATAGGGATTATGGGTGGAATATTATAGTTACACATGCTAAGGAACATATCTGACCCATTTCTGATAAGAATATGGGTATAATTATTTTTTTACATGGGGATTATGGGTGGAATATTATAGTTACACATGCTAAGGAACATATTTGACCCATTTCTGATAAGAATATGGCTATAAATATTTTTTTACATGGGGATTATGGGTGGAATATTATAGTTACACATGCTAAGGAACACATTTGACCCGTTTCTGATAAGAAGATGGGTATAATATTTTTTTTACATGGGGAATATGGGTGGAATATTATAATTACACATGCTAAGTAACACATTTGACCCATTTCTGATAAGAATATGGGTATACTCATTTTTGTACATGGGGAATATTGCTGGAATATTATATGGAATATGGGAGTATTATTATTTTTATATGGGGATTATGGGTGGAATATTATAGTTACACATGCTAAGGAACATATTTGACCTGTTTTTAATAAGAATATGGCCATAAATATTTTTTTACATGGGGAATATAGGTGGAATATTATTGTTACACATGCTAATGAACATATTTTACCCATTTCTGACAAGAATATGGGAGTATTATTATCTTTATATGGGGATTATGGGTGGAATATTATAGTTTCACATGCTAAGGAACACATTTGACCTGTTTTTGATAAGAATATGGCTATAAATATTTTTTTACATGGGGATTATGGGTGGAATATTATAGTTACACATGCTAAGGAACATATTTGACCCATTTCTGATAAGAATATGGGTATAATTATTTTTTTACATGGGGATTATGGGTGGAATATTATAGTTACAAATGCTAAGTAACATGTTGACCCATTTCTGATAAGAATATGGGTATAATTATTTTTTTACATGGGGATTATGGGTGGAATATTATAGTTACACATGCTAAGGAACATATTTGACCCATTTCTGATAAGAATATGGGTATAATTATTTTTTTACATGGGGATTATGGGTGGAATATTATAGTTATACATGCTAAGGAACATATTTGACCCATTTCTGATAAGAATATGGGTATACTCATTTTTTTACATGGGGATTATGGGTGGAATATCATATTTACACATGCTAAGGAACACATTTGACCCATTTCTGATAAGAATATGGGAATATTATTATTTTTACATGGGATTATGGGTGGAATATCATGGTTACACATGCTACGGAACACATTTGACCCATTTCTGATAAGAATATGGGTATAATATTTTTTTTTACATGGGGATTATGGGTGGAATATCATGGTTACACATGCTACGGAACACATTTGACCCATTTCTGATAAGAATATGGGTATAATATTTTGTTTTATATGGGGATTATGGGTGGAATATCATGGTTACACATGCCAAAGAACACATTTGACCTGTTTCTGATAACAATATGGGAATATTATTATTTTTACAGGGGGATTATGGGTGGAATATTATAGTTACACATGCTTATTAACATATTTGACCCATTTCTGATAAGAATATGGGTATAATATTTTTTTTACATGGGGATTATGGGTGGAATATCATGGTTACACATGCTAATTAACACATTTGACCCGTTTCTGATAAGAAGATGGGTATAATATTTTTTTTACATGGGGAATATGGGTGGAATATTATAATTACACATGCTAAGTAACACATTTGACCCATTTCTGATAAGAATATGGGTATAATATTTTTTTACATGGGGATTATGGGAGGAATATCATGGCTACACATACTAAGGAACATTTGACCTGTTTCTGATAACAATATGGGTATAATTATTTGTTTTACATGGGGATTGTGGGTGAAATATTATAGTTACACATGCTAAGGAACACATTTGATCTATTTCTAAAAGAATATGGCTATAAATATTTTTTTACATGGGTATTATGGGTGGAATATCATGGTTACAGATGCCAAGGAACAAATTTGACGTTTTTCTGACAGGAATATGGGAGTATTATTATTTTTATATGGGGATTATGGGTGGAATATTATAGTTACACATGCTAAGGAACATATTTGACCTGTTTCAGATAAGAATATGGGTATACTCATTTTTTTACAGGGGGATTATGGGTGGAATATTATAGTTACACATGCTAAGGAACACATTTGACCTGTTTTTGAAAAGAATATGGGTATAATTATTTTTTTACATGGGGATTATGGGTGGAATATCATGGTTACACATGCTAAGGAACATATTTGACCTGTTTCGGATAAGAATATGGGTATATTAATTTTTTTTACAGGGGGATTATGGGTGGAATATTATAGTTACACATGCTAAGGAACACATTTGACCTGTTTTTGATAAGAATATGGGTATAATTATTTTTTAATCCCCATGTAAAAAAATATTTATAGCCATATTCTTTTAGAAAAAGGTCAAATGTGTTCCTTAGCATGTGTAACTATAATATTCCACCCACAATCCCCATGTAAAAAAAAATAATTATACCCATATTGTTATCAGAAACAGGTCAAATATGTTCCTTAGTATGTGTAGCCATGATATTCCACCCATAATCCCCATGTAAAAAAATATTATACTCATATTCTTATCAGAAATGGGTCAAATATGTTACTTAGCATGTGTAACTATAATATTCCACCCATAATCCCCATGTAAAAATAATAAAATGCCCATATTCTTATCAAAAATGGGTCAAATTTGTTCCTTGGCATCTGCAACCATGATATTCCACCCATATTCCCCATGTAAAAAAATATTATACCCATATTCTTATCAGAAATGGTTTAAATGTGTTAGTTAGCATGTGTAACTATGATATTCCGCCCATAATCCCCATGCAAAAATAATAATACTCCCATATTCCTATCGGAAAAAGGTCGAATTTGTTCCTTGGCATGTGTAACTATAGTATTCCACCCATATTCCCCATGGAAAAAAATATTATACCCATATTCTTATCAGAAACGGGTCAAATGTGTTCCTTAGCATGTGTAACCATGATATTCCACCCATAATCACCATGTAAAAAATATTTATAGCCATATTCTTATCAAAAACAGGTCAAATATGTTCCTTAGCATGTGTAACCATGATATTCCACCCATAATCCCCATGTAAAAAAATATTTATAGCCATATTCTTATCAAAAACAGGTCAAATATGTTCCTTAGCATGTGTAAGCATGATATTCCACCCATAATCCCCATGTAAAAAAATATTTATAGCCATGTTCTTATCAAAAACAGGTCAAATATGTTCCTTAGCATGTGTAACTATATTATTCCACCCATAATCCCCATGTAAAAATAATATTACTCCCATATTCCTGTCAGAAAAAGGTCAAATTTGTTCCTTGGCATCTGTAACCATGATATTCAACCCATAATCCCCATGTAAAAATAATAATATTCCCATATTCTTATCAGAAATGGGTCAAATGTGTTCCTTGGCATGTGAAACTATAATATTCCACCTATAATCCCCATGTAAAAAAATGAGTATACCCATATTCTTATCAGAAATGGGTAAAATGTGTTCCTTAGCATGTGTATCTATAATATTCCACCCATATTCCCCATGTAAAAATTATTTATAGCCATATTCTTATCAAAAACAGGTCAAATATGTTCCTTAGCATGTGTAACTATAATATTCCACCCATAATCCCCATGTAAAAAAATAATTATACCCATATTCTTATCAGAAATGGGTCAACATGTTACTTAGCATTTGTAACTATAATATTCCACCCATAATCCCCATGTAAAAAAATAATTATACCCATATTCTTATCCGAAACGGGTCAAATATGTTCCTTAGGATGTGTAACTATAATATTCCACCCATAATCCCCATGTAAAAATAATAATACTCCCATATTCCTGTCAGAAAAAGGTCAAATTTGTTCCTTGGCATCTGTAACCATGATATTCAACCCATAATCCCCATGTAAAAATAATAATAATATTCCCATATTTTTATCAGAAATGGGTCAAATGTGTTCCTTGGAATGTGAAACTATAATATTCAACCCATAATCCCCATATAAAAATAATAATACTCCCATATTCTTATCAAAAATGGGTCAAATATGTTCCTTAGCATGTGTAAATATAATGTTCCACCCATAATCCCCATGTAAAAAAATGAGTATACCCATATTCTTATCCGAAACAGGTCAAATTTGTTCCTTGGCATCTGTAACCATGATATTCAACCCATAATCCCCATGTAAAAATAATAATATTCCCATATTCTTATCAGAAATGTGTCAAATGTGTTCCTTGGCATGTGAAACTCTAATATTCCACCCATAATCCCCATGTAAAAAAATTAGTATACCCATATTCTTATCAGAAATGGGTCAGATATGTTCCTTAGCATGTGTAACTATAATATTCCACCCATAATCCCCATATAAAAATAATAATACTCCCATATTCTTATCAGAAATGGGTGAAATATATTCCTTAGCATGTGTAACTATAATATTCCACCCATAATCCCCATGTACAAATATTTATAGCCATATTCTTATAAAAAACAGGTCAAATGTGTTCTTTAGCATGTGTAACTATAATATTCCACCCATAATCCCCATGTAAAAAAATAATTATACCCATATTCTTATCAGAAACGGGTCAAATATGTTCCTTAGCATGTGTAACTATAATATTCCACCCATAATCCCCATATAAAAATAATAATACTCCCATATTCCTTTCAGAAAAAGGTCAAATTTGTTCCTTGGCATCTGTAACCATGATATTCAACCCATAATCCCCATGCAAAATAATAATATTCCCATATTCTTATCAGAAATGGGTCAAATATGTTCCTTAGCATGTGTAACTATAATATTCCACCCATAATCCCCATGTAAAAAAATGAGTATACCCATATTCTTATCTGAAACAGGTCAAATTTGTTCCTTGGCATCTGTAACCATGATATTCCACCCATAATCCCCATGTAAAAATAATAATATTCCCATATTCTTATCAGAAATGGGTCAAATGTGTTCCTTGGCATGTGAAACTCTAATATTCCACCCATAATCCCCATATAAAAATAATAATAATATATATTCCCATATTGTGCCAATCAAAACAGGTAAAATATGGTGTTTGCACATACATGTACCATATTATATCAATATGTTGATTACTTAAAATGTTTCTATTATTTCTATAGAATTTACCATGATTCCGTTATATATTTCAGCAAGTAAACAGTTAAACATTTGCAGCTTCTTTTTGCAATGTATTCGTTGCAATTTAGTATCAAGAACTACCAAAAAGAACATACTTTGATTTACCATGAGTGTAAAAAGTATACTGACACCTATTGATAGTGCTGAATATTGCAGCCAATCATCCCATCATCCCCAATATGCTGTTTAGTACGTCCCCCCAAAACTGCATTTTGTGTGGCCTTATCAGTGACACACAAAAGGAAATATTACATCCTTTACACTGAATTCCTCTTTTAAAATTGAACAACTGCACCAATTACCTGAGATTGCAGACTGTTGGAAAGTCTATTATCCACACCTATATCCTTCTCCATAGTATATTTATTAAATAACTAGTGCCATTTGTCTTATCTTTACCATGTTTTCCCCCCTAAATGTATAATTTAAATTTTTCCTATGTTGAAACATATCTGCCATTTTACTGTCCTGTCTCATTTTGCCTAAGACCACATCCATTTCTGATTCCTTCCTTTCTGTCATATGCAAATATTGTGATATTGTTTTCACCTTCCGGTTCCAGATCATTAATATTTTTTAAAAATGCTACTATGGATAGACCTGTGAGATACTCCACTCAAAATTTGTATTATAGACTTTGCAAACTCTAGGCAGACCACACCCACTGCATTTTCCTGGTCAATATTGTCTTACAATATTGTCTTACATTTTCAAGCAAGTTTCTTTGATATGACCTATTACACGTGTGATGTCTACTAATATCACTGCAAAGCACAATTTGCCTGTATAGCACCGGTCATAGCTGTAATTTATCCATTAACATCCATTACTTAATCAAAAGGTATCTGGGAAAAACAATAGAGAATACCACAGCAAATGGAAATCTGCTCAACAAACTACAGTCATGGCCAAAAGTTTTGCGAACGACACAAATATTAATTTTCACAAAGTCTGCTGCCTCAGTTTAGATGATGGCAATTTGCATATACTCTAGAATGTTATGAAGAGTGATCAGATGAATTGCAATCAATTCCAAAGTCCCTCTTTGCCATGAAAATAAACGTAATCCCACAAAAACATTTCCACTGCATTTCAGCTCTGCCCCAAAAGGATCAGCTGACATCATGTCAGTGATTTTCTCGTTAACACAGGTGAGAGGGTTGACGTGGACAAGGCTGAAGATCACTCTGTTATGCTGACGCTTTAAAAGCAGGTTGGGGGTGCTGCGTGACTGGATGACGTAATGTTGCATGCTCCGGGAGGCGGAGGTGAGGGGTCTCCCGATGGTTTGCGTTGCTGAGTAGCGAAGAGTCTGCTGGGGTATATACGCTTTCCTCTGCCACAAAAGATTTGACGGCTCAGCCTAGGGACTCTTTGGAGACCGGGACGTCGACACCCAGAGAGATTCAGGATTTGGGAGAATGTGCTGCTTGCTGCTGAGGTAGCGAGATTACCACAAGAATGCCGTGCGAAAGGAAAAAGGCATTTTAGCCTTATATTATTTTGGCTATATATGAATTCGATCTTCTGTAGCAGAAAAGAGCACTATCAATATAGCATAAGGAAATACAGGTAAGTATTCCATTTAACTTTCTGGGTTTAGCTAAACTAGTATTCAGACTGCTCAGCATCCTAAATAAACTTACCACATTATCAATTGGGGAGTAGAGTGCTAAAAGTTAAAAAAAAATTCTCCTCTTTGATTTTTTGTCACCATGCCCCCCAAACATCAGGCTATCAAAGGCAAAGAAAGAAAAGAAAGACCCTAAACAGGATAAAGGAGTTACGACTCCCCCCCCCAAGATCAATTAAAGAAACACTGGACTATTCACACGCAGAATCAGTTTCCTCAATGGAGGAAGCAACAGCTAGCCCTGTGAGACAGAACTCTATAGTAATTACTCAGCACATACTGAGATGTGCCTTGGGCAATTTAATGAGAAATATAAAACAAGAAATTTATAACAGCTCCAAAGAAATTAAAGCAGATATTGCTGCCTTAACAGAAAATCTTGAAAAGATAGAATCCAAACAAGCACATTTGGAAAAACAACAGATATCAACTACTGATTTGAAGATCTGCAAATCAAGATCGCTGACCTTGGAGTTCTACTCCAGCGATAAGCTTGAAAGATTTTTACTAGAAATGATTCACGACTTGCATACTGAAGCTGTTTTCTCAGACAACTGGATAGATAGATGCCACTGATTAAGAAAACCAAGCTTCATAGCTGACAATATTCCCAGAGATGCGATAGTCATCTCCTCCTCTTACCATCTGAAGGAGAAGATACTGAGATCTGTGAGAAATAAGTCTTTGAAAGATCCAAGATTTCTTGATATCCAGATCTATGCAGATCTCTCCTTCTCTACAAGGATTTGGAGGAGATCCTTCCAACTAGAATTACGTATATACAGATGGTTGGGGCGCAAATACATACAGGGAAAATCATATAATAATAGTGCAATATGTATAAACAATATTCAGTGCTGTGTGTGATGTGATATGCACTCACAAACAATATAGATGCATCAGACCCATCAGCGTATGGGGTAAAATCCTTTTAATAATCTTCATTAAGAATCTATAAAAAAGCAGACTATAATAGTGCCGTATCTTTGGGTGTACCGGATGAAAAAGTCAAGTTACACTCACAGTCTGTATAGGCACAACATGAAAAGATGCGCTTAAACGCTTGTGACGCCAAAAGTCCGCGGTAGTCCTGCTTAAAAGAGTCCGATTGAATCCTTCTCGGCGCGTTTTGCCTGTTCGGCCTCCTCAGGAGCAATAAAAATAATCGTTAAGTACTTCCGTCGTGTCTCTCTGTCTTTTTATGTGTTCCGTATTTCCGGGTTCTGACGTAATTATGTTGTATGGGATTGAGATGGTCTGTCTTCTAGTTAATAAAGTTCTGTCTGAGTGTGTGGACGCGACCTCCGATGATTGACAGCAGATTCGGACATCACCTCGTTGGAAGGAACTCAGAGTGGTCCCTCCTCTCTCAACATATGGGAGATGGGAAGGAACAGAAAGTACTTTAACCACTCCGGTGCCGACCAAAATGCAGACCCGGCACCCATGGAGAAAACATCTAAGATACATATAGAGGTATGACCAACAAAAGAAATAGGAGTTCCACTTATATAGGGATATAGAGGGATGTGCATATATAAAAGCAATGGAGAATTACATAATAAATTATAAATATTAGTATATATACCGTATTGGCTGGGATATAGGCCGCACCCGAATATAGACCGCACCCTAAAAGTTAGGTGCTTTTTTAAAGAAAAAAGTCTCTGCCCCCCCCCGAGATATGCTGCCACTCTGTCCCAAAGATGTACCCCCCCCGAGATATTGTCACGGGGTCAGGGAGAGAGGAAGGATCCTACTATGCAGATAAGCACTGTAGAGAAGTCCAGTATACAGTCCGTAATCAAAAGGGCAAAGGCAGGCAGCGAGGTCAAACGTTTCCGAGGTCGATGCAGGCAGAATAGGAGCAAAACGGGTAAACAGATCCGAGGTCGTAGGCAGGTAGCGAGAATCGTAGTCAAAAAACAGGCAAAGGTCGGTACACAAGGAATTCAAGATAATATAACGCAATCAGCACACCCAAAAAGTATTACACTTTGAACGGGTGAAGACAGGGGAGAAAAGTGGCGTTTAAATAGGAGAGTAATTGCAAACAGCTGTGTAGCGCACGCTACGTACGTTGCGTACGTCGCGTACGCTGCACAGGCTGAGTACGCTGCATAGATTGCGTACGCTGCGTAGATTGCGTACGCCGCGTAGATTGCGTACGCCGCGTACGCAGTGTACGCAGCGGTACGCCCGATGCGGACCTGCGCCGCGTCATACCCGCGTCCCCTTCGGTACGCGAGGGAGACGCACTGACGCGCCCACGGCGAGCAGACGCGGTCCCAGCAGAGATAGAAGATGCGGGACCGCGACACCGCCGTGTGCGCACGGCGGGAACCGCAGCGACGGAGGAGTCGGGACCAGGCGAGGCAGCCCTGGCGTCAGAGGTAAGTACAGCGGCGCGCGTGACAGTACCCCCCCCTCCAGGAGCGCGTCCCGAGCGAGACGGAGCCGGACGAAGAGGGTGGAGCGCATGAAACCGAGCGACGCGAAGGGGAGCATGAACGAAGCGAGCGGGCACCCACGTCCGTTCCTCAGGACCGTACCCCTTCCAAGCCACGAGATACTGAAGGCCGTTACGAACCCTACGTGAATCAAGGATTCTGTCGACGACGTATTCCTCATGACCATGGACGGCAAGCGGGGCTGGAGGCTTGAAAGGAACGGTAAACTGATTGGATACATAGGGTTTCAGCAGGGAGACATGGAAGGACCGCGGAATCCGCATGGTAGGTGGCAAGGCAAGGGACACCGTCACGTCGTTAAGCTTGGCACGAACGCGGAAAGGCCCAATAAAACGAGGCCCCAGGGTCCGGGAAGGTTGCCGCAAACGGATGTTTCGCGTAGATAACCAGACACGGTCGCCCACTTGATAGTCCGGAGGTGGAGTCCTCTTGGCATCAGCAAAGCGTTTATAGCGAAGTTGGGCTTTCAGGAGAACCTCCCGGAGTTTCTTCCAGTGAGCGTCCATGTCAGATACACGCTTGTCTACCGCGGGTACCATGGACGAGGAACGAGAAGACGGAGGAGGCAGTATGACAGGGTGATAGCCCAGGGCAGCAAAAAATGGGGTACATCCAATGGACTCATGCAGAGAGCCATTATAGGTCATCTCTGCGAGCGGCAGGAGAGACGACCAATTGTCCTGGCTATCGTTGCTGAACATTCGCAAGTATTGTTTGAGTGTTTGGTTAGTCTTTTCGGTTTGTCCATTGGTCTGCGGATGATAAGCAGTCGATAAGTGGAGTTGTATTCCGAGTCTCTGGCAGAGGTGTCTCCAATAGCGGGATATGAATTGTGTACCGCGATCGGACACCATGTGGAGCGGAAGACCGTGAAGACGGACGATGTGATTGATAAAAACATCGGCAAGTTGTGAAGAGGATGGCAGGCGTGGTAAGGCGACGAAATGAGCTTGCTTGGAAAAACGGTCGACGACCACCAAGACAGTCGTGTTACCCTGTGATTTGGGGAGATCCACGATAAAGTCCATCGACACGTGTGTCCAGGGAGCCGTGGGAACGGGAAGAGGATGCAGGAGACCTTGAGGTCGACTCCGAGAGGTCTTCTGGCATGCACAGGTGTGACAGGCGGCCAGATATGTTCGGACGTCTCTGGTGAGTGATGGCCACCAGAATGACCTGCGGATGCGGTATTCTGTCTTCCGGAACCCAGAATGACCAGCGAGGAAGGATTTATGTCCCCAGTGAAGAACATCCGTACGAAGACCGGGAGGAACGTAGAGGCGTCCCGGAGGAGGACGTTCAGAAGGCGGGATGGCCCTTTGGGACATACGGATCCTGCTCATCGTGCGTATGGACAGACTGGCAACAAGACGTGTGGATGGAATGATGGGTTCGTTGATGTGCTGATCCCTGTGGTTATCGTGTTGTCTAGAGAGGGCATCAGCTTTGATGTTTTTGGAGCCTGGTCTGTAGGTGATATAGTAATTGAACCGGTTGAAAAATAGCGACCACCGTGCTTGTCGAGGGCTTAATCTCTTGGCGTTCTCGATATACAGCAGGTTCTTGTGGTCTGTAGGATGATCACGGGTTGTTCTGTACCCTCTAGAAGATGGCGCCACTCCTCAAGTGCCATTTTGATGGCTAGGAGTTCACGGTTACCGACGTCGTAATTCCGTTCGGCTGCGGAGAAACCCTTAGAAAAGAAGGCACATGGATGATATTTTGTGGTTTGATCATGGCGTTGTGATAGGACAGCCCCTGCTCCGGTTTCGGATGCATCTACTTCCAGGAGAAACTGTTTGGTAGGATCCGGCCGACGTAACAGGGGAGCTGAGACAAAAGCTTGTTTTAGCCGTTCGAACGCCTGTCGGGCGTGTGTGGACCACTGAGACGGATCGGCTCCTTTTTTCGTCAAGGCGGTAATAGGGGCTGCTATGGTAGCGTAGTTTCTGATGAATCGCCTGTAATAATTAGCAAAGCCCAGGAACCTTTGGACGGCTTTGAGTGTTCTAGGGAGGGGCCAGGCTGTGATGGCCTCGAGTTTGGCAGGATCCATGTGAAGTCCTTCGGAGGAGACGATATAGCCAAGGAAGGGTAGACGTGTCTTCTCGAATAAGCATTTTTCAGCCTTGGCAAACAACCCGTTCTCCCTTAGTCTTTGTAGAACAGCTCGTAGGTGGTGTCGATGTTTTTCGAGTGTTGGAGAATAAACGAGAATATCGTCCAAATACACGATGACATGAGATAAGAGCATGTCCCTGAAGACGTCATTTATGAAGGACTGAAATACTGCAGGAGCGTTGCATAACCCGAAGGGCATGACTTTATATTCATAGTGCCCGAAGCGGGTGTTGAAGGCCGTTTTCCATTCATGCCCGGACTTGATACGGATCAGATTGTAAGCACCCCTGAGGTCTAGCTTTGTGAAGTATTTGGCTCCTTTCAGGAGGTCGTAAATCTCTGTGATGAGAGGAAGGGGGTACCGGTTTTTTATGGTGATACGGTTTAACCCCCTATAATCGATGCATGGCCGTAGGGAACCCTCTTTCTTGGCCACGAAGAAAAATCCAGCTCCAGCAGGAGAAGAGGATGGGCGGATGAAGCCTTTCTCCAGGCTTTCTTGGATATAACGTTCCAGAGCTTTGTTCTCCGGTTCGGAGAGGGGATAAGTACGTCCCCGTGGCGGATCGGTTCCAGGCAACAGATCGATAGCACAATCGTAGGAACGGTGTGGTGGTAGCCTCTCCGCATCTTTTTTGGAGAATACATCCAGATAATCCCAGTAGTGTCTAGGTACTATGGTTTTGGGATCTGTGGGTGTGATCTCGAGGACGAGATTGAGTCGTCGACAAGGCATGACACAAGACTCTTGACAGTAATTGCTCCACGCTAGTATGTCTCCTTTTACCCAATCGATGTGTGGGTTGTGCTGTCGCAGCCAGGGATGTCCCAAGATTAGAGGGGCATGAGGAGACTTGATTATCTCAAACGTGAGCTGTTCCTGGTGGGTTACCCCTACCAGTAGGGTCAGAGGTACGGTTTCCTGTGTCACGAGTCCTGATCCCAGAAGTGAGCCATCAACGGAAGCGACCAGTGAGGGAGCTGTCTTGGTACGAAGCGGTATGTGCTGCTCCTTCGCCCACTGGTGATCCATGAATATGCCCGCAGCCCCGGAATCTATGAATGCGCGGGTGGCTACAACGTGTTCCTCCCAACGGATGGAGACGGGCACCGTCAGGCGTGTAGTGGGAGGAGAAGAAAAAGGACGTGTGCTTAGGTTGCCTTCTCCGGTGCAACCTAAGCGTTGTCTTTTACTGGTTTGCTGGGACAGGAGGACAACAGGTGATCAGCTCGGCCACAGTATAGACAGAGCCCCTGTGTCCGTCTGTGTTTCTTTTCGGCCTCAGTGAGGTGGCGCACTGTCCCTATTTCCATGGGTTCGTCGACCACGAAGGAGGAAGATGTGGCAGCCGAAGGCCTTGTGTAGCCGGAGGCGAGCGGTACTGGTCTTTTCCCACGGGAGTGTTCGTTCGCCCTTTCTTGGATACGTTTATCCACTCTGAGACAAAGGGCTATGAGATCCTCAAGATCCGCAGGGGTATCATGGAAGACGAGGGCGTCTTTGATCTTCTCATTGAGGCCTCGTCGGAAGGCTGCTTTGAGAGCGCCCTCTTCCCAGTTGGTTTCATGGGCCAGGGTGCGGAATTCCACCGTATACTGAGCCAAGGTTTTGCGGCCTTGTTGGATGTCAAGCAGTGAAGACTCCGCTGTTTCTTTACGACCTGGCGCATCGAAAACAGTCCGTACGGCTTCCATGAAAGCGGGGCAGTCCTCGAGGAGATAGGAATCTTGCTCCACGAGGGGAGAAGCCCACAGTAAGGCATCACCTTTGAGCAGCGAAATGATGAATGAGACCCTCTTGGAGGATGTCTGGAACGCCTGGGGGTGATTTCGGAAGTGGAGCATGCATTGATTAAGGAAGCCACGGCATTCCTTCGGATCTCCAGAATATTTGTCTGGCAGAGGGAGCCTGGCAACAGCACCTGTGTCCTCGTGATGAGCGTCTCTGTGATGGGGTGTTCCCACAGTTGGGAGAGACGTCAAAGAACGCAACAAGTCCGTCATGGCATCCACCTTCTGTTCCAGGGACTGTAGCTGGGTGGCTTGCGCCGCCAGACGCTGGTCCTGTAGGTCTTGGCGGGCTTGCAACCGCGCCATATCCGCGGGATCCATGTTTTGACCCGTTCAAAACTGTCACGGGGTCAGGGAGAGAGGAAGGATCCTACTATGCAGATAAGCACTGTAGAGAAGTCCAGTATACAGTCCGTAATCAAAAGGGCAAAGGCAGGCAGCGAGGTCAAACGTTTCCGAGGTCGATGCAGGCAGAATAGGAGCAAAACGGGTAAACAGATCCGAGGTCGTAGGCAGGTAGCGAGAATCGTAGTCAAAAAACAGGCAAAGGTCGGTACACAAGGAATTCAAGATAATATAACGCAATCAGCACACCCAAAAAGTATTACACTTTGAACGGGTGAAGACAGGGGAGAAAAGTGGCGTTTAAATAGGAGAGTAATTGCAAACAGCTGTGTAGCGCACGCTACGTACGTTGCGTACGTCGCGTACGCTGCACAGGCTGAGTACGCTGCATAGATTGCGTACGCTGCGTAGATTGCGTACGCCGCGTAGATTGCGTACGCCGCGTACGCAGTGTACGCAGCGGTACGCCCGATGCGGACCTGCGCCGCGTCATACCCGCGTCCCCTTCGGTACGCGAGGGAGACGCACTGACGCGCCCACGGCGAGCAGACGCGGTCCCAGCAGAGATAGAAGATGCGGGACCGCGACACCGCCGTGTGCGCACGGCGGGAACCGCAGCGACGGAGGAGTCGGGACCAGGCGAGGCAGCCCTGGCGTCAGAGGTAAGTACAGCGGCGCGCGTGACAGATATGCTGCCACTCTACCCCCCCGAGATATGCTAACACTCTACCCCCCGAGATATGCTGCCACTCTACCCCCCCGAGATATGCTGCCACTCTAACCCCCCCCGAGATATGCTGCCACTCTGTCCCCAAGATGTCCCCCCCACCAGACTTACCGGTGCAGACTCCACGGGGTCTTGCGGGGGACATCTACGCATAACGCGTATTCAACTTCCGGCGCCGGTAAGGAAGATTGTTCGCGCAGGCGTTCACTGTCTGCGGCGATGCGAGCATAAACAACCTCTGCTGCCGGCACGTCTGCAAGATGTGCTTTAAAATCCCCCTTGCCTGGACTTCCCCCGTGGGAATTCCCGGCAAGGGAGATTGTTAAAGCACATCGAGCAGACGTGCCGGCAGCGGAGGTCGTTCACGCTCATCGCCGCTGTGCCCACACTCCCCCCGTGGGAAGTGCTGGCAGGGGAGGCTGTCTGAGCGTATCAGAGAGTAGGATATAGGTCCCCTAGACTGCTGCGGGGGATCTGTATCCTAACCCTGCTGCCCGCCTGGCGCCCGGGACTGCATGTCCCGGGCGTCGGGCGCTAGACCCCGAATATAGGCCGAAAATAGGGGAAAAAGTGCGGCCTATATTCGGGCCAATACGGTATATATTTTTTTTCATTTATTTATAAATAAGGTAAAAATCTATAATCAAATGTAAATATTAAGAAAAATATAATACTCTTTTATATATATATATGTAGTAATAAATACAAAAAATAAACCTTTAATGTAACAGATCAAGAAATAATCATTATATATAGGCACATCAATAGAGGCGATAGCTGCAGAGTACCCACCTAAATCCCTCAATCCTGTACAACGTAATTACGTCGGAACCCGGATATACGGAACCCATAAAAAGACGGAGACACGACGGAAGTACTTACCGATTATTTTTATTGCTCCTGAGGAAGCCGAACCGGCGAAACGCGTCAAGAAGGATTCAGTTGGACTCTTTTAAGCAGGACTACCACTGACTTTTTTACACCATACGCTGATGGGTCTGATGCATCTATATTGTTTCTGAGTACATATCACATCACACACAGCACTGAATATTGTTTATACATATTGCACTATTATTATATTATTTTACCCTGGATGTATTTGCGCCCCAACCATCGGTTTATCTACACTTTCAGGAAGAGTGTTCTTTTGGGCTGCGGCAGTCATCTGAAAAGTATTATTAAGCTTTTTAATTTCATTTTCCATATTCACTTGTAAGCACAAGAATTTGGTTGTTTAAGTATTTTTATCACTAACAAAATTATAGCTTTATTTAAATTTAACAGCTCTACTGATTTATTTATCTAGTTAGCTAAATGTACACAGACACCTTAACTTAAACATTAACAGGCAACTAGAGCATAGTGGAGAATTGTTTGGAGGGGGTTAAAAATTGAAATGTGTAGCTATGTGCATTTAATAGGGCTCTTTATAGAAGAGTTGCTATTTTTTTATAAATATCAGATTGAGTGTTTGATGTACAGATTCCTTTCTCCATATCTATCTGATATTTAAGTTGAATATGAACTGCTGACCATGGAGGGAGAGTGTGTGTTTTCCAATTTCTTGCAATTATCTTTGTTGCTAAAAGGGTGTGGACAATTAGGAAATATTCTTCTTTTTTTATATTTGGGCCAATTGAGTAAAGTAAGGAGAGTAGTTTTAGGTATACGTGAAATAGGTGTTTTAAGTCGGTTGTCCTGCTAATCAAAGGTCGTTTTCCATAATTTCTTTGTTTCCTCACATCCCCACCAAATGTGGAGATAAGTATCCTGTAATTTGTGGCAACGCCAGCATATTGGTGAAATAGTCGGATACATTTTAAGATACCATTTGTTAATCAGTTTGAAATGCATTTCATTTAGATTCAAACAGTGATTAATTTGTTTGGTTTTTTGTAACGATCTACTCCATTCCTCAGAGGTTATTTTTTGCAGTTGTTTTGATAACCTGATAAGCTCTGTAGTTTTAGTTATCAAACCTTTCTTTAATTGCATTCTACGAAGAAGTAAGTAGAAGTGTAGATCAGGGTGTTGCAGTGGATGTAATCTACTTGGATTTTGCCAAGGCGTTTGACACGGTTCCACACAATAGGTTAGTATTCAAACTGAAAGAAATTGGCCTAGATGCAAATTCTTGTTCTTGGATAGAACATTGGCTTAGAGGTAGAGAACAGAGAGTTGTTATAAATGGTAAATTTTCAAGCTGGTCAAAAGTGGTAAGTGGTGTCCCTCAGGGTTCTGTTCTGGGACCAATTTTATTCAACATATTTATAAATGACCTGGCAGGAGGCATTGAAAGTCATGTTTCTGTGTTTGCAGATGACACTAAACTAGGTAAAGTTATACAGGGCGAGCAGGATATTACTGTGCTGCAGAGGGATCTAGATAGACTGGGGGACTGGGCACTCAAATGGCAGATGAAATTCAATGTAGATAAATGTAAAGTTATGCACTTCGGGGTAGCGAATGCACAAGCAACCTACACCCTAAACGGTAGTGAATTAGGGGTAATGACAAATGAGAAGGATTTGGGAATTGTTATAGACAACAAACTAGGCAACAATGTGCAGTGTCAGTCTGCGGTTGCTAAGGCCAGTAAGGTATTGTCGTGTATAAAAAGGGGCATCAAGTCGCGGAATAAAGATATAATTTTGCCTCTGTATAAATCAATGGAAAGGCCGCACCTTGAGTATGCTGTGCAATTTTGGGCACCTTTTCTAAAGAAGGATATCAGAGCACTAGAAAGGGTGCAGAGGCGGGCTACAAAATTAATAAAAGGAATGGAGCACTATAGTTATGAAGAAAGGTTAACTAATTTAAATCTGTTTAGTTTAGAAAAACGTCGCCTCAGAGGGGATATGATAACGTTATATAAATATATTCGGGGCCAATACAAACCATTGTGTGGAAATCTGTTCATAAACAGGACTATGCATAGGACACGTGGTCATGCATTTAGACTGGAAGAAAGGAGATTTAGACTAAAGCAGAGGAAAGGGTTTTTTACAGTAAGGACAATAAGGATGTGGAATTCTCTGCCTGCAGAGGTAGTTTTATCAGAGTCTGTACAGACGTTTAAACTGCAACTGGATGGATACCTGGAAAAACATAATATTCGGGGATATAATCTTTAATTATGGGGAAACAGCTTATTGATCCAAGGAGAAATCTGACTGCCATTTTGGGGTCAAGAAGGAATTTTTTTCCCTGGTTAGTGCAAAATTGGAAAGAGCGAAGCCGGGGTTTTTTGCCTTCTTTTGGATCAAACAGCAACAAATTAACAGATATAGGAAAGGCTGAACTTGATGGACGCATGTCTTTTTTCAGCCTATGTAACTATGTAGAGTGCTATTAAAGATTTTAGTTAGTAGAGTATTTAAAAAACTAGATTTTTGGATTGTTGGATTGCGTTCTGGCTATGTGAGCAATCTGGCTTGCTTGATATATATTTCTGAGAACTGGGTAGTCTACCCCACCGTTCTTGGGTTTGAGTGACAAAAATGCTTGGGCAATTCTTAGTTTTTTCCCTTGCCAAACAAAGCAGTCAAAACTTTTTTGCACTAGTTTTAACCAGGAGTCTGAGATTTTCAGCGGAATCATTTGAAATAGGTACAGTCATCTAGGTTTGATATATGCATTTATTATCTTAATGCGTCCCCACCAGGAAAATTCTAGATTTCTCTAAATTTTTAATTGCTTGTTTATTGTTTTCAGAAGATCAAGAAAATTTATTTCCATAAGATTATCAAGTCTTCTGTGATATTTTAATTCCTAGATAATTAAAACTGTTACCCATTTAAAACTATAAGACATAGATAGTTCTTGTATTATTTCTTTCTTTAGATTTGTTCCCAGGATAGATGATTTATCAATATTTAACTTGTAGTCTGCTAGTTCACTGTACTCTGCAAATTCTTTCATAAGATGCTTTATTGAGCCTATTGGATTTGTTAGTGTAATTAAAATATCATCAGGATACAGACTAATTATTAGATCTTCGTTCTTTAGCTTGAAGCCTGTAATATTGAGATCAGAACGAATATTGTTTGCCAGAGGTTCAATAGATATTATATATAGAAGAGGCGATAGGGGACATCCTTGTCTGGTTCCATTTCTCAAGTGGAACCAGTCAGAGCATATATTTGGACCATTTGTCCTTGAAGTGGGATTGATATAGAGGGCTGTTATTGCTTGACGTATCCAGTTACCCATCTCCATTTGTTGTAGGGTTTGAATCATGAATTCCCAGCTGACCCTGTCAAACGCTTTCTCTGCGTCTATTGACAGGGTCAGCAGCGGGATCTTCCTCTGTTCTGCAACATGTAGAATATTAATTATCCTGCGGGTATTTATACTTGATAATCTGTTAGGAATGAAACCTATTTGATCGTTATTGATTAAAATTTCCAACATGGGTTTCAGTCGTTCTGCTAATATACATTGGCCCTGAATAATTCTTCTGGGGCGGATCCTTTTTCCGCTATGTCATTAAATGCCAAGTTTAATTTAGGAGTTATAAATTCTGCAAAAATCTTATAAAAATAGTTGCTAAATCCGTCTGGGCCTGGTGTTTTGTTTTTCTCCAATTTTGTGATAATTGATTGAATTTCTGCATTTGTAAATTGATTATTTATCCTGGATCTTTGATCTTGAGACAATTGAGCTAGATTAGATCTTTTTAGATAAGGAGCTAGTTTTGTTTTAATATCTTGTGCCGGAAGATTATATAGGTCTTCATAATATTTGTTAAAGGCTTGGCCTATTTCTCTTGGGTGTAAAATGGTTTTACCATTTACTATTAGCTTGTTGATATTGTTATTCTGCCTTATTTTCTTAAGTTTATTTGACATCATTTTCTCAATTCCATTTCCTTGGGAGTAATATTTTTGCTTCAGTTTCTCCATATTTCTAAATATTTTAAGTCTTAAGAGTTTGTTAATCTCTTCTTGAATAGTGATCTTGTGATTTATATCCTCCCTCCTCTCCTCTGTTCACCAAATAATTGCCACAAAAAAGAAACACCTAACACATATTCTATAACTTACAGGGCACAACAGGGAACAAGACAAGTAAGGCTGTTCATGGATTTGCGGGCAGCCGTGGGTAACGTTTTCTTGGAAGCTCTACCTGCTTATGGCTGTATACTTCCTTACGTGTCTAAAGAAAAGAAAAATTAGACGTGGGTCCTACGCTAAATCTATAGCCCAAAGAGGGGTTGAATAGAGTGAAGCTGAGAGGGAAGGGGGAGGAAAAAAAAATTGTGAGAGTGATATTAAATAATAAAAGTATAGTTTTAGTAGTAGTGGAAACCTGGATAAAAAAAGAAATAAGTGCCTAGTGAAGCGTGTAATAATGTGTATCGCACGCAGGGAAAAAAGAAATAAATTAATAGAATTGGATTTCTAAGTGTAATAATTAATAGGGAGGGAGATTGGTTTTGTGATATAATATAATTATGATATTGTGAGTTGGGGGGGAAGAAGAAGAAGGGTCTTTGTAAGGGAATGTGAGAATAATGTTGTAAAATTATGATTGTGGTAGTGGTGGGGACCTAAATTAGAGGAGAGAAAATAAACAAATAAAAAATAGAAAATAAATAGATAAATAATAATGATTAAAAAAAATATAAAAAAAGAGCCAAGTGGAACGTGTAGTAATAATAATGTACGTCACAAAGAAAAAAATAAATAAATTGACTGATAAGTGTGATAACGAATAAAGAGGGTGAGGGAATTGATAATAAAATGTAGTTATGATAATGTGGAGTGAAAAGAGAGAGAGAAAAAATATATATTTATACCGTATTTGCTCGATTATAAGACGACCCCCCAAAATCTAAATATTAATTTAGGAAAAAAACAAAAAGCCTGATTATAAGACTACCCTATAGGAAAAAAAGGGTTACTACATAGTTACATAGTTACATAGGCTGAAAAAAGACATGCGTCCATCAAGTTCAGCCTTTCCTATATCTGTTAATTTATTGCTGTTTGATCCAAAAGAAGGCAAAAAACCCCGGCTTCGCTCTTTCCAATTTTGCCAGGGAAAAAAATTCCTTCTTGACCCCAAAATGGCAGTCAGATTTCTCCTTGGATCAATAAGCTGTTTCCCCATAATTAAAGATTATATCCCCGAATATTATGTTTTTCCAGGTATCCATCCAGTTGCAGTTTAAACGTCTGTACAGACTCTGATAAAACTACCTCTGCAGGCAGAGAATTCCACATCCTTATTGTCCTTACTGTAAAAAACCCTTTCCTCTGCTTTAGTCTAAATCTCCTTTCTTCCAGTCTAAATGCATGACCACGTGTCCTATGCATAGTCCTGTTTATGAACAGATTTCCACACAATGGTTTGTATTGGCCCCGAATATATTTATATAACGTTATCATATCCCCTCTGAGGCGACGTTTTTCTAAACTAAACAGATTTAAATTAGTTAACCTTTCTTCATAACTATATTGCTCCATTCCTTTTATTAATTTTGTAGCCTGCCTCTGCACCCTTTCTAGTGCTATGATATCCTTCTTTAGAAAAGGTGCCCAAAATTGCACAGCATACTCAAGGTGCGGCCTTTCCATTGATTTATACAGAGGCAAAATTATATCTTTATTCCGCGACTTGATGCCCCTTTTTATACACGACAATACCTTACTGGCCTTAGCAACCGCAGACTGACACTGCACATTGTTGCCTAGTTTGTTGTCTATAACAATTCCCAAATCCTTCTCATTTGTCATTACCCCTAATTCACTACCGTTTAGGGTGTAGGTTGCTTGTGCATTCACTACCCCGAAGTGCATAACTTTACATTTATCTACATTGAATTTCATCTGCCATTTGAGTGCCCAGTCCCCCAGTCTATCTAGATCCCCCTGCAGCACAGTAATATCCTGCTCGCCCTGTATAACTTTACCTAATTTTGTGTCATCTGCAAACACAGAAACATGACTTTCAATGTCTCCTGCCAGGTCATTTATAAATATGTTGAATAAAATTGGTCCCAGAACAGAACCCTGAGGGACACCACTTACCACTTTTGACCAGCTTGAAAATTTACCATTTATAACAACTCTCTGTTCTCTACCTCTAAGCCAATGTTCTACCCAAGAACAAGAATTTGCATCTAGGCCAATTTCTTTCAGTTTGAATACCAACCTATTGTGTGGAACCGTGTCAAACGCCTTGGCAAAATCCAAGTAGATTACATCCACTGCAACACCCTGATCTACACTTCTACTTACTTCTTCGTAGAATGCAATTAAATTAGTTTGACATGACCTATGTTTCATAAAACCATGCTGATTTATGCTAATAATACTATTCTTCCCAAGGAATTCTTGAATATTATCCCTAAACAGCCCTTCAAATACTTTCCCAACCACAGAAGTTAAGCTCACAGGTCTATAATTTCCGGGCACAGAGTTGGAACCCTTTTTGAAAATAGGAACCACATCTGCCTTCCTCCAATCCTCTGGTACAATTCCTGAAAGAAAAGAATCCCGAAAGATTAGAAACAGAGGTTCACTTATTTCCTGACACAGCTCCTTAAGTACTCGTGGGTGAATACCGTCAGGCCCTGGAGCCTTGTTAACATTAATTTTCTTTAGTTGCTGCAGCACCTTGTCCTGGGCCATCCACTCACAGTTTGACTGAAAATTTTTCCCAGTGGTCCTATGTATCTCCATTGCCATAAGTTCCTCCATAACATATACTGAGGAAAAATTCTTATTTAAAGTTTCTGCTTTTTCCTGGTCCTCCTTAACCAACACTCCCCTCTCTGTTATTAATGAACCTACGTTTTCATTTTTCGTTTTTTTAGAATTTATGTACTTAAATAATTTTTTGGGGTTAGTTTTGCTCTCTTTGGCAATCACCCTCTCATTTTCTAGTTTAGCCCATCTAATCACTTTTTTGCATGCTTTATTGGCTTCCTTATATCTTATATAGGATGCCTCTGATTCGTCTGATTTAAATGCTGTAAAAGCCATTTTCTTATTTTTTATTTCCTCCTTAACGACCCCACTAAGCCACATCGGTTTCAATTTGTTTCTTTTATATTTGTTTCCTAGTGGTACATACTGAGAAGTGTACCCTGCTAATATTTGTTTGAAAATACTCAATTTTTCCTCAGTATTTTTATCCCTGAAGAGTTTTTGCCAGTCAATAAGTTGTAAAGCTGCTCTTATCTTATTGAAATTGGCCTTCTTAAAATTATACGTTTTAGTATTCCCCATGGGCAATTTCTTTTTTGAGTTTATTTCAAAAGAGACCATATTGTGATCACTATTACCCAAGTGCTCCCCCACTTGAATGTTAGACACAAGATCAACATTGTTTGTTATCACCAGATCCAAACAAGTATCCTTTCTAATTGGTGCTTGTACCAGTTGTGACATGAAGGTGTCATTTAACAGGTTCAAAAACCTGGATCCCCTTGCAGAACTACTAGTCTCTCTATCCCAATTTATGTCTGGGTAATTAAAATCTCCAATAATTAACGCGTTACCCAGATGTGCAGTTTTCTCAATTTGTTCTAACATACTAGTAACATATTAATTCATGTAAACAATTTTTTCATATTTAATAAAAGCTATGATTGAGAAAAATATTTATATTTTTTTATTTCCTTTTATTTGCCAACCTGCCCCCCCCCAGTTATGCACATCTGCCCCCAGGGTTGCCACTCTGCCCCCAGAAATGCCTTATACCCCCTATTTGCCACTCTGCCCCATGATGTGCCTTTTAACCTTGTATATGCCACTCTGCCTCCAGAAATGTCTTATACCCTCCTATATGCCACTCTGCCCCATGATATGCCTTTTAGTACATGTGCAAGACTCATATATATATATATACATATATATATATATATATATGTAAACACAATCACCCTGGTGTTTGCACACACATAGAGAAGATACTTATCCAAGTTATCCAAATGCTCAATACAATCTTCAAAAAACCTAAGCACATGGAGAGCAAAAGGAAAAGAGCAATATATAGAGCAATATAGTGTAGTTCTGTTTAGTACACATGTACTAAAATGTGGCTTGTTTTGCCACTGTTTTGCCACTGTTTTGCCATTGCATATGAGTGCGCTTATATACATAATTTATACATCCTCCTAATTGGTTTCACATATAGTCAGCCCTCTTCTATTTGTCCAATCCCAACTAATGACTAACCCTGACTAATCATTAATGACACTTCAACATGTTTCTGTTATGGCAATTACATCATACCATTTCTTTGTAGGTACCAACTCCATTTGGCCTGTTTTACCAGATAAATGTCTTGTATTTGTAAGAATGCATTTAATGAAACCAGTATGTTTCTTTGGTCAATTACATATTAAATTATTGGTGCATACTTTGATATTAGGTAAAACCCTAGTAGCTAATCAACACTACTCCCCCCATCTCCACACCCCTAGACTTTATCTAAATTCCATCCCACTTTATAATGGTAAATAATTCCTTATTCATCTTTTATCCTTGTGTTTCTAATTTAAAGTCTCCTCCAACCATCTTGTTATCTGTTCCCAAAGCACAACAGTCCCTCTTGTATTAAGGTGCAACCCATCACATTTATGAAGACTGCACACCTGTAAAACAATGTCCTCAATGCTCTAAAACACGTAAACCCTGCTTGTCACATCATTGTTTTAGCTTTGCACTAACTAGGTAATACATATGCATTATTTTAGTATCCTATACATTTTAAGGTTTACATACTAAATCTCTGAAACAGGAAGTTCTACTTACCGAGAGCTTTTTTTCCCTGCCAATCCCTGGTGACACTAAGGATAGACTCCTCCTCCGTACCTGATAGGGCAGGACTCAAAAACTTTAAAAGGGCCCTCCCCTCCTACTAACACCAGTGAATACAAAAGACCACACAGGCAAAGCAATCTGATGCCACAAAATGTATTGAAAAGAAGGGAGGGAACAAAAACGTGTCACCAGGGATTGGCAGGGAAAAGAAGCTCTCGGTAAGTAGAACTTCCTGTTTCCCTGCCATCCCAGGTGACACTAAGGATAGATTTACCAAAGAAGAAGGGTGGGCAAACTAAGGAGACAAAACAGCCTCAAGGACCTTCCGACCGAAAAGAGAGTCCTCCTGAGCCATCTGGTCGAGACGGTAATGCCTCACAAAAGCGTGGAGAGTCCGCCAAGTAGCCGCCTTGCAGATCTGGTCGGGCGAAAGACAACATCTTTCAGCCCAGGAAGTGGAGACTGCCCTAGTAGAGTGGGCACGGATCCCCACAGGAGCAGGTTGGCCGGCTGCCGAATACGCCAAGTTGATGGTTGCAACAACCCACTTAGCGATGGAAGACTTGGAGATGCTGACACCCCTGTTGGGCCCTGAAGAGGCCACGAACAAACGAGAGGACTTACGCAGGGGTAGAGTCCGTTCCAAATAGATGGTGAGGCATCTCTTCAGATCCAGAGTGTGAAGAACTTCTTCTTCAGCCGAGCCAGGATCAGGAAAAAAGGTAGGCAACACGATCTCCTGGTTCCTGTGGAAAGCCGACTGAACCTTGGGTGCGAACTCTGGCGTCAGAGAGAGAATGACCTTATCCGGGAAAAAACGGAGAAACGGTTCCTTCATAGACAAAGCCTGGAGTTCACAAATCCGACGAGCGGAAGTAATCGCTACTAAGAAGGTCGTCTTCAGCGATAATAGATACAGAGAAACCGACTGAAGAGGCTCAAAAGGAGGCAATGTGAGTCTTCGAAGGACGAGATTCAGGTCCCATGGGACCATCCTGGTGACCGAACGAGGACGTATCCTGACGATGGCCTTGGCAAAACGTCTGATCACAGGCAGAGATATAAGCTCGAACCCGAGGAGAGCACGGATCGTAGAAGGCTGAAGTCCACAGTCGAATCCTTCCTGGAGGAAATCCAGAACAGAGGCAGAGGAACAGGAAGTTGGCAAAATCCCCTTGGAACAACACCAACTGTGAAATCTCTTCCGGATCTTAATGTATCGCAGAGAGGTAACCTTCTTTCTACTCCGCAGAAGAGTCTCAGCCACATGACAAGAAAAACCTTGTGCTCTCAGCAGCCCGCGTTCAATCTCCAGGCCGTCAGGTGGAACACGGCAGGGTTTGGGTGTAGGAACGGACCTTGATGTAGAAGGTCTTTCCAAGCTGGGAGCTTCAGAGGGGGAGAGAGACCTAGAGCAATCAAGTCGGAATACCAGACTCGCTTCGGCCAGTCTGGTGCTATCAGGATCACGGAGGCGTGGTCCGCCTTGATCTTCTGTAGGACCCTGGAGATTAGGGCAAACGGAGGGAAAACGTATGCGAGGCGGAAATTCCATTCCTGTGAGAAGGCATCTATTGCCAAGGGATGATCTTGAGGCCTGAGGGAAAAGAAGACCGGAGTCTGAGCATTGTCTCTGGATGCCATCAGGTCGATCTCGGGCAAGCCCCACCGTTGGACGATTAGATTGAAGGCTATCGGATGCAGAGCCCACTCGCCGCTTAGCACAGGAGTTCTGCTCAGGAAATCTGGTGGAGAATTCAAAGTTCCTCTGAGGTGAACGGCGGACAGAGTCATGCGATGGGACTCTGCCCAAAAGGAAATCCTGAGCGATATACGGAGAAGCCGAGGACTTCTTGTGCCCCTTTGCCCGTTGACATAGGCTACCACTGCTTGATTGTCGAAACGAAGCAAAATGTCCTTGCCGGCGAGCAGATGCTCCCAGTGATGCAGAGCTCTTTCTACTGCAAGTAACTCCAGACAGTTCGAGGGAAGGAGTTTTGTAGCTGGAGACCAGAGACCCTGCACAAACAGGTCTTGATACGTAGCTCCCCATCCCCTGATGCTGGCGTCGGTGGTGAGAAGTACATTGGGGACAAGAGACCATCTTCTCCCTGCGGCAAGGACGTTCTGTTGGAGCCACCAGGAGAGGGAAGCTCTGACCTGCGGAGGAAGACAGACACGCCTGTCCAGAGCCAATGGGTTGTCTTCCAGATGGTTGAGGACAAATCCCTGAAGTATTCTCATGTGGGCCAGAGCCCAGGGCACTGCATAAGTTGCGGAGACCATCTTGCCCAGCAGGGACATACATAACCGTAAGGAGCTGTGGTACGCAGAGCGAATTCTGCGTACTAGGAATCGTACTAGGAATCGAATCCCCTCTATTCTGGCAGTCGGAAGGAAAGCTTTCCCGGAGCAGAAATCCAGACGAAGACCCAGGAACACTAGATGTTGAGAGGGAACGGTGCAGGATTTGTCCCAGTTTAGAATCCAGCCGAGATCTTGTAATGTGTTGACCACCGTAGAAAGATGAACCCGAAGAATCTGCGCCGACCGGGCATGGATAAGCCAATCGTCCAGATAAGGAATGACTGAGATTCCCTGGACACGGAGATGGGCCGCCACGACTGCCAAAAGTTTTGTGAAGACTCTTGGTGCTGCCGACAATTCGAATGGAAGGGCTTGAAACTGCAAATGCTGGACAATTGAACCCCGAGGAATCGCCACTCTCAGGAAACGTTGATGAGACGGATGGATGGGAACGTGGAAATATGCATCCTTTAGGTATAAAGAAGCCATGAAGTCGTTGAGGCATAAGGTGTCGAGGGTGGATCTTACGGTTTCCATCTTGAACCCGATGAACTGGAGGTGACTGTTCAAAAAACGCAAGTCTATGATTAAGCGAAGACCACCGGTTTCTTGGGGACCAGAAAAACCGGAGAATAAACCCCTTGGCCCAATTCTGGCCAGGGGACAGGAACCAGGACTCTGAGGTCTGACAACTGCTGAATGGTGGATAACAGGACCGACCGCCTTGCCTGGTCTGGAGGAAGGTGGGAGATCAAAAAACGGTCTGAAGGTCTGGTCTGGAATTGAAGTTGATAGCCGTGCGATACAACGGCTCTCACCCAGGGGTCTCGGGTGAGTGAGTACCAACTGTCGGTGAAAAAACGGAGCCTTCCTCCCACCGGAACGGATGAGGCGTCATGCAGCGTTCTTGGGGTCTTGAAATGCTTTGGGGAAGGCGATCCTGTCAATTCTCCCCCTTCCACGAGGGAATCTGCCTCGAAAGTTTTGATCTCTAGACGAGGGGTTGAATCTAGAACTATGGCCTCTAGATTGTCCCGGGAAAAAAGGCCGAAAGGACTGCCGTCTTTTCGAAGGAGGCTTTCGTTGAGGCATCCAATGCTTGTCCCCTGTGGTCTTCTCCAAAAGGGACTCCAGCTCTTCCCCAAATAAAGTCTTGCCCTTAAAAGGGATATTAAGAAGCCTGTTTTTAGAGGCATTATCCGCCGCCCAGGCCTTAAGCCACAAGGCTCTTCTAGCTGCCACCGAAAGCGCCGAAGCTCTGGCCGTCATTCTGATGTTTTCAATTGAGGCATCACAGAGAAAATCCACGGCAGCAACATTCTTGAGGATAGTCTCCCTGGAGGTTTTGGCAGCAATATCCTCCTCGATCTGGGAGAACCAAATCTTGACAGCTCTGGAAACTGAGGCAGAAGCAATTCCAGGTTTAAAGGCCGCAGCTGAAGCCTCGAAAGATTTCTTAACTGCAGCTTCGGCTTTCTTTTCCATATGGTCAGAAAAATGAGAGCCATCCTCAAGCGGCAGAGTAGTCTTCCTGGAGACCTTCATAACAGCAGTATCCACCAGCGGGGTAGTGCAAAAATCTGCAAAGTTCTCATCAAAGGGAAACATGCGTTTAACCCTTCTGGACATGTTAACCCTCCTTTCCGGGTGGTTCCATTCCTGCTTGATAACATCAGAAAGTGCAGGATGAACAGGAAACGAGGCAGACTGCTTGGAGAAGCTGGCACCAAAGAAAGAGTCATTTTTCTGGGTGGAGGCCTCCTCCAAATGCATAGCTGACCTCACAGCAGAAATTAAAGTCTCAATTTCCTCCACCAGGAACGAAAAAGAACTTTCCTCCCGGATCTCTCCTTCCTCTGAGGAACCTTTCTCTACCTCAGGATAATCAAACTCAGAGTCTGAGAACAAAGGCTGACGCCCCAGGAGAGCAGGGTCTTGTACTGCGGGAGGGTGATGATAGGCAGGAACAGGAACCGTCTGACGGAAGGCAGAGAAGGTAGACTGCATCTCCTCTTTAAGCCAGACAAAAAATTCCCTACCCCCAGACGGCTCAGAATCCGCTACAGATCTCAGGCAAGCGGAGTTTCTTCCTTGAATCCTGCAAAGCCTTGTGACACCCGGAGCATTGGGCAAGTTTAGACTTCATAACAGCTTTCTTAGGCTTGTCCTCAACAGAGGGCGGCTCAGAATTATCAGGGGCCGACATGATGAAAGATGCAACAGCACCTGACCAAAAGAAAAACAGCAGGAACACACACAGCATCCCAATCACTTACCTTCTATATATACAGTGAAAAGGAGCTGAAATTGGGCTGGAACCTGCAACAGCAGAGAGTTTGGCGCCAAATTTTCAAATTCTGACCAAAACGAGGCTTGAAACGCACAACCAGAAGTGCAGAAGCTCGAACCGGAAGACAGCAGACGCCATATTGGCTGAAGCCAGCAAGCCGCAACAGCGGCATCAAGCCGCTGAATACTCAGACCGGCAGGCGTCCCCGGCTATAGGAGGTGCCGGCAACCCGCTGGCATCTCCGAAACACGGCCGGTGGAGCTGCCGCTAACCGTCAGGACGGCTGCCACGATCACTGCCGGGACGCCGGCGGCGGTGCAGCCGAATACCGCCGGGATGACGGCGCCACCACGGCCGCGATCACCGCCGGGATGACGGCGAAGCCGCGGCCGTGATCACCGCCTGGACGACGGCGCCGCCGCGGCCGAGATCACCGCCTGGACGACGGCGCCGCCGCGGCCGAGATCACCGCCAGGAGGATGGCGCCACTGCAGCTGCGAACACCGCCGCAACCGGAACAAGCGCTGGGCAACGCAGCACCAGCCATCAGGCTGAGGTGCAAGGTATCCCCCAGGAATGGGGGCTTAGCCCGGGGAAACGGCTCAACCTAGAGCCTAGAAAAAAATAAAAGGTAGACGAGTCCCCTACCTGGTAGGGCAGGAAAAAACACTGGTGTTAGTAGGAGGGGAGGGCCCTTTTAAAGTTTTTGAGTCCTGCCCTATCAGGTACGGAGGAGGAGTCTATCCTTAGTGTCACCTGGGATGGAAGGGAAATTATTTTTTTGGACCCTCCACCTTACTTTGGCATTGTCGTGGATTTTGCCCTAAGGTAAACTTAATATCAAAATAAACCACCAAAATTGCAGCGCTTTCTGTGACGTAATTTCCTCCGCTTGATGAATTTAGGTGCAGCTGGCAAGGTGGCAAGCCTGTTTAGAGGCCAAAATAAACAAAACAGGAGACTATGGTAACTTCTGTAAACAAGAAGAAAAAGATGAGGGATTGTGAAAGTGGAAGTAACAGGTGTATTCAGTAGAAGTTATGGCCATCAAAGGGGAGATTATTGCAGGGAGAGGTATGAAGTATTTCTTGTAGATTAAATTAATACGCTAATACGCTTCCTGTGGGGGATGGAGGCTCAGTAGAAAATTGTGCCCTAGTCATTTGTAGACTCCTCCCTGAAGAATCTGATTCCTCATCTCCTCTATTCTCTCCTCCACTTCCTCTGACTCATAGTCAAGTTCTTCGAATGGAATTCTTGCTAAGACTGATATAATGACTACTACTAAGTACTAGCAGGAAGAACAGAGCCTAACTCTGTACGTGGCCTCTCAGTCTCAGTCTCCTCTGGTACCTCGCTAATTTGGGGCCTAGATGGAGTTCCAAGTGTAGCTCTCTCTCTGTCTTGACAAAAATATTTTAAGGACTTGGTGTCTTACTAGAGGTGGTGCTAGGAGGAAATTATTTGGCAGTACCGGTGGGAACAGTGGGCGCAGCACTTGTGGTGGAGCTGGTAGTCTTGGGAAGTGGATTATCTACAAAAAGCCTGCGTGGGAAAGAACAAGATCGCTTGGGACCGGGAACACCACTCTCAGTCTTTTTGCTATACTTTCGGCTCTGCTTGGTACCTTCCATGCTGCTCATGGAAGAGGAAGATGCTGTTGGGGGCAAAAGGCACTTCTTTTTACTCACTGGGATAGTAGTAGTACTAATTGTGCTACCCTTTAACTTCAAGGCTGGTTCTTGTTCTTTCGTCTTTCCATAAAAAAGCTGGTGGGCATAGCAGTATTACTACTGCCTGCTATTGGTTCCTTTGCTTTATTGGATGACGTAGATCCTTCAAGCAAGGATTCCCCAAATAATAAACGGGTGCTTGGGCTACTTGTCTGACTAGACTGACGCAAAGGCCGCATTGTAGAAGAACTGCTGGTGGTGGTGGTAGATGGAGCCTGTCTCTCCCTCCTTTTCTTAGTCCCAAAAGGAGGACCCATTTCAAATTTTACTTTGTGTGTGTGTTGTGTTTAACAGTAGAGGACCAGGGGAAATTATGATTTTATTTTTTTTTTTTAAAGAGGAAAAAATGGAAACTCCAAAAAATTTGTGAAAGTTTCCTTCAGTGCTACTGATGAAAAACTATGCGCAACTGTACTGTGTTTAGCACAGTTGTCGTCAAAAAGATAAAATAAACAACAAAGCAGTTAGCTTCACTGGGTCACGTCTGCCCACACTTGTAATACCATATTTGCTCGATTATAAGACAACCCCCCAAAATCTGAATATTAATTTAGGAAAAAAAAGAAAAAGCCAGAATATAAGACGACCCTATAGAAAAAAAGTTTTACCAGTAAATGTTAATTTATGTAAACTATTTTTTTTTAAATAAAAGCTATGATTGAGAAAAATATTTTGTTTTTATTTCCTTTTTTATTTTCCAACCTGCCCCCCCAGTTATGTACATCTGCCCCCAGGCTTGCCACTCTGCCCTAGAAATGCCTTATACCCCTTTTATGCCACTGTGCCCATGATATTCCTGTTAACCCTCTATATGCCACTGTGCCCAATTAAAAGCCTTTTGACCCCCCTATGTGCCACTCTGCATCCAGAAATTCCTTATACCCCTATATGCCACTCTGGCATTTAGGGGGTTAAAAGGCATATTATGGGGCAGAGTGGCATATAGGGAGGTATAAGGCATTTCAGGAGGCAGAATGGCGTATAGAGGGTTAAAAGGCATTTCTGGAAGCAGCGTGGCATTAAGGGGGTTAAAAGGCATTTCATAGAGTACTCTGCCTACAGAAATGCCTTATGCCCCCCATTTAACACCGCCCCCCCAAACGTACCGGTGCTTATGATTCCCGGGTGTGTAGTTGAGGCAGCATGTAGATGTCTACGCGATTCGTTATCTGCGTTCATCGTGCAGACCTTCCCCGGCTGTCAGTGAGGAGAGTTCCCCGCACCGGTGCTTTCCTCACTTGTAAGGCTTCCGTGAATGCGGCGATGCAGCTGTTTAACAGCAGCCCGTACATGTACGGGCTTTGTCGTTATTGCACTGCAAGCCCATACATGTACAATTGTCGTTAAGAGGTTAATATTGTGGATGTGGTCCTACAATAATTAATGGCGTTATCGTTATGCATATGTGATAGAATATTGGTTTTGCCTATTTTGTCTCATTTATATCCCTAACGACATCCTCCATCTTCTGCACCCTAGCCGCCTCCCAGCCGACGCTTCTTTTGACAAATCAAGTTAGAATTAACACTATAATGGCCCCATTAAAAAGGACGAATTAGAGTAGAAGTCACTCATAAAATGCACCTCAAACAAGACGTCAACTGATGTGTTTTACCCGCCATCTTGGGGCTTAATTATAGGCTAAACCTCTTCTCCAGGATAGATGGCATTTTAAAGAGGAAAGGGTGTGTCGTGTCATTACGCAATTATACTCAATAAAACTTTATTTTAAAATAAACCTAGTGTACCGAGCAGGCCCGGACTGGGACAAAAAATAGGCCCGGGCATATAAGACTGAGCAGCCCATTTATATTTTTTATATTTTTTTTGTTAAACCAAATTCTGACAAATTTAATATACCATTTCTTGTTGTCTATTAGTTATATTTCAGCATGGTTTTGTCACTGTAATCAATTAGCATTGCATAAATATATAATAAATGAATCATAACGTCATGCAATTTATGAAGTGCTATATCTTTAATGAAAGATTCAAAACACTTTAGTATTGATTTATGTGATACCCCAGCCAGCACCCACTTGTGAATTAATGCTCCCACACCCTTGTGTATTGCCCCCAGCCAGGCCCACATTGTGTATTTATGCCAGCCACCCCCCCCCCTTTAGTATCAAATCAGATCTGACACCCAGACCTGCCTAGGACCCAGGTTGGAAGAATAGGACTGTGGCATCTTTGCCCCCAAAACAGCTTGCCTGTGGCATCTTTGCCACCAAAACAGCCTGCCTGTGGCATCTTTGCCCCCCCCTTACACATCCATGCTATCACATGCACATATTCATTCACTCGTTCACAAATATTTATTCACTAATTCACAGATAATCATTCACTCATTCAGATATTCATTCATACATTGATACTCATTAATTCCCTAATTCAGATACTCATTCACAAACATTCATTCACTCACTCCTTCACAGATACTCATTAATTCACTCACTCACTCTCACATACTCCTTCATACAGCCTCCCCCATCCCCTTACCTGAACTGAACCTGAAGCAGACGCGCAGCAGGGTCATGTGACGTACGTGATGTGACTCCGTTGGATTCCTGCGTCCCCCTGGCGGTAGAAGAGACATGGCTCGCACGCGTCTACAAAGTAAGTAGCGGACCCCTGCGGAACTGATCGTGGGGGGTTGCCCAGGCGGACCCGGTCGCAGATGCGGCGACCGCAGTTGCTGCGGGCTTAAGTGGCAAGTGCCCCTTTTGCCCTGCTTTAAGGGCGGCCGTAGAGGCCGCATAGGCCAAGTCAGTCCGACCACCCAAAAGTTGAATATTTAGGAAAAAAAGAAAAAGCCTGAATATAAGACTACCCTATAAGAAAACAGTGTTACTAGTAAATATTAATTCACATGTAAACTATTTTTTCATATTTATTAAAAACTACGATTGAGAAAAATGCATTTTTTGCCCCCCATTTATGCACATCTGCCCCCAGATATGTCTTATACACCCTTATATGCCACTCTGCCCCCCAGAAATGCCTTATACCCCCTATATGGCACTCTGCCTCCCAGATATGCCTTATACCCCCCTATATACCACTCTGCCTCCCTGGTATTCATTTTAACCCCTATATGCTACTCTGCCTTCAGAAAGCCCTTTAAAGCCCCCCCGATATGCCACTCTTACCCTCCCCCGACTTACCAGTGCTTCCCTAGACTTCTCCCCGTGCTCAAGATTCCTTGGTGTCTAGTGGGGCAGCCGGTGGAGGACCTAGAGCTGCTGCTGCCGGCACTTCCCCGGAGGAGTACCGGAAGGTCATGCGATGTCATAGAAGCCCCAGCAGAAGTGGAGGTTGTAGACACCCACCGGCTGCCGAAGAGGAGGATCCAGGTCCCCTGCAGCGCCGCGGGGGATCTGGATCTTAGTCTTGTAGTCAGACCTCTATTTGAGGTCTGATTAGAAGACGACCGCGAATATAAGACTATGGTTATTTTTCAGAGCATTTGTTCTGAAAAAAACCTTGTTTTATAATCGAACAAATACGGCATATATATTTTTAAGGACAAGTAGGGCTTTCTTTTGAAATAATAATTATATAAATTACATAATTTTGTATAAAAATATCTAAAGATTTGGGGAACATTAGGGGGAAAAAAGCAACATTTTCAGATTTTCACCTATAAAAACTATACACAGTTGTGCTGAAAAGTTTGCATATCCTTGGAGAATTGGTAATTATTTGTATCATTTTTAAAAAACATAATTATAAAAAAAAACATGGCAACAAAGACTCCTGTTCAAAAGTCTGCATACCCTTGGCTCTTAATACTGTGTATTGCCCCCTTTAGCATCAATGACAGCAGGCAGTCTTGCAGGTGGTATTAGCTGCCTATTCATCATGGCAAAATCCCTCCAGGTCATGCAAAGCCTGTTGTCTTGCATGACCTGCAGGTTTGAGACCTCCCCAGAGTGGCTCGATGATATTAAGGTCAGGAGACCATGATGGCCACTCCAGAACCTTCACCTTTTTCTGCTGTAACCACTGGAGATACTGTAACTTGGCCTTGTGATTAGAGTCATTGTCGTGCTGGAAAGTCCAAGAGTGTCCCATGCACAGCGTTCGTGTGTAAGAATGCAAATTGGCTGCCAGTATTTTCTAATAACATGGCGCATTCATCTTGCCATCGATTTTCACAAGGTTCCCTGTGCCTTTAGAGGCCTCACACACCACCAAAACATTAGTGAGCCATCACCATGCTTCACAGTGGGGATGGTATACTTTTAGCTATAGGCCTTGTTGACCTCTTATGGTTGTGAGCATAAAGCTCTATTTTGGTCTCGTTACTCCAAATTTTGTGTCAGAAACTAAGGTGTGTCAAGGTGTTGTCGGGCATATTGTAAACAGGCTTTTATGTGGCTTTGGCGCAGTAAAGACTTTTTTCTGGCAACTCGACCATGTAGCTCATTGTTATTCATGTATTGTCATATTGTGCTCACACTTTTTCCAGAGCAGCTTGTATTTATCCTGAGGTTACCCGGACAACTCTTCTGGCTTTATATGATCACTAGCCTTAAATAAAAGACAGGTTTTTTTACATGATCAGTCATATTTTCAAAATCAATGCCACAAATCAAGCTTTTATAACAACTTATACAAACTTTGCAGCACAACTGTATAACCAGTGCAAATGGGAAAAAAACTCCAAAAATGTATTTGCTATATATGCCTGGTATTTTCATTTATTTTGGCACTTAGTGTTAAATATGGACATACCTGGGAACGTCTCGGCTCCGGCCTTCCCTTGTGGGACGCGGCCAGGACTGCCCACTGACGTCAGCGGGCGGTCCGGCTGACGTCAGGGGAGATCCCGCTGACGTCGGTGGGCGGTCCCGCTGATGACGGTGGGCGGTCATTTTTTAAAATATTGACATCCCAAAGTATTTTACTAGGGGCATTTTAACACTTTTTATCATTTCAGCACCAATCTGCCCTAAACACTGCAGTAAAATTTCGTTTTTGTCATTTTTAACAAACCCATTCTATCCAAACACAGTATTTCAGTACTTTCTTTTCCCAGGTAAATGAAATTACTGATTGTGATTTGCAATCAGACTCTGGGATCAGGTTACAGCTCATCGATTCACAGACTCTTTAGAGGAACTATGAGTCATGACTTGTTCAGAGAATTGTTCACAGACTCGTTCACAGCACACTGACACAATACTTTTATAAATAAATACAGGATTAATCTTCACTGCCCCCAGGATTTAGATTCCCCTTAGTTTGCCCACCTTTACCTCTAACTCCACCTTAAGTTAAATTAACCCTCAGTCCTCAGCATTAAATGAACCCTAAAGACCCCATCAACCATAACTGCCCCTAAATTAACCCTAAAGACCCCATCAACCACAACTGCCCCTAAATTAACCCCAAACACCCCTCCAACCACAACTGCCCCTAAATTAACCCTAAACACCCCTCCAACCATAACTGCCCCTAACTTAACCCTAAACACCCCAACCATAACTGCCCCTAAATTAACCCTAAACACCCCAACCATAACTGCCCCTAAATTAACCCTACAGACCCCATCAACCATAACTGCCCCAAATTAACCCTAGAGACCCCATCAACCATAACTGCCCCTAAATTAACCCTAAACACCCCATCAACCATAACTGCCCCTAAATTAACCCCCAACCTCCCCTAACTTTCAGCAGCCCAAATATAAATGTTATACTTACTGTTAGATGAGTTGCTGACCAGTGTGGCCGCTATATGGAAAGGGGCGGGGCTAATCAGTGTGACTGCCGGGAGGGACTGGGAAGCAGAATGGGGTCGGGCCAATCATCAGTGTGACTGCAGAGAGGGGCTGGGAAGTAGTAACTGCTGTGAGTGACATTGAGTGAACCAAAGAATCGGATCATGAATCGGTTCTTTTCAATGAAAGACTCGGAATGAACCGATTCACTTTACTGATCCGAACTTCCCATCACTATGTAGAATTGCTCAGTTTATGCATATTGATGTTTCAACAGGCATGAAGAATTAACCCCTTAGTTATACATCATATAATGATATTAAACAAAACTATCTCAAGTATAATTTAAAAGCAAATGCAATTGTCAATTGGATAATAGAGTGTCATTAAATGAAACAAAATAAAAATCTTTATTCTATTAATACACTAAATATTATCAAGCCAATACAAGATGGAACATATGCATTTGTGAGATAATATGTAAATTAGGAACCAAATATTATAGAAACAAAGAAAGCGATGGCAGATAAGAATCATTCAGCCCATTTAGTCTGGCCAATCGTAAATACTTTTCTTAGTCCCAGGCCCTTATATCTAGTTTAGGCTTATGTCTATCCCATGCTTGCTTAAATGCCTTCACTGTATTAACATCTGCCATTTCTGCTGGAAGGCTATTCCATGCAACCACTACCCGTTCAGTTAAGAAATATTTCCTGATGTTACTTTGAATCCTTTGTCCCTCTAGCTTAACACTATGTCCTCTTGTTGTGGTACTATTTCTTCTTTTTTTAAATAAACTATTTTCCTTTAACATTTTGACTCCTTTTAAGTATTTAAATGTTTTTATCTTATCTTATCCGTCTTTCTTCCAGGCTATATATGTTAAGATCCTTTAACCTTTCCTGGTAACTTTTATCCTGTTTGAACCATTGTAGTAGCCCTTCTCTGAACTTTCTCCAAAGTATCTATATGCTTCTGGAGATATGATCTTTTCCTCCAGTACTAACCCCTAATAAAACATTGTTGCGGCACTCACCTCATATTTGTAGGCCACTACCACATAATACACTTACCCAACTGTCAGCCTCACTGGAACTTCTCTTACCTTCCATATTAATAATTTCCTGCCTCTTGTCTCATCTCCTGACAGCATAGCCCCTGTTACTGTATGTTACCCCCCTGACAACTGAAACATCAACCAAGGCATACCAAAATCACACGCTTTCTTCAGACATGCTACCGCTACTTCAGAAAATCCAAATCCAGTGAAGACTTTACTCACTACTAATTCATGCTTTGCACTAGAGGACTGCATTGGGAGGCGGGTCCCGTGGGTCCTGCGGGTCCCTCAAAAAACTTGCGGGCGGTCTTGCTGGGGCTGCGGGCGGTCAGGCACTATACCTGCGGGTCCCGGTAATCCCGCGCAGTCCCGCAAGGCTGCTTTCTCGCTGCTCCATTACAGTGTCTCCTATCTTGCTCTGCCCAGGAGCAAAACGGAGTCACGTGATGTGATGTAATTTCCTGTGACTTCGCCTTGTTCCTGGGCGGAGCAAGAAAAGACACGCTGTGAGGGAACAACTCGAGGGCAGCCTTGCGGGACTGCGCGGGAAATCAGGTAAGGAGGCGGGCGCGATTGGCCACAAATGTGGCGGGAGCGGAACATCCACATTGCGGGAGTGGGCGGGAGCGGGCGGGAGCGGGATTAAAAAAAGGCGGGAGCGGGATTAAAAAAACAGTCCTGCGCAGGGCTCTACTTTGCACCTACAACTCTGCCCACTCTCTCACTAAACAACTCTACTTCTCTACTCTCATATCCTCCCTCTCTTCCAACCCGCAACCCTTCAACTCCCTTCTCTGTCCCTCCATACCCACACCACTTTCTCCAAAGTATCTATATGCTTCTGGAGAAGAAGGAATTTTTTTCCCTGGTTCAAGCGGTCAAGAAGGAATTTTTTCCCTGGTTAGTGCAAAATTGGAAAGAGCGAAGCCGGGGTTTTTTGCCTTCTTTTGGATCAAACAGCAACAAATTAACAGATATAGGAAAGGCTGAACTTGATGGACGCATGTCTTTTTCAGCCTATGTAACCACAAATCTCTCTTGCTGCCCAAGATCTTGCTATCCACTTCAAAGACAAGATCAAAACTATTAGACAATAATAAATGACCTTTTCCCTACAACTGAAAAAGAGTTTGCAGCTCTTCTGTCTTCCTCTCGCAAAGTCTCTATCCCCATCTCTTGGTCCATCACTTACTCACCTATTTAATATTTCTCTATCATCTGGAACTGTACCAACAACCTTCAAGCATGCGCTAATGTCAGGCGCACAGTAGGCGCCAGGTAAATGCTGGTGGAGACCGGTATGCAGGTAGTAGACAATCAAGTGCAGAAAAACGAGGATAGGAAAATGAGGGGTCAGCAACGTCACGATAAGGATAGCCGGGTCTGGTACATGGGAGAGCAACACCACGATAAGGATAGCTGGGTCTGGAACACGGGAGAGCAGGGAAAATATACTTAGAAGGCACGGAGGTCTAATCTGCACAATAACTGAGCACTGACAATCTCAGTGCTGAGTTTTTAAATTGGCCGCTAGTGGACGCCACGCCCATGTGCGTTCGGGGAACGCATAAAGTTGAGTGAGGGGGGGCGCGCGCGCGCGTGCGTATCTAGAAGGAAATGTGATGGCAGTGGAGAAGGGAGCATCCCGGGACCTGATGTTTGGGGCGAGCGGGTATTCTGGTAAGTAACTCCGACGCAAGTGGAGACCCTGACAGCTAATCACCTCATCCTAAAAATTCCTTCCTTAGATCCCATTTAACTACTCTATGCTTCCTTTTATCTCTAAGTTGCTTGAACAATTGCTTTAATAACTCTCCTCTAATTCCCTACTTGACCTTCTACAGGCTATCATCCTGTAGAACTTATCACCTCTTCCTTTTCCTATCTACAAGATTTCACTCGTGCTACTCCATACCTCCAGAACTTACTTCCACCGAACCATTAGCTTTCGCCCTACCTCCCAACATGCAAGAAGAATCTCAAAACCTGCTTCGTCAGAGAAGCATATCATCTTAGTTGCTATAAATTCCCTGTCATTAATACAACCACCTTTTACCTTTCTTTGTTCCTTATGTTTGTCATCACCTCATTCCATGACGATTGGAAGCTTGCAAACAGGGCTCTCTCCACTTAATGAATTCTAGTCCTCATACCCCTTAAATATATGTGTCGTAAGAAGCACTGCATAAATTGTTGGCTCTATATAAATAAAATATAATAGTAATAATAATAATAACAGTGCTGTACACAATACTCCAAGTGAGGTCTCACCAGTGCTCTGTACAATGGCATGAACACTTCCCTCTTTCTACTGCTAACGCCTCTCCCTATACAACCAAGCATTCTGCTAGCATTTCCTGCTGCTCTATTGCACTGCATATTGCATTTAAGTCCTCCGAAATACCACATTGGCTCGATTATAGGCTGCACCCGATTATAGGTCGCACCCTTAAAGTTTGGTGCTACTTTAAAGAAAAAAATATTTTTAAAGGAAAAGTACTCAGAGGAAAGGTAAAACAGTATTTTATCTAACGAACAGGAATACATGTATTTGAACATTTTTGGTATCTTTTACGCAGTTAGTCAGCATAGGTTATATACCAACAGAAATTTGGAAAACCAATAGCCATTTTAAGGTTCCCCCTTAATTCATAATGCACCTTACTTATATATATGCCACTCTGCTCCCCTGATATGCTTTATGCCCCCCAGATATGCTGCTCTGCTCCCGTGATATGCTTTATGCCAGTGCAGATAGAAGCCCTGGCAGAAGTGCCGGCAGCAGCGGAGGTTGTCTGTGCGCATCACGCAGACGTTAACCGGCTGCCAGAAAGGAGGATACAGGTCCCTGCAGTTCAGAGCGTCGGGGGATACGAATTGCGCATCCCTGCACTAAACCCTGATTATAGGCCGCACCCCCACTTTAAAGATTTAAAGTGGGGGGGAAAGTGTGGCCTATAATCAGGCCAATACAGTAATTACCCTTAAATCCCTTTACTCGCATGCTGAGATTAGGACTGTTTCAAATATACTATACTCCGCCGTTTTTATGCCATTGGTGCATTATCTTGCACTTATCCACATTAAACATCAGTTGCCACAGGTCTGAACATTTTTCTAATTCACCTCAATCATTTGTCATTTGGATAATCTTGCCATGAACATCAACCTTGTTGTAAATCTTAGTGTCATCAGCAAAAAGACATACCTTACCATCAAGACCTTCTGCAATATCACTAATAAAAATATTAAATAGAATGGGCCCAAGTAAAGATCCCTGAGGTACCCAACTGATAACAAGACCTTGTTTCGAATATATTCCATTGACTACAACCCTCTGTTGTCTGTCACTCAGCCACTGCCTAATCTATTCAACAATATTGGGATCTAAACTATTGCAAGTCTGCTATATGGGACAGTGCCTTACTGAAATTGATATGCAATGTCTATTGCACCATCTTGATCAATTATTTTAGTGACCCAATCAAAAAAAGATTAGGTTGGCATGATCTTCCTGAAGTAAACATGTTGTTTTTGATCTTGAAACCCATGTGACTACTATCGCTAACCATAGTTAACGGTTTTGCTAGTACACCACTAAGCTCTTTTAATAACTTGGTGTGTAACCCATCAGGCCCTGTCAATGTATCTGTTTTTCTCTCCAGCCCCTCTCAATAATCTATCCACTCTGTCTGCAACATGCCGAACCTGGGCACCCAGGAGACAGCAAGACATTCAGTTGCTACCATCAGAACCACCTGATTACCCTGTCTGTTCTCCTAATAGAATCCCCTGCCACCGCCCTGTCTGGGCTTCCCTTCCTTCAGGATGCCCTGTATGCTACATGAGCTGCTATCCTGGCTGTTGGGGAGAGCGTTTTTTTCCCTAGCAATCCCACATCTGAGTCTGCTTCCCCAACATGCTCACTTAAATGGGCAAATTTGTTGGGATGGAAAAACTCAGGACTGACTTCCCTCTTTCCTACTTTCCGCGCCCACTGTAACCACATCTAAACTGTCTAAGGTTAATCCTCAAACCTTTACTAAGCCCCATACAGGTAACACAGTTTTGGAACCTCCTGTATCTAACCTTGCTTTGAATATTCTATATATTGCAAACATTTGTTTGACTGTAGTAGGGATATACCGCTACCAGGATGCAGTGCTTAAGGATTATTAAAATACAACGCCCTGAAAAAAGTATCTTATAAAAATATTTCAATTTTAAGGGGTACTGTGACACTAGTCAACCCACACTAAGCACCATACATAACGTTTTGTCTTCTTTGCAATTACTGAGGGTGTCAGAGGAGATGAGGGAGGCATTGGAGGAGATACTACATGTGCCGAAAAGGTCAAGCTGTTGTTAAGGTATAGGTTTCCCTCAGAGATGACCTTGGCAGTGTTTCTATTAATAGGTTCAAATCACAGATGGCACCAGTGATGCAGATGATAGGCACATGCGGCCCCATGAAGAAGGACTGAATTTCCACAATATTACTTTTCCTGAGTAAGGGCAGTCAAAGAGGTGCAGCAGCAGCAGAAATAGTGAAAAGGTATTATTGAAAGGTAATATATAAAACTAACTTGTCCACAAATTACAGGTTTGGCTGGTACTAGTGTAAATAGGCAACTGTCTTAAACTACTCAGGAACAGTTTTTAAATTTTAAACAATTGAAAGACAGTTACACGGTGTGCCTGGTTTTGTCACCAATATCAATGAAAAATAATAGATGATATAATAGAAAGATAGTAAAAAAATAACTTGTCCACAAATTAAAGCTTTTGCTATTAACATTAATGGGCAACTGTCTCCATCAACTAAACTATACTCAGGAACAGGGGGAAAATATGTCTGCTGCAGTCCCTGTAATACACTACAGTAGTACAGTGCACTACAACTTATCCAATCCACCCAGAACAGTAAGTTTTCTGCACAAAATAAACTATTGATACTTGGTACGGTACAGAAGTGAGCATCAAACATTAATCCCAGCCCCTGTTAAGCTAACTGTCTCAACCTCTAACTCTCATCAGTTTGTAACTGCTGCTTCTGACAAGTTAAAATGGCATCAGCAGACTTATACATCTAATACTTGCACCTTCCCCTTGTAAATGCTGATTGGCCAGAGTGGGAAAAAACAGTAAGGAAAAACTCTCACAAATTGTTGAGCCCATCAATCACAGCCATTTTCATCCTGTTTTTTTGTTGGGGGGGCTCATTTAACCCATCAGTCATTGATGAGCCACTTTATCTCATCAACAAACTCCAAAAAAGCTTGTAATTGCGGCTACAGGTGGGACAAATGGACGAATCATGCAGAATTTGTAGAAAAACGAATGGACAAGTCTAGTCCTTAACTGGCCGCTTTTTTCATGATGTGGCTTGGTTATCTAGAGAAGAGCTTTTTATTAAGTGGAAAAGACCTTTGTGCTTCTGTCCACTTTTCTTATTCATAATTTGTAAAATAGCTATGTTTACAAAAAAAGTTTGGCCATGTGATGTTGCCTAGGCATCCAGTATGGTATGGGTGAAAAAGTTAAAATTGAGCCACTGGACACTTTATTAGGTACACCTGTTCAACTGCTTGTTGACAGAAATAGCTAATCAGTCAATCACAAGCCAGCAACTCAATGCATTTAGGCATGAAGATGTGGTCAAGACAACTTGCTGAAGTTCAAACCGAGCATAAGAATGGGGAAGAAAGGGGATTTAAGTGATTTTGAACGTGGCATGGTTTTTGGTGCCAGGTGGGCTAGTCTAAGTATTTCAGAAACTGCTGATCTACAGGGATTTACATGCACAACCATCTCTAGGGTTTACAGAGAATGGTCAGAAAAAAGAGAAAGAGCGGTAGTTGTGTGGACAAAATGCCTTGTTGTTGTCAGAGGAGAATGGGCAGACTGGTTCGAGACGACAGAAAGGCAGCAGTAACTCAAATAACCACTCGTTACAACCAAGGTATGCAGAATACCAATTGAACATACAACAAACCTTGAAGCAGATGGGCTACAGCACAAGACCACCACACTGGGGGCCACTCCTGTCAGCTAAGAACAGGAAACTGAGGCTACAATTCACAATGTCACAAAGCTCACATCATCTCAAACTGGTTTCTTGAATATGGCAATGGGTTCACTGTACTCCAATGGCCTCCAGAGTCCCCAGATCTCAATCCAACAGATTGAGGAATGGGAGATTTCTATCATGGATGTGCAGCTGACAAATCTGCAGCAACTGCGTGATGCCATTATGTCCATATGGGCCAAAATCTCTGAGGAATGTTTCCAGCATGTTGAAGAAAGTATGAAGGCAGTTCTGAAGGCAAAAGGAGGTCCAACCTGGTACTAGCAAGGTGAACCTAATAAAGTGGCCAGTGAGTGTATGTTATAGGGATGGAAGTAGAATCTATAATCGATTGTGGTGAATTCCAGACACCAGCTGTCTGCCAACTGTGTAAGATTTAGAATGGATTTACCGTATTTCCCCATATATATAAGACACACCTTCTTTACAAAAATTTTGGGGTCTAAAAACTGGGTGCATCTTATACAGTGGTGGTAGTTTTTTTTTTTTTTTGTTTGTTTTTTTACCGGAAAAGGGACCTGCTGCTTACCTCTGGGTTGCTCAGCAGCGTCTCTTGATCCGTCGAGGCGACACAGGAACCCAGTGGAGTCACGTGAATGTACATCACATGACTCCACTCCGTTCCTGTTCGAGCACGAGAGTCTGCGAGCGGCACCAGAAGATTTGCAGTTCAGGTAAGGGTGGGGGAGTAAATGAATGTATATACCGTATTTGCTCGATTATAAGACGACCCTGATTATAAGACGACCCCCCAAAATCTAAATATTAATTTAGGAAAAAAACAAAAAGCCTGAAGACTAACCTATAGGAAAAATTTTTTTACTAGTAAATATTAATTCATGTAAACAATATTTTCATATTTAATAAAAGCTATGATTGAGAAAAATATATTTTTTTATTTCCTTTTATTTGCCAACTTGCCCCCCCACCACCCTTACACATCCATGCTATCACACACACACACTCATTCACAAACATTTAAATACTCATTCATTCCATTAATCACACATACTTGCTTAAAAACCCTCCCCCACCCCCTTACCTGAACTGCAGATCTCTCACTCGAAGACTTCTGCAGGGGCCCGGCTGTGCGAGCAACTTCTCTGGCCCCACCCCCCAGAGGAAGGAGGGGGAGGCAGAGTTATGTGACACTCTTCTAGCTTCCTGTTCTCCTGCTGCTCGTGACCAAAGCACCGGTAAGCAGCCTGGCCCCAGCAAAAAAACGTTTTGAGGTCTGATTAGAAGACGACCTCGATTATAAGACGAGGGGTATTTTTCAGAGCATTTGCTCTGAAAAAAACCTCGTCTTATAATCGAGCAAATACAGTATATATATGTATGTGTGTGTGTGATAATATGGATCCGTGTGTAGGTGGCACAGGGAGGCGGAAAGTTATGTGCATGTACTGGCTGCCTGAGCATGATAGGAGTGTGATTGCTAACAATTGCTAGCAGCTAACATCATTCACACTCATATCATGCCCAGGCAGCCAGTACAAAAACTTTATGTAATATATATATTTTTAAATTTCGGGCCCCAAAATTAAGGTGCGTCTTATACAGGGGAGCGTCTTATACCTGGGGAAATACGGTAATACCTTTTAAATATGGTCTCTAGTACTACACAATAGGTCTAGAGTCCCCATAAGCACACAGTCCTTCAGAAAAATCATTTAGGTGTCACACAAAGTATGGAAATCAGGGTACGGACAATGCAGGTCAAGGCAGAGGTTTATCAGGATCCAACTGTGAAGGCAAAGGAGGGTAAGACAACAGGTGAGGTGTATATATATATATAGGTATGAGGGGAAGGATGTGCACACTCAGCCACTCAGCAATTAAAACTGTCTGTGTGTTCCCAGGTGTTGCAGGTGGTGGATACTGTAACAAGACACGGCCCTGTTAACATGCAATTGCTTTGGTCAGATTCATATTATATTTTCTCTGTTCAGCATATTGATATATTTTTGTGTATGAATTACTGTTACTTCATTACTGCATTTTCCATTGTTATACATGTGATGAAATTAATCTGGTGCTTAAATTGTTTGTTTAATTCCTTGCTATTGTATTATGCATAAATTATGGCTATTTTTATGATACCCTGTCCCAATGAAATGTATTTTCTGGCATCCTGACTGGTATATCGTGTCATGGCTGGTGGTATGGTTTTTTGGAAGACCTTTTACCACTTTTACTTTGAGAACTGGAGCGGCTTCTCATCTTGTAGCCGTGTTTGGCTATGAGGAAGGCAGCAACGATGGCCAAGGATGTCTTGGTAGACCCCCTTGTCTCCTGTGGCAGCCGTAGGACTTGCCTCCCTTACAGACAGTTCAAAGCACCACCTAGGACACTGACAAAATATGGCAGCAGTTTATCAAGAGATGAGTACCTTCTTGGCCCTGGAGAATGAGGGATCTCCTATCTCTTTCTGGTCTAAATCCTGCTCTAGAAAACAGGGTTGTTACTTTTGCCCTGAAGCATATGTCATTGGAGATAACCCTTCTAGAGAACTCATACTTGTGCATGGAGGAATGACTGAGGAAACCTGACTGGGAACTCTGCACGAGGTTGCCAAGTCTATCCACAAAGTAGTGTTTTGGTCTCAGCTATCTCTTTTTGGGCCAAATACTGCACTTGAAAATGTTATTTGGGCAGTGTCCGCTGTGCTGATGGCAAGGTCATTGACATTGGCCCTGATAGAGAACCTGTACCTACATGTGTTGGAATGGCTCCTCAACTATGACAGGGAACAAAAGTCTCAACAGCCTCGCCAATAACAGCAGAAGGTCAAGCATGGGCGTGAGCCATAACAACCCATCCACTGTGGCAGTTGGAGTTGCAGCGATGCAAGGTAACAGAACCCCCTGCGGCAGTCAGAGGTGCGGAACATGAGGTCACAAAATCCCTTCCCCAGTTGTAACCAGAGGTTCAGGGATTCAAGGTGTCAGTACCACTTCACCACCAGCAGCTAGAGATGTCAGGTGTTAGTGCCTCTTCCTCAGCAGCAGTGAAGAGGTTCAGGGTTGGGAGGCACAATTTTCCCAGGCGTCGGAGGCAGATGGGAGCCCAGGGATTCAGACCTGTATTGCTTGTTCCCAAGCCACAGAAGAAAGCAGAGGAGCATCAAGAAGGTACAAAAGCCGTGTCCTCAGTGTCAGATATAGTCCAATAGCAATGTCAGGAACAGTCCAATAGATCAAGACAGGTGGCCTGGGCAGGATCAGAAAAAAAAACAGTAATCCAAGCTAGGGTCCGGAAACAGGGTAGTCCAATAGGAAAGTACTGCTTTCCAGTAAACTGGTAAGTGGCAAAGTCTCTGACAGGAATTTTAGGCCTGTAAGACCCTTGAGTAGAAGGCTCAGTCATTGCGTTTCCTGAGAACACGGGTGAAACGGAGGAAACAAGACGGAACGAGAGGCCTGAGAGTCTACGCAAAAACCTCTCCTGTGACCTGCAGCAGCACATATCATTGGAAAAGATCAGACAGAAGCTGGTCTCAACGCCACAGGAAAAATGCGACATGGGTTCTCTGATATAATCTTTGGGTCACAGGCCTAACCATGTGGTACATAACCCGTTGGTGGCTAATACCTAGGGGTCCACAAGTTGGTGGGTCACGGTGTGGGTTAACAAGCCAGAGGGATGTCAACAAGCTGAAGACAGCCGGATAGTGAGAAATGAGCCAAAGTCTAAACCAGGAAAACAAATATTTGTTTACAGGATGATAGGGTCAATTCAGAGAGAGCAGATGTATTTGTGGTCAGGAAGATAGAGCGGAGATCAAGTTGAAACCACACTGAGCAAGAAACATCATCAGTTGAAGCGAGGTGAGAAATGCAAAAGGGTGTTTGTCACCTTAAGAAGGGCTGTATGGAACCTGAAACGACAACAATGTAGCCAACAGGCTTGTGTGCGATGCCAGTACGTCCCGAGCCGCCATGTTGGGGGGAGAAGGAGGTTGCCGACCGGCCCGCATTACATGGAGAGGCTGTCTGGATGCAGGGGCAGCCCAATAGACATCCCTATTAACCGCTATTTACTTGAAATCAATTCTGTGAGGAGGACATATACCTATTTCTCTATAGGAATTATATGACATATCAAGAATTGTATGACATGAATATTATCTATTTGTCTGCCACATAGTGGTTAAAATACATGAATTTAAAGACCAGACTTCATTTTTCATACCAATATTACCAAAGAAGATTTTTATTGTTTGGATCTGTTTAGTTTAGAAAAACGGCGCCTCAGAGGGGATATGATAGCATTATATAAATATATTCGGGGCCAATACAAAGGAGATTTAGTCTAAGGCAGAGGAAAGGGTTTTTTACAGTAAGGACAATAAGGATGTGGAATTCTCTACCTACAGAGGTAGTTTTATCGGAGTCTCTACAGATGTTTAAACAGCAACTCGATGGATACTTGGAAAAATATAATATTCGGGGATATAATCTTTAATTATGGAGAAACAGCTTATTGATCCAAGGAGAAATCTGACTGCCATCGGGGTCAAGAAGGAATTTTTTCCATGGTTAGTGCAAAATTGGAAAGAGCCAAACTGGGGTTTTTTGCCTTCTTTTGGATCAACAGCAACAAATGAACAGATATAGGAAAGGCTGAACTTGATGGACACATGTCTTTTTTCAGCCTATATAACTATGTAATATATGTAACTATGGATCAATTGTTATTTTACTATTACTCAAGGGTCCCTTTACAAAGATATTTCTGTCGCTGGAATCAGAACGCCTTTCCTGGAAGGGACAATGCAGACAGGAAAGATGGCAGCGCCTCTTGATTTGAACTTAATTTATACTTACAGTTAGTAACTCAAGGTTAATGGACCTCTTTAAAACACACCCCTTGTAACAGAGCTATAGATGTTTTAATGTGCTGTATCGCATTCAAAACTAAATGTACTTTTTCAGGGATGTTAAGTTCCTTGACATTGAGTGAGGTGATCATCAGCAAAGGAAATCCATGGAGAAATATGAGAGCCAGCTAAATTCTATTACAGCAAACGAGAAGAAAACAAGGGGAAGAATTAAGGGGAAAGGTAGAGAATAAGCAGATGTCTTTAAGGGGGGTAGAGAATAAGAAATCCCACTAAAAGATGAATTGAAAATACATGTAGATAATCGGTTGAAGCCTTCAAGTACCAGATCCTCCAATGTATAAGGCCCATAGAACACTCTTCTCCGCCACACCTAAGAATGCTAAAGTGGTCACCGAGTCAAGTGGGTAAGTAGATACAGGGCCGGACTGGCCCACCGGGATACCGGGAAATTTCCCGGTGGGCCGGAAGGTCCGTGGGCTGGGACCAGGGGCAATTGCCCCCCAGGCTGCCCGAAATCTAATCTGAGCGGGCCGCTGGATGCGGCCGGCGCTACTATAATACTTTTTTCTTAATTTAATACGGCTTGCCATATTAAATTTTAAAAATGTATTACAGTATCGCCGGCCGACCGCATCGGCACCCAGCAGCCGTGTGCGATGGCCGCCTAGTGATGGGAGCAGCGTGAGGGGTGAAAGCTCCGCCCCCTCGCACTGACCTTTCACCCCTCACGCTGCTCCCATCACTATGCGGCTGTCAGATTGCTGGGAATGTAATCTGAACGGCCGGTGCGTGCTGATGCCGCCGGCCGGCTCTGCTTTAATACTTTTTTTTTACTTTATATGGCGAGCCGATCCTGCTTACCATATAAATAAAAAAAAAAGTGTTAAAGTAGCTCCGGCCGGGGGCATCAGCACGCACCGGCCGTTCAGATTACATTCCCAGCAGTCCGATGGCTGCATAGTGATGGGAGCAGCGTGAGGTGGAAGCTCCGCCCCCTCGCACTCAGACTGCTGCAGCACCGGATGTCAGGTCAGTGAAGAGAAGTAGAAGGTGAGTAAAGTAATGTATTTTTTTGTACAAAATGTATAATATTTTTTTGAATGTGTTTTCAGCATGTGTGTGTATGTAAGTGTATCCCCCTATATGCCACTCTGCCTCCAGAAATGCCTTTTACCCCCCTATATGCCACTCTGTCCCATGACATGCCTTTTAACCCCCTATATGCCAGAGTGGCATATATATGGGTATAAGGCATTTCTGGATGCAGAGTGACATATAGGGGATTAAAAGGCATATGATGGGACAGAGTGGCATATAGGGGGCATAAGGCTTTTTTGGAGGTAGAGTGCCCCATGATATGCCTTTTAACCCCCTTTATGCCACTCTGCCTCCAGAAATGCCTTATACCCATATATGCCACTCTGTCCCATGATATGCCTTCTAACCCCCTATATGCCACTCTGCCATATAGGGGGTTAAAAGGCATATCATGGGACAGAGTGGCATATAGGGGTATAAGGCATTTCTGGATGCAGAGTGACGCATAGGAGGTCAAAAGGCATATCTGGAGGTATAGTGGCAAAAAGGGGGTTAAAGGTATATCACGGGGCAGAGGGGCATATAAGAGGGTTGAGGCATATCAGGGAGGCAGAGTGGCATATGGGGGTTAAAAGGCATATCATGGGACAGAGTGGCATATAGGGGGGCATAAGGCTTTTCTGGAGGCAGAGTGCCCCATGATATGCCTTTTAACCCCCTTTATGCCACTCTGCCTCCAGAAATGCCTTATACCCCCCTATATGCCACTCTGTCCCATGATATGCCTTTTAACCCCCTATATGGCAGAGTGGCATATAGGAGGTTAGAAGGCATATCATGAGACAGAGTGGCATATAGGGGTATAAGGCATTTCTGGATGCAGAGTGACATAGAGGAGGTCAAAAGGCATATCTGGAGGTATAGTGGCAAAAGGGGGGGTTAAAAGGCATATCACGGGGCAGATGGGCATATAGGAGGATTGAAGCATATCAGGGAGGCAGAGTGGCATATAAGGGATTAAAAGGCATATCATGGGGCAGAGTGGCATATAGGAGGGTATAAAGCATATCGGGGAGGCAGAGTGGCATATAGGAGGGCATAAGGCTTTTCTGGAGGCAGAGTGCCCCATGATATGCCTTTTAACCCCCTTTTTGCCACTCTGCCTCCAGGAATGCCTTATACCCCCTATATGCCGCTCTGTCCCATGATATGCCTTTTGACCCCTATATGGCAGAGTGGCATACAGGGGGTTAAAAGGCATATCATGGGACAGAGTGGCATATAGGGGGTATAAGGCATTTCTGGAGGCAGAGTGGCATATAGGGGGTTAGAAGGCATATCAGGGGGGCAGAGTGGCAAGCCTGGGGGCAGATGTGCATAACTCGGGGGTAGGTTGGCAAATAAAAGGAAAAAAAAACAAACATGTCTCAATCATAGCTTATATTAAATATGAAAAAAATAGTCTACATGAATTAATAAAGAAACAAAAGTTTCTTACCAGAATATCGTGAAGAATAATGTGATCACTGTTTTGTTCCACTGAACTTTTTCATCTAAAATGTTCGCTGTAGCAAATGTTTTGATCCCATTATGTGTAATGTATTTCATTTATTAGGGCCTTTTAAAACTTTTGCTTTCTGGCATTTTAATACAAATAATGAGATAAAAAGAATGGCGAATAGTGTGAGTCGGGTATGTATAAGGGGTGCGTGTGGTTAAAGAGCGCGACCGTGAGATAAACTATATGGGGCTGGTCTCCAAATTTTTCCAGGGCTGCTTTTCAGTCCCAGTCCGGCCCTGAGTAGATACTATTCAGTAGGACCGATGGATATTCCGAGCTAAAAGAGAAGCTGTAGCCATTCGTTCAAGTGCTTGGGCTCTGTACACTATGAATCTGTGGCAGCTAAACGTGTAGCTCATTACTCAGGAAGTTATACGGAATATAAAAAAAAACCATACCTTGAATTAAACAAGACCTACTGGGTGGTATAAGAATATACTTTGCAAACTGAAACTTTGCAATAACTATGACAGAAGTGTGCACAGATTTTCTTGCCTGTGAGCTTCCCTCAACTCTCCTACCCACGCATTTTGTGGGACCTCTGTTATATTCTATGACCATCCGTATGAGTTCTAGCATCACAGAGGTGAGTTGACTGATGTTGTTATTAGACTAGATGAGGTGAACATGTGTTTGAACAGTGAGGCCCAAACTTCGATCGGGTGATGCTCCACACCCATCAAATCAGTATGGAGCAAGTCAACCTCATCGTTTCCAGCACAAGGCTACTGAGATTGGCTTTAGGTGGTAAGAATTTGAACATAATTCCTAAACAATTTAACATTAATCTATATGCTAATGACCTGACTAGCTGAATATGCTTACCTGGGTGCAGCCCTTCCCTTAAATACATGCTTATTCCGCCATTCCAGGCCTTCGCATCTCGGAATATCTGCCTACTGCCTGGCCCTGTTCTCCTGCTAGCAGCGTTCTGATTCTGATTAACCAGTCGGCTTGCTTTTGACTTGGTTCCTTGATTTGTTTCTTTTACTGCCCTTGTTGACCCGGCTTGTTCTGACTCTAACCCTGGATCCTGATTCAGCACTGATATCGTCTTCCTGGTTCTGACCCAGATTGTCTGACGACTTCTGCCCTGCTTGAGGGCTCCCTGCCATGTGCCCTGCCTGAGGGCCCCCTGTCGTGTGTCCAGTGCCCTGCCACATGTCCAGTGCCTGTCTGTAGGCTTCCAGTCATGTGCCTTGTCTGTGGGCTTCCCGTCATGTTCCACAGACAGCGGGCCTTGCCAGTCCAGCTACAGCATCCTAGAACTATCTTGTGCCCGACTAGGGGGCTATAGTGCTGTACGTCTGCCTTTGTGCCTGTGCCCTATTTGGTCGTGTCTATAGTCCTGAACTTACCTGTCTTGCCAGCTTCTCTAATACAGACCATTTCATATTAAGATTCAGCTTGTGGTGTGTTTTATTTTGCCTGTCTGTCCTCTCTCCCAGTAATGATGCATCGTGGGGTACAAACTGAGCCTCTGATATCCTCTGCAACGGGGCTCCTACCTGACCTCCTTACCTGAACTCTGACACTCACCCTGGTCAATTAAAAGCAGTAAAAGCAGTGACGGAAAGGAGCACTATCCAGTGGATGAAGAGATCGCTGGGAGTCTGGGCCATATCAGAAAGCTCAGGCTCATTGAAATATTCAAGGGTTTGAGATGCATATTTAGGTGGAAACCCTGGTGTCCCAGGGTCTGTTGTGTGCGTCTTACAATCCATTCCAACAAATAAAACAATACAAAACATTAAATTCAGAAAATGACTTGTAACGTAAATCATGGAAACATATTGTGGAAACATATTGTGGAAACTATGTCAGCTTTACGCCAAATGGGACCTACGGTATGCCTTCCACAGAATGTTATCCTAAATGTCTTGGAGGTCATCAAGATGTTTTCTGGCAAATGTGAGATGAGCCTTTGTGTTTCGTGGTTTTCCACCTTGCAACTCTTCCATGGAAGCATTTTTGCACAGTCATTTTCCTATTATGTAATTCTGAACAATGAGCAAGTTAGGCCTGCGGTTGTTTACATGTTAGTCTGGGTTCTTTTGTGACCTCCCGAATGAGATGCATTGGTAGGCCTGTACTCCTGGGAAGGTTCATCATTGTACCAAATTCTCTCCATTTGTAGATAATGTCTCTCACCATGGTTTGCAGGAGTCCTAGATCTTTAGAAATGACATTGTGACAATTTCCAGACCGATAGAAGTCAATGGCTTGTGTCCTCATGTGTTGCTTTTTGAGACATTTTACCCTTTGCAAGACATGTGCTATTTAATTGATGTTTAGATTCAAGAGACCTAATAGTAATTATGCCTGGTGTGCCTAGTAAAATTGAACCCACGTATAAAATAACTTTGGTTAATTGCTTGATTTAGTAACTAAAGGGTAATTACTTTTTGAGGTCAGGTAAGGTTGGACAGCTTTCTTCATTCTGTACATGAAAACAATTTAAAAACTGACTTTTTGTGTTTACTCTTCTTATCTTTGTTCAATTGTAAAATTAGTTTGATGATCTGATACAAATATGTAAAAATAGTAGAAATTGGGAAGGGGAAATACTTTTTCACAGTACTATAGCTCATGAAAGGATGTTCTGACATACAGTGCCCTCCACTAATATTGGCACCCTTGGAAAATATAAGCAACAAAGACTGTGAAAAATCTCCATTTGTTAGCGCCTTAAGGACAGAGTTGTTTTTTTTAGTACCTGTCGTGACAACGGCTGTTTTTACATTTAGCTGTAATGTTCTTATCTTATGTTCTCATTTACTGTACCCACACAAATTACATTTACGCTCACTGACTACTTTATTAAGTACACCTTGCTAGTGCCGGGTTGGACCTCCTTTTGCCTTCATTCTTCGTGGCATACTTTCTACAAGCTGTTGGGAACATTCCTCAGTTTTGGTCCATATGGACATGATGGCATCACGCAGTTGCTGCAGATTTGTCAGATGCACATCCATGATGCAAATCTCCCGTTCCACCACATCCCAAAGGTGCTCTACTGGATTGAGATCTGGTGACTATGGAGGCCACTGGAGTACATTGAACTCATTGTCACATTCAAGAAACCAGTTTGAGATGATGTGAGCTTTGTGGCATGGTGTAGAGCCCTGCGCAGGGCGGCTTTTTAAATCCCGCTCCCGCTGTTTTTAATCCCGTTCCCGCCTGCTCCAGCAATGTGGGTGTTCCGCTCCCGCCCGCTCCCACCACATTTGTGTCCAATCCCGCCTGCTCCCGTCACATTTGTGGCCAATCACGCCCGCCTCTTTACCTGATTTCCCGCACAGTCCCGCAAGGCTGCCTTCGAGCTGTTCCCTCACAGCGTCTCTTCTCTTGCTCCGCCCAGGAACAAGGCGGAGTCACAGGAAGTGACATCAAATCACGTGAATCCGTTTTGTTCCTGGGCTGAGCAAGATAGGAGACACTGTAAGGGAGCAGCGAGAAGGCAGCCTTGCGGGACTGTGCAGGATTACCGGGACCCGCAGGTACAGTGCCTGACCACCCGCTCCCGCCCGCAGCCCCAGCAAGACCGCCCGCGCCCGCCTCCCAAAGCAGTCCTCTAACATGGTGCATTATCCTGCTTGAAGTAGCCATCAGAAGAGGGGAACACTGTGGTCATAAAGGGATGGACATGGTCAGCAACAATACTCAGGTAGGCTGTCGCATTTAAACGGTGCTCAATTGGTACTAAGGAGCCCAAAGTGTACCAAGAAAATGTCCTCCACACCATTACACCACGACCGACAGCCTGAACCGTTGGTACAGTGAAGGAAAATATTATTTGATCCCCTACTGATTTTGTACGTTTGCCTGCTGACAAAGACATGATCAGGCTATAATGTTAATGGGAGGTTTATTTGAACAGTGAGAGACAGAATAATAACAAAAATCCAGAATAACACATTTCACATAAGTTATAAATTGATTTGCATTTTACTCAGGGAAATAAGTATAATGTCTGGCTCCCAGGTGTCTTTTATACAGGTAACGAGCTGAGATTAAGAGCACTCGCTTAAAGAGAGTGCTCCTAATCTCAGTTTGTTACCTGTATAAAAGACACCTGTCCACAGAAGCAATCAGATTCCAAACTCTTCACCATCACCATGGCTAAGACCAAAGAGCTGTCCAAGGATGTCAGGGACAAGATTGTAGACGGTGACAACAGTTTGTGTGATTATTCACGAATGGAAGAAACACAAAATAACTGTCAGTCTCCCTCGGTCTGGGGCTCCATGCAACATCTCACCTTGTGGAGTTTCAATGATCATGAGAATGGTGAGGAATCAGCCCAGAACTACACAGGAAAATCTTGTCAGTGATCTCAAGGCAGCTGGGACCATAGTCACCAAGAAAACAATTGGTAACACACTATGCCGTGAAGGACTGAAATCCTGCAGCACCGGAAAGGTCACCCTTCTCAAGAAAGCACATGTACAGGCCCGTCTGAAGTTTTCCAATGAACATCTGAATGATTCAGAGAAGAACTGTGTGACAGTGAAAGTCAGATGAGACCAGAATCAAGCTATTTGGAGCTATTTTGTGTTTGGAGGAGGAGGAATGCTGCCCCCAAGAATGACCCCAAGAACACCATTCCCACCGTCAAACATGGAGGTGGAAACATTATGCTTTGGGGGTGTTTTTCTGCTAAGGGGACAGGACAACTTCACCGCATCAAAGGGACGATGGATGGGGTCCATGTACCATCACATCTTGGGTGAGAACCTCAGCCATGGCATTGAAAATGGGTCATGGATGGATATTACAGCAGGACAAATGACCCAAAACACACGGTCAAGGCAACAAGGAGTGGCTCAAAAAGAAGTGGCTCAAGAAGAAGCACATTAAGGTCCTGGAATGGCCTAGCCAGTCTCCAGACCTTAATCCCATAGAAAATCTGTGGAGGGAGCTGAAGGTTCGAGTTGCCAAACGTCAGCCTCAAAACTTTAATGACTTGGAGAGGATCTGTAAAGAGGAGTGGGACAAAATCCCTCCTGATATTTGTGCAAACCTGGTGGCCAACTACAAGAAACGTCTGACCTCTGTGATTGCCAACAAGGGCTTTGCCACCAAGTACTAAGTCATGTTTTGCAAAGGGGTCAAATACTTATTTCACGAGTAAAATGCAAATCAATGTATAACTTATTTGAATTCTGGATTTTTTTCTTGTTATTCTGTCTCTCACTGTTTAAAAAAACCTACCATTAAAATTATAGACTCACCATGTCTGTCAGTGGGCAAACGTACAAAATCAGCAGGGGATCAAATATTTTTTTCCTTCACTGTACAAGGCAGGATGGATTCATGCTTTCATGTTGTTTACGCCAAAGTCGGACCCTGCCATCTGAATGTTGCAGCTGGAATCGAGACTCATCAGACCAGGCAACGTTCTTCAAGTCTTTCATTGTACAATTTTGGTGAGCATGTGCCTCAGTTTCCTCTTCTTAGCTAACAGGAGTTGCACCCGGTGTCATCTTTTGGTGCTGTAGCACATTTGCTTCAAGGTAGACGTGTTGTGCGTTCAGATGGTTATTTGAGTTACTGTTGCCTTTCTATCATCTTAAACAAGTCTGCCCATTCTCCTCTGACCTCTGATATCAGCAAGGCATTTTCGTTCACACAACTGCCGCTCAGTGGATATTTTCTCTTTTTCTGACCATTCTCTGTAAACCCTAGAGATGATGGTGCATGAAAATCCCAGTAGATCAGCATTTTCTGAAATACTTCGACCAACCCGTCTGGTACCAACAACCATGCCACATTCAAAGTCACTTCTTCCCCATTCTTATGCTCGGTTTAAACTTCAGCAAGTTGTCTTGACCACATCTACATGCCTAAATGCATTGAGTTGCAGGCATGTGATTAGCTGGCTAGCTTTTTGTGTTAACAAGCAGTTGAACAGGTGTACCTCAAAGTGGCCAGTGAGTGTATATTGTTTTATATTTTTCAGATAAGGAAGGGCTTTCTTTAGATAACCTTATTTTGATCATATCACCTAATTTGTTGCAAGTTTAGGGTAATAAGTACAAGTAGCATTTTGCAATTTCCAAACTATTTTTTTTTCAAAACTGGTCATTTTGCCCTATCTCCTATTTGGGAAATCTTTGGAGCAGATCAAGTCAACTTACCCCCATAAAACTATATATGTTTCAAAACTAGACACTCCAGGGTTTTTTTAAATGCTATTATCCTAACTCTTTCCATGCACTAATTTTAGTACCAGTCTTTGTCAAACTCTGTGATAGTATTTTTTTGTGTGTTGTTTTCCACATACATTGTATTTCAGGTATGAATTTACAGCTCCTGGCATGCCTCACCCCAATATCAGCAATATCTCCTGAGTACAGTAATACCACCTGTCACGGAAGCCTCCGTGCCATGGGCTCATGGAGGGGACTGAGTGCCAGCCTCCTTACGACTACTTACTAAAGAGTGCCATGTTATCCTTTTGTGTGTTATTAATAAAAATATATTTTATTATTGCTTTATTTCCTAACTGTTTACACACAGCACACTAAGGTCTGGGAGATAATGTAATCAAGAAAATGTGTATTCCTTATTTTAGTGGCGTCTGTATCCTTTTGTATTGTTAATCCCTTTACTGCCCCTGTTGTCTCTGGGATGCAGATTAAGGGGGCGGTTTGTATCCCAATATCTTCTTTTATGTTAATGTGTGTTTTGCTGGATATATCCAGCCATCTGTGTCTGAAATAAATCAGTTCTCCTCTTGTTGTACCTAAAGACTACTCTTGCCTGGTTATTTGGGTACTGGATAGCGATATCCCTTTACTTTGCTTGGGGATATTGCCTATGGAATTATTGTCCTGAAGGGATAAGTCGCTTTTGGCGGAGAGGGACAACCTGAGGTCCCTGGTCGGTCCGCCACACCACCCATGTATAGATTTGCCAGATTGTTTGGGGCCAAATAGCCACATTTGGGAGGCATGCATTTTTGTTTTGAAATTTTGACATCTGGTCAGCCAATGTGGATGTCTTACTTAGGACATCTTTGAAGCCGGCTAATTCAATTTACCCCATCAAACCATATATTTCTGAAAGCTAGACAAACCAGGGTATTTCAAATGCATTTTAACCCTTTCCATGTACTATTTCTACCACTAGCCTTCATCAAAGTTTGTGGTAGCAGTTTGTTTTTTCCCACACATATTGTACTTTAGGTATGGATTTACAGCTCCGGGTATTTGTCACAGCCAAACAACACCCCAAAATCTGTTGAGAAACACCTCCTGAGAACAGTGATACCACTCACACATAGATGGTTGTTTGGGGACTAAAAGGCCACATCTGACCAGTTCAATTTACCCCATCAAACCATATATTTTTGAAAACTAGACACTCCAGGGTATTTTAAGGGCTGGTACCTTGAATCTGGAGAGACCCTCTGTGAACTTTTATTTTGAATGGGTGCAGCATGTCTCTAGTAGGTGGTGTTTAGAGACACTCCTATGAGCGATTAAACAGAGCCCCCTCCTAATGACTAAGCAGTTCTTTTAGCCACCTTTCAAAATGGTGAGTATGATCGCTCCTAGGAGCTCCCAAAAGTAAATGGGTGGCACAATTATCGGCACCCTTATATTCACAACTGAGTCTTCTCCTATAATGTCGGATGAGGTTGCAGAATACATGGCAAGAAATCTGAGACCATCCCTCCATACAGAATCTCTCCAGATCTTTCAAATTTGAAAAACTCCTTTTCGGTTCACTCCACAGGTTTTCTATGGGGTTCGAGTCAGGGGACCTTGAATTTATAGTCAGTAAACCGTTTTTTATGTATATTTTGAATTATTGTCCTGCTGGGAGATGTAACCACTGCCCATTTTAAGCATTCTGGCAGAGGCAGTCAGGTGTTCATTTAATATTTGGTGATGCATGATAGAGTCTATCATGCCATGTTTCCTAACAAAGTACCCAAGTCCTCTGGGAACAACAAAACAAAATGCAATCACCATATTTAACTGTGGGCATGCGGTACTTTTCTATATGGCTACCTCTCTGTGTGTGCCAAACCCACCTCTTTTCAAAAAGCTCTATTTTGGTTTCATCTTACCATGGAGCCCATTTGAAGTTCCAGCAGTGTCTGGAAAACCGAAGAAGGTTGAGTTTGTTTTTTGATGAGAGTAGTGGCGTTTTGCAGAACATAGGAGTAAGTGTGAGAATGTTGTGAATCAAATTGGTGATGGTTAGACTGAATGAATTGCAAAAATATAAAAGTATTGGGACACCTGACCATTACACTAACAGGGAATTTTATGACATTATATTTTAAATACATATATCAATATGTAGTCGGTCTCCACTTTGCAACTATAACAGCTATCAATCTTCTGGGAAGACAAGATTTTGAAGTCATTTGTTCGCAACCTCCATTCCAGTTCATCCCAAAAGGTGGTCGATAGTGTTATGAATATGATTTTCCAAAATGTGATTTACATCATAGACAGCAGAATGACAGCATAATTGATTTGATATAAAGGCTGAACTATTGACCTACTGGTGAGGTGATAACAGCAAGTTACCAGTTCTTGTGTTGGTGTTCCTTAGTTACCTATAGGCAGAGGCACATTTTCTTTTATTCACGTGAGTGTGTGTAGCTATAGGATGAGTTAGTGATTTTGGTTTGCAGGGTTACAACCGAAATCTCTAGGTAACACCCTTCAACCGAAAAAAATGCTAGTAGTTTACAATAGATGCAGTTGCTATTTACATAGCAACCTATCAATACTATAGTAAAAAATACTTTAAAAAGAACCATACACGATGTGCTAGTAGAACTTCAATCCAGGGCTTGACTGTGCCTGGATACAGAGGGCTTCACATAGACATGTTTGTAAGCGCCCTGGGTTATAGACCAGAATCCTTCCCACGTTTCATCAAGAAGTCTTTATGACCAAATGTGAGGATGAATATTAGGGGAGTTCGTCATCAGTATGCAGGAAACAAGCCGAGGTCAGGGGCACCAGAAAAGTAGCAAAGTCCGTTTAACAAGCCGTGGTCAGGGTCTCCAGAGAAGTAGGGAAATCTGTTTATGGCAAAAAAGGGGTGGGGCTAACACGTGCGCCACCTGGATCAGCATGGTTCTGACACCAACAGAGTTCCACTTGATATTGTTTTGCCGGCCAGTTTCCTCATCATCTCTGTAAGATGATCATCTACCGAAGCTAAGTATCATTGTTATTTTACTGCAATCTGTCAAGACTGGTGTGTGATTTTAATTCTGTTGTAGTGGATTTAACAACAGTTACTATTATTGAAGTATAATTATCATTCACCACAGTATTTTAAGCATTTCTTACCATATAACTGACTGGAATATAGAGTGTATTTAGATGAAATACATTTTATTGTTGTTATTAAGGTTCCCTGATTGCCTAAATAATTTAAAGTTAGAATCTAACCACAACTACAACAATGCATTGAGGACAGGGCTCTCCCCAGGCCAGTCAAGTTCTTCCTCACCAAACACATTTAACCATGTCTTTATGGACTTTGCTTTGTGCACTGGGGCACAGTCATGCTGGAATAGAAAAGGACTGTCTCCAAACTGTTCCCACAAAGTTAGAATTATAGCATTGTCCAAAATGTATACTGAAGCATTGAAATTTCCCTTCACTGGAAGTAAGGGACCCTACCACTGAAAAACAGCCCCAGACCATCATCTCTCCTCCACCAAACTTTACAGTTGGCACAATGCAGTCTGGCAGTTAACATCCTCCTGGCATCCGCCAAACCCAGACTCGCCCATCAAACAGAGCAGCGTGATTCGTCACTCCATAAAACATGTTTCTGCTGCTCCAGAGTCTAGTGGTGCTGCGCTTTGCATCAATCAATTCAACACTAGGCATTGTACTTGGTTATATGAGGCTTTCATGCAGCTGCTCGGCCATGAAGCTCCCGTTGCAGTTTTTGTACTGATATTAATGCCAGTGGAAGTTGACTGTGAAATATCTATAGGATCAAAGTTCACAAACTGACTTATTGATAAGCTGGCATCCTATCACAATATCACAATTTAATTCACTGAGCTCTTGATTGAGAATGACCCATTTTTTTCACAGATATTTGTAAATGCAGACTACATGGTTAGGTTCTTTATTTTATACACCTGGGCCAATGGGTCGGATTAAAACACCTGAATTTAATAATAAAGAGATGTGTCCCAATGCTTTTTTCCTATATAATGTATATTTGCAATGTCCATGTGCTATTGAACTGTGAATTGTCATTATGATACTTTCCCTCTTGGCAATCTTCCTCTTGATGTTCCCCTCTCTAAAAGAAACTGGAGTTGAGGAGAAGACAAAGACCTGTCTACCTTCAATGAAGCACCAGAAACATGTTTTGCCATATTATGGCTTTGACGAGGGCCCCGCTTGATACTACTGGAAAGGAAAACTTTTAGATTATTAACGGCTCTGTCAATACACAATGTTGAGTTGATAAACTCTAATAACATTCTTGCATAATTGGTGCTTAGGTACCTTGAAAATGTGATCATTGTTGCATCCTTTATGTACAATTCCTACTTCCTTGAGTTTTCTTGCAATCATATTCAGCATGTGGCAATAGATATTCTCCAGGCTTGTGCCTGGGAAACAGAGGCTAAGGCATGATTTCTGTATTTCGAGTACAGCCTGGTACAGCTCCTCTTGTGCAGCAGAAAACCTGGAGTGCATAAGAAACAACAAAATTATGTTTTGGCTGCAGAGAAGCATGATGTATGTGTGTTATACAATGATATTTCTGTACTGTCAGTCTTTAACCAAATTATCCATTATATAAACTTTTTACACAAGTGAAATTGGCAGTTTAATATAAGTCTACTTTGTGTTCCAGTTCCAGAGTGTGCTGCACACATCCACATTCAGCAGAATCCCCTATGCACCATGTCCATTTAAAATAATCTCTCAGCCATCATATGCAACATATGCATTAAAGTTCATATGATGCTAATAATTGTAGATCTAACACAAAGAAATGCAAAGATACACACTACACCAGAGGATCATGTAGTAAGATAAAAGATGAACGTGGCCAGTCTATTTAGTACACTGCATTATTCTTCCATGGCATGGGTCCCATGCCCTGAAAAAATAATGCTGTCTATTAAAGGTGAGCTCCCCACTTTGTATGGCTACGGTGGCCCTGAGTTGACTTTACAACTTTGAAAAAGTACCAACAACAACTACAGGGAGCCAAGGATCTTTGGCCTAGAAGAAGTTGATACCAGGGCTTGATGGAAATGGTGAGGTACCAAAACTAACCACAATTGCTTAAGTACCATATTGAAAAATCTGAAAAATACCCCTAGTCTGGAAGCAGAGTGGCATTTAGAGGGGTATCCAGCATATCTGGGGGACAGAGTGAGGGCAGATGTGCTTAACTGGGGGGGGGCAGGTTGGCAAATAAAAGGAAATAAGAACAAAAAATGCAATAAGGAGAAGAAAGGCCAGGAAGCCTAGATAGAAAAAGTGATAAATGTGAAAATGCTTTTTCAACGAGACAATGGTTGTTAAATAATGCAGTATCAATAACAACTGATCATTTGCTAAGTAATGCTGTTTCTTAGCAGGCAGCTTCATGCAATAGAGTCTAAGGTAGTGCTTTTTGTTAATTTTGCATAAACTTAAGCATAAAACAATATAGCTCTTGATTCTATTTATGCTCCACACTGTTATGTGGATCAACAAATGAATTGCAGAACTGCAGAATGCACCTCATTCGTTGATGGCAGGCGAGCCCCCTGTCGAAACGACCAATAGAGTTGCACACACGTACCGAGGTGTACTGTACACAAAATGACCTAGACAAATGCTCCAAGGAACTTGGCCTCCTTTTTATCATACACAGTCACACATCCATAGATGTTTAATAAAATAATAGGGATTATTTTACATGTTTAAATTGATTTTGGACCACTTCTAATACATGCCTAACATTTGCTACCTATTTATAATGGCATACTTTGCAACAACCCAACTTTTACTGGACAGGACTGGAAAAAAGAAGGACTGTCCACAAAAATGTTGGGTGTGTTGGCAGGTATGTGAATGGAAAAATGTTGGACAAGAACTAAAAAATAGCTTAGGGTTAATGTACGGTTATTTTTAAGATTATTAGCAGTGCACAGTTTTGGTTAAAGATGTATTATGTCTAAATAATAATTTAATTTTAATGGGTTTATTTAATTTTATTTTAAAGTTATATTTATTATTATTTACTTTATTATATTTATTTAATGTTGTAGTGCTACCCTACCTAGCTATACCTATGTGCACTAGCATACCTAGTTTAGCTAAATTTGATGGGACAGGAAAAAAGCAGGACTGTCCCTGAAAAAGTTGGGTCTGTTGGCAGCTATGTGGATGGAAAAATGTTATAGGGTGAAGTGTGAGTTATAGCGTTAATGCTAGTGAAGTAGAAGTGAAATAACAGGAGGAAAGGTCCTTGTGATTTGTGAATTGTACATGTGTGTGTTATGTGTTATATCACTGTGTTATATGTGTTATGTGTTATGTCACTGTGTTATATGTGTTATTGTGTGTGTTATGTTTGGTAGGTTGTGTATCAGACAGAAAAAAATGAAATGGAAATGGAAAAGGCGAATGAGTGGGCAACTGGCGACCCACTCACCTGTTTCACCCCAGGGCAAAGCATCCAAACAACTGTCAGTTCTAGACGTTTGGCAATGGACTTCCAGAGCTCAGACACTAGGCCCTAGCGTAAGCTGGCTACTCCGGCAGAGGTAGCAGGCGTTGCCACACCGCAAACAGACGCAGCCAGGGGGGAGTAACTACCCTTACCATTAGGGACATTTTGGGCATGACTCTAGCCAGGAAGCGAACTGGCAAAGAAGAGACGCTGGCACCACCACCAGCAGCATTGAAAAATGGAAAAGGCGAATGAGTGGGCAATTGGTGACCCACTCACCTGTTTCACCCCAGGGCAAAGCATCCAAACAACCGTCAGTCCTAGATGTTTGGCAGCGGACTTCCAGAGCTCAGACACTAAGCCCTAGCGTAAGCTGGCTACTCCGGCGGAGGTAGCAGACGTTGCCACACCGCAAACAGACAGAGCCAGGGGGGAGAAACTACCCTTACCATTAGGGACATTTTGGGCATGACTCTAGCCAGAAAGGGAACTAGCATTAAAGAGACGCTGGCACCACCGCCAGCAGCAGCAGCAGCATTGGGAAAGGCGAATGAGTGGGCAATTGGCGACCTGCTCACCTGTTTCACCCCAGAGCAAAGCATCTAAACACTGTCAGTTCTTGGCGTTTGGGAGCGGACTTCCAGAGCTCAGACACAAGGCCCTAGCGTAAACTGGCTACTCTGGTGGAGGTAGCAGGCGTTGCCACACCGCAAACAGACGCAGCCAGGGGGGAGAAACTACCCTTACCATTAGGGACATTTTGGGCATGACTCTAGCCAGGAAGCGAACTGGCAGAAAAGAGACGCTGGCACCACCACCACCACCTGCAGCATTGAAAAATGGAAAACGCGAATGAGTGGGCAATTGGCGACCCACTCACCTGTTTCACCCCAGGGCAAAGCATCCAAACAACTGTCAGTCCTAGACGTTTGGCAGCGGACTTCCAGAGCTCAGACACAAGGCCCTAGCGTAAGCTGGCTACACCGGCGGAGGTAACAGGCGTTGCCACACCGCAAACAGACGCAGCCAGGGGGGAGAGAAAGCCCTTACCATTAGGGACATTTGAGGCATGACACTAGCCAGGAAGGGAACTGGCATTGAAGAGACGCTGGCACCACCACCAGCAGCAGCAGCATTGCGAAAGGCGAATGAGTGGGCAATTGACGACCCACTCACCTGTTCCACCCCAGAGCAAAGCATCCAAAGACTGTCAGTCCTAGACGTTTGGGAGCAGACTTCCAGAGCTCAGACACAAGGCCCTAGCGTAAATTGGCTACACCGGCAGAGGTAGCAGGCATTGCCACACCGCAAACAGATGCAGCCAGGGGGAGAAACCACCTTGAACATTTTGGACATTTGAGGCATGACACTAGCCAGGAAGCGAACTGGCAGAGAAGAGACGCTGGCACCACCACCACCAGCAATGAAAAATGGAAAAGGCGAATGAGTGGGCAATTGGTGACCCACTCACCCCAGAGTAAAGCATCCAAAGACTGTCAGTCCTTGGCGTTTGGGAGCGGACTTCCAGAACTCAGACACTAGGCCCTAGCGTAAATTGGCTACACCAGCGGAGGTAGCAGATGTTGCCACACCACAAACACGTGCAACCAGGGGGAGAAACTACCTTAAACATTAGAGAAAGAAAATTAACTTTCCAAGCTAAGAGCTGGGTAACCCAACTTGGGCAGATTGAATTTAAGAAAGGCAATCTGCTCCATCAGATGAGGTGCCATGCGTGAGCGCTGTGGACTATGTTTCCAGTCATAGAAAACACGCGCTCACTTTGAACAGTGGTTGGCGGACATGATAGAAGCTGCTGCGCAACCCATGAGAGTGCAGGCCACACACTCTTCTTTTCATCCCAGTGGCTAAGAGGATCAACATTAGGTGCAGAAGGAATTTCACAGAGGTAAAGTTTGACCATTTCAGCAGCACTACTCTCCTTTCTGCTGCTAGCTCTGTCAGATGGTCCAACTATACTCCCAAGTGCCTCTTCCCAAAACGCAGCTGCTCCACTAAGCTGTGTTGTTGTGATGCTTGTGGCACTGCTGATAGGAGTAGCAGACCACATAATATCTTCCTCCTCCTGCACCTCTCCCTCCTCGGACAGCATTCCCATTTGACGCTGCCAGTCACACACCTTGTTGACCAATTGCTCCCGGTAGCTACTGAGAACACTGAATTTCAAAGCTAGCTTTCCCTTAATTCTTGGATCACAAAGGCACGCTAGCATCGTTTCGGAACTCTCTTCCATGCGTTTGCGTAGGTGTACTTTTAGCAGATCCTTCAGCTTCCTGACTATGGCTGCTACGTCAGGATGTAGAGTGCTACCTTGAACAGCCTCACGGTTTTCAAGGAACACATCCATCTTGCTGCCTAGATGGGAGAACACTGGGATTACCTGGGCCAGACTGGCAGTGTTTGAGTTTAAATTTTCTGTGGCGTCCCTGAATGGTTTAAGGACTGCCACTAGCTGAGCGATCACTGTCCAATCCTCCCTATTCAATGGAGATGTAATCCCAATATTGTGCTCTGAGGCAAGATTATGGATTGCCCTCTGCTGCTCCAAAATCCTCTCCAGCATGTCTAACGTGGAGTTCCACCGTGTACTGACATCCTGACGTAGGCAGTGTACGGGAAGACCTGACCTCTCTTGCTCTTCCCTCAAAAGTTGGCTAGCCTTAACACTATGGTGAAAGTGCCCAGCGATCTTTCTGCAGCGGGACAGAATTACTGCTGCAACATTAGTTCCTTCTGACATTGCTGCCTTCACTACAAGATGGATGATGCGGGCTGCACAGCGCTTTCACCATATTGGCACCTCCGTCAGTTACCACAAAACCAACTTCAACATTGGTGCCTGCCTCTGCTCCCACCCAAAGGCTAAACATTTTCCTCATCGCATGCAGAATATTTTGGGAAGTGTGCTTTTCATCCATCACTTCTGCATGGAGAAGGAATGATTGGTAGCCTGCTGCAGCAGCTTCCTTGGGCACACCGGGCTGCCACCAGTGTGTTGTCAAAGAAAGAAAGGCATGCTGCCCACTAGGTGCACTCCACAAATCTGTTGTGAAATGAACAGACTGACCAGCAGCCTTGGAAAGCTCCTCTTTCACTGCTGCAACACAGGACCGATACAATGAGGGGACAATGTTCCTGCTGAAAGTGGAACGTGACGGAACTGTATATTGTGGAGCCACAGCCGCCATCAATTGTTTTTAAGGCTCCCCTTCGATCATAGAGAAGGATGCCCCTCCAACAGCAATGAACTGACCAATAAAGTCGCGTTACTTTATTGGCCTGCTGTTTGGGCATTGACCTTTTGGATTGGAATGCCACAAATTGTTCCAGGGTGGGCTGGACATGCAGTGCTCCAACCTGCCTTGGTCTCTGGCTGCCAGCACTAGCTGCTGCTGCTGCTATTGGCTCAGAAGCAGCTGTTGGGGTTTTTCCACGGCCACCAGCTATGCTGCCTGCACTAAGTTTTACTTCTGCATCTTTCCCCAATAGCAAAGCGTTGTGTTGAGTGCTGAGGTGATGCTTCATGCTAGCACTGGTATAATGGCCAGACACTTTCCCTCTGCTTATTAGCTTCCCGCAATGTTTGCACTTTCTATAGCGCTCTTCTTCAACATTTTCAAAGTGCTCCCAAATTGGGGCGCGCATAGCCTTGGAGTGTGCCTTGGGTGCTGTTCCTACTGCTCGGGGTGGATGAACAGAGGCAGAACTAGTGGTGGTGGGACTGGTGGTAACAGTACTGGCCATAGTGGGACTGCTAATTGCTTTAACTTTAGATTTGCTAGGTTTTGCTGCTGCTGGTGGTGGTGATGGTGATGATCGTAGCGGAGAAGGTGGAGGCTCAGGGGAAAATTGTGCACTAGTCATTTGGACACTGCTCCCTGAGGAATCTGATTCCTGACCACTCATCTCTTCTATTTCCTCTGGTTCATAGTCTAGTTCTTCATTAGCCAGGGCTGGAGCTAAGACTGATATCATCGTGAGACTCGTGACTAGTAGTAGTGCGAGCAGGAAGAACAGACTCTGCACTTGGCCTCTCAGTCTCAGGCTCCTCTGTTTCCTCTGTTTCCATAGAGCTTGTGGGCCTAGCAGCACTACTACTACTGCCTGCTTTTGGTGCCTTTCCTTTACTTGATGATCCTTCAAGCAATGCTTCCCCAAATGATAAGCGAAAGCTTGGCCTACTTGGCCGACTAGACTGACGCAAAAGCTGCATCTTAGAACTGGTGGTGGTGGTGGTGGTAGATGGAGCTTGTCCCTCCTTAGTCCCAAAAGGAGGATCCATTTCAAATTTTGTGTTGTGTGTGTAGTGTAGTGATTAAAAAAAACTTAAAAAAAAAAGGGGGATAAAAAAAATTAAAGACTTTGAATTTACACGGGCCTAAGAGCCTATCCTACTACTATGCTAAACCTAATGCTATATTAGTATTCTAGTCTAACTCTAGGCAGACGCTCTCAAGCCCACTAAGATAAAGGGAGGTTAAGTTTTATATAATATTATATTATTAATAGATTAGAATTACTTATATTATGGATTATAGATAGAATATAGATTATGAATTAGAAAGAATTACTTATATATTATAGATTATGAATTAGAATTTATATTATGTAATATATTATAGATTGAGAAGATTAAAGATTAGAATTATTTTAGTACTACAGCTAGTAGCTTGAAGCTTTGCTTAGTACAGTTGTTGTCGTCACACAGTGAATTTTTCTTGAAAAGAAATTAAAAATAAAATAAAATGTCACAGCAAAACAGTTAACTTCACTGCTTGCTGAAACACACAGCACTTATGCGGCTGCACTCACTAGCCCAACAAGTTCACTTCACTGATGGACTGAGGTGAGCAAAACAAATGAAATAAAATGAAATATTATTAATTAAGAAAAATTGACTTGGTCTCTTGCTGTTGCTAAAACAAAGCACAAACTACAGAGCTGCAGCACCAGTACTAATAAGATTAGCTGAACTATAAACTAGTAGTATTTATTAATTATATTTATAGCTAATTTAATTAACTACTAAGATAAGAATTATAGAATTATAGATATTAATGATTTTAGATTAGACACTAGTAGATGTCTTGAATGTCTACAGTACACTCTACACTAGTATACTATTACTAACTATAGTATATATAACTGACAAATATATATATAATTTTATAATGTATTCAATTATTAATTATTAATATTACTGATTTTAGATTAGACACTAGCAGATGTCTTGAATGTCTACAGTACACTCTACACTAGTATACTATTACTAATACTATACTAACTATAGTATATATAACTGACAAATATATATATATAATTTTATATGTATTCAATTATTAATAATATATTCTATTAAATTATTTATAAATTCTATTATTTAATTTATTTAAGCAGGACAGGCAGTAGGCACTAGTGCCAGCCCATGGCAAGGGCACCCCTGTGCCAGTGAGGCACTGAGTGCACTGTCAACTCAACAGCACTACACAGTTGATGACAGACAAATTAAATAAAAAAAATGATTAAATTAATAAAATTATTATTATTAAATATTATTAATTCAGTAGAACTGAAGTGAGGAAGAGTACACTGTGAGAAATGGCAGGCTGAGGCTTACCAGTCTCACACAGAACAATCTCTCTGTAACGCTCGGATGCAGCACAGCAGTGTTGCCAAAGCAGTCACAGCGAAAAATGAATGGATCTCTCAGGCAAGCTCTGGTCTTATAAAGGCGGTTTCAGAAATTCAAAAAACAGCAGCACAGGCATTGGACGAGACCCTTAGCGTAACGTCACAAGAGTGAGCTGATTGGAGAGACGAGGATCAGCTCAGCCTGCAATTGTTTGAAATTTTGGCGGCTGCGCGGCAAAAACGAAGAATCTTCGATTCTTCGTGATTGTGAGTCTTCGTCTTCTCCTACGGTTTGCCGGCACTGTATTCTCTTCGGCGTGTCTTCGGAACGAACAAAAAAACGGCCTCTTCGTGCTCGTTTACATGTTTACACGAATGCGCAAGTCTACTTTTAACAACATATATTGTTATAAGAGCTGCCGAAGTGCTTTTAATAACAATTTTCTGCTTGCATACATTTAATTTTGTACTTACTTGCCATTCACAGGCCACGTGCGTGTGATGTCACTGACATAACAAGATGCTTCACATCCACCATCTAACAAGACCATCTCCCCAGGCTGAAATCACAACAACAATAATCAATGTAACTGAGTTATGTATGACAAAATACAAATACTAGTACAGTCCATTTACCTCAAACCATAAACTCAGTTTTCATATCTTCATCTGAATAAAATTAAACAATTCAAACAGTTGCTAATCCCCATCAATTTAATATGTAGATTGAAACACGATCATTAAATGAAATAGAAACAGATGTGTAGAAGGAATATAACTGGGTGAGGAACTGCCAAACTCACTAACAAGGTATGGTTGCTAAAACAGTTTAACATCAAAGTCATACACCATGGCAAGATTGAACAAAGCAAAAGCAATAAGACCCAAGGTAGTTTAACCCCTTAACGACAATCCACATACATGTATGGGGTACTGCATCCAACCATGCAAGGTCAATGGAGGCCAGCTCACCAATCAGTAATTAGTAAAAAAAAAAAAAAAAAGAAAAAATAAATAGTTCAAAAATGTAAAAAAAAGTTTTAAAAAAAATATGGTAACATGTAAAAATCCCCACTGTCACAAAGAAAAAGTTTTAAATAAGCAAGTCCCAAAATTCTTTATCTTTACACAAATTCCAGCATGGAAAGAGTTAAAATATTGGCATTACAAATGCCCATAGGGTGTCTCATATTAAAAAATGAGTGGATGGGGTAAATTGAATTAGCCGGGTTGAAAGATGTCCCAGATATGGGACATGGGGGCAGTAGGATAAGATGTCTAAATGGCATAAAAATACACACCTCACAAAGGCGGCCTTTTACCTCCCAAATAACCCTACAAACCCATGCATGGGGGGTATCACTGCACTCAGGAGATGTTACTGAACACATATTGGGGTGTTGTTTGACACGGACATATACCAGGAGCGATAAATTTACACCTGAAGTACAACATGTGTAAAAAAAATACAAAAAAATGTACTACCATAAAGTTTCACAAAGGCTGGTGGTAAAATTAGTGCACGGAAAGGGTTAAAATACCAGCATTTCAAATACCTTGGGGTATCTAATATATGATTTGATGAGGTAAATTGCATTGGCCGGCTTCAAAGATACCCGAAATGGCACATGGAGGGAAGAATGACCAGATTTGGAAAAAAGGTTTTGAAATAGCAAAACGCTACCTGTACTTATTGCCCCATAACGTGCAGAAAAAAGCAAAAAAACATAAAAACATTGGGTATTTCTAAACTCAGGACAAATAGTAGAACCTATTTAGCAGATTTTTTCATTAGTTTTTGCAGATGAGTAAAAGTTTTTTGTTTAAAAAGTCAGAAAAAGTAATGTTTTAACAAAAAAATAGATATTTTATAATTTTTTTATAGTAAATTAGATGATATGATAAAATGGTATCTAAAGAAAGCCCTGCTTGTCCTGAAAAAAAAACAATATATAATATGTGTGGGAGCATGAAATGAGAAAGAAGAAAATCACAGCTAAACAGCAACACTGCAAAATGTTAAAAAAGCCATTGTCCCACAATATACTACGAGTAATAACCCCTATATAGGATGCCTCTGATTCATCTGATTTAAATGCTGTAAAAGCCATTTTCTTCTTTTTAATTTTTTGCTTAACGTCCCCACTAAGCCACATTGGTTTCAATTTGTTTCTTTTATATTTATTTCCTAATGGTACATACTGAGAAGTGTACCCTGCTAATATTTGTTTGAATCTCCACCCCCCTTGTTCTGATCTGAAGCCCCTCTCCTTTCTGTGTTATCTCCATTTTCAAGATCTCTGTGTCCTCCCCACCACCACTAGTTTAAAAACCCCTCCAGCCTTCTAGCCATCCTCTCCCCTAGCACAGCAGACTCTTCCGTTTAGGTGCAATCCATCACCGCTATAAAGATTGTACCCAAGTGCAAAATCAGCCCAGTGCTCTAAAAAACCAAAACCCTCCTTCCTACACCATGACTTTAGCCACACATTTACCTCCCTGATCTCCCGCTACCTTTCTACTGTTGCGCGTGGCACAGGTAATATTTCTGAAAATACTACCTTGGAAGTCCTTTTCTTCAGTTTATCTCCTAATTCCCTGAAATCATTTTTTAGGACCTTCCATTTTCCACTGACTTTGTCATTGGTACCGATATGGACCATGACAGCTGGGTCTTCCCCAGCCCCTCCCAATAATCCATCTACTCTGTCAGCAACATGCCGGACCCGAGCACCCGGGAGACAGCAAACTGTCCGGTTGAGCCTATCAGAGCTGCAGATTACCCTATCTACTCTCTTAATAATAGAGTCCCCTACCACCACAACCCGTCTAGCCTTTCTTACGCTCTCAACCCCACTAATCCTAGAGGGGCTGTTCCCTCGGCTGTAAGAAGGAACAGCTTCCTCCAGTACAGCTACTCCTGAGCTGATGCACCCAACATCTTCACTCAAGCGGGCAAATCTGTTAGGCTGCACAAGGTCAGGACTAGCTAAACCTTTCCTCCCCCTAGGTAACCACTACCCTCAATTAACTGAGCTGCAGCACACAGAAGAATAAAACACACCAAAAATAAAGCACCTAAAACAGATGACTGAGTAATTAAATGCTTTTTCCACCACTTGCACTCCTCCAAGGGAACTCCTGTTTCTTTTTAACTCCTACTTAAAATAGCCTACTTGAAAAAGAGACTTTTTCTCAATTCAGAAGCAACTCAAGTTTGCACTTTAAATTAACTATTGCAACACCAGTACTCTGCTATAATTATTAGCCTTTTGCATGTTATGCAGCACCTTATGAACATATGTCATTATATGTGTCAAAAGGCCTGTATGATATATTTGTGGCTATTTCTTATGTGATGACCTCATTTAGAACACTAGTATTTTTTTAATATTTTTTACTTGTTTTATCTATCAATCATATTTTTATGGTAATTGAGTGTTTTTGTAAAGAAGGGGTTAATGGACTCAATCAAGTGATCGTAGAAAAGGGGTTAATGGCTCTATAAATGGGAAGACTGGAGATGGAGAGATTATGCACCTGAGGAAGCCGACTGGTGAAACGCGTTGTGCTGAATACGCCCATTGAGGAAGTGGACACAGAGGAATCCTGTGAGAACCAAGCTGCTACTGGTACAACACAGCATTATTCCAGTCCTTCCCACGGGAGCGTTAAAGTATTCTTATATGTAAGATACTAGTTTTTTATTTATATTAAAGCTACTACTACTTTTTTTTTTTTTTTTTTAACTCTTTCTCCTCTGGTCTTTTCTGTTACACCGGTACAAAAAAGAAACACCATCCCCCAGAAGGGGCTCTATGGGCTTCCCAACAGAGGAACCTATTAAAGAATCCACTTAAATGAAGTATTATATTGTGGTGTCGTCTGTAAATCTTGCACACCACTTTATTTCTTTGTTTTAAGTATTATCTTTTACACACTTGTGGTCAGTGTGTTGGTTCTGCAGCACCAAGGTATAATACTTGTTTAACCCCTTGATGACAATTGACGGTCCGGGCACGTCACCGGAAAACAAACTGTTGACGATTGACGTGCCAGGACCGTCATGACTTTAAACGGGTGCAGAAAGCGAACGTAGCAAACAGTGTTGCTGTAATGCCTCGACCTCGAGGCAACGCCACGGATGTCTGGCCCCTCCCCGGGGCGTCAACATCCGCCATACATTGTATGGCGGCGGACGCCCATTTTAAAAGCGTTTAGGAGGCGATCAACGATCACCTCCTAAACTTAAATGGTGTCGCTGGAATGCCTCGATCAGGAGGCATTCAGCGACACCAAACACTTACCCCAGGACGGGCTGTGACCGCTCCGGAGAGCGGTCACAGCCGCAGCTGCATGCAATCTTCACCATCCGCAAGATGGCGGCGGCCTGGGAAAAAAAATAATAAAGATGAAAAAGTTCGCTAGATGGTCTCCAGACCCTCTAGAGAACTCTGGCTCCACTTGCAGGTTGAATACAGGTACTGCATTCAACCATGCAAGTCAATGGAGCCCAGCTTTCTAATCACAGTGTGATTAGTAAAAATAAATTAAAAAATAAAATAAAATTAATAATAATTAGAAAAAAAGTTAAAAAACAGTAAAATGTAAAAATAATTTCCCACTCATGTCACTATCAGGGGAACCTTCAAGTTGAAAAAAATGTAAAAAAAAATATAAAAAAGGCAAAAAAAATAAAATATATATATAAAAACTATATTTTTGTGAGCAAGTCCTAAAATTAGCACATTAGCTCGCATGGAAAGAGTTAAAATACTGGCATATTAAATGCCGATGGGGTGTCTACTTTAAAAAAATGTATGATCTGATGGGGTAAATTGAATTGGCCGGGTTCAACAATGTCCCAATTAACACGAGGGGAAGGATGACAACACATCTAATTTCCAATTAGAAAAATGCACACGTCCCAAATGTGGCCTTTTAGTTCCCCCAAAAAATGACAAACCCATATACCAGGAGCTATAAATTCATACATAAAGTAGGTGTGTGGGGGGAAAAATACACACAAAAATACTACTGCAACTTTGAAAAAATGGGCAGTTGATCGCCAAACGCCAAAGTTCAACATTGAAAAATGTGCATACCCCAAATGTGGCCCTTTCCCCCCCCCAAACAGCCAAGCAAAATCATTCATGTGAGGTATCGCTGTACTCAGGAGATGTTGCTGAACACATATTGGGTTGTTTTATGACAGTGACATATACCAGAACCTGTTAGAAAGAGTTAAAATACTGGGGTGTCTAGTTTTCAAAAATATATGATTTGATGGGGTAAATTGCATTGGAAAAAATGGCTTTGAAATAGCAAAATGCTACCTGTACTTATTGCCCCATAACGTGTAGAAAAAAGCAAAAAAACATTGGGTATTTCTAAACTCAGGACAAATAGTAGAATCTATTTAGCAGGTTTTTTCATGACCTTTTATAGATGAGTAAAAGATTTTTCAACTAAAAGTAATTTTTTTCTAAATGTTTCACCATATTTTATACTTTTTTTAATAGTAAATAATATGATACAATCAAAATGCCGTCTAAAGAAAGCCCTTCTTGTCCTGAAAAAAACAATATATAACTTGTGTGGGTTCAGTAAACGGGAAAGAAAAAAATCACAGCTAAACACGAGCAGCGCAGAAATGTTAAAACGTCCATTGTCCCGAAGGGTACAAAAGGTAAAATCAGCCTTTGTCACGAAGGGGTTAAGTTGTGTCATTACACCAGATATCTGGCATTTTTATCTTAAGTGCTGAATCTCACTCTTTTTCTTTCCACTCATCAATTAAGTGCACCAAGCACCAGGATGTGGCAGAGGGGCTGCTGTCTCCTTTTCACCTGTCCAGACCTCCTGCCCATGGCCAAAATATAAGCCAAAATATACAGCAAGACTACTCTACCGTATCTAACAAACAGTGGCGACAATATATGGGGGGGCACACAAGATATCACAGTCAAACTGGGGGGCATTTATAATTTCCACCATTAAATCATACCACTGAAAAAACATTATATATATATATATATATATATATAGATAGATAGATTTATAATACATATACATTTTTAATATAGATTACAAGAGTAGTTACCGGCACTCATGGGACTTGTTTTAAATAATTCCATGAAACTCTGTTTTTCTGGACCAGAGTCCCATGAGTGCCGGTAACTACTTTTGGAATATATATATTATTGCCGGCTGAAAGTAATGTGCTATGGAATTATACTTTTGTTACTGGACAATACAATACTTGATTATTCAACATGGGAAGCCTGAAGCCACAATTTTCCTTGAAATAAATATTAGAGTAAACAACAGAATACCTTAACTTTTCCACTAAATGATTTCAGGGCCTAATATTAGACCCTGCTGCCGATAAATATAAATATTAGATCCTGCTGATATATATACCGTATTTGCTCGATTATAAGACGAGGTATTTTCCAGAGCAAATGCTCTGAAAAATACCCCTCGTCTTATAATCGAGGTCGTCTTCTAATCAGACCTCTTTCTGCTGGGGCCGTGCTGCTTACCGGGCTTTGATCGCGTGCAGCGTCTCTGCTATTAGCAGCAGGAAACAGGAAGCTTGCACAGTCCTCACATAACTCTACCTCCCCCCCTCCTTCCTCTGGGGGCGGGGCCAGAGAAGTTGCTCACACAGCCGGCCCCCCGCAGAAGTCTTTGAGTGGGAGATCTGCAGTTCAGGTAAGGGAGTGGGGGGTTTGAGCCCGTGTGTGTGTGTGTTTAATGGAATGAATGAGTATTTAAATGTTTGTGAATGAGTGTGTGTGTGATAGCATGGATGTGTAAGGGGGGTGGGGGTGGTAGCATGGCATAGGGAGGCTGTAATCACACTGCTAACATCTCCAGGTTCCAGCATGTACTGGCTGCCTTGGCTTGATAGGAGTGTGATTGCTGTTAGCAGTATATATATATCTCCAGAAATGCATTCTCAGCCCCATGATATGCCTTTTAACCCCCTATATGCCAGAGTGGCATATAGTGGTATAGGCATATCATGGGGCAGAGGGGCATATAGGGGGTTAAATGGCACATCATGGGGCAGAGTGGCAAATAGGGGGGTATAAGGCATTTCTGGGGGCAGAATGGCAAGCCTGGGGCAGATGTGCATAACTGGGGGGGGGCAGGTTGGCAAATAAAAGGAAATAAAAAATATATTTTTCTCAATCATAGCTTTTATTAAATATGAAAATTAGTTTACATGAATTAATATTTACTAGTAAAACTTTTTTTCCTATAGGGTAGTCTTATATTCAGGCTTTTTGTTTTTTTCCCCTAAATTAATATTTTGATTTTGGGGGGTCGTCTTATAATCAGGGTCGTCTTATAATCGAGCAAATACGGTATATATATATTAGCCCCTGCTGCCCATATATATTAATATTAGCCCCAGTTGCCGATATATATATTAATATTAGAACGTGATGGCGTGTGTGAGGGGGCGGTCCTTGCGCTTTGTGCTGATGCGGGAGCCGCTGCCGGCGTGAGACAAGAGGCAACGAGGGGCAATTCACCTCCGACGATAAACTGGAGGAACGCCGCGACGTGACCTAGACCAGGTGAACGGAGGTAGAGCTTGGGTCCTGAGCCGGACAGAGACGCGACACTGAGGGATCGTACAGAGGTTACATGACCTCGTGCAGCGGTCCGCCTCCCTGGCATTGCCTCGTGTACCCGCAACCACGCTGACCTAGTCAGTCAGGTGGTTGGAAGATTGGCGGTTTGGCGGTGCTGTCCGCGGAACATTAAACACTAAATCCCATTCAAATCCCTCGGATTCAAACAAGAAATATCGATATGCACTGAACCGTTTGCTCCATATATGTTGATCAACGTGTGCAACATACTGAATACAACAACCCAGGCTTACTGTGTATTGCGGCACTAACCTGGTAGGACCTTAATTTCTTTTTTTTTTTTTTTTTTTTTTTCCCCTCTTCTGAATAATGAATGAATTGGAAAATTTATTGCATTGAACACGCATATAACACATAGAATTTAAGTGAAGAGTGCAAGAACCCTTTTTGAAATAACTGCATTATTAATACATCATATTGGGGAGAGAAATTGATTATTGACTGAGTTCTATTTTATGCAACGTAATGTTGAAATCTACTGTTACAATAGCTTAATTGGCACTCCTGATACGTATACAACTTATGGAACCTAACTGAAAATTGCAAAAAACCCCACTGAAATAACCGCATGGTTAATATATCACACTGGGGGATACCCCTCCTCAAGTTAAAAGTGAATTGCAATCTCTGGACTAAAAGTGGAATGGAGAGTCAGTGAACAGTAAACCAGCATTGGTTGTAGTGGTTTTTTCCTCTCTTTTTTTTTTTTTTTTATGACAACCAAATTGGAAATCTATTGCGAAACATAGAATTTAAGCGAAGATAGTGGATACCCCTCTGAAATAATTGCATAATTGCATTATTAGTACATCATATTATCATATTGGGGAAAGAAAGTGAACTATCACTGACCGAGCTTTATTCTATGTAAATCAAGTTTGAAATCTACTGATATAAAAGGTGCTAACTGGCACTCCTGATATATATATAATTTATTGAACCTAACTAAAGATAGTAAAAATTCGCTGAAACAATTGCACGATTAATATATCACACCGAGATATTCCTCCTCTAGTTAAGAGGGTACTGTAAGAGACCTACAATTGGAGTCGAACAAAGGCTCACGATTTAATTTGAATCTGAGATAACAAGCTAGTAATAATTGGTTCATATTTTGGGATAAATCCAAACAACCGAAACATCAACTGAAAAAGAATAAAGATCTTTAATCTCTCTTCAGTAAGAAACTATTTACATATGAACTATGCCTCCTAAAATCGATAAAATGGATAAAGGTGAGAAAATTAAGAATACAAATAAATCAAGGAAACCGCAATCCATAAGCACTTTTTACTCTCCTCGTAGTCAGCTAAGTCTTTCAGAATCACCTGAAAAATCAATATTGGAACACGGTACTGATGAACCAGATCAAATCCAACAACCATACATATCTCATAAAGACTTGTCATCAGCTTTAGAAACCTTATATATGAGAATTAAGTTGGATCTAGACAGAAATCTGAAGGACTATAAAGACGAGATATCTACTATAAAATCTTCATTACTCTCTCATTCTCAAGAGATTTCCACTCTTCAAACAATTATAAAAGATCTGAAAGTTCAAAATGAAAGCTACAGCCTGGAGATTAAAAAAATGGAGCACAAAATAGCAGACATTGAAGACAGTTCCAGAAGGAAAAATCTAAGAATCAGAGGAATTCCAGAAACAACTATAAATATGGATCAATATATAATGGAGCTTTTGGCAACATACATGGACATAAAATCACTTGGATTTACACCAATTGAGAATGTTTATAGAATTCCAAAGCCAATTAACCCTATGTATAAGGATAGAGACAGAGACACAATAGTTATTTTTGCAAGTCTCCGGATTAAAGACCAGTTTATAAAAGAATGGAGAGCAAATCCGCAAAAAAACTAAAAATTTACACCACTAACATTTTACCCGGATCTCTCTCAAACTACAAGATTTAATAGGAGTAAATTTGCGGACCTTACAGCTTGTCTTAGAGAACATAATATCAAATATACTTGGGGATTCCCCATAAAAATAAGGGTCAATTACAGTGGAAAACAATATACCTGCCAGGACCCAGAACAGCTTAAAGCTAAATTAATTATTTGGGGTCTACTAAAATGAGATTGATGAATAGAATTATAGAGGCTCCCGCCTTCATTTTTAATTTTTTTTTTTGAAGAAACACATTTTTGATATCTAAATTTAAGTATAACACAGAAATCTAAGTACATAACTGTTTATCATTTGTAAAGATTGGGATACAGTAGACTTACACATAGAAGACTTATATACACTTTTAATATAAATAATTTAATTTATTTTGTAATATTAAAAAATTTACACGAAACCTATATAATGGGGGAATCACAAGAACATACGTAATTTAAGAAACACCCCCCAAGCTAAATTTATATTGTACGACCCAAATTGGGTAAATCTATGAAAGAGAATAAAGTAAATATATACACTTTTATAATAATGATATTTATATTATATAGTTTACTATAGCACACACACAAATTTATACACTAATTATCTACACTTCACGAAAAGGTTTTTTTTTTTTTTTTCTCACATAACAATAGTATGAGATAGATAATTTGAAGTAATTTAGGAAATATTAGTGATATCCATACTATTTAGTTTATTATAACACATACATAAATTTATAAATACTAAATATCTACACTTCACGAAAAGGTTTTTTTTTTTTTTTGTTTTTTTTTTGTCCATAGCCCTGGGCACGCCCCCTCGCGATAATCCCAGATGGATCAGGGACTTTTTCTCCACATAGGGAGGTTGACTTTCGGTACCCCCCCCCCAGAGAATGGAGATAGAAAAGATAGAATGAATGTTTTTCTATATGTTCCTATGTCACTCGTTAAGATTAAGATGTACGTAATTAATTTCATGTTTAATGTTAAACTCGACGGATTTTACGCTATATTATCTATGATCTTTACTGAGGTATTTGTCTACTTGGCGATAAATATGGGTCAATTTTTTACAAAAAAACCTTTTTACTATTCTTTAAAATGTCCCTCAAATTAGTAACAATTAATGCACAAGGGTTGAACTCGCCGTATAAAAGGTCTTATCTTTATGATTCTCTGCTAAAAGAAAATGTTGATATTGCCTTCATCCAAGAAACTCATTGGTTAAAAACAACAAAAACTATTGTGGAAATACCGTAGATACCCACATATATTTACTTCTTCTATGTCAGAGAAGAAGAAAAGGGGTGTTGCCATAATACTATCTCACAAAATTAAATTTGAATACATTATGCACCAATCAGATAAAGACGGGAGAAGATTAATTTTAGTTTGCAAAATTAATGATATTCTCTATACGTTTATGTCCCTTTATGCCCCTTCTGATTCAACAGTTAAATTTTTCAACGATTCAATCGAGACTCTTGAGAAAATTGAAAAAGGTTTGGTTATTATAGGGGGAGACTTTAATAGTATTCAGGATTTTAACCTGGTCAGGAAACCCTTTAACCCCTTAAGGACCGGGCTCATTTTTCGTTTTGTACCCTGTGGGACCGCAGCTGTTTTGACACTTTTGTGGTGCTTGTGTTCAGCTGTAATTTTCTCCTCACCCATTTAGTGTACCCACATAAGTTATATATTGTTTTTTTCAGGACAAGATGGGCTTTCTTCGGATACCATTATTTTGATCGTATCATCTTATTTACTATAAAAAAATAAAAAAAAACATGGTGAAAAATTGAAAAAAAACATATTTTATGACTTTTATTTGAAAAATCTTTCACTCACCTAAAAAAGCAAGTAAAAAAACGAGCTAAATAGATTCTACTACTTGTCCTGAGTTTAGAAATACCCAATGTTTTTATGTTTTTTTGCTGTTTTTTGTAAGTTATAGGGCAATAAGTACAAGCAGCGTTTTATGATTTCCAAATCTTTTTTAACAAATCTGGTCATTCTGCCTCCATCTCCTCTTTGGAAGATCTTTGAAGCCAGTTAACTCAATTTAACCCCCTCAAACCATATATTTTTGAAAACTAGACACCCCAGGGTATTCCAAATGCTGTTATTTTAACCCTTTCCATGCACCAATTATAGAACTACACTTTGTCAAACTTTGTAATAGTCATTTTTTTTATTTATTTTTTCACACAAATTGTACTTTAGTTATAGATATACAGGTCCTGATATATGTCACTGTAAAACAACCCCCCAATATGTGTTCAGGAACATCTCCTGAGTACAGCGATACCCCACATGCATGGGTTTGTCAGATTGTTTGGCTGGTAAAAGGCTACTTTTGGGGCATGCGTAATCCAGGTGGTCATTTGGTCATTCTGCCTCCATCTCCTCTTTGGAATATCTTTGAAGCGGGTTAACTCAATTTAACCCATTCAAACCATATATTTTTGAAAACTAGACACCCCAGGGTATTCCAAATGCTGTTATTTTAACCCTTTCCATGCACCAATTATAGAACTACACTTTGTCAAACTTTGTAATAGTATTTTTTTTCCCACACAAATTGTACTTTAGTTATAGATATACAGGTTCTGGTATATGCCACTGTCAAACAACACCCCAATGTGTGTTCAGGAACATCTCCTGAGTGCAGTGATACCCGACATGCGAGGGTTTGTCGGGTTGTTTGAGATTTAAAATGCCACATTTGGGAAGTGCGCTTTTTTTCTCCATTTTGGTCAGTCTGTACCTATGCCCTATCTTTGAGCTTGGCCACTCCAATTTACCCCATCAGCCATTTTTTTTATATATTAGACACCCCTTGGGTATTTGAAGTGCTTTTATTTTAACTCTTTGTTGAGATTTTTGAGAAATTTTAGCACTTGCTCAAAATAATAAACTTTATTTTTTTATTTTATTTTATTTTTTTAATACTTTTTTTATATTTTTTTTACACATTTTGCAATGTACTGGATGGTTCATCTAGTGACATCAGTGCATAATTATTTTTAAATGTTAGCACATTTTTTTTTTATTTTTTTTCCATTTTTTATTTTTTTTTATTTTTTTTTTTGAATATTTTACTAATCACATAGTGATTAGAAAGCTGGGCTCCATTGACTTGCATGGTTGAATGCAGTACCTGTATTCAACCTGCAAGTGGAGCCAGAGTTCTCTAGAGGGTCTGGAGACCGTCTAGCTAACTCTATCATCTTTATTGTTTATTTTCCCGGGCCGCCGCCATCTTGCTTGATGGCGAAGATCACCGGCAGCTGCGGCTGTGACCGCTCTCCGGAGCGGTCACAGCCCATCCAAAGGTAAGTGTTTGGTGTCGCTGGATGCCTCCTGATCGAGGCATTCCAGCGACACCATTTAAAGTTAGGAGGCGATCGTCGATCGCCTCCTAAACGCTTTTAAAACGGGCGTCCGCCGCCATACAATGTATGGCGGCTGTTGACGCCCCGGGGAGGGGCCAGACATGGCCCCCGATGCCGATCTCGGCGTTACTGAATGCCTCGACATCGAGGCATTACAGTAACGCCGTTTAAGCGAAGAAAGTGATCGTTGATCACTTTCTAAGCTTATTTTATTTTATGACGGTTCAGGACCGTCAAAGGTCATTTAGCGACCTTCATGTCATGACGGTCCTGAACCGGCAAAGGTCGCGAAGGGGTTAAGAAAACCGAAATATCTGATAAAAGATTAAAGAAAAAAGCAGATTTGTTTTCAGCCTATTTGTTTAAACAAAATTTATACGATGTCTGGCGGACTATGCATCCAGAATAAACAGATTTTACCTTTTTTTCTTTACCCCATAAATCATACTCACGAACAGACACTTTTTTTATGTCGGGCCCACACTGGAGAGATGCTCCTCCTCCTCGATAGGTAATATTACCTGGTCAGATCATGCACCAGTTTATGTTTTAATTTTAGATAATCCAATTTATAAAAAGAGTTTCAGATGGCGTTTGAATGAACAAACGATAAAATCAGAAGAAGATAGGAAAGAGTTGCGTGCCTTAGCAGAATTATTTCTAGAAACTAATGACACAGGGGACATCTCAATGAGTACTCTATGGTGCGCTATGAAATGTTTCTTGAGAGGCCATTTAATTAAAAAAGCATCATGGATTAAAAAGACAAGGGGGAAGGACCTGACTGATCTACATATTGCGCTAGCAACTATAGAAAGAGATAATAAAACAAATCCTAGCGAAGAAAAGATGGAAGAAATAAAATCAATTAAAGCACAGATATTAATTAAATTACAACTTAAGTTAGATAATATTATGACTCGTTTAAAACAAAAATGGTACTGTAGTAATAACCGAATCTCCCGGGAGTTAACGAATAAGATCAAAGCTCAAAATCAAAACTATAGGATTAAACAAATACATTTTAATGATAAAATATATTTATCTCCATCTCAAATAGGAGAAGCATTTAAGAATTACTACGAATCACTTTATAATTTAGACAATCCCAATAAGTCAGAAATACAAATATATTCCTATTTGGAGAAATTAGGTCTTCCTCAAATAACAAAGGAACAATCAAATTTGTTAAATCAACCCTTTTCTATTAAAGAGATTGACGAAGCTATCACTAGTCTTATACCAGGCAAAGCGCCAGGGCCTGACGGATTTTCAACACTTTTTTTTAAGACTTTACGCGTGGAGTTAATACCAATTTTTAAAAGGCTATTTGATGAAATAGAAGAAAAAGGGACATTTCCAAAAGAAATGCTTGAAGCAGCAATAACACCAATACTGAAATCAGGCAAGGATCCGACTAGAGTGACAAATTGCAGACCAATTTCCCTTATAAATGTAGACGTCAAAATTTTTTCAAAAATACTTGCTCAAAGATTGAAAACAATAATGCCAGACCTAATTCATCCTGACCAAACGGGTTTCATATTAGGAAGATCAGGGGAAGATAATACCCGAAGACTCTTTAATATACTAGATATAATCAATCGTAATAAAATCCCTTCGGCTTTATTAGCACTTGATGCAGAAAAAGCTTTCGACAGAGTCAACTGGAAGTTCATGGAAGCAACTCTCCATACATATGGACTAAACGATAGATATATGAGATCCGTTATGGCACTATACTCCTCTCCTACGGCCAGAATAAAAGGAATGGCATTTGAATCTCAATTCTTTAATATTCAAAATGGTACCCGTCAGGGATGCCCTTTAGCGCCCTTGATTTATGCTTTAATTATGGAACCCTTAGCAGCATCTATTAGAAATTCACAGAAAATTAATGGGATAAAAATAGGACCCCAGGAACATTTAATTACATTATACGCAGACGATGTACTCTTAACAATATCTTTTCCTGAACAGTCATGTCCTTCCATCCTAGAAGAAATAAGGGAATACTCGTCCCTCTCTAACTTTAAAAATTAATTTCTTAAAGACACAAATAATAACCTTTAACTTAAAAGAAACTCAACGAAGATATTTCTCAGAGGGAACTTATGAAGTTAAACCCCAAAACAAAGTCGAATATTTGGGTATTATTAGTAAAAATCCATTTGACACAATTTCTTTAAATTATAGCACATTGTTAGAAGAAATGAAAGGTTTAACTTCAAAATGGAAAAAATTAGAATTATCTTGGTTAGGCCGCATAAATATCTTAAAAGCATACCTAATACCAAAGATACTGTATTTGTTTCGAACTATTCCATATCAAGTTCCTAAAAATGTTTTAAGAGACTTTGATAAGTTATTTACAATATTTGTCTGGTCAGCTAAGAAACCAAGGATATCTAAAAATATCATGAGGAGGAGCATCTCTCACGAAGGGTTGGGATACCCAGATTTATACAGACTTTATGAGGCCTCCCGTATATCTCATGCTTTGGCATGGGGAACTAAAACTAAACATAATTACCAGTAATAATATCGATCCATTTAAATTAATCTGGTTAGATAAGAAAACATTGAACAATTTAAAATTAGTAAACCCCTTGGTGAGAGATACTTTGAATGCAATATTTAAAGTTCGGAAAGATTACGGCTTATCAACAGCTACATCAGAATTATCTCCCATAGAAATCTTAAACATATATATCATAGACTTAAATGTTCAAGGATGGAAACGATGCGGAATACATAAATTAGCAGATTTTACGGAGGGACAAGTCATAATTCCTTTTGCAGACATTCAAATAAGATATAATTTATTAAACAAAGAACTTTTTTCTTATTTACGTATTAAACAATTTTTATTATCAAACCCCTTAAGGGCACATGATGATTTGGATGATTTTTTCTCAGAACCCCCTCAAGCAAAAATAATCTCGAAGGTGTCTAAATTGCTGACAAACATAACGTCCTCTGAAAAATGTAAAACAATTTTATCATGGGAAAGAGACCTCCGAGAGGAATTTCATTTACAAAAGTGGTATAAAGCTTGGTACCATACAAGAAAATCAGTACATTGTTTAAATCTCCATGAACAATATTATAAATTATTACACCGTTGGTATCTGGTTCCAAGCAAACTTAGTAAAATGTATAATGGAAATAGTGATGTTTGTTGGCGTTGTCAAAAATCAGTTGGAACTCATTTCCACATATGGTGGGAATGTCTTAATCTTAATCCTATCAAGAACTTGGTATGTTCTATATTTCAATTAGCTACTGGTATTAAGATTTTCCTGACGCCTCAAATCTTTATGTTCCACTTAGACCTCCCGCAAATGCCTAAATTTAATAAAATTTGGTTAATTAATGTATTATTGGCATGCAAAATATGTATTGCCAGAAATTGGAAAAGCTATGACACCCCATCACAGGATGAAATTTATAATCAAATTAAAATACAGGCTATTTCAGAGAGGTATTTTTTTAGAAACAATATAGCTTTTTATAATAAAATCTGGTCTAGTTGGAACATATTTATTTCAGGGAGTTCTTGAGAATTTAATAACTCTAAACACATATATATATATATATATATATATATATATATATATATATATATATATATATATATATATACTTATTTCTGTTCGGCTGATGAGTTCAACCTTTGTACCTCGTCAAATGTAGACCCCTCAGTGAGACCTAAAAATGTTACCAAGATTATTAATCCCAAGAGCTTTGTCGTATTGTCTAATTGTATGTTGTACGTATGTTTGTTATAATTTACAAATTAACGATTATCGTAAGAAGTACATTGTAGGTTACTTTAATTATTATGTAAGTAACTTACATGCCAATGTTTGTCATAATTATTTTAAACAAACTGAATAAAGAATAATTTAAAAAAATATATATATTAATATTAGTCCCTGCTGCAGATATATATATATATATATATATATATAAATATTAGACCCTGCTGCCGATAGCAGGTATAGATCAACACATTAACACACAAACCCAGCTTTGTATGTATAGATCAATTGAAATTCACTTTTGATCTCAGCACTGAAGGTATATATCAAATAAACAGAATCAGACATACAAATCCTGTATTTGCAGGTATAGAATAATAATATATGAAACATAGCATTGCAGGTATAGATCAAATACATACATGGAAATAGTATTGCAGGTATTAATCAACTGAACAAGACATGCAAACCCTGTATTTGCAGGTATACATAAATAATGTATGGAAACTAGGTCTCTGCAACTAACGATTATTTTAATAATTGATTAGTTGGCAGAATATTTTTTCGATTAATCGGATAAAAAATGCAATTTTTTTAAATTTCAAATAATGTAATAAAAAACTTACAATTTACACTTTCGTCTCTTTATTGCAATGGCCTCTCTCTATTCACCTTCTTATTTTACTGACATAATAATAAAAGCTACAGGAACCCAAGCACAGTGTTTTTCAAACTAGGTTTTAATACAAAGTTATTAGTAAATAATAATTCATATGTTAACTATTTTTCATATTTAATAAAAACTGAGAAAAAAGCCTTGTTTATATTTTCTTTTATTTACCAAACTGCCCCCAGTTATGCACATCTGACCCCCAGCTTGCCACTCTGCCCCCATATATGCCTTATACCACTTATATGCCAGAGATTCCACTGTGCCCCCTGATATGCCACTGTGCCCCCGATACGCCTTATACTCCTTATATGTCTTATGCCCCCCTGATATGCCTAATATCGATATACCTTATACCCCCTATATGCCTTATAACTTCCAATATGCCACTCGCCCCCATTTATGCCTTATACCTGCCTATATGCCACTGTGCACCCTGATATGCCACTCCGCTCCCCATAAATGCCCTGCACCACCCTGAAATTCATTATACTCCCTGATTCACCACTCTGCCTCCCCCAGATATGCCACTCTGAAATTCATTATACCCCCCATACACCACTCTACCTCCCCCTATACACCACTCTAACTCCCCCAGATATGCCATTCTGCCTCCCTGAAATTCATTACACCCCCATACACCACTCTGCTACCCTGAAATTCATTATATCCCCTATACACCACTATAACTCACCCATACACCACTCTGCCTCCTCCCCCTCCCATACTCCACTCTGCCTCCTCCTCCTCTCATACTCCACTCTGCCTCCTCCCCCTCCCACACTCCACTCTGCCTCCTCCCCCCTCCCATACTCCACTCTGCCTCCTCCCCCCTCCCATACACCGCTCTGCCTCCTCCCCCCTCCCATACACCACTCTGCCTCCTCCCCCCTCCCATACACCACTCTGCTTCCTCCCCCTCCCATACTCCACTCTGCCTTCTCCCCCTCCCATACACCACTCTGCCTCCTCCCCCTCCCATACTTCACTCTGCCTCCTCCCCCTCCCATACTCCACTCTGCCTCTCTCCCGACTCCCTGGTGTTTTGTGAACCTCCGTTGCTGACAGGCACTTTCACTGCAGCTTCATAGAAGCCTCAGCGTAAGTGAAGGGCAGTGACGGAGGCTGTCTGTGCGCATCGCGCAGACCCCCACCAGCTGACAGAGAGGATGATCCTCTGCAGGAGACCTCGATTCTCTGTCAGCCGGTGGGGGTCTGCACGATGTGCACAGACGGCCTCCGTTACTCACCTTCACTTACGCTGAGGCTTCTATGAAGCTGCAGTGAAAGTGCCTGTCAGCAACGGAGGTTCACAAAACACCAGGGAGTCGGGAGAGAGGCAGAGCAGTGTATGGGAGGGGGGAGGAGTCAGAGGGGTGTATGGGAGGGGGGAGAGAGACGGAAGTGAGAGACCGGCCGACAGTGAGGGGAATCCAGGTCCCCTGCAGCGTTGCGGGGGATCTGGATTCTAGTGTTATAATCCGATCTCTGTTTAAGGTCGGATTATATAAGGAGAGGAGTTTTTCAGAGCATTTGCTCTGAAAAAGACCTCTTTTTATAAATCGATAAAACGATTTTCATTATCGATTATTATCGATTAGTTGTTTCAGCCCTAATGGAAACATAGCATAGTAGATATGGATCTACAGAATAACACACAAACCCAGCTTTGCAGGTACAGATCAAGTGGAATTCACATAAAAAGTCAGCATTAAAGGTATATTTAAAACCACCTAAATTACAGGCATAGATCTCATTCAGACAATTCATCCACATTAACTCACGCTCTCCCTCATTCAGACAATTCATCCACATATTAACTCACGCTCTCCCTCATCTCACTCATTCACACTTTACTTCAATTCAATATTCTTACTACCCCCACTCCCTCCATTATCACTTTCTACCCCTTCTCCCTCCCTTATCACTTTCTACCCCCACTCCCTCCCTTATCTCTTTCTACCCCTTCTCCCTCTGTTATCACTTTCTACCCCTTCAGCCTCCATTATAACTTTGTAACCCCTCTCACTCCTCTTTCCCTACTCACTATCTACTCTCTCCCCCTTTGTAGTTCACTCATCTGCGGCCGGAGAACGAGGCTTCCGTCTTCCTGTTCTGCGGCGGCGCCCGCTGCTTCACTGCTGGGCGCCGGATATGACGTCATATCCTCCACGTCAAAAAAAAAAAAAAGGCAGCCCGGGACTTAAAGTCCTTGGCAATCCGTTGGGTGATTCCAAATTCGGCGGGGGGGGGAGGGGGGCAAGGAATAACCTAGTGGGGGCCAATTGCTGCCCCCTGTAGCGACGCCACTGCTAACAAAGATAAACTTTTAGGCATAAACACAATTTTATTTTGTTGTGGCTTCATTCAATCACATACTAACCTGTATTATTTGGTTATTCTTTACATAGTGAAGAGTATTGGATCTGTTTCCTCCAGCCACAACAGGTGGGTATGCAAGAATGCTAGCACCTCTCGACCGGCACTCAAAATCAAACTGTGATAGGACAAAAATGTATTTGTTACCCAAATCAGCAAACTAAAATCACACACTAAAATCAGCAAGTTATAGAGAACTACAACAAACTGTATATTCAATTACATTACAACAATAAGACCCTACACTGATCGCAAAACAAATTTAGAAAGTAACAGACCACTACTTTCATATGTCTCTAATTGCAGCAAACACTCATTTTAACATGTCCTTAAAAGGTAGAAACAAAAAATAAAAAATATTATTGGGGTTTATATAGTTACAATAAGTTGACAGGAGTTTGTAGGTTAAATATAGTCTATTAATCATTAGGAAGGGCCTTAGTAAATAAATACATTTAAAAAAAAATAAAAAAAAGCTGAAATTATTAGATTTGCTTCAGTTTTGTCTTTTTTATGAATTTCATTAAAAAACAAAAGTTGCAGTTCTTTTCTTTTTTTATTAAGTAGACAAGTTGCTCCATTTTAGCCATCTCAATCAGGTTCAAGCTAACTAGATAGGCCATATTCACTGGCGAGGCAACTTCAAGTGGATGACACATGCAACTTGTTCTTCTAATAGTAACGGACATCTATTACGTTAGTGGATTACCAAATTATTCCTTGGTTGTGCTTGAGCGAGTTGGCCTGAGTAACAAGATTCAAATGAACCTTGGCAGGCAACTTTAACGCTTTGGTATAGACCCCATAGTCAGCCCAATTATTTGTTGACAGGATCTCTGTCCACCTCACCTTGGAATATATAAATGATTCATCCACAGGAGCCTTACTGCCGTGCATAGTCTCTATGAATGCCTAGAGGACAGGAATACACCAATAAGATCATGATTTTAACATTAAGCTTCAAAAGGTCAGCCACACACACATTATTTGCATTAAAAACTACTGGCCTATGGGATAAGTGTGATTTTCTAAATATAAAGATAATGTGCATACAACTTTAAGCAATGCATCTTAAAAAAACGTCAGTCCTTCAGTGTACAAATAGAAGAAGTTTACCTTTAAGAGGTAAAGCGCAAAAAAAAACAAAAAAAAAAGATTTCACTATTTGGATTAGATGATCAAAACTCTTCTCGTTGACTTCTTGTTCATTTGACATTTTTATTAGGATGAAGGGGACACATTTCGGACAATGCTTCTGACTTTGCAGGAACAGTTTGGGGAAGGTCAATGTCTATTTCAGCATGACTTGAGGGGGGCTAACTACATATTAATGTATATGCATTTAGAATGCAATGTGATAAAGGTCTCTGTTGGTTTAATGATCAGGTGTCCCAATACTTTTGTCCATATGCTGTATATGAGCTCATGGGACATCTCATTCCAAAACCATGGTCATTATTATGTAGGTGCCCCCCCTTACAGATATAATAGCCTCCATTTGAAAGGCTTTCTAACAAGACTTAGGAGTTTGTGGGAATTAGCGTCCACTCACCCAGAAGAAAATCCACTAATATTAGAGGAGAAGGTCTAGCTTGAAATGTTGTGTCCCAAATGTTTTCAGTGGGGACAAAGTCAGTGTTCTGTGGGGGTCACTCATGTTCCTCCACACCAAACTCATCAAACCATGTCTTTATGGACCATGCCAAGCTAATGCCACAATGTGGGAAACATACAATTGCCTAAAATGTCTTTTTATGCTGTAACATTATCATCAATAATGGAAACTAAGTAGCCTAGCCCAAACCCTAAAACAAAATAGCCCCTCCATAAAACAAAGTACCGTATTTGCTCGATCATAAGACGACCCCCCAAAATCTGAATATTAATTTAGGAAAAACGAAAAAGCCTGAATATAAGACGACCAGTAAATGTTAATTCAGGTAAACTATTTTCTTTAATAAAAGCTATGATTGAGAAAAATATTTTGTTTTTATTTCCTTTTATTTTCCAACCTGCCCCCCAGTTATGCACATCTGCCCCCAGGATGGCCACTCCGCCCCAGAAATGCCTTATATCCCAATATTCCACTCTGGCATTTAGGGGGTTAAAAGGCATATTATAGCACAGAGTCGCATATAGGGAGGTATAAGGCATTTCAGGAGGCAGAGTGGCGTATAGAGGGTTAAAAGGCATTTCTGGAGGCAGAGTGGCATTAAGGGGGTTAAAAGGCATTTCATAGAGCACTCTGCCTACAGAAATGCGTTATGCCCCCATTTAACACTCCCCCACTAAACTCACCGGTGCTTCTGACTCCCGGTGTGTTGTCCGGGCAGCGTGTAGACATCTACGCGATTCACGTAGGCAACTTCAACTGCAGCCAGAAGGAGGAGCGGTTAGCAGCAGCAGCAGCGGAAGTGAATCACGTAGACGTCTACATGCTGCCCCGGCTACACACCAGGGACTCCGAAGCACCGGTAAGTGGTGGTGGGGGGGGGAGTCAGGAGGATCCAGGTCCCCTGCAGCGCTGTGGGGGATCTGGATCTTAGTCTCATAGTCAGACCTTGTCTTATAATCGAGCAAATACGATAGATTCTACACAACTTCAGCCGATAGTTCCCCTTTTGCATAATAATCTTCAGCTTGTGTGCAGCTGCCATTGTCATTTTTTTTTAATACAATTTTATTGAGATCCAAGATTGTAGCACAGTATTGTTACAGTAAATTGCCATACAACATTATAACAGTGCATCATAGCATATGACACAGATTAGAAGTATAGATATATAAAGTAACACATATTTCATACAGCATTGCTGATAAAAGGACGACAATCCATAGGGTCCGTGTACACTGTAGTATTAGCACAGAAAATAAATCTTACACATCTGGAGATTCTTCAGATAGGTATAAATCCGTAAACTGAGTAATAGTACAGAACTAAAAACAATAAGAAAACAAAATAATGTGGAATATAAGACAGTATATCATGGGAGTAAAGTACACAATGATGAGGCATTAGTAGTAAACCAGAATCTGGATAATTGGTACAATAACACTTCAACATTTGGTACCGAACTGGGAGTTCGGAAAGTGGGAAGTGAAAGCCAGGCGCGGTCAATGCTTCTCAAGATTCCCCCTACTTAAGCAAGAGACATTAGTGAAAATGTTCAGAGTAGACTGGGCTGTCAAGCCACAGAGACCAAACTCTATCATACAAATGAACAGTGTGAGACGACAAGTGCGACATTTTTTCCATAACTCTATGCCTTTCTAGAGTAGAGATCATTTCTGCAACAGAAGGGGGTGACGCCACTTTCCATTTCCTAGCTATACTCAGTTTGACAGCTAAGAGAATGTGAATCGCTAATTTTCGTATAGAGAAGGTGGGGTATCATCAAACATGTGTAAGAGAGCTGTCTCTGGAAGAAAATCAAACTCATAATGACAAATATTAAACGAAGGGAAGAGAATACTCACTCACACAGCGGTTGCAACACTGGACAACTCCACCACATATGGACCATGGAGTCCTCTTGCCCACAGCCCTTCCAACAAAGTCTAGAATGACGAGGTATTATATAGGATAGGTACAGTGGGGTCAGGTACCACCTGCAGCTAATTTTTTTTGGAGCTCAAGGTGGTTAGTGCAGAAAGATATTCCTTTCATCATATCTTCTGCTTCTATCCAGGATTCCAGAGATAAGCTGAGATGCAACTCTTTCTCCCATGCTAACATATGGGGGAGTTTTTGAGCCTATAAGTGGTCTATAAGTAGGGAATACCAAATCAAAATTCCTCCCTTGCACTGTGGAGCAGAAGCACATAATGTTGCTATGGCAAGGAAAACATGTGATTGTTGGGCGACGGCGTATTGTAACGAATGAAGTGGGTGACGGATCTGAAGGTATTTATAAAAGTCACTGCGCGGAATATCATGTGTTGACAAGAGATGCAAAAAGGGGTGTAAGGTGGTACCGTTATATAGGTCACCTAGCACGTGGAGGTGAGGACGTAGCCAGTGGGTTATTCTTAGCCCAGGAACCAGCAATTCTATGGTGCAAAGTGGTGTGAGAGAGGTAAGACAGGCCAAGGAGGGAAGATATTTAGACATGGCACTCCATATAAAGATATAGGAGGTAGTTGGAGGTAAAGCAGGCAAGGAGGGACGTAACTGTCTTCGCACCCAGAGGAGTTGATCTAACGTATATGGAGAGAGTAAGGCGTTCTCATGATATATCCAAGTCGGGGGGTTGGCGCGTGCATAAAACGATAAAGCATGAGAGAGGATACAGGCGTGATGGTAAGATGCGATGTGAAGGACTCCCAGGCCGCCCCTAAGTCTAGGAACGACCCTGGTCCGGGCTGCTATCCTTGAGCTGCTCTTCAATTTAGTGAAGGACTCAAAAAAATGTTGAATCAAGTTCAGCAGGTTAGGCATATATCTTCATGTCATTGTTTAGTAGGGAAATAGGTCTGTAGTTAGAACAAACATCTGTCGGTTTACCCGGTTTCGGTATGGTAACTATGTGGGCTTTAAGATTCTGTGAGGCAATAGTGCCGGATGACGTGTAGGAATGCAACAGAGAGAGTAAGTGAGGGCCCAGTGTGGGTAAGAAGGTGCGGTAATAAGTCATAGTGTAACCATCTGGACCCAGGGCCGAATTCTTTTTCCCTCTCTACCTCGCGTAGTTCTATAGGAGATTCTAAGGAGTCATGACGATCAGTTCATTGGTAAAGGGATTGGTGAGAGGTATGATTCAATGTCTGCGTGGGTTGATGTAAGCAGGTGTCTTGTCGTAAATTATAGGGTGTAGAGTAGTAAGTTCCAAAAATTTCCGTCATTTGAGAAGGATTGCTAATGTTTTGTTGTCCAGTGCGGGATGTAATGTGATGCGGTCTAGATACAGCTGAGACATGTCGGAGTTTACAGGCTAAAAGCGTATCAGCTTTGTTACCTTTAGCATAGAATTATTGTTTTAGTTTCAGCAGCATGTGTTTTGTGCATTAAGTTCTGACAGTTGCAGTTTAATATGTTTAATTTCACGTGTGAGAGGATCAGTCGTGTGAGACTTATTAAGCAAGTTAAGGTCATATAGTTTGCGAAGCAAAAGAAGTTTCGAGTCAGTGTGTTGCTTTTTAACATGGGAGCCCAGATTAATGAGCCTGCCTCTAATAACCGCTTTGTGTGCGTTCCATAAGGTTTCAACTGGGGTCTCAGGGAGCGAGTTATCTTGAAAGTACTGAGTCAGGTGTGATTGGATCTGTGTCTTGTGATCGTCATTGAGCAAAAGGGTGTCGTTTAGACGCCAAGTACCCATTCCCACAAATGAGAATTCAGATTTGAGGGAGAGGAACACAGGGGCATGGTCGGACCAGGAGATGGATCCTATAGTACAGGCTGATAAAGATCGAAGTGTAAGTTTATTGAGAAGAATGTAGTCTATGTGGGAATAAGTATTGTGTGGGGCAGAAAAAAGTGTAATCTTTCTCAGACGGGTGTAAAATACTCCATGTATCAAAAAGTTGGTAAGAGTGTATCAAGAAGGACATATCTGACCCAAGCTTAAGCTTCTGTTTATTGTAAGTACTGCAATGATGTGTTGTACTGTCCTATTGGGGGAGAAAGGGCAGTGTTAAGGTCACCACACAGGACTACCCTCCCTTGTTTGCAGTTATCCACCTTTCTAAGAAACATGTGAAAAAAAAATAGTTTGAGCCGAGTTGGGAGAATAAAAAGATGCTATGGTATAAGTTACAGAATTAATTTCACAGACCAATATGAGGTATCGAGCCCGTGGATCCATATGTTTGTGTAATGTAAAGGCTAGACGATTTGAGAGCAAAATAGAGACTTCTGACACATGTGCACTTGCTGGTTTTACTTCCAGAGACTGTTTGGAATTCTGTAGTTAGTGATGCTACAGATAACAGGCGATTTTTACTTGCTATGCACTTCAGCAATCCCACTCTGTGGATGTACATGGTCTACCACTTTGTGGCTGAGCTGTTATTACTGCTAGACACTTCAGAATAATAGTGTCACTTCAGCTGTCACCAAATTAGCACAAAAGGGACTTAGATGATCCCAAAAGTGTGGAGGCTCAGGTTTAGGCAGGTTAAGTTCGGTATTGATTGTAATAAGCAATACACAGACAGATCCAGAAATCTATACACCTAAACCGCAGGCTGGAATCACAGGTGGAGGATACAACATGCCAGGGGGTAATACAGAATGAATTGTCAGACGCAACCAGGTTCGGTACACTAAATGGGTAGTCAGAGGTCACAGTGCAAGTAGCCAGACAAGCCAGTTATGATACACAAAATCACTAGGCAGAAGAATAGTGAGGCAAGCCAGGTCCTAGCAAGCCTCCCCCTCCTACGGGGAGGCACAGATGGCTGTGAACCCACAACGGTCTGGATTTGGGTAAGCATACACCACTCGGGACCTCCGCGCCGGCAGACAGGGGTTGCCTGCCAGCAACGAGTTCTGACAACGTGGCGTTACCCCTCCCTCGAGGGCAAGCCAAAGGTTGACATTTTTCTGGTTTGTCCTGATGGTCTGCATGGAGTTTCCTTAACAGAGCCAGGACATACAGTTTACTGGAAAGGACCCATGACCTTTCCTCAGGACCATATACCTTCCAGTGTACTAAGTAGATGGTATTCCTGACTTTCTCAGAATCCAACACGGTTTGTACTTCATATTTCAGATGAGAGTCTATTTTGACAGGTTTGGGTTTGATTATTTCTTTTCCTGAATCTGTTACAATTGAGGGGTTTAAGTAACAAAATATGAAGCACACAAGGTATCTGAGGAAAGGAGGCATAAGCCACAGGTTAATTCGACACAGGGGCCAATATGCTTTGGAACGACTGTCACGATTAGCCAATTTGCACCCAAAGACTGTGAGGACTGATAACTCTGGAGTGGAGGTTAGCTTCGGTAGGGGTACAAAATGAGCCATCTTAGAGAAGTGATCCACCAGAACCAAAAATACTATTTCCCTCCGATGGGGAATTTCCACAATAAAGTCCATGGTCAAGAGCGTCCAAGGAAAAACAGGAACCGGGAGCAGTTGAAGAAATCTGTCAGGGATGGGATGCTTTGTTAGTAGTACATGGAACACAGCATATGATGAAGTCTGGTTCTAGTTCCGACATCCAAAACTGTCTGGTACTGGTATCTTGCACGCAATGAGCATTCGGATGTCCAGAGGGGTGTGATGCATACGCTTTGTTCGTTCCTGAATTCTTACCTGGGAATTCCTTTTCCTTGTCCATTTCCAAGGTGGCACAGGTGAAGAAGGCTCCGCCTACCAAGTAGGGCAGGAAACTCCATTAAAAAAAGGAGACCTCCCCTTTCCTCCCCAGTGTGGTTAAAAAGACAAACTCAGACAAAAAACAAGTCAACAAAGGTCCTTGGAAATGGACAAGGAAAAGAAATCCCAGGTAAGAATTCTCAATTTCCTTGCCATTCCAGGTGGCACAGGTGAAGAATTAGCAAGATAGGGAGGGAAGGATTCCAGTCTGAAGAACACGTCGACCAAATTGTGATTCTTCCAAGGTATGGAGATTCAGCCTGAAGTGCCTGACAAAGGTATGAATTGCTGCTTTGCATTTAAGAGAAGGGTCCATGCTGGAGAGTTCTGCCCAAGAGGTCGAGACGGATCTAGTCGAGTGTGCCTTCAGTCCGGAGGGAGGTGCTCATCCCACAGAGATGTAACATTCAGCGATGGTGTCTTTTAGCCAGCGGGCTCTGGAAGCTTTGACTTCTTCCATGAGCGCGTGCAACACAGGTAAATCAGGATACATCTCCGCAGGTCTAGAGAGTGGAGCTCCACTTCCTTGGGATTTTTAAGGGCCCGGACAGAAGTCTGGTAGAATGATATCCTGATCTGAGTGAAAACTGGAGACCACCTTCGGAAGAAACTGAGGTGGCAAACAAAGGATTATTCTGTCTTGAAGAATTCTGAGAAAGGGCTCCACCCTTGAAAGAGCCTGGAGCTCACTCACCCTCCTAACGAAAGTGAGGGCTACCAGGAGGCAGGGGCGTACCTAGAGTATTTGGCACCCGGGGCGGATCCTGTAACTGGCACCCCCCCCCAAATGTAAAGACATCTACAAAATTATGTTGGCAAGAATATTTATTGTACCAATTTGTAAACTGTATGTCAACTGTAAACAACAAGAAATCTGAAAAAATAAATTAATAACTTATAAGTAAAATAAATATGTTTAAATAACATTTACTGAACATATAATAGTGCTTTCTTTAACCCCTTCATTCCCCTATAGACGTACCGGGACGTCCAAAAAACGCCCACAAAGAAACCCCTATGGACGTCCCGGTACATCCAGCCCTTCGTGCAACGTCAGGGACACATCCCTGCCGCTGCATGGGAGACCAGGCTGTCGTTTGACAGCCTGGACTCCCCCCTGGCAGCAGAAGCCAGCATCGCCGGCTTTCTGCTGCCCGATCTCCCGTAACAGCTACCGGCATGAAAGCCGGTAAGCTGTTACGGTTGAAAGTGCAGTTGCAAACGCGCGATCGGGCATTCCCTTCGGGGTTGCGTCACTGCTGACGTAACCCGGAAGGTCATCGGAGGACAGGATATCCCCTGCGGGGATATCCTGCCCTCCGATGAGGCACAGAGACGCTGCGATCTCTATGCAGGTCTGTGAGGACCTGCATAGAGATTACAGTGTGATCGGTGCAGGGGGATTGTGGGGAGGGGAGCGAGAAACCATCTCTCTCACTCCCCCTCCCGTCCTGTAAGAGAAAAGCATAAAAAAAAAAATATTAAAAAAATCATTAAAATAATAATATAAATAATACAAAAAAAAATTATAATGTGAGCTGTGATGTCATTGTGACATCACTGGCATGTTCAGGAGGTCCCTAGGAGGACCTCTAACCATTTCTGTGTAAAAATAATATATAAAAAATAAAAAGAAATTAAAAATTTAAATTAAAAAAATTTAAAAAAAATATATTAAAAAAGATAATAAAAAAAAATATTAAAAAACCTTACTTGCCATTGCCCTAGCATAACATATAGCCAGTATAACCCTTCTGCCCCCGTTCACAACCCCCAAACCCGTTAAGCCATAGGCATAAAAATTATACAAAATTGTACACCTTATAGTATGCTCCCTGGTGCTGGGAAAGTCTGGAAAATCTATATAAATTAGGTATTTCTGAAATCAGGACACCTGAATTAATAAAATTGGAGTGGATTTTCCATCACTTTACCTAATTTTGTGAGGATTCAGAGGGAAAATGTAACAAAAAATTAGTTTATTTTTCTAATCTTTGCTAGTTTTTACTAAATTTCTCATTCTAAAATTTCAGCTAATCATCCAACTATGGTATCAAACGAAAGCTCTATCTCTCCTTGAAAAACAATATATAGTTTATATGGGTACACTATTCACAGGAAAAGTGAATAATCGCTGAACCGACATACCCCAAAAATGGCAAAATTGCTCTGGGCTTTGAGGTACCAAAAACCCCTGGGATTGAAGGGGTTAATAACCCTCCAAAAAAAACAGCGTCCACATTGCCCACATAGAACCTGACCAGCACCCAAATTACACACACATAGGACGTGCCATCTTTGCCCCCCAAACAGCCCAGCATGAGTCAGCATTGTTCCCAAACAGCCGAGTGTACGCCATCTTTGTCCCATAAACACGCTACCTGTGCCATCTTTGTCCCATAAACACCCTGCCTGTGCCATTTTTGTCCCATAAACACCCTGCTTATACCATCTTTGCCTCTTTGACAAATCAACTATACACCTATGATTAACACAAACACTTTTGCAGTCACTCACTAATTCACTTTCATTCACACAATTCATTCACACAATCATTTATTCTTTCACACAATTTACACATTCATTGATGCATTCTCACAAATTCATTAATTCTCTCACTCATTCACACAATTCATCCACACATTAATCCACACATTAATCCATTCATTTTCGCTCTCTCATTCTGACTCTTTATTTCAATATTCTTGCTACCCTCCTTTCTCCCTATCTACCCATTCTCACCCCCTTCTGCCCTATCTACCCCTTCTCACTCCCTTCTCCCTATCTACCCCCTATCCCCCGTCTCACTCCCTTCTCCCTATCTACCCCCTCCTAACTATCTACCCTCTCCCCCCTTTGAAGTTCACTTACCTTTCAGGAGTCCTGCGGTGGGGGTGCAAGGCCTCTGTCTCCCAGCTCTGCCACTGTATGTTGTTACATAGAGTGATGGGAGTTACTTTAGAGTATAATTATATAATGAAAAAGACATTGGAAATGGTACAGCATAACACCCATCACTCTCACACACTTACCAATCCACACTTACCAATCCACAGATTCCACACATACCAATCCACACATACCAATCCACAGATTCCACACATACCAATCCACAGATTCCACACATACCAATCCACACTTACCAATCCACACATACCAATCCACAGATTCCACACATACCAATCCACACTTACCAATCCACAGATTCCACACCTACCAATCCACAGATTCCACACATACCAATCCACATTTACCACACATACCAATCCACACTTACCAACCCACACTTACCAATCCACAGATTCCACACATACCAATCCACACATACCAATCCACAGATTCCACACATACCAATCCACTCTCACTGAATGATTTCCTACCTTTCCTCTTTTCTTCTTACAGCAGTCAGCTCCTTTTCTTCCTCTTCGCTCCTCTTCTTCTGTCTTCTTCCGGTTCATAGGGCACGGACGGCGGTGGGCGCGGCTTCAGTGTTGTGCGCCGGGATCTGACAACAAACCCCGGCGCACAGCAGCATTACTGTCCGTCTCTGGAGGGGTGCTGGGTGCCGGCAAGTTGGCACCCCCCTGTTGAGCGGCACCCGGTGCGGACCACCCCCCCCCCCCGCTAGGTACGCTACTGCCAGGAGGACAACCTTGTAGGTGAGAAGCTTAAGTGAAGTTTCTTCTAGAGGCTCAAAACGCGAAGCTGTAAGTTGAGTTAAGACGAGATTGAGATCCCATGGCGGCGCTGACAAATGGAACCTAGGACGGAGTCTGCACATTCCTTTGGAAAATCTTGCGATCCGGAGATGGAGAGCGAGGTTGTAATCTAGAAAACTGCCGAAATCCGAACTTTAATAGTGGCTGGGATCAGTCAGTGAATCAGCATTGGTATAGGAGCTGGGTGGCGAGCAGACAATTCTGGCAGGCAGAGCCGGACTGGGAATGAAAAGCAGCCCTGGAAACATTTGGAGACCAGCCCCATATAGTTTATCTTGCGGTCGAGCTCTTATACCCACAAGCACCCCTAATACATACCCGAGTCACACTATTTTCCATACAAATAAAAACATTCTTTTTATCACATTATTTGTATTAAAATGCCAGAAAGCACAAGTGTTAAAAGGCCCTAATAAATTAAATACATCAGACATAATGGAATCAAAACATTTGCTACTGCAAAAATATTTAGATGAAAAAGTGCCATTTTATTCAATGGAACAAAACAGTGATCACATTATTCTTCACGATATTCTTGTAAGAAACTTTTTTTTTCTTTATTAATTCATGTAAACTATTTTTTCATATTTAATAAAAGCTACGATTGAAATTTTTTTGTTTATATATCCATTTGCCAACCTGCCCCCCCAGTTATGCACATCTGCCCCAGGCTTGCCACTCTGCCCCCAAAAATGCCTTATACCCACTATATGCCACTCTGCCCCGTGAAATGCCTTTTAAAAGGCATATCATGGGACAGAGTGGCAAATAGGGGGTATAAGGCATTTCTTGAGGCAGAGTGGCATAAAGTGGGTTAAAAGGCATATCATGGAGCACTCTGCCTCCTGAAAAGCCTTATGCCCCCATATAACACTCCCCCCTGACCTACCACTGCTTCTGACTCCCTGGTGTTTGGTGGGGGCAGCGGATGGAGGCCGTTCATGAAATTAAAAGGGGCTGGCGTGCACGCACCGCACCGCCCAATGGCCGTGCCTCAACTCTTTGTCCCACCCCTTTTAAGACGTGGGACGAAGTGCTGAGGAACGGCCATTGGGCGTTGCATTGCGTGCACGCCAGCCCCTTCAATATCATTAGGCGCCGGCGGCTGGAGGAAGCGGCTTTCAATCCCGCTCGCAGCCGCTCAGCAGCTGTTTTGAATGTCGGTCTGCCGGCCGCCCGGCCCACGGACCTACAGGCCCGCCCTGCAGGCAGGGTATCGGGTTCGGCATCTGAGCAGTTTGCACGAGTACAAGTACTCTTGCAACTGCTGTGTATCGGCACCTATACCGGTATCAATGCATCCCTAAAAAAACCCAAAAAACTTACGCTTTAAGAGAGAGTCAGCACATACTTTAGCAAGGGCACCAAGGTCCTAAGGCACTATCAGGGACAGCAGAGAACAAGGATAGATTTAACCCATATCGGCGTCTTTAAAGGGCATTAAGTGTTGTTAGGGATATTAATGAGACAAAATAGGCAAAACCAATATTTTGTCAAACACGCAAAATAACGACGCTACCAAATATTGTAGTACCACATCCACAATATAATTTAAGGAGATACCCTATATTTTATCTCCGATCCTAAATCCTTTCAGATCGCCGAAAATTATAATTCAAATCAGATATATCTCGCCACGATAGTCAATCAAAAATATTATTTATTGTAAATACAATTTATAAAATATATATATGAGTCACACAGTGCATAATATAAAACAGAAGATTCTTAAAACATGTCAAAATGAATCAATTCAAATACAGTATATTATCGATAGTTATCAATATGAATTAATACTTTATGAGTCTAACACACACAATTAATTTCCATCCCACTCAGCAACCAAAAATGATAATCAGGGCGGTAATAAAAAGATCACTAACTCTATTATATTAGTTTAACTAATATGACAATTAAAAATAATTTAATAATGTCTAAGAGTGTTAGTGAAATTCCTAATAGATGCAAATAATGTCAAACTTCATCTACAGGTAAAAATACCTTTTCATTATTGTCATTATCACGGGTTATAAGCTGCAGTCTCACAAGCCGTCATATACAATAATGCAATATAGTACTTCCCAGAAACAGGGAATTCTATACGAAGAAGACACAATTCATCTCTATTCAGAATAATAAAACAATTATAATTACCACCACTTGTTGCTGTTGTCCCACCGGTCCTTGTAGAAATTAATCCAGGTTCATTGGCAAGAAATTAAGTGGAAAAGAATATAACTTTCTACCAGTTATATAGGTTAGAACTCAAAGTAACTCCAAGAGTGAAATATGGTGCCAGAATCTTAAGATTCCAATTCTCTGGGGTAAATTTGGTGAATAAGTCCGTCAGGGTCTGTCCATTTCAGGGTGCGATCTTTTTTTTTTTTTGTTTAAATCTTTTTATTAGCAATGGTCACAAAGCAGAAATAAATAACAGGAAACTCAATAGTCGTAAGAGCATTGAACATAGACATCTCGCGCCTAAGGTCAAAAACATACATGTAGTGCATCAGAAAATACAACATGCCAATACAGATAAGGCACACAGCAGGCAGCCTTGATCATGGCAGAACATGTCGGATACACAATAATGGACCAAAAAGGACCAACCATAACAGAATACGAACGACCATGGGTACAATGTTGTGACACCAAAGCAATTTTCTAATTTTATACAGAAGTGTCGAGAGACCTCCTCTGATCGAGGGAGAAGAGACTACGAGGAGAGAGATAAAGAGTGAAGGGAGGGGGAGAAGGAAGATAAGAAAGGGAAAGAAAAGAAGAGAGAAAAAAAAAAAAACAAAAAAAAAACACATGTCTCCAGGGACCTAGAGGCGTAGAACAGAATGGACTCCAACAGGGTCCATAAAGGTAGACACCCAAGGATCCCAGATCGCCTCGAATTTGGGCACTTCGTCTCGCAGGGTAGCAGTCATTTTTTCCATGGTAAAGATTTGCCAGATATTAGCGTTAATTTCCCCCTGAGAGGGGGGAGAACCCTTCCAGTGTCGGGCTATGGCTTGTTTCACTGCAGATACGGTGGATAAGACGAGAAGCGGAGGGGGACAGAGAGTCCGTTGTATCCATGAATAATAAGGCAAGCTCTGGGAACGGCGCAATGACAACTCCAAGCGCCCGGGACAACATGTCGAAACAGGAGGACCAGATCTGCCGAAGGTGGCCACACGTCCACCAGGCATGAAGGTAAGTACCAGGCTCTCCACAATTCCGGAAACAGCTGCGGGTGCTCCCCTGGGTCATACGCGAGAGTCTCACCGGTGACAGATACCAGTGGGCCATGACTTTGTAAGACCTTTCACGGATGACGTGTTAGCGGTGAGCTTGTGAACTTGTATAGCGGCCTCGTCCCACGTTTCATCAGGGATTTCCTCCCGGAGCTCCCTGTGCCACAGGGCTCTGTAAGCCGGCGGATGAGGATGGAGCACGGACACAAAGTGAGCATAGTGTAGCGATATAGAGCCTCGGAGGCGTTTGCGGAGCAGGAAGCGCTGTTCAAAGGCCGTGAGGGCCGAGAGATCTCCGGCACGAAGCAGTGACTGAGCAAAATGGCGCAACTGCAGGTAACGAAACAGTTCCGTGTTGGGGACACCTTTAGCCTCCTGGAGTTCCTGAAAGGAGAGCACCTTATTGCCTTTAGCCAGCGCTCCTAATCTGGTCAAATCCGCATCCCGCCACCACCTGAATTTGGCCGCTTGTACTCCGTCCTGGAAGAGGGGATTGTGCAACAGGGGCGACAGCTGGGATACAGCACCCATGAGGGAAAGCTTACGTCTCCACTTGCGCCAGATGGTGAGAGTAGTGGTAATCGCCGATAAAGTAGGAGCCGCCGGGGGCCCCAGAGGCCAGGGGACCACATGGATGTCAGAGCAAGGTATAAATCCCCCTTCAATGTCGATCCAGGGAAGAGTACCCGGAGGAAGGGACCACGCCTCCAGTTGAGATATCCTGGCTGCCAGGTAATACAGATAAAGATTGGGAACCGCCAGACCTCCAGATTATTTCGATTTATACATAGTGGATCTGTTGATCCTCGCTCGCCTCGAACCCCAGATATAGCGGAAAACAGATGCTTGAAAAGAGTCAATCTCGTCCCGTTTGACTGGTGATGGTAAGGCCCGAAAAAGGTAGAGGAGTCGGGGCAAGAGGATCATTTTGACCGCATAAATACGTCCCATCCACGAGATAGGGTATTGGGACCATCGACGAAGCTCCTTCCGAAGGGCTGTGAGAAGCGGAGGAAAATTAGTCCTGTACAAGGAGTGAAAGTCATTGGTGAGGTAGATACCCAGATATTTTAACCTGGAGGGTTGCCATGTAAATTTGAAGGAAGACGCAATAGACGAGCGGACCGGATCTGTCCAGTTGACATTCAGCGCCTCACACTTGGTTTCGTTAATTTTATAGCCGGAGACCCGTGAAAACTCTCGGAGGGTACTATAGAGATTAGGAAGGGACACCACAGGGTTTGTAAGGGTAAGCAGGACGTCGTCCGCAAAAAGGCTTAATTTGTACTGAGTGTCCCGAACCACAATTCCCGTAATATACGGGCGTTGTCGAATAGCCGCAGCCAGGGGCTCAATACAGAGTGCGAACAGGAGAGGGGATAGAGGGCACCCTTGCCGGGTACCATTCCTGATGTTGATAGGAGAGGATTCACATCCCATCAGGGCAATCGCGGCGGACGGTTGGTCATAGAGCGTACGGACACTTCTCAGGAAGCCTTCATGAAAGCCAAATCTCCGCAAGACCTCCCACATATACCTCCAGTCGACCCTGTCGAAGGCCTTCTCGGTGTCCAAAGCCAACAACAGAGACTCTTGGTTGGTAAGTTTGGCGACTTCAATCAAGTTCACTGTCCGGCGAATATTATCCGGGGCCTCTCTATTGGGAACAAATCCCACTTGATCCGGATGCACCAAGGAGGGCAGGACAGCCCCCAGGCGAGTCGCTAGCAGCTTTGCATACAGCTTGATATCTGCGTTGATGAGAGATAGCGGGGTCCCTCCCCTCCTTGTGTATGACGATAATTTTGGCCATCTGCATTTCCCGAGTCGGAGGTACCCCTGTGAGGAAGACATTGAACATGGAGAGCAGACGGGGCAATAACTGAAGGCTCGCCGAGTCGCTCCATCTGGGGCACCGAGAGCCGGGGCAAGGATACCGAATCCAAAAATGCATGGAGGTGAGACGGGTCCTGAGCTGTCAGGGGGGACCTTCTGGCCATCGTAGAGGCTTTGGTAAAAAGACGCAAATTGGTCCGCTATATCGCAGGGGTGGAACCAGCTGTTATTGTTTGAGTCAATAATCTTCGAGATAGTTTGTGCCTTTCTCTGGGAACGCAGCCTCCTAGCCAGCATCGTGTCCGGTTTATTGGCCTTTTCAAAGAACCTCTGTTTAGTAGCATTCAGCGAGTACACTACTTCCTTGCTAAGGAGAAGGTTCAATTCCCCTTTCAGCTGGATCAGTTCGCGTAGTGCAGCTGCATCCAAGGAGTGCTTGTGCGCCACTTCCAAAGCGCTCACTCTGTTGGTAAGGGACGTTATGGCTTCTTGGCGTAACTTTTTGCGACGTGCCTTAATACGTATGAAGGAGCCTCGAATATAAGCTTTATGCGTCTGCCAAATCAAAAGCGGGTCCATGTCAGGGGTGACGTTAAACGCAAAAAATTCATCTAGGTCGCCCGAGATTTCCTCTAGCACCGACGGATCTGTAAGTAGAAACTCGTCCAGTCTCCATGGCTTGGAGCCCGGGTGCCAGTCTGACAGGCGATAGATGCACTCAACAGCTCCATGGTCAGACCAGATAATAGGGTGGATCTTCGAGGACCGGACAACGTTAGCCTGACGCTGGGCCTACTCAATTCTCGAGTAGGATTGGTGTGGATGCGAAAAAAAAGTAAAATCCAACGTCCGCGGATTAAGGAAACGCCACACGTCCACTACAGCCGACGTCGTTGCGAAGTCTTTGAGATGTTTAGAATTGAGTGGAGGATGGACCGGCAAAGCAGGGCCCTTTCTGTCTAAGTGAAGGTCCCAAAGCGTATTAAAGTCACCTCCAACAAATAATTGATGACCCCGCAAAGGCAACAGGGAGTCAGCGAGGGTGGAGTAAAAAGAAGCCGCCGAAGTGGAGGGGGCGTAAACGTTAAGAATCGCCGTCGGCTTATTGTGCAGGAGACCCGTGATAAGGAGAAATCGGCCCCATTTATCTTTCTTGGTTGATTGATGCTGAAAGCCCAGTGACTGCTTGACAAAAATGCTGACTCCGTTCTTCTTCTGTGAGGGGTGTGTGGCATGAAAGTGGGTACCAAAACATTTACCCCAATACTGTGGGAGGTAAGGAGCGTAGGTGAGTTTCCTGCAGAAGAACAATGTCAGCATGAAGTTTATGATAATAGGTCATCGCCAGTCGCCATTTTTGAGGAGTGTTGAGCCCCTTGACGTTGTGGGATATAAGCTTCAGATCACCAGACATTTAACCCAGTAGGAGAAGGCTGAAGAAGGCTGCCTGGAGACACAAAAGAAAGCAAAAAAAAAAAAAAAAAAAAAGGGGAAGGGAAGGGGAAAAAGAGGAGAACAGAAGAAGCAGAAAGAAGAAAGATACGGAAGAACAAAGTTCATACAGCACACATGATGCGTAACGACAGATAATGGGCTAGGCTGTATGCGACGGTTCAACCTGGCCATCAACCCCCTGCGCCGAAGTATCGGCGGTAGTAGAGGCATAGCGCCAGACTGAGTGGAGACCAGCAGCGGTCTTAAAGGGGAATTGGCGGCACGAACTACCTCAATGGCCTCCGTGGCCCTGTGTAACTGGTGGCTACCTCTAAACAATGAAGTGCAAGTGTGTGCTAGAGGAAGACAAATGTGTGTACAAAAACGCAGTCGGACGCTGAAAATAAATGCCGATAATGCGAAATTATAATAATAAAAAATAATAAAAACGCGATATCCCGATAAAGAAACAAGAAATCATACAAAACTAAACTGGCGCAGACCCCAATATCAAAGCCATCCCGATAGAGTCTTGTAAGCATAGCCATACTATAGAGTCTGCCCGCTACATCGCGGTGGACGAAGTTCGCCTCAGTCCATGACCCCCCATACCGCAAAGGATACCATATGTGCGGAGAGTCCCAAAACACTGCGGGGCGGCTGGGGATGGACGAAGTGCTGGAACGACGAGCCGGCAGGAGAAGGTGTCCACACCGAGGGCTGTCGAGGGGCTATGCGGTGGCAGGAATGCAGCTTACTTCATCCAGATGATCAGGGTGGCCGAACCCGGGGTGAGCAGGTTTGTAAGAAAACCGGAGCAATCCGTAGCCTCCGATCCGAAGGGAGAACCTAGCCTACGGGACTGTGCGCGAGGAGCTCGGGACATCCATCCAGTCGGCAGTCGCGATGGGCCAACGGTCTTGACGGCTACGTTTTCGGCTGGATGTTAACGGGGGAAGGCCCAAAGAGTGAAGGAACTCCACAGCCTCCGAGGGGGCCTTGAGGATGTAGCTGGTACCCTCCTTGATGACCTGGAGCGCGAAAGGGAACCTCCATCTATAGGGCACACCGTGAGAGCGTAGGTGAGCCGTGACAGGGTGGAGAGCTTTGCGCCTTTGGAGCGTTCTGGGCGATAGGTCCGCGTAAAGTTGAAGCTCAAAATTATCTAGGCGCAATTGCACAGACCTAGCCGCCCGCATGATGTCCTCCTTGAGCGCGTAGTCACGCAGCTTGACAATAATGTCCCTGGGGTTGTCAGCCGTCTTGGGTTTAGGCCTCAATGCCCTGTGGATCCTATCCACGGCAACGTCCGACAGCGGAACATCAGGCAGGAGCTATTGGAGAATGCGATGCAACACCTCATCGACGTCTTGGTACGTCTCCGGGACACCCCGAATACGAAAATTGGCCCTACGGGACCTATTCTCCAGGTCTTCTTGGGCATCCTGTAGTGTGTCGATTTCATGGCGTAGGGCAGCCACCTCAGTTTCCAGCAAGTGTTGCCCGCGTCTGAGGTCAGTATGGGTGCGCTCGAGTACGTCTGTGCGGGAGCCAATATCCGTGATATCGCGCGTCAATTGGCGTAATTCAGCGTGGATGTGATCCATCAGGTCTTTCTTGACCGACAAGACCAAATCTTTAAGTTCCTCCACGTCCCTTTTAGTGCAGGAAACCGAGGCTTCATCGTCGGCTGGGCCCGACGCCGCCATCATGGGAAGCGCGGGAACTTCGGCCGCAGGTGTCTTCTTTTGGAAGATGGCTGGTACTGTCTTCCTCTTCGGCAGCTTACGAGAGCCCCCAGTCATGCCGGGTGTCTCTGCGAACGGAGGCGGTGCAGAAAATCGAGGTAGGTAGCCGTTATCAGTGCTAATTGTAGGGCGTCATGGAGGAGCAGGTTCACTGCACGTCCATCTTGGAGCTCGGCCGGCCACGCCCCTCAGGGTGCGATCTTTTTAAGATGAGTTTGAGGTTTTTTTTTTATTCAAGACACAAGCTTTTAAAGACAGGGCTTATTATCAAAGCCTCCACCTCTTGATTGGAATTCTCCAAGCATAACGGTGGGTTTTACCCATTATAATTAGGATTTCTACTCATATTTACACCGTTGTAATTTCTTAATTTACCTGTGAGAGACGCTCTGGTCTAAGAATTAACTTAAAACCATTACATATGTGTTTGGAATTTATCCTTGGTCACCCTAATCGCCAGATGTTACTTCCTAGATAATAACTCAGGTCTTGGTAGCCTTACCATGTATCCCCCATTCCAATTTACATTCCTAAGGATATGCAGTGTCTACTCCTTAACTTTCTCATGGAAGATAACATTAATTGTATCATATATACGCTGAAACATCATTATACATGAATACTCCTTTGTTCTCAATTATAGAGGGAACAAGGACAAAAAGAAATAATAACTACATGATTAAGTAAAATAAAATGGCTCTGACTCCATTTTGTGTTCATATAAAGTACAGAATATATGGAATACATATTTTCTATCATAAAATATCTGACAGTGTACAGGACTAGAAGTACGCCATTTCTGGAAGGCCCTTGCTTCAATTAACCTTCCGTGACCTGATCCGTGCGCTGGAAGTGACGCGCGATGTGAAAAACCCGGAAGCGCTGACAGAGTGGCGCGAGCAACAGAATCTACAGGTACAACTGCTGTCCTGCAGTGCTCCACTCCTCCTGAGCGGCAGAAGGTGCCCGGTGCCTATTGGCTTATCCCAGGGAGCCACCTGGGCTGTGGGCAGCGCCGAACGAGGAATAGCCTTGTATGAAACAAAACCGCGTACATCGCGGTACTGCTGCAACCGCGGCAGCAACAGTTCCCTGGATCCGCTACAGGACCTCTGCTGGGAAACATGAAAACGGAAACCCCCCGGGGCACCAAGAAAATAAAAAAGGTAAGGAGCGAAGCTACAGTCTCCTACCTGAGTAGGGCAGGAAACAACACTGGGGAGGAAGGATCTCCCCAGTCTCTTTTATAGAGTTTCCTGCCCTACCTGGTAGGCTGAGCCTTCTTCACATGTGCCACCTGGAATGGCAAGGAGAAATGCATTTCTTGTTTTTATTTCCTTTTATTTGCCAACCTGCAGTTATGCACATCTGCCCCCCCATATATGCCTTATACCCCCTATATGCCACTCTGCCCCCCCTGATATGCCATATACACCTATATGTCACTCTGCCCCCCCCAGACTTACCAATGCATCCCCAAACTTGTCCCACATGCTTCAGAGTTCCTGGTGACTAGTGGGGGCAGCCGGTGAACGTCCAAGCGAGGCACGTGGTCAACCTCCGCTGCTACTTGGCAGTTCCGCCGGGGCTTCTATGACTGAGCATCGGAAGGTCATGTGACATCAGCGCTCAGTCATTAAAGCCCCAGCAGATGTTCGCCATCTGCCAGGGAGGAGTATCCAGGTCCCCTGCAGCACTAGGGGTGATCCTACTCCCTGGCAGCTGGTGAACGTCCAGCCTCCACAGCTACCCGGAACTTTTGCTGGGGCTTCTATGACGGAGCACCGGAAGGTCATGTCACGATAGGGCTCCATCATAGAAGCGCCGGGCAGCAACAGAGGTTGTCTGCACGCATCGCACAGCCGTCTACCTGCTGCAAGGGAGGAGGAGGATCCAGGTCCACTGCAGCATTGCCGGGGATCTGGATCTTAGTCATGTAGCCATACCTCTATTTGAGGTCTGATTATAAGACGAGGGGTATTTTTCCAAACCTCGTCTTTTTTTTTTTTTAAACCTCGGCTTATATATGAGCAAATACGGTAATTCTTTACCTGTAATTTTGTTGTAATATCCTTTTTGATATATTGTTTTTACCACCAGAGGTATTAATAAAGTATATAATTAAATATCATAACGTCTCTTGGTATTCATCTTTACATAATTTAACTGTATTCTGGAATCAAAGAAATGTATTGTTGTACTGTAAGAGATGTTTGTCAGAATTGTGGTTCATTATTCAATGTTTGCATAATTTTGCATAAAACAGTCAATCACCGCAACAAAAGTAAACACACATGGATTTAGTTTGCCACGGACTTTGTTGGGAAAGTACTGCTCCCACCCCAATCTCGAAGGGAATCCACTTAAATCAGGAATGGGTGTGTCAACGTTTGAGCAGAAGGAAGGCCTGAACCACTTTCTGAGACCAATCTTTACAATCGGCACCTTCTTCATGCTAGTGAGCAGGGTCAGGGTCTCAAAAAAGTTCTTAATTTGCGGTAGTGATGATTGAAGATGAAGAATCTTTGGAAGGATTTGAGTGCCTGAGGTTGATGCCATTCCTCAACGGCAAACAGCTTCATAGGGTCTATTTCAAACCCAGATGTGGATATGATGTATGCCAGAAAAGAAACCAGAGACTTCAAATTGAAATGGTTCGGCTTACAAATTGTCACGGAGCTGGATAGTCAGATCAACTACCTCCACTGACAGGGAAACTGGGGAAAGAGTGTGTTGTCCCAGGCTAAGGGAGCACGAGACTCAGTGTAGGGTATAAACAGAGTAAAAAGGCAGGGTCTAAGATGTGTACAAATCGCTACAAACACTCTGTGGGAATCCTGCTGTCCCACACAAAAACAATAATGCAAAAGAGAATAGAGGTGGTGTAACCCACCACAGTGAGTGGAGCGAATAAGCAAATAAGGAGATATAGCTTACCACTTTGGGGTTAAAGGCGATCAGAATCCGGGATGTACATAAAAGATAAAATAAATAATAGTGCAACACAAATTAATGTAGGGCTGCAACTAACGATTATTTTAATAATCCATTAGTTGGCCGATTATTTTTTTAGATTAATCGATTAATCGGATAAAAAAAATGCAATTTTTTGAAATTTAAAATAATGTAATAAAAAAACGTACAATTTACACTTTCATCTCTTTATTGTAATGGCCTCTCTTTCTCTATTCACCTTCTTATTTTACTGACATAATAATAAAAGCTACAAAAACCCAAACACAGTGTTTCTCAAACTAGGTTTTAATACAAAGTTATTAGTAAATATTAATTCATATGTTACCTATTTTTCATATTTAATAAAAACTATGAGAAAAAAGCCTTGTTTATATTTTCTTTTATTTACAAAACTGCCCCCAGTTATGCACATCTGACCTCCAGCTTGCCACTCTGCCCCCAGATATGTCTTATACCTCCTATATGCCAGAGATTCCACTGTGCCCCCTGATATGCCACTGTGCCCCCGATATGCCTTATACCCCCTATATGCCTTATAACTTCCAATATGCCACTCGCCCTCATTTATGCCTTATACCTCCCTATATGCCACTGTGCACCCTGATATGCCACTCCACCCCCCATAAATGCCCTGCACCACCCTGAAATTCATTATACTCCCTGATTCACCACTCTTCCTCCCCCAGATATGCCACTCTGAAATTCATTATACCCCCATACACCACTCTACCTCCCCCTATACACCACTCTAACTCCCCCAGATATGCCATTCTGCCTCCCTGAAATTCATTACACCCCCATACACCACTCTGCTACCCTGAAATTCATTATACCCCCATACACTTTGCCCCCTCCCATACACCAGTCTGGCTCCTCCCCCTCCCATACACCACTTTGCCTCCTCCCCCCTCCCATACACCACTCTGGCTTCTCCCCCTCCCATACACCACTCTGGCTTCTCCCCCTCCCATACACCACTCTGCCTCCTCCCCCCTCCCATACACCACTCTGGCTTCTCCCCCTCCCATACACCACTTTGCCTCCTCCCCCTCCCATACACCACAATGGCTCCTCCCCCTCCCATACACCACTCTGGCTCCTCCCCCTCCCATACACCACTCTGCCTCCTCCCCCCTCCCATACACCACTCTGCCTCCTCCCCCCTCCCATACACCACTTTGCCCCCCCCCTCCCATACACCACTCTGCCTCCTCCCCCTCCCATACACCACTCTGCCTCCTGTCAACAACGCAGGTTCACAAGACACCAGGGAACCGGGTAGAGAGGCAGAGTGGCGTATGGGAGGTGGCTCCCATACACCTCTGACTCCTCCCCCTCCCATACACCACTCTGCCTCTCTCCCGACTCGCTGGTATTTTGTGAACCTCCGTTGCCGACAGGCACTTTCACTGCAGCTTCATAGAAGCCTCAGCGTAAGTGAAGGGCAGTAACGGAGGCTGTCTGTGCGATGCAGACCCCCACCAGCTGACAGAGAGGATGATCCTCTGCAGGAGACCTCGATTCTCTGTCAGCCGGTGGGGGTCTGCACGATGTGCACAGACAGCCTCCGTTACTCACCTTCACTTACGCTGAATCTTCTATGAAGCTGCAGCGAATGCGCCTGTCAGCAATGGAGGTTCACAAAGTACCGGGGAGTCGGGAGAGAGGCAGAGTGGTGTATGGGAGGGGGGAGGGTGTATGGGAGGGGGGAGAGAGACGGAAGTGAGAGACAGGCTGACAGTGAGGGGAATCCAGGTCCACTGCAGCGTTGCGGGGGATCTGGATTCTAGTGTTATAATCCGATCTCTGTTTGAGGTCGGATTATATAAGGAGAGGAGTTTTTCAGAGCATTTGCTCTGAAAAAACCTCTTTTTATAATCGATAAAAATCGATTCGACTAATCGATAATGAAAATAGTTGTTTCAGCCCTAAATTACCGTATTTGCTCGATTATAAGACGACCCCCAAAATCTGAACATTAACTTAGGAAAAAAAGAAAAAGCCTGAATATAAGACGACCCCAAAGGAAAAAAGTTTTACCAGTAAATGTTAATTCATGTAAACTATTTTTTTTAATAAAAGCTATGATTGAGAAAAATATTTTTTTTGTTTTTATTTCTTGTATTTTCCAACCTGTCCCCCAGTTACGCACATCTGCCCCCAGGCTTGCCACTCCAATATGGCACTGTGGCCCATGATATGCCTTTTTAACCCTCTATATGCCACTGTGCCCCTTGGTATGCCTTTTGACCCCCTATGTGCCACTCTGCCTCCAGAAATGCCTTATACCCCTATATCCCATTGTGGCATTTAGGGGGTTAAAATGCATATTATGGGGCAGAGTGGCATATAGGGAGGTATAAGGCATTTCAGGAGGCAGAGTGGCATTAAGGCATTGTTAAAAGGCATTGTATAGAGCACTCTGCCTCCAGAAATGCCTTATACCCCTATATGCCACTCTGGCATTTAGGGGGTTAAAAGGCATATTATGGGGCAGAGTGGCATATAGGGAGGTATAAGGCATTTCAGGAGGCAGAGTGCTCTATTAAATGCCCCCTTAACGCCACTCAAGAAATGCCCTATACCCCCATTTAACTAACACACACACACACTCTCTCTCCCCCCCCTTCCCCCTCTCTCACCCCTCTCTCCCTTCTCTTACCGGTGCTTCCAGCCGGGGCAGCGGGTTGACGTCGCCTTCCGCTGCAGCCGTAAGGAGGTGGAGTTGGCAGCGGGGGTTTGTGTGTGTCCGTCGCGTATACTTTCCCCGGCTGTCAGAGATCAGAGTTCCCCACACCGGTGCCGCACGCTGCTAGCCACACCTCCTTCCGGCTGCAGCGGACGTTGTCTACGCGTAGACGTCAACCCGCTGCCCCGGCAATACAGCAGGAAGCACTGGTAAGTGTGTGTATGCTGGGGGGGGGGGGTGAGACAGGAGGATCCAGGTCTCCTGCAGCGGTGCGGGGGATCTGGATCTTAGTCTCCTAATCAGACCTCTATTTGAGGTCTGATTAGAAGACGACCCCGATTAGAAGACGAGGGGTATTTTTCAGAGCATTTGCTCTGAAAAAAACCTCGTCTTATAATCGAGCAAATAAGCAAATACGGTAATGCAATGAAAGTAATGGGCTAGAACACTCACTTGAGTGGAGCCAATGTGACTGGCTCAAATTGAAATTGCTATGTGTGATTTGGGATCACACACCCATCTGTTGGTTAAAATCTAATCCAGAGCCCCCGCTCTGGTGTGGATTACGCTGTGCTGAGGACAGCACTACACCTTTAACACCAGCGTAAGTATAGATAGCAGCAGGAAAAAATAATGGATCCAGTAGGGGATGAGTCTTTAAATGATACTGTGCAAAACTGAGCAATATGTGCAGAGGATGCAGTATGGTGCCAGTAATGCCAAATGTGCAAAATATGCAAACTGCAGTATTTATTTTAAATACAATATAACAAATAAAAACACATCATCCAAATGCAATACTCAAGTGAAAAATAGTGCCCCCCTGTGATCCTCCAATAACGCATTTCGCCTTGGGGCTTTCTCAAATTGGTCCTGCTGTCTTGCTGCTCCAGTCTTTTAACCCCTTCAATCCCCGGTACGTCCAAAAAATGCATCCCGAGAATCCCCTATGGACGTACCGGTACATTCAGCCCTTCTTGCAGCATCAGGGACACATCGTTTGACAGCCTGGACTCCCCCCTGACAGCAGAAGCCGGCTTCGCTGGCTTTCTGCAGTCTGATCTGATGTAACAGCTTCCGGCATGAAAGCGCGATCGGGCATTCCCTTCCGGGTTACGTCACTGCTGACGTAACCCTGAAGTTCATCAGAGGACAGGATATCCCCTGGAGGCACAGACGCTGCGATCTCTTCTATGCACGTCTGTGAGGACCTGCATAGAGATCACAGTGTGATCGGTGCAGGGGGATCGTGGGGAGGGTAGTGAGAAACCATGTCTCTCACCCCCCTCCTATCCTGAAACATAGAAGGAGAAAAAAAAAGTTATTCATTGAAAAAAAATATTACAAATCATTAAAATAATATAAGAGGACCTCTAACCATTTTTTTTTTTTAAAGAAAAACAAATATATAAAACATAATAAAAAAAAATTAAAAAAAACTTACATCCCATTGCCCTAGCATAACATCTACCCAGTGTAACCCTCCTGCCCCCGTTCACAACCCCCAAACCCGTTAAACCATAAGCATAAAAATTCTACAAAAAAATGTACATCTTATATGTTCCCTGGTGCTGGGAAAGTATGGAAAATCTATAGAAATTAGGTATTTCTGAAATCAGGACACCTGAATTGATAAAATTGGAGGGGATTTTCCATCACTTCACCTAATTTTGTTAGGATTCAGAGGGAAAATCTTAAAACAATTAGGTGTTTTTTTTCTTATTTTCTCTAGTTTTTACTAAATTTCTCATTATAAATTTTCAGCTAGTCATCCAACTATGGTATCAAAAGAAAGCTCTATCTCTCCTTGAAAAAATAATATATAGTTTAGATGGGTACACTATTCACAGGAAAGGAGAATAATCACTGAACCGACATAGCACAAAAATGGCAAAATTGCTCTGGGACTTGAGGTACCAAAAATCCCCTGGGATTGAAGGGTTTAAACTGTGCAAACAATTTCCTTCCACTTCCTGGTTCCGTATACGTATGGCAACCTGAGTGGACCAAAAGTCCGTTGATCTGCAAGTTTGCGGTTTTCACGCATACCTGCATGCATCCCGCGATTGAAAATACAGTCAGTCTGTGAAAGAAGCAAATTCACATCCCCACGAGTAATCTGCACTAAAGGCAGTGTGCTGAGCTCACGGGGAACATATGTGTGTGTGTGGGGGGGGGGGGGGCAACATGTTAAAAACCTAGGTCATGAAAATGGTACAAAATGGGTTGTAAAACTTCCTAGTATAAATTCAGTACTTGGGTTAATACAATGATACTATAAATAAATTAAAATATACATTAAAAATCATAACACTTAATTTACATAAATCAATGATAATAATAATTATAACGTGCAATAAATAGGCTCTATATAAAAACCGTTAAATAGTCGAATACAACCTAGAGTTAGGTTATAAAAAAATGGCACAACTCAAAATCAGCATTGTGTCCTAGAGGTGTTAAAGTGCGTAATTTATAAATCCACCTCATTTCCGTAGCTCCTAGTTTCTTAATCAAATCCTCTCCCCTCCAATCTCTAATAACAGATTCTATACCCCAAAATTGTAAACCCTGTGGGTTACTGGAGTGTATCTGAAGGGAGAGACTATGCTTGTCATAGCCGTTTCTGATGTTCCTAATGTGTTCCTCTATACGGGTATGCAATGGACGAGTGGTTCTACCTATATAACACTTATTATATGGACATTTTATAAGGTATATGGCATTCCTTGAATAACATGTAATTAAGTTGTGTATTTTAGGGTAAATCAATATTTATTGAGATTTTTTTTTTCTTCAAGTGGGAAATGGGATACAGAAAAGAAAAAACGGGGAGGGGGGGTAGAACAGTACACATCAAGTCCAAGTAAACAATACGTCCCTCAGTATAAGTGGCAATAAGCAGTAGTAACCCACAAGGCTGTAGTAACAATGAACAATACATATGCATAGTATAGGGGACCACCTATGTCAGGAGCATGGTACTAAGGGCCTAGAGGGGAAAGCCGGGAGCAAAGAAGACCGAAGACCGAGGTAGTACGTAGGGAGGGAAACACATAAAGGAAGGGCCAGGGGAGGGGAGAGAGGGTAGGGAAGGGGGGAGGGTAGAAGAAAAAGAGAAAAAAATAAAAAAAATAACCTAATAATAAGAAAAGGGGGGGGGGGACCCCTGCCACTCCACTCCAGCTGCTCATCAGTTACTGTCAGAACGCCGGGACCGTGAAGTAGAAAGGGACTCACTGCAATAAAACCAGCTCGACAAGTGCCGCTCAATTCTATCAGTAGCTGAGTGCATCAGCTCTTCAAGTATGCGTGTACGTTCCACCCGTTGGACCCATTCGTCCAGGGTCGGGGGCTCCGGATTGCCCCAATGTAGGGGGATCAACGCCTTGGCAGCAGTCACCAGATGACGTGTCACTAAGTTGTGTATTTTAAAAGTGGTATTGGTGTTTTCCGTCTTATACGTTGAAATGTGACGTTTCCCACTTCCCGCGGATGTGCAAGCCAAACAGATACCGCAACAAAAAAAGCCTACTGAGTCATTAAGAAAGTGCTTCTTGGGATCCTTTTTAATGTAACTGCTAGTAAGGTGCTTCTTTAAATTAGGTGCACTCCTATACACAATTTAGGATTCACTAGACAGGATCCTATTTAAATCTGGATCCTTCTGTAAAATAGACCAGTGTCTTTTAAAAATATTTTTGACATGGTGACTATTAAAACTAAAATTACATATAAAAGGAATCTGTTTGTTAAAATCCTGTGTGTGGGTTTTAATATTACTGTGTATTAAACTTTGTCTGTCTCTTTTGGCTGCTTCTTCCCAAGCTTTAGTTAAAAGATCTCCATCATAGCCCTAAAAAGTTAATTTTTTTTAGACTGGGTTTCAAATTGATTAAAATCGTTTGTTTAAACTGAAACAATGGCTGTCACTGGCTGTCACTCCCTGGTCTTTACAAAGTCAGGGCCCATAGTCGGTAGGGAGGAGGCTGGCTCTCAGGCCTCTCCAGTGGCCCCAGTGATAGTGGCCCCATTTCTCCCTCTTCCGAATGGGATCGAACCAGGAGGAGACCCCAAATGGGTTGACTCTGTAGTCAGTCAGTTCATTTGGCCCATCAATGCCCTCCCAAAACTGGTGCCTCAAACAATCTGCCCCTGAAAGAGCAGTACTCATCTGCCTCTCCAGAAAAATATAACTGCCGCTTAAGAGAATGGCCAACTGCACCTTCTTTCTGGAAATTTCTCAGCCACTGGGGTGATGACAGGGTGGTAAGGGCCCCTTCAATCCAGGGTTGAGGATCTGAGCCAGCTTTTGTACAGTACTCTGGTGGAGGGACATCTGGTGAGGGAGGGCAGAGGCCAGCTGCGCTCTGACCTGGAGGAAGATCTTCTATGGGGTTTGTGGGGACCTCCAGTGCTGATAGAGAGGGGTCGTCCTGCCTCTCTCCTGTTGCCAGTATCTCGGCTGGGATGGTCTGAGTGGGTACCGCGGTCAGACTCCGGAACAAGGGGAATCGGTGGGCAGAGACCAGCTGCACTCTGCCCTGATGCCAGCGCTTCTGCTGGGGAGTGGATATCAGGGCCAACTGCCCAACATTCCAGGGACCCAGGTGTAGAGACGCAGTCCCATCCACTACCACAGTCTCTGGGGCTGCCTGGTTGGACCTTACTATGTTGCTGTGGCCAGGCTCAGGGAACAGGGAAGGCAGCAGGCAGAGGCCAGCGGCACACTGCCCTGATGGCAGCTCTTCTGATGAGTGGGTGCTAATGGAGACCACAGTCCCATCCACTACACCCAGAAAACTTTCTTCCTTTCTCTGGGAGGGAAGCCAATTGTATCCCCTCCCGGACCAACATCCTCAGATGTAAAATCAATTAAATCCACAATCTAAGGATCCGATTGCGGTGTCGCATTGCTCTGGGGTGGAGACTGCAGTCCCATCCACCCCTCCTGGGTCAACATCCTTAGATGACCACTCCATAAAATCCACAGTCACTGGGGCATACTGTTGAACACGGTCAAACAACTCTTGATATGCCTTGTCAGATATTTTATGATATAATGATTCTTTCTTTCTGTCTTTGTTCTCTCTATAATTGAGAACAAAGAAGCATTCATGTATATAGCTGCTTCAGAATATATTACCTTATCTTCCATGAGAAAGCCACACACTGCATATCTTTAGGAATGTAAATGGGAATGGGGGATACATTGTAAGACCACCAAAACCGTATTTACTACCTAGGAGGCAACGTCTTGAGATATGGGTGACTACCAAAACCTGATTTACTACCTAGGAGGTAACGTATAGAGATATGGGAGACCAAAGATAAATTCCAAACGTATGTAATGGTCTTAAGTTATTTCTTAGACCAGAGCGTCTCTTGGAGGTAAATTATGAAACTACAACGGTGTAAATATGATTAGAAGTCCTAATTATAATGGGTAAAACCCACTATTATGATTGGAGAATTTCAATCAATAGGTGGAGGCTATGATAATAAGCCCTGTCTTTAAAAGCTTATGTTTTTAATAATTTAGGAACTCTCTGACTGACCTATACAAATTGGACTCTCACCGATAAGGACACTGACTGAAACTCACTCACCAAATTTACTCCCAGACAATTGAAATTTTTGAACATCATAAGATCCTGGCCCCATATTTTACTCTTAGAGTTACTTGGAGTTCTAACACACATAACTTTTAGAAAGTTATATTTCTTCACACTTAATTTCTTTCCACTGAACCTGGATTAACATCTACAAGGACCAGTTGGACCACAGCAACAAGTGGTGGTAAATATAATGGTTTTATTATTCTGAATAGAGGTGAATTTTGTCTACTTCAATATAGAATTCCCTTTTTGGGGGGGTAATAGTTTATGACATTATTGTATATGACGGCTTGTGAGACTGCAGCTTATAACACGTGATAATGACAATAATGTAAAAGGTATTTTTACCTGTAACTGAAGTTTGACTTTATTTGCATCTATTACAAACTTCACAAATACTCTCTAGACATTATTAAATTATTTTTAATTGTCATATTGGTAAAACTAATATATAGAGAGATCGTGATCTTTTTATTACCACCCTGATTATTATTATTATTATGGTTGCTGAGTGGAGTGGAAATTAATTGGTTTGATAAATGCCATTTATATAAGGTGTTGCATTTTGTATGTGTTAGACTCAAAGTAATAATGCATATTTGATAATCCATCGATATTATACTGTATTTTGAATTTAATTCATTTTGACATGTTTTAAGAATTTTTCTATTTTATATTATGCACTGCATGACTAATATAGATATTTTATAAATTGTGTTTATACAATAAATAATATTTGATTGATTATCGTGGTGATATATATCTAATTTGAATTATAATTTTTGGCGCAATCTTAAAGGATTTAGGATCTCAGATAAAATATAGGGTATCTCTTTATATTAATATTGTGGATGTGGTCCTACAATAATAGCGTCATTATTTTGCGTGTGTGATAAAATATTGGTTTTGCCTATTTTGTCTCATTAATATCCCTAACAGCCTGTTCCAGTTCCCATTCTTGTGTGACCAAATAATCCAGGTCAGCCCAGAGCTCGGGCACGTATGGGATATCCTCCACCCTTTGCTCCTGGAGGTTTTCCTCCTGACACTCCGATGCACTACCAAAGTCAGGATTTTTTTCCAACTTTTCCAATAATAATCATCACCTTGGTCTTCATTGTGCCCCTTGCTCAGTGGTGTTGCACACTCTGGGACCTTTCAGAGGAGGTGTATATATATACACCGAGATGACGTGACAGATCATGTGAAACTTAGATTGGACACAATTAGACTTTAATTTAGTAAGTTACTTTAACTTCTGAAGGTAATTAGTTGCACCAGATCTTACTTAGGGTGTCATAGCAAAGAGGATGCATACATATGCACCACTTTTCCATTTTTTTTTTAATTTCTTTTAACAAAAACTATTTCAATGTCCATTACATGAAATCCAAATAAAAATCCATTTTAATTCCAGGTTGTAATGCAACAAAATAGGAAAAATGTTAAAGAGGGTGAATACTTTTACAAGGCACTGTATATATACACGTGTTCAAGTCATCATTTAGTATTGAATGTATAGTAATATATAGATTGGGACATTAGTGTGATAAACGAGAATAGTGAGACTGACAAAACACCTACCTACAAGATCTGAGGTGTGCCGTGATCTTGATGGACGGTACGCCAAAAAGAGGGCATATCCAAGTAATGAGAATTAAGATAAGGAGAGGGAGGGTGGGGGAAAAGCGTGACTGACTCAACACATCGCACCTGAGGGTGAGCGGTAGGGGTTAAGTAGTTCCCCAGACTCCGCACACAAATACGGCCATTGCCATAGCCTCTAACTTATTCTTTTTTACCCATAATAAAATAAAATAAGATAGATTACACCACTAAGTAGAAGAAAAAAAAATCTCTTCTCATCAGCATAAAACAAACAGAATACTGCAATCAGCAAATCATGGTTATCACAATGATCACATGTCAACAGAAAACTATATTGGTGATCACAGTGCTGGTGCTGTGGTTGCACCTTAGTTGCTGCTAAACTCTTTGTAAAAGAACACAAACAAAATCCATTACAGAAAACAGAAGTCTAGTTTAGAAAAAGCAAGACAATTTTCGAATTGCCCACTACTATGTTAAAATGTCTTACATAGGAGGAGATACTTCCTGCTTTCTTCATGAGCTCCAATTCAGCTTGGGTTTTTATAAGTCGAAGTTGTTGTACAAGATTTTGTGTAGGTTTTATTTTCTTTTTAGTTGGGCTTATGGATTCAATGAGTGGTTGAAGGTACTTGGCATGCAGGCTTGGGTGTGCTGGTCTAACACTGTCATACCACAGTGTCACTCCTTCATCTGGTTTAAAAGCAAAACAGACAAAATTATTAGCTAACATCAATCTAGATTAAATCTTAGGTTAAATATCAATATAGCCAAAAAGAAAATCATTTTTTTTAATTACCATCATACAAATGATATTTTATTCAGGCCCTGCTAATGCTAGTGATAGACTTTAATGGTCTTCCTATGCAATTAAATTCTGCTAAATTGTGTTAGCAGGATTTCTTGAAATGTGATCACATACTTTGTGTCTCAATGCTGCTATGTGATCCCATGATTGTAAAACATCAGACTATAATGGAGAAATCAGTGTTGTTTTAACAACCATGGCTAGTTTTCTAAGCGCAAAGCCAAGATTCTGAACACACACATCTAAAAAATGGTGAGTTGACTTATATACACACACATATATTTATATACACATATTGATACACACACACACACACACACATATATATATATACCGTATTTGCTCGATTATAAGACGACCCCCCAAAATCTGAATATTAATTAAGTAAAAAAAGAAAAAGCCTGAATATAAGACGACCCTATAGGAAAAAGGTTTTACCAGTAAATGTTAATTCATGTAAACTATTTTTTTTTAATAAAAGCTATGATTGAGAAAAATATTTTGTTTTTAATTCCTTTTATTTTCCAACCTGCCCCCCAGTTATGCACATCTGCCCCCAGGCTTGTTACTCTGCCCCATAAATGCCTTAAACCCCCTATATGCCACTGTGCCCCATGATATGCCTTTTAACCCTCTAAATGCCACTGTGTCCCATGATATGCCTTTTAACCCTCTATATGCCACTGTGCCCCATGATATGCCTTTTGACCCCCTATGTGCCACTTTGCCTCCAGAAATGCCTTATACCCTATATGCCACTCTGGCATTTAGGGGGTTAAAAGGCATATTATGGGGCAGAGTGGCACATAGGGAGGTATAAGGCATTTCAGGAGGCAGAGTGGCGTATAGAGGGTTAAAAGGCATTTCTGGAGGCACAGTGGCATTAAGGGATTTCATAGAGCACGCTGCCTACAAAAATGCCTTATGCCCCCCCATTTAACACCCCTCCCCAAAAAAACACTTACCGGTGCTTCTGACTCCCGGTGTGTTGTCCGGGCAGCGTGTAGATGTCTACCCAATTCGCGTAGGCAACTTCCGCTGCAGCCAGGAGGTGCGGTTAGCAGCGGGGGTTGTCTGCATCCATCGCGCAGACCTTCCCCGGCTGTCAAAGAGAATTCCCCCATGAGGGGAACTCTGATCTCTGACAGCCAGGGAAGCTCTGCGCGATGGACGCAGACAACCCCCGCTGCTAAGCTGCACCTCCTTCCGGTTAGCAGCAGGGGTTGTCTGTGTCCATCCCACAGACCTTCCCCGGCTGTCAGAGATCAGAGTTCCCCTCACCACACCTCCTTCCGGCTGCAGCGGAAGTTGTCTACGCGCACCGCGTAGACGTCTACACGCTGCCCGGCTACACACCAGGGACTCAGAAGCACCAGTAAGTTGGGGGGGGATCCAGGTCGCCTGCAGCATTGCGGGGGATCTGGATCTTAGTCTCATAGTCAGACCTATTTGAGGTTTGATTATAAAACCACCCAGATAAGACGAGGGGTATTTTTCAGAGCATTTGCTCTGAAATAACCTCGTCTTATAATCGAGCAAATACGGTATATTACATACATACACACACACCCACATCAGAAGGCATGAAACATTCTGTGAATATGTTTTGTATGCATTTTATTCCAGTCACTTTTTCTTCGAGTCAAGTGAGATTGCCAACATTTTTGTCATAAGGTCTTCAATGTGGTAGTTATTCTGTTATTCTAAAAAAGATTCCATACCATAAATGTTGGGCAAGACATGTTTGAATTCTTCCAGTGTGAAAGCTTCATCAACGCCAGTAAGAGCAGCTGCTCCATCTGCACCGGATTGTGGCCCATCCCAAAGTTCACGACTAGGGTCTTTGCGTGGGACATAAAGAGTTGCCGTGTGTGAAGGAAGGCTTTGGCCAGGCTGGTTCCGAAGGAGGAGGATACTATCAGGTTCGAGAAATCCACAGAAGTAGAGAAAATCATTGTGCTGATGGAAGGGAAAAGGAATGTCATTTGTCATATAAACTGTAGCGTTTGACAGGAAAATAACAACATGGTCTCTGCCATCACCCAGAACCTCCGACTCTTTCTGTATAAGGGACATCAGCTTGTGACGACGAAGTGAATATTCCCTCTGCGTTAACCCTGGTGTGACTTCACCTGCGGAGAAACATGACAGGACAAGTGTGACACAGTTCTCATTGTAATGCAATTGTAAGGCTGCTTGTTGTCTAGTTGTTGTGGCTACTTGTGTGTGTGCTTATTTCTGACAACCTGCTTTTGTGTGTGTATACGCGTTTTGTTTTTAGATAGGCATTTGATCTAGGAGCGTTAAGGATTTTTCAGTTGTTCCAAAACCGTTGTCTATGTAGCACAAAAGTATTGGGAGAAAGTCTTTAAAAGTCTAACCAGTATATGATTACAAACGAAATAGAAGATGGTGTTCTGTTCTGGAAAAAGAAGTGTAACTGTTTACGGTGTGGGAGACACACATTTGTTATTAATGGTAAACAACGTCAGAAATTTACAAAGACTATTAAATATTCTACAACTGTTTACAAAAGTCAACAACAACACCACCTTTGATAGAAAAATTAAAAGACAATGGATAATTCCAAAGTGTTATATATAGGCCAGTATAGCCTTGCCTGTCTCCCTTGCGGACATAATGATCATCCATAGAGTCATTTTAAACTCATATTAGCTCTTTAAAAGGCCTAACGTGATTGCAACTATGCATCTCACACTTTAACCCTTTCTGTACCAAGTGCTTAATACCTTACCTCCTGTAACTCCTACTTCCATATCAATTTTATTTTCCCAGATACATAAATATACACTAACTGGCCACTTTATTAGGTACACCTTGAAGTTGGACCCCCTTTTTCCTACAGAACTGCCTTCATTCTTCATGGCATACTTTCTACTGGTGCTGGAAACACCAGCCCGTCTGGCACCAACAACCATGCCATGTTCAAAGTCACTTAAATCCCCTTTCTTCCCCATTCTGATGCTTGGTTTTACTTCAGCACACACACACACACACACACACACACACACACACACACACACACAATTGTCAAATCAGGCATGTACAAATATTCAGGACATCAGGTAGGAAATGTACAACAGTCCACAGCGGTGGCCGTACACATAGTATAAACAGTATTGATGTCGGTGAGCACATGAGATATAACAAACTTGAAATCGGCGAAAGCCGTAACATGACTCGTAGCATAACGGGGTGGATAGAACGTTGTCGACAATCATGGAGAGAGACATCAAGCAATGAGCCTGAGAAATGTGTATGAGGTGCCATTTAAGATCGAGCCAGGACAACAGTACGCCTGGAGAAAACGAGGAAACAGGAACGTATAATAACCGCAAAGTCTGGGAGTGGTATGCGTCAAGCATAACAGCTTAAGTACAATACGAACATGTACAGGTATCAATGTATACAGAACAGTGTCACATATGAAGAAATATCAAGGAGCGAACAATCAATATACAATGGAATGCGCAATATATATATAAAAAAAAGGGGAAAACAGAAAACGGCTGGGCGCGACACACCATCCTAAGAGCTAAGAGCAACCCTCCCAAAATGGCCCCTCACAAAGCTGAGGCCACAGAGACAAAATCTTGTCATATTGAGGCATTAGTTGTTCGTTCTGAAAAGAAAGTTTCTCTAAAATGTGGATGCGTTCTAGGTGATGACGTATAGATGTCAGGCGAGGAATTTCTGTCGATTTCCAATGACGGGCAATGAATAGTTTGAAAGCCAGTAAGAAATGTATGACATGCTTCCTAACAGGGGCGGGAAAGTGGTCAGGGAACATGTGTAAAAGTGCGAGCTGTGGGGAGAGAGGAAGGTTAACCCTAAGAGAGGACTCGAGGAAATGAAACGCCTTTTTCCACAATGCAAATATAGGTGGACACAACCACCAAACATGTAGCATCGTACCCTCAGAATGGTACCCTTTCCAGCAAAGGGAGGAGCAAGAGGGTAACATGTGACAAGCGTTTTGGCGTAAGATATCACCTACATGTTATCTTTTTTTGCAATTCAATATGATTGGTGCAATGTGTTACACCTCTCATAGCTTCCTCAGACTCAAGCCATAATTTAAGTGGAAACGAAGTGGCCAGCTCTTTTTCCCATGCCAACATGTGAGGGAGTTTGTTCTCCCAAAGATCAGAAAGGAGAAAAGCGTAGCACACAGAAATCATGCCCTTTCGAGGAGCAATTGCAGAGCATAATGTAATAAATGGGTGTGAAGAGAAATTATCAATAGTTAAAGAGGAAGAGTTAGATTGTAGTAAGTGTCTGATTTGTAAATATTTGTAAAAGTCTCGTGGTGGCAGTGAAAAGGCTGAACATAAGTCAGAGAAGGGACGTAAACAGCGGCGGAGAAACAGATCACCAAGTCGTAGGAGAGAAACGGAGTCCCATGAATTTAGCTGTAAACTCGGGATTAACAATTCTCAGGAGCTAAGCGGAGTAGCCCTAGTGATATGGTGTAGAGAGGGTTTTTTTCTGGCGACCTGGGACCAAATCCTAAATGTACAGAGTGTGGTGGGCAGGAGAGCAGGGAAAGGAGGATGATAGCGTGTGGGGAGCCATAAGAGCTGAGAGGCCGAGTAAGGGCGTAGGTAGGAGTTTTCTAGTACGGCCCAGCGGGGGATCTCATCTTGGTAATGAAAAGCGGCCGCTTGCGAAAGTATAGCGGCTTTGTAGTAGGCCATAATATCCAGGGCCCCTAGGCCTCCTTTAAATCTAGGAGAGAAGAAGGCCTGTTTAGAAATCCTCGACCGCCCTTTGAGATTGATAAAATCATTAAGTGTGTGTTGTATACGCGAGAGGAATTTATAAGGAATGGCAACCGGGACTGCTCTAAAGACGTATAACAATTTTGGGAGAACCATCATTTTGACCGATGCAATGCGTCCGAGCAATGAAAAATCAAACGAGCGCCATCTCTGGATTGTGGTTAGTATTTGTGTCCATAGAGAAATAACATTAAAATCGTTCAATTTAGATCGGGTCTTGGGTAGTTTGATCCCCAAATAAAAGAGGTAGTCTCGCCTCCATTCAAAATTATATGAGGCCTGAAGTGAGGCAGACAGGAGAGCAGGTAAGTGGGATAAGAAACTGCTGAGTATCGAGTGAATTGGTCTAACAGTGCTGGCAATGAAACAGAGGGGCTTGTAATAGACGCCAAAATGTCATCAGCAAATAGGCCACCTGAGCGAGGGAAGCCGTGTATCAGTGGGTCCGAGCGAATGCGTTGGGCTAACGGTTCAAGAGCTAGCGTATATAACGGGGGAAATCGTGCAACCCTGGCGTGTCCCATTTCAAATCATAAACGGAGGTGATATAAAACCTGAAAAATGAACAGAAGCAGAGGGAGAAGAGTAAAGGGCCATAATGGAGCGAATTTGTCAAGAACCAACGAAAGGAAGAGCCAATGAAGCCTATCAAAGGCTTTTTCCGCATCGAAAGAAATGAAAAGGCATGGAGTTTTGCATTGTGAAGCCTCCCAGGAGAGGTCAATAATTATTATTATCGTTAGCCTGTCGGTATCTGACAAATCCTACCTAGTCATAATGTAGAAGAAAGGTGTATTGAAGAGAGTCTATTCGCTAATAATTTGGCATATATCTTAATATCATTGTTTAATAAAGAAATAGGTCTGAAATTGTCACATCTATCTGGAGTTTTGCCTGGCTTGGGAAGGGTAATAATATGTGCGTGAAGATTTTCAGTCAGGATGCACCCTTTGGACATAAAGGACTGGAAAAGAGTGAAAAGGGGCCAAGAATCGGAAGGAAAACTTTATAGTAATGGCTAGTCAGTCCATCCGGACCAGGGGCAGAGTTGTTTTTTAGTTGGCGTGTGGTGACCTGAATTTCCTCCAAATCAATGGGAGCATGAAGGCTAAGTTTCATATCGTCTGTGAGAGTAGGTAAAGAAACAGAATTCAGGTATGCATTGATAGAGTCAATTGTAGGTTGGGGAGTGGAGGTGTCACCAGAGAGATTGTATATGGAGGAGTAGTAATTAGCAAACTCGCTAGCAATATGGGAAGGGTTTTGTAAAGGCAACCCTTTGGACGATCGAAGGGAGGAGCGACGCGCCAGGGTTGAAAAATGCCTGAGTTTGTTTGCCAACATAATGTCAGCCTTGTTCCCTTTAGAGTAGAAACGTTGGCGGATTTTCAACATCATATGTGCCGTATGCTAAAATTGGATTTCAGCCAATTTGAGCATGTTGGGGGATGGAGTACATTTGTTAAGGGTCTTTAGGTCATAAAGTTGAAGGAGCAAAGAATCTTTATCGCCCTCCCAGTCCCTTTGTTTTTTAATATGCGAAGCAATACTAATAAAACTACCCCTAATCACTGCTTTATGCGCATTCCATAAGGTTTCAACCGAGCTCACGGAGCCTTGGTTCGCTTGGAAAAACATATCTAAGTGTGAGTGAATTTGTGATATAATGGAGTCGTCGGAAAAGAGAGAGTTATTAAGGCGCCAGGAGCCTTGAAAAGGATGTGTCACTCGTAGCGATAAATGAAGTGGGGCATGATCAGACCAATTAATGACGCCAATAGAGCAGTCCCGGATTACCTGGAGCGTAATCTTGTCGACCAAGATACAATCTATCCTAGTGTAGGAGTTATGTGGTGCAGAAAAGAATGAATAGTCACGTTCAGAAGGATGGTGAAGGTGCCAGACATCATATAATTGAAACGAGTGTAGAGAGACCGCTTCTACCTACCATACCTGCCAGTAAGGACAGAGGAAGTGTCCAAAAGGGGGTTAAGAAAAACGTTAAGATCACCACAAAGGATAAGATGGCCTCTCTTAAGAGAGTCTACTTTGGACAACAATTTCTTAAAAAAGTGGGCTTGTGAGGAGTTCTGTGCATAAAAAAAGATACCAAGGTATAATCAACAGAGTTAACGACACAATTAAGAATCAGATATCTACCCTGGGGGTCTGCCGTTTGCTTAAGAAGTTGAAAAGAAAGTTGTTTAGAAATAAAAATAGAGACACCCGCTTTGCAAGTTTTTGCCATGGAGTGGAAGTGCCAGGGGAAATCTTTAAAAAAAAGTTTTGAGTCCCTCCTATGACTCCATTCGAGCGGCTGTGCTGGGCTGGGGAGAGACGGGCGGGCGCGATTTCGCAGCTTTACGCCCACCTTATCGCGCATGCCTTCTCTGCCGCCCCTTCCCACTGCCGTTTGTGGGAGAGTGACCTTGAGATATCTTTAACTCAGTCGGACTGGACGGAAATATACACTAACACGTTCTCACTTACCGCTAATACTCTCATTAAAGAGGGCGCGTTCAAGGTGGTTGGCAGGTGGTATCTTCATCCTTCCCGGGTTGCCTGGATGTTCCCGGGCTCCGGTGATGGCTGCACGAGAGGTTGTGGAGAGAGGGGCTCGTACTTTCACATGTGGTGGACGTGCCCTCTGGCCGTGGACATGTGGACCTGGGTCTTTGATCTTCTCAGTGAACTTGTGGGCATCCGGGTAGATAAGTGCCCTTTGACGGCTTTACTCAATAAGGATCACCCTGACCCCCAATTTCCCAGGTGGACTCAGCGGCTCATTCACAGGATATGCGCGGCTGCGCGACTCTCTATCGCTAAACATTGGAACACATGCATCCCTTCCCGATCACTAATTTTATCTAAAATTTGGCATATTATGCACATGGAAAAACTCACTGCATACATACACAATACTACTGAACGCTTTCTGAAGGTGTGGACCCACTGGATGTCTTCCGCCTACGCTGAAGGCTCCACAGGCCGGATTGCTGCTCTGTGAGGTACCATTCTGGCGCACCGGGTGGTCTCTTTCTTCCCCTTCTCCCTTTCACTCTTTTTTTTTTTTATTTTTTGCTCCCTCGCCTTTCCGCCCTGGTTTCCCTCTTCTTCTAGGGCTGCAACAACTAAATCGATAAAATCGATAATAATCGATAATGAAAATCGTTGCCAACGAATTTCATTATCGATTAGTTGAATCGATTTTTATCGATTATAAAATGAGGGTTTTTTCAGAGCAAACGCTCTGAAAAATACCCCTCATTATATAATCCGTTTAGTCTGACTCACAGCAGCAGCGCCTACTCACCAGTCCCTCCCTGTAATCACTGTGACAACTGGCCCCGCCCCCTTCCTTCTCCCAGAAGGCCAGAACCACATGGCTGTGACACTCATCTAACTATAAGTACAAAATTAATATTTGGGCTGCTGAAAGTTAGGGGAGGTGGGGGTTAATTTAGGGGCAGTTATGGTTAATGGGGTGTTTAGGGTTAATTTAGAGGCAGTTATGGTTAATGGGGTGTTTAGGGGCAGTTATGGTTAATGGGGTGTTTAGGGGCAGCTATGGTTAATGGGGTGTTTAGGGTTACTTTAGGGGCAGCTATGGTTAATGGGGTGTTTAGGGTTAATATAGGAGCAGCTGTGGTTAATGGAGTGTTTGGGGTTAATTTGAGGCAGTTGTGGTTAATGGGGTGTTTAGGGTTAATTTAGGGGCTGTTGTGGTTGATGGGGGTCTTTAGGGTTAATTTAGGGGATGCTGTGGTTAATGGGGTTTTTAGGTTTAATTTAGGGTAGTTGTGTTTGATGGGGTATTTAGAGTTAATTTAAGGGTAGTTATGGTTAATGGGGTGTTTAGTGTTAATTTAATGATGAGGACTGAGGGTTAATTTAATAAAGTTAACTTAAGGCGCAGTTAGAGGTAAAGGGGGACAGACTAAGGGGAATCTAAATCCTGGGGGCAGTGAAGATTAACCCAGTACTTATTTATAAAAGTATGGTGTCAGTGTGCTGTGAACAGGTCTGTGACTCTGAGGGGACTATGAGATATGTGGGGGGTATAAGGCATATCTGGGGAGGACGGAGTGACATATCTGGGGGTATAAGGCATATACGGTATATAAGGCATATGTGGGGAGGCCAGCCTGGCATGTCTGGGGAGGATAGAGTGGTGTATCAGGGGGTATAAGGCATATCAGGCTCAGTGGTATATGTGGGAGGCAGCGTGGCATGATAAATGTGGGAGGCAGAGTGGAGTGGTATATGTGGGAGGCATCGTGGAGTCGCATATGTGGGAGGCAGCGTGGAGTCGCATATGTGGGAGGCAGCGTGGAGTCGCATATGTGGGAGGCAGCGTGGAGTCGCATATGTGGGAGGCAGCGTGGAGTCGCATATGTGGGAGGCAGCGTGGAGTGGCATATGTAGGAGGCAGCGTGGAGTGGCATATGTGGGAGGCAGCGTGGAGTGGCATATGTGGGAGGCAGCGTGGAGTGGCATATGTGGGAGGCAGCGTGGAGTGGCATATGTGGGAGGCAGCGTGGAGTGGTATATGTGGGAGGCAGCGTGGAGTGGTATATGTGGGAGGCAGCGTGGAGTGGTATATGTGGGAGGCAGCGTGGAGTGGCATATGTGGGAGGCAGCGTGGAGTGGTATATGTGGGAGGCAGCGTGGAGTGGTATATGTGGGAGGCAGCGTGGAGTGGTATATGTGGGAGGCAGCGTGGAGTGGTATATGTGGGAGGCAGCGTGGAGTGGCATATGTGGGAGGCAGCGTGGAGTGGCATATGTGGGAGGCAGCGTGGAGTGGCATATGTGGGAGGCAGCGTGGAGTGGCATATGTGGGAGGCAGCGTGGAGTGGCATATGTGGGAGGCAGCGTGGAGTGGCATATGTGGGAGGCAGCGTGGAGTGGTATATGTGGGAGGGAGCGTGGAGTGGTATATGTGGGAGGCAGCGTGGAGTGGTATATGTGGGAGGCAGCGTGGAGTGGTATATGTGGGAGGGAGCGTGGAGTGGTATATGTGGGAGGGAGCGTGGAGTGGTATATGTGGGAGGCAGCGTGGAGTGGTATATGTGGGAGGCAGCGTGGCATGTCTGGGAGGCAGCGTGGCAAGCCTGGGCTCAAATGTGTATAAATTGGGGGGGCTGGTTGGGAAATAAAGACAAGAAATGCATTTTATCAGGTTTTTTGTATTCTGCGTTTGCATTTAACATCATTTGTTTATTAAATTATTTTAAATAAATGAAAAATGTACATTCATTTTTTTTATCCGATTAATCGAAAAAATAATCGGCCAACTAATCGATTATGAAAATAATCGTTAGGTGCAGCCCTATCTCCTTCCCTCCCTTTGTGAGTCCCCCTTTTTTCCCTGGCTCCTGTACTGGGACCTCTGCCCAACAGGGCTGCTCCGCCTCTCTTTTTTGCTGCCCGGTGGCTTACGAGGTGTCTGCCTGGGGTTTCTGCCTACGGGTTGGCCCGTTCCCTGTTGGGGTTTCCCTTCCCCTGCTTATTCACAATACGAGTTATCGTGCTCTTGTTTTCCGGGCATGGTCCTGGGTGTCGCTGTCTCTGGGCCTTTTTTCTCCTATTTGTCTCCTCATTACCACCTTATATTGCTGAGGTCTGTGACTTTCCTCAACATTAGTGCTGTCGATATTACTTTTTGTATGCACTTGTTCCATGTTACCTATGTTGATGACTGCTGATGTTTCTGCTACTTGCAGAGCCGGCCTTAGGTGTTCTGGCACCCTGTGGCGCCCCCCCATCCCAAAAAAAGAAAGGAATAAAAACTTGTAACAAAACTTGTAACAAAACCCCAATCACTATATAATACGTCAAACATTGATGTGGTGTAGGCGTACCACTTCATTGTCTGGCTTAGTAGTAGGGATGCACCGAAACGAATTCTGGACTGAAACCGAAAGTGCAGCATTTACCTGGCCATAAACTGAATATGACCCCCCCACACCATAAAGAAATCTAACACTTTTATTTAAAGTAAGTAAAACACCAAAATAGGACAAAACAATTAAATAACAATAATATATATATATATATATATATATATATATATATATATATATATATATACCGTATTGGCTCGAATATAGGCCGCACTTTTTTCCCCCACTTTAAGTCTTTAAAGTGGAGGTGCGGCCTATATTCGGGGTCTAGCGCCCGACGCCCGGGACATGCAGTCCCGGGCAGGCAGCGGGGTTAGGATACAGATCCCCCGCAGCGGTGCAGGGGACCTGCATCCTACTCCCCGATACGCTCAGACAGCCTCCCCTGCCAGCCAGGGGGGGGGTGCCGGCACGGGAGGTTGTCTAAGCGCAAAAGTTTTACCTCTGCCCCCGCCCCCCCCGGACTTACCGGAGCAGACTCCCGGGTGTCTTGCGGGGCCGGCGGGGGACATCTACGCTATACGCATATACAACTTCCGGTGCCGGCACATCCAGGGCCGGCACCGGAAGTTGTATTGCGTAGATGTCCCCCGCCGGCCTTGCAAGACACCCGGGAGTCTGCTCCGGTAAGTCCGGAGGGGGGCAGAGGAGGACAGTGGTAGCATATCTCGGGGAGGTAGGACAGTGGCAGCATATTTCGGGGAGGGAGGACAGTGGTAGCATATCTCGGGGAGGGAGGACAGTGGTAGCGTATCTCGGGGAGGGAGGACAGTGGTAGCATATCTCGGGGAGGGAGGACAGTGGTAGCATATCTCGGGGAGGGAGGACAGTGGTAGCATATCTCAGGGAGGGAGGACAGTGGCAGCATATCTCGGGGGGGGGCAGAGTGGCAGCATGTTTTTTTGGTGCTTTTTTAAAGAAAAAAACTTTTTCTTTAAAAAAGCACCAAACTTTTAGGGTGCGGCCTATATACGGGGCAGCGGCCTATATCCGAGCCAATACGGTATATATATATATATATATATATATATATAATTAACAGCAATCACATTCCTATCATGTCCAGGCATACCCAGATTCCAGGATGTACTCGCAGACTTGGCATGAGAGTATGATTTCCCTATCTACCCCTTCTCACTCCCTTCTCCCTATCTACCCCCATCTAACTATATACCCTTTCCCTCTTTGAAGTTCACTTACCACCCGGTGCGGACCGCCCCCCCCGCTAGGTACGCTATTGGCGGCAGCGGTACGCTACGGTGGCGTCGGACCCCGCGGCGGCGCCCCCTGGAGTGTGGCGCCCTGTGCGGTCGCACACCCCAAAGGCCGGCCCTGGCTACTTGCACATCGTTCCCACACGAACAAAAAAAAATAAAATGATGTCTGGGCGCCGCTTTACTCTGACCTGTATGTTTTTTTTTGCATATTTGGTCGTATGCTGTGCCTGGATGTCAATAAAAAACTTTTCAATCGAAAGAAAAAAGGTTTTGAGGATTAGACTTTTTAAAATGGGTTTCCTGCACACATAAGATGTGAGCATGTTTTTTCTTGGCCTCAGAGTAAAGCAGTCTCCGTTTGTGTGGCGTATTAAGGCCATTAACATTAAGTGATAAAAAGTTAAGGGATGCCATGGTGAGAAAAATTAGAGGGTATTAGAAGGCATGGATTGGAAGGAAAAAAAAGGAGGGGGGGATCGGCAACATGGATAAAGGTGAGCCGCGCCCAGACCGGAAATAAATCATACATTATCTTTGCATTCCAGAATAAGTGAGTTAGAAGCATCAATTTAATAATCAAGGTGTGACACCCAATGTAGACGTCGAAATGTAAGATAAGCGCTCCCAGAGAAAAAAGTAAACTAAAGCAAAACATAAAACTTGAAAGTAATCACAAAATCGATCGACCCATCTCGCTTAGGGCTGTTAGGAGGGGTGGCAACCCAAACTGTGGGTAGAAATAACACAGAGAGGTAGGGATAATCCCTAAATGAGGCAGGGAGACCTCCAACATGTGTAAGAAAGAAAACAAAAAGAAGAGAGGAAAAAAAGGGAAATGAGCCATAACTTGTGTGGACTTGGACAGGCAGGGAAGAGGAGGGAGAGTACGAAAAAAAAAAAATAAAAAAAAAAAAAAAAATAAAAAAAAATCACATATCACGGAGAATAGAGAGAAAAAAACATGTTATGAAACGTAAGAGCAGCAGCGGAATAACCCCTAAAAATGTGGTGTGAAAGATGAGCCCGTTAGAGAAATAAGGAGCCACAGAATAGTTCCTCTAGGGCATCAAACACAGAAAACAAGTGTACATTATTAAGTGAAAGAAAAATAAAAAAATATAAAACGAAAAATGTCCGATCTCACCACTCCGACCCAGAGGGAGTCCATAACAATTAGGTAAGTTTCTGGTCGCTGTGTCCGTGAGAGCAAAGGATCAGGTTTCCGAGAGATCAAAAGTCTTTCTGTTCCGGAGACGTGAAAGTCTTGGCGTAGACGAGCAGGAGCAACCTGTGGACAACGAAGAACGTTGCAAGGAGTCCAATGTTGCACGCAGGAACAGCATAGGTGAGTGTAGTGGAGAGGTACGAGGCCGCGTCAAGAAGATGAGTGTGATGTAAACGGCAAACAGCGGCAACGGATCCTTACAGAAGACAAAGTGGAGTTGAAACGAGCCCCTAGTAAGAAAGAAAAAAAAATCTTGGAAACGATGGTGAAAAGTTCTTTTCTTCCCTGGTCAGTTCTGGTCTCTTATCTTCACAATAGGGCAGAAGGAGACGAAGGAGTTCATGTATGTGTAGGAGAGCGTTTGGAGTTCACAACTTCCCATTCACAGGCAAGCCTCTTGAGGGGAGAACTGAGGGATTGAAGACGGTCCTGGGTGGAGGCAGCAGTCGGTAGTGTATCAGGGACGCCCCAGTCTGAGAGTAGTTGAAGACCGTCGGCTGGTGTCTTGATCGAGTGCGTGTTACCATCTTTGTTGATAAGGAGACGGGTGGGGAAACCCCATCTGTAGAGGATTTTGTTAGCCTGTAGCGTAGCAGTGATGGTGGAAAAAGCTTTACATTGTTGCAGAGTGTATTGGGAGAGATCTTGAACGAATTGAAGATCACGGTAACATTCCGGAAGAGTATGTTTGTGCTTTACCTTCTGCATAAATCTATCTTTGACCTCATAGAAATGGATCCGAAGGATGACATCTCTTGGGGGGGAATCTTGCAATGTTTTGGGACGAGGTAGTCTGTGGATACGATCTATCCTGACCTCCTCCGTCAATGAAAGCTCTAGCACACATCGAAGCAACGTGGTGACATAGGTAAGTAGATCTTCCGAAGCAAAGTCCTCAGAAATGCCGCGGATACGTAAGTTGTTACGCCTCGAGCGATCCTCCAAATCGCTAAGTTTCAAGCGAAGGGAATCCACCTCAGCTTGCAGGGAGTTACATGAGTCCACCACGGTGTTGTGTGCCGATGTAAATTCCTCCATCATGTCTTCAAGATGCGTAGTACGGCCCCCAAGCTCATGGAGGTCCTTTTGTATCTCAGAAAGCGCGTCCGGCATATCGTGTTTGAATTTCTGTCTCATGTCGTCGAGAAGCAGTTTCATGGCAGTGATGGTAAGGTTTTGATTGTTAGGGTCCTCTGCAGAGGGTGAAGGAGAGTGCGGAGCAGGGCCAACATCAAGGCCTTGGGAGGCGTCAGAGTTTTCATCCCGGTCTCTTATAACCGGCAAAGCGCGGGAAGACGTCTTCCTTCTCGATTTCGATTCGAAAAAAGGTAGGGATATTTTGTGAAGATGATTTTGTCTTGTCTGTAGACATTGCTGAGATGTTGAGTATAAAAATTAGTTGTTTGAGAATGTTGGAGGAGCTCCACCACCATGCGTCTTACTCCATTGCCGGCCAAGCCCCTCACATTACATTAATTTATAAAGCGCTGGCAGATTCCGCAGTGTCGTTAGTCAGAAGAACAATTTAGAAACACATACAATAACTAACTGGTGGAAAGGAGAAGAGGGCCCTGCTCTTGCGAGTTAAGAATCTAGTCGGTGGTTGAGGGGGAAGTGAGACAATAGGAGAGGACTGCTTGGATGGGGATGAGTTGATCTGCTTCTGATGTGTTGAAGCTGTTGATTATTCAGATGGCTTGATTATGACGATGGTGGGGAGTACTGGGAAAGAATTTTGTACGCTTCCCTGAACAGGTGGGTTTTCAGAGAGGTTTTGAACGTTGCGTACGATGCAGAAAGTCTGAGGGAACGGGGGAAGGAATTCCCTAGGAGGGGTGCTGCAAGGGTGAAATCCTGAATATGGGAGTGGGAAGAGGTAACAACAGTAGAAGATAGCCGTAGGTCGTGAGAGGAACGAAGGGGGCGGGTAGGGGTGTATTAGGATAGGAGGATAGAGATGTAAGGTGGCGCTGAGTTGTTGAGGGCTCTATAGGTCAGGGTCAGAAGTTTAAATTTGATCCTGGAGGGTATGGGGAGCTAACGAAGTAATGAACTGCTCGTCTATGCCAAGAATGGCGGCAGAGAAAAATTTACCTGGCTGCAGTGTTGAGGATGCATTGAAGCAGTGAAAGGCGTGAGAGGGGGAAACCGGTTAGTAGAGAGTTGCAATAATCCAGACGGGATATCACAAGGGAGTGTATTAGTAATTTGGTGGTTTCTTGTGTGAGGAAAGGGCGGATTCAGGAGATGTTTATCAGTTGGAGGCAGCAGGATTTGGTGAGGGACTGGATGTGAGTGATGAAGGAGAGAGCAGAGTCAAGGGTGACACCAAGGCAGCGAACCTGGTCTGTTGGTTGGATAGTGGAGTTGTCAACAGTAATAGAGATATCAGGAAAGTGGACCGAGTAGATTGCAGGATTACCATGAGTTCGGTTTTAGAGATGTTGAGCTTTATGTAACGGGACGCCATCCATGATGCAATTTCTGATAGACAGTCAGTGAGGCGAGTAAGAAAGGTCAGGATCAGAAATACAGATTAGGGCAGGGTCCAACCTGCGGCCCTCCAGCTGCTGAAGGACTACATCTCCCATAATGCTCTTTCAGCTAAGGGGCTGGCTGAGGAGAATGGGAGATGTAGTCCTGCAGCAGCTGGAGGGCCGCAGGTTGGACGCCCCTGGATTAGGGTGTTGTCATGGAGCTAGCTAGTCCAACTGATTACCTCCGCTGACTTGTGCTCCCTTAGCCTGGGATAAACACTCTTTCACGGTTTCCCAGTCACTAACCGAGACTCAGTGTAGGATATAACCAAAACGAAGACTGATTTATTTCTCACGCACAGGGCTGGATAGATCCAGCAAAACACACATTAACATAAAACAAGATAATGGGATACAAACCGACCCCTTAATCTGCCTCCCAGAGACAACAGGGGCACTAACGGGATTAACAATACAATAGGGTCCCAACCTCCACTATTACCGGCCAAAATCAGTTCCAGGGATGGCGGGGGTAAATGTATAAATCAGCCCCCCCCCGTTCCACCACTACAGACATTATAAAACAATGGAACAATGGTGGTCACTCCCTGGTTGCAGATCATAGCTGTCTGCCGGATATAATCCCCTCATCAAGTGATGGGGTGATATACTGCTGTGGGTAGCCACAGAAGTCTTTAGAAAGTCAGGGCCCATTGTCAATAGGGAGGAGGCTGGCAGTCAGGCCTCTCCAGCGGCCCCAGTGATGGAGGGTTCCGTCACATTTCTACCCCTTCCGAATGGGACTGACCCAGAAGACCCCAAAACGGGTTGACTCCGTAGTCCTCCCAAAACTGGTACCCCAAACAATCTGCCTCTCCAAGAGCAGTACTCACCCGCCTGACCTCTGCCTCTCCCAAAAAATATAACTGCCGCTGGAGAGAATTGCCAACTGCACCTTCTCTCTGGATTCTTCTAAGCCGCTGGGGAGACGACAGGGTGGTAGGGGCCCCTTCAATCCAGGGTTGACCACAGTCTCATCCACCTGTATGGGATACATGTCACTTAGTGCTGGTTTTGTACAATCATTTGGTGGAGGGACCTCTGGTGAGGGAGGGCAGAGGCCAGTGGCGCTCTGACCTGGAGAAATATCTTCTGTGGGGTTTGCAGGAACCCCCAGTGCTGGTAGAGAGAGGCCGTCCTGCCTCTCGCCTGTTGCCAGTATTTTGCCTGGGGTGGTCTGAGTGGGCAATGCGGAAGCGTCATGGTCAGACTCAGGAAAAATGGGGAGGGGAGGGCAGAGACCAGTGGCACTCTGCCTTGATACCAGCGCTTCTTCTGGAAAGTGGGGGATCTGAGCCAACTGCCCAACCTTCCAGGGACCCAGGTGTGGAGACTGCAGTCCCATCCACTACCATAGTCTCTGGGTCTGCCTGGTTGGGCCTTACAATGTTGCTGTGGTCAGGCTCAGGGAACAGGGAAGGCAGCAGGCAGAGGCCCGCGGCACTCTACCCCATTGCCAGCTCTTCTGCTGGGTGGGTGCTAGTGGAGACCCCAGTCCCATCCATTTCACCCAGAAAACGTTCTTCCTGGGAAGGGAAGCCAAATGCAAGTCCTCCCGGACCAACATCCTCAGGTGTAAAATCAATTAAATCCACAATCTCTGGATCCGGTTGTGGAGTAAAGTTACATAGCTCTGGTATTGGACCTGGGGTAGCTGCCCAGTATCCCTTTGACTAAGGGGTGGAGACCGCTGTCCCATCCACCCCTTCTGGGTCAACATCCTCAGGTGACCACTCAGTAAAATCCATGAAATCCATTGTCACTGGGGCATACTGTTGAACACGGTCAAACAGCTCTTGATATGCATGTTCCAGTTCCCATCCTCGTGTGACCAAATAATCCAGGTCAGCCCACAGCCCGGGCACGTATCAGCCCTTCGCTCCTGGAGGTCTTTCGCCCGACACTGCGATGCACTACCAAAGTCGGGATCCTTTTCCAAACTTTCCAATAATAATCCCGGGCCGCCGAAGCTATAGCCCTCCGTGGGACCTTTATCCTCCAGCGCCGGGCACAGCTGTGCTGCGTACCAGTGCAGAGCCCGATATCCATTATCCAACCTCAGCTCTGTCTGGACCAGCACCTCCAGCTCAGCCACCCATTTCTCTTCGGGCTGCTTCCCCAGGAATCAGCAACCTCCGCTGGAACCTTTACTCGAAAGTTGGGAGGCTTTTCCCCTTGTACTTAGTTTCCAAGTGGAGAACCTCCCTCCGGAGCTTCAGGTGGGTACAATTCCTCTGGTTCAGCTCTGCACAGCTTCCTTCCATTCTCTTTCTTGGAGATAGATCTTAGTGGAAAGGAAGTGTCCCTCAGACTAGGAATCAATCCCGCCACTTGCCACTAATGTCACAGAGCTGGATGGTCCAAACCGACTACCTCAGCTGACTTGTGCTCCCTTACACACACATATTTAGCCACGCATATACATACACACACACATATACACATTTGAGGTTATTGCTGCCCAAAGAGGTTCACCCAGTTATTAAATTTAATGGTTAGGGCTGCAACTAACGGTTATTTTCATAATCAAGTAGTTGGCTGATTAATTGGATAAAAAAACAATATGCAAATGTGCGTGTGCATCCCACACAACCTCTAGAAGTGCCTTATACCTCCCTATATGCTACTGTGCCCCCAGATATGCCACTCCGTCCCCCTGATATGCCTTATACCCACTGATATGCTACTCCACTCCCTAGATATGCCTTATACCTCCCTATATGCTACTGTGCCCCCAGATATGCCACTCCGTCCCCCTGATATGCCTTATACCCACTGATATGCTACTCCACTCCCCAGATATGCCTTATACCTCCCTTTATGCCGCTGTGCTCCCCAAGACTCCCTGGTGTCTAGCGGGATCAGTTGGTGGACGTCTGCGCAATGCGTGTACACAAGCCTCTGCTGCTGGGTGGTACTTCCGCAGGGGCTTCTATGACTGAGCACAGGAAAGTCATGTGACGCCGGTGCTCCATCACAGAAGCCCCAGCGGAGCCGCAATCGTTCACCGGCTCCCAGGGAGGAGGATCCTCCGCAGCGTTGCAAGGGATCTGGATCCTCTTCTCTGGCAGACGACATCCTCTTCTGTCCTCCCCTTCCACTGGGGCTTCTATGATGGAGCACCGGCGTCACATGACCTTCCGGTGGTCAGTCATAGAAGCTCCAGCGAAAGTGCCTTGTCTACGCACATCTGGCAGACGTCCACCGACTGCCAGAGAGGAGGATCCAGGTCCCTTGCAGCTCAGCGGGGGATCTGGATCTTAGTGTTACAGTCTGACCTCTATTTTTCAGAGCATTTGAAAAACCCTCATTGTATATTCATTAAAATCGATAATGAAAATAGTTGACAACGGTTTTCATTATCGCTTATATTGATCAGTTGTTGCAGCGCTAGTGTTATTAGCTTAAACATTGTGTTTGTCTATACTTGTGAGTTAGATGTAGAACAGATTACATTTTATGAACAATTAATGAAGATAATTTCAAAGGGTACACTTTGACATGTAATCAAAAGGAATTAAGAGCTACATTACCTGGTTTCAGAAGATGCGGGTGAGTAGCAGGACTAGGTTGGCCAAGGTATTGTTTTGGGAAGTTCAATAGGTCAGGCTTTATTGAGAATTTCCGTATTAAAAAGGAAGTGCAAGCTAAATTGGGGAACATAGCAAGATATTAGAAGACTGTAAGAATCAGTTTTAAATAGAGAACGATTATGGCAAATTAATCTTAAAATAAAATAAAAAAAATAAAAAAATTTAAATGTATTTCAAAAATCTACAAAATTATTTCACCAATTAAAAACTTGAAAATAAAGTAGCTGCTACCAACCTTTGTCAAACTGATAGTAATAGTAATTTTTTGGCATATTTTTTTCACACACATTTTACTTCAGATATGAATTTATAGTGTTAGGAGGGTAAAAGGCCACATTTGGGAGATTATTTTGGGAATTTCAACATCTGGTTAGCCTGTGCCCATATCATATTCTTGGGACATCTCGGAAGCCAGACAATACGATTTACTAGACATCTCATGGACATCTAAAATGCCATTATTTTAACTCTTTCCATGCAAGAATTTTATGAAGATATAGTGCTATTTTCTTATTAATTTATTTAAAAAAATTGGAATTGGATGGTTACGCTGATGGTGACATCAACGGGTAATTATTTTTACATGTTACCAATTTATCGATTATTTTAACCATTATTTTTTTAAATAAAATTTTTCTATTTACATTGTGATTAGTAAGCTAGGCTCCATTGACTTGCATGGTTGAATGCGGTACCTGTGTTTAACTTGCAGGAGATCCTCCATGTAAGTCACATTGTTATGTCCTGTTTATTCACTGTACAGTGTTGCAAAATATGATGAGGCTATATAAAACAATAATATATTTGGGAATTATGTGCCCATTCACAAGAAAGGCAGTCGAGAGTAGACAGGCAACTACAGTCCAGTAAATCATATCAGTATACCATGTTTGACAATGCGGTCAGGTGTACATCTTGCTCAATGTATGCAATCCTTGATCAGCGCTTCGAGGGTGCATATTGCTGTGCGAGATGTGTGCAGGTTGCTCATTTGGAAGCACAAATCCTGAGTCTAGAGGAGCAACTGGCAACACTGAGATCTATTGACAACTTGGAGAGGAGTCTGCTGCTCACTGAGCAAGCTCTCTCGCGGGTAGAGGTGGGGGAGGATAGCGGGATGGAGGTACAGGACAGTCAGGCAGCTAGCTGGGTTACAGTTAGAAGGCGGGGTAGGGGGAAAAGCGCCAGGGAGGCTAGTCCTGATCTAGCACACCCCAACAAGTTTGCCCGGTTGGCAGATGAGGGGGATGTTAGTTCAGAGTTAGCAATACTGCAGCAAGTCACTGCCTCTGACCTCCAGAGCGGTGTCTGCTCCAGTAAGGAGGGAAGGACGAGCACAGGGCAGGCCAGACAGGTGCTGGTAGTAGGGGACTCTATTATTAGGGGGACAGACAGGGCAATCTGTCACAAAGACCGGGATCGCCGAACAGTGTGTTGTCTGCCTGGCGCTCGAGTTCGGCACATCGCGGATCGGGTTGACAGATTACTGGGAGGGGCTGGAGAAGACCCAGCTGTCATGGTGCACATTGGCACCAATGACAAAGTAAGAGGTAGGCGGAGTGTCCTTAAAAATGATTTCAGGGACTTAGGTAGCAAGCTCAAGGCAAGGACCTCCAAGGTAGTATTTTCTGAAATATTACCTGTACCACGTGCCACACCAGAGAGGCAGCGGGAGATTAGGGAGCTAAACAAGTGGCTCAGAAGCTGGTGTAGGAAGGAGGGGTTTGGGTTCATGGAGAACTGGGCCGACTTCTCTGTCGGATACAGGCTCTACGGTAGGGACGGGCTGCACCTCAATGGGGAGGGTGCAGCTGTACTTGGGGAGAAGATGGCCAGAAGGGTGGAGGAGTGTTTAAACTAGGGAAAGGGGGGGAGGGAAACTACAATATAGAAGGGGAAGATAGTATAGATAGAGAGCTGGGGCTTATAAATGTACCTGGGGGTGGAGCGGAGGGAGGGGTTAGAATAGTTAATAGGGATAGGCTTGATAGGAGAAAAAACCATACACCTCTAAATTGTATGCTTACTAATGCCAGAAGTCTGACCAATAAAACTGGCGAACTGGAGTTAATAATGTCTGCAGAAAATTATGACATAGTGGGTATAACAGAGACATGGTTGGATGATAGCTATGACTGGGCGGTTAACATACAGGGTTATGGTCTATTCAGGAAGGATCGAAAAAAACGAAAAGGGGGAGGAGTTTGCCTTTATGTAAAGTCCAGCCTAAAGGCCACACTGCGGGAGAATATATGTGAGGGAAATGATGATGTGGAGTCATTATGGGTAGAAATATATGGAAAGAAAAATAATAAAATACTGATCGGGGTTTGCTATAAGCCACCAAATATAATTGAAGCAGCAGAAGATCAATTATTAAAGCAAATAAACAAGGCAGCAAATCACAATGAGGTGGTTATTATGGGGGACTTTAACTATCCCGACATAAACTGGGAAACCGAGACCTGTGAATCTCATAAAGGAAACCGCTTTCTGACTATTAGTAAAGATAATTATCTGTCCCAAATGGTACAGGACCCAACCAGAGGGGGCGCTCTACTGGACTTAATATTAACCAACAGACCTGACAGAGTAACTAATGTGCAGGTCAGAGGGCACCTAGGAAATAGTGATCACAATATAATACATTATAACTTGTCGTTCAATAAGGGAACTCTTAGAGGAGCCACACGAACTATGAACTTTAGGAAGGCAAAGTTTGATCAACTAAGAGAAGCCCTTAACACTGTAAATTGGGAAAATGTCCTCAAAAACAAAAGCACAGATACTAAATGGGAGATTTTTCAAAATATCTTAAATTCTCACTGTGAAAAGTACATACCGTATGGGAATAAAAGTGTCAGGAGCAAGAGAAAACCAATGTGGATAAATAAAAATGTAAAGGTGGCAATAAATGGCAAAAAAAGCATTTAAGCTACTAAAACAGGAAGGCAGTGAGGAAGCACTAAGAAGCTATCGGGAAAAAAATAAAATATGTAAAAATCAGATAAAAGCAGCAAAAGTGGCGACAGAAAGACTCATTGCCAAAGAGAGTAAAACAAACCCCAAAATGTTCTTTAACTATATAAATAGTAAAAAGGTTAAAAATGAAAGCGTCGGCCCCTTAAAAAGTAATGAGGGAGAAGTTATAGACGGGGATCAGGAAAAAGCGAATCTATTAAATATATTCTTCTCTGCTGTATTCACAGAGGAAAATGAAATGCCAGGTAATATACAGCAGGATGAGATAAATGCCCCAGTACATGTCGCCTGTCTAACCCAGGAAGAAGTGCAGTGCCGCCTAAAAAAAATCAAAATAGACAAATCACCAGGTCCAGATGGCATTCACCCCCGCGTTCTAAGGGAGTTAAGTAATGTAATAGACAGACCCCTATTTCTAATATTCAAGGACTCTATAGTGACCGGGTCTGTTCCCCAGGACTGGCGCATTGCAAATGTTGTGCCAATATTCAAAAAGGGGACAAAAAGTGACCCGGGGAATTATAGGCCTGTTAGTTTAACTTCTGTTGTATGTAAACTGTTTGAGGGTTTCCTAAGAGATGCTATTTTGGAGTATCTCAATGAAAATAAATGTATGACTCCATATCAGCATGGGTTTACAAGGGATCGGTCCTGTCAAACTAACCTGATCAGCTTTTATGAGGAGGTGAGCTCAAGACTGGATCGGGGAGAATCGCTGGATGTCGTATATCTTGATTTTTCCAAAGCATTTGATACGGTGCCACATAAAAGGCTGGTACATAAAATGAGAATGCTTGGGCTGGGGGAGAATGTGTGTATGTGGGTAAGTAACTGGCTCAGTGATAGGAAACAGAGGGTGGTTATTAATGGTACATACTCTGAGTGGGTGACTGTTACTAGTGGGGTACCACAGGGGTCAGTTTTGGGTCCTATTCTTTTTAATATATTTATTAATGACCTTGTAGAGGGATTGTATAGTAAAGTATCAATCTTTGCAGACGATACTAAGCTCTGTAGCGTGGTTAACACAATAGAGGACAGTGCACGATTACAAATGGATCTGCATAGGTTGGAGGCTTGGGCTGGGATGTGGCAGATGAGGTTCAACACGGATAAATGTAAGGTTATGCACATGGGGAAGAAAAATCCAGGCTGGGAATATGTATTAAATGGGAAAACACTGGGGACGACTGACATGGAAAAGGACTTAGGAGTCTTGGTTAACAGTAAATTTACCTGTAGCGACCAGTGTCGGGCAGCTGCTGCTAAGGCAAATAAAATCATGGGGTGCATCAAAAGGGGCATGGATGCCCATGACAAGGAAATAATTCTACCATTGTACAAGTCACTAGTCAGACCACACATGGAATACTGTGTACAGTACTGGGCACCAGTGTACAAGAAAGATATAGTGGAACTGGAGAGGGTTCAAAGACGGGCAACCAGAGTAATAAGGGGAATGGAAGGACTGCAGTACCCAGAAAGATTATCAGAATTAGGGTTATTTAGTTTGGAGAAAAGACGGCTTAGGGGGGACTTAATAACTATGTATAAATATATAAGGGGGCAGTACAGAGATCACTCCCAGGACCTATTTATACCCAGGACTGTATCTATAACAAGGGGACATCCTCTACGGCTGGAGGAAAGAAGGTTTCTACACCAGCACAGACGGGGGTTCTTTACAGTAAGAGCGGTGAGACTATCTCTGCCAGAGGAAGTGGTAATGGTAAACTCAATAAAAGAGTTTAAAAGGAGCCTGGACGTGTTTCTTGAAAGCAATAATATTACAAGTTATGGATAGTAGATTAATAGGGACAGAACGTTGATCCAGGGATTTATTCTGATTGCCATATTTGGAGTTGGGAAGGAATTTTCCCCCTGGTATGGGGCAATTGGCATCTGCTTCATAAGGGTTTTTTGCCTTCCTCTGGATCAACACGGTAGGGACACAATATGTATATAGGTTGAACTTGATGGACTTTGGTCTTTTTTCAACCTTATGAACTATGTTACTATGTTACTAGTAGTGGGGGAAAATTACCCCTACTGGAGCGAGGTGATCATCATCAGCCCACTTTTGATTGGTTCTGCAGCAGTTTGAACTGCAGTAGATCCCCAACTGACAGCAAATGACCTGAAAGCGCATTTGCTTTCTCTCTTAATGCTGTTGCACTGCTGTTGTCTGTGATTGAGTCCCCACAAGTTTAAGGGGACTGTGGAGACAAATATTAACCCCTAAAATGCAATCACATCATAGTATATAGTGTGGCATTTAAGGGGTTAACACTGGAGCGAATGTGCAGTAGAGGAAGATTGAGGTTGGTCTCCACACTTCTTCAGACAGTATCAACTATTCTATACTCAGCCACAGCCTACTCCATTCATCAATATTGTGATTTAAACAAGAGATTGGGGTTAATTGCCAAGTCTTCTATGTGGGACAGTGTCATAAATGTTACTGAAATCTAGATATGCAATGTCTACTGTACCACCCTCGATTATCTTGGTCTTGTACTTCTGGCTGTTGAGATCAACCCATTAATGACACTGTCCCACTCTAGGTCACACCTGGAAGCGGTCTATGAGCTGCCCTCCATTTATTACTCTGCAGGACATTCTCTCATATGAGTTCTTGACAGGCGGCCAGGATGCTATAGTTTCACCTTTCTCATAGTCGTCAAAGTTAATGTACAATGAAGAGTTCAACTACAATGGCTGTTCGACTTTGTATTGCTATCTGATCAGTGCATGACCTGTTCTGGCGGGAGCATGCCTGCTGATCACGTAGCTGTAGATTGACAGCATGCTTTGTTCTCTCTAGGAGGACCTGGTTGAAGACCTTCCCTGGCCCTGGAGCGTGAACTCTCTGTAATTAGCATAGTTGCTGAGGTCCCCTTTCTTTGGTATCTTGATGAGGTATGTCTCCTTCCATTCTAATGGAATCTTATTCTTAAAGCATCTACACAGAAGCATTTAGGTTTGCTTGTAGGGCCTCTGCTGGAATGTCGTCAGGTCCAGCCACCTTCCCGTTCTTCATCAGGGTGATGGCTTATTACAATTGATTGAGAGGTCCTTGTTAGATGGGTTGATGTCTGGTGGATCAGTTGATGGTTGGATGCCACATCTGCCCCTCTTCTAACTCCAACTTCTTACAGGTGTCTTCTGACCTTATTGCTAATGACAAAGGCAATCTAATCTTCGGTTGAGCTGTCTTGTGCTATGCAGGTACTCCCTGTGTGTGGGGTGCTCTGCTCTCATCAGTCCTTTCTGTCCAGTTTGCATCCATCTTGTCTTGCTAATGCCTAGTAGGGTCAGGTTGTTGCTGCTCATCTTTGCTGCAACCGGTGCCATCTTACCTGATTCATACATGTCCTTGCATTGTATGTGCAGATGTCGAACCTCCTGGTTGAAAGAAGGGTTTTCAGCTTAGTGGCGTTTTTTTGGTGCTTTCACTACCCAGCATCATGCCTTCTTCTTTCTGATTAGAAGTCTCTGTTATGGATGTTCTGTAGCAAGCTGATTTTTTACAGGACAGGGTTGCTAGCCTGCATGCTTTATCCTGAATTGGGACCGACAGTTTGCCCCAAAGAACGTTCTTGTTGGAGTGTACAAGAGACAACATTTTAACCATTAGGTTATACTGAAGTTGTTTTAGGTTTAATGCACCCTTAGAGATGCTGCTCAAATTGTTATTTTGCTTTTTTATATTATAGTGATAATTAAATATGCAGCGTTTTTTTTTTAGGACACCTTACTCTAAGAACACACTTGCAACATTAGTGCTAAACTGGGGGACGGTGATGTAGCAAAAACAAACAATGGGAAAAAATAATTTTGGGTTATTTTGATAATTTTGTCTACCCCGAAAAGAATAAGGTGCACCTTCCTTGTTCAACAGTAAAAGTTAAAGCCTTTGCACCTACTACTAGGGCAGGGGTGTCCAAGTTTTTTTCTGCAGTGGGCCACTTCATCAGAAATGTATGAATGCGTAGGCAGCTCTCATTTTTCACAGGATTAATTTGGTGATAATGAAAAAAGCAGTGGAAAAGTGTTTTGGTTTTTTTTTAATCAACTTTTATATGTCATTCTAGCAATACTAAATTACTAAAACAGTAAAACAAAGTCAGTCCACAAACCATTTAAAACAAGTTTAGCCAAGGCTGGAGCACACTGTGGATACAAGCTGGATTTAAGATGCCTGACGCACACTGGAGGCAGGGCCGGATTAAGAGCATCACGGGCCTGGTGCTGAGGATTTTGGTGGCCATTTTATGGAAATAAATAAATCAGACAGAAACTTAGCTTATCGGCATCAATGTATATTGCATAAAGATGACATCAGTGCTCGGCCGATAATACAAGATAGAATCTTATGTGATGGGACTGGGAGTAATCCGTACACTAAAAAAAGTAATCCTACACGGGATGCCTGAAGCCTTTTTTCAGCGGGTGTTGCTAAATACAGATCAAGAGGTGTTTCTGTACATGTTTTATTTGATTTATCAAAATTCCAAGTCTACAAATGTAAATGTGGATGTTTAAGTTTTGACCCTGTAATGTTCAAAAAACATGTCCTACCCATTGTAACACTGGAAGGACCAGTGAAGCAGGAACATAGATGACAGTATAGGCCCAGTCAGGTGTTAACACTATAAACTCCATAAGGGATATGTCAAAAAAAAAAATCATTGAGGACCAGTGACGTATCACCTATGTCATGCATTCTATGCTGTGCAGGCTGGGGTTGTGGGAGGAGGGCTATGGCTGACCACTCAGTGACTTGAGCAATCAGTCAGTCCTTTAAAAAAATATTTTAAAAAGAGCAGACCAAAGTAGACACAGAGGGATAAGCTCTATCACCCAAGGGCAATCTGCAACCATCAAAGCCCAAGTTTTACAAATTACACCATTCAACCTACCCGATTCTCTATCGGTAGAGTTTCAGGAGATTAGAAAATTGAGCTGGTATTTTCACCAAGGCACCCAGGAGTCCACTTGCATGGATGCGGCCTAGCAGTGCATGTGCCATTTGACACTGGTACAGCACTTTGATTTCATCATAAACAAGTAGGAGCACAATCACCTTGCTGCACCTCCCAGCAAAGCAACCAATGCCACCTTGTTCCACTGTGACCCTTGGTGCCAGGAGGCTAATTGGAGAGAATGTGGCTGCTTCAATCGCACATTTACTTGACATTTCAATAAAAAGCACGATAAATGTACATTGTCTGCTGTTGATTTTTGACAAAAAAAAAAATTTCCCCTTTCTTCTGTATCTCACATATGGATAGATTATTATTATTATACTTTATTTATAAAGCGCCGACAGATTCCGCAGCGCTGTACAAGAATATTTTTTACAGATAACGACAAGTACAGTACAGCAATTGACATACAGATACAAGAGGAATGGAGGGCCCTGTTCCCGTAGAAACTAACAATCTAGATTGCACCATACGGATACAGGAAATGGTGAAACTATTTGAATTTATTTTTTCTCTGGTAATGTCTCCTGTTACCTGACAGTGTGAAGTGCAGGGAGACTATCCAAATATAGCCTTTATCATTATGATGTAATAACTCTAGGAGTCACACTCACCCCCTTTAGCTGACATCCTGATCTTAACTGCTATGTAATTTCTGGGCTCCATCCCCTGACTTGGGACGCTGGACTTCTGATTATGTCCATGACTGGGGCATGGCTTGGCCATCGACTGAGAAGGCAGCATAGTGAGAGAGCTCTGTGAGGATTTGGGCTTTTTTTCATTAAAAAAAACAGCATTCAATTGTCGAATCGAACCAGATTTGAAGACGTAAAAGCAGAAATTTCCAGCAAAAATGTTGGGTGATTCGAAACCTATTTAGAAGCCTGCGGTCGAAGAAACTGAATCCCCACGTAAGAAACAGCCTAAGATTGATGAGGAGTGGGAAAAGTCCAGTATGGCTATAACGGATCCTCAATTAAGCTGCTTACGGCTCTCAGGGATGGAAATCGCGATGACCTGATGAAAGAGATTTTGGTTATTAAAAAGGATATAAACGAACTGGACATTTGAGCGGACTGTACCGAACAGGCTCTTGGACTACAGAAGAATGCCCATTCTGAGCTGGAGAAGCGTGTAGATCTGCTTGGGCACCAACTAAAGTTAAGTAACCTGAAAATTGCTGACCTAGAAGATCATAGTAGTTGCAATAATATAAGAATAAGAAATATACCAGAATCTATACAAAATCAGGATCTCGGCGGTTATGTTAAACCAGAGATTTTGATTGACTGATGTCACAGGTTCCCGGAGTCGAACCGAGCTCCTAAGGAGGCTGCAAGGGATACTATAACAAGATTACATTTCTTCCATGTTAAAGATGAGTTCCTGAATGCTGTGAGAGGGAAATGATTTTTGAAAATATTTTCACCAAGACACCATGTGCCTAAGGGACAGAGATTTGATCGCAGTCGAATACCAGGATTGCAGAAGCTGCAGCTTTAATGGATTAGGAAGCCATCATTACAGAATAATTGGTTGCATTTATCGATATGCGAGATATTATATGCTAAACCTTTTTATATGGGTTTCTTGGTGTTTTTTTCTCCCATATACATATAGACATTGTTTTCTATTTTCTTTTTTCTAATTGTGTCCCAGCAAGTTATTTTATTTATTTATTTTTTCTCTTTAGTCCCTTTTTTCTTTTTATATAGATAACATTGCAGTTGATGGCACAGATTTAAAATCACTGGAATACTTTGTTAAATAAACATTACGGTATCTTTGCAGGAGCATTGATATCTTTGTTATGGGACATTTCTGCGGGGATACCACCTAGAGACTTTTTTAAAACTATTTATATATTTTTGCGGTCTTTATAAATGACTTGATTAGAACTAGCTATTTGTTAATATAATGTTTATTTTTATTATTATTTCTATTTTTTCCTCTTTATGTTCTCGTTAGTCCATTCTCCTGCTATATTGCAGTCTTAGTGATAGTATTTCCATATTTTGTAGTGTTTAATTCATAATATAGCATATTGCTGGTTTATAGATTAATCATTTGTGTTTTTCTGAATCTGGACTGTTTAATTGCCATGCCTGTGGTAAACCCTTTATTTCCTCATTGAGATCCTTCCATTGAACTCAGTGGTTGGGTAAACAACCGGATCTACTTTGTTATTTAAACAGAAGTGTAGCTCATGGCTCTTGGAGTCTTTTTTTGTTTGATAGGGAAGAAAAGGGATAAATGTCAGGTAACAGAAAAAAAAAAAAATTACAGCATACATCAAAGCCACACATAGGAATTTGAATACAAATAACAAAAACACACATGGTTACAGCATGGTGAAGCAAACAAATAAAGGCACAACATTCCCATAGAATCCAAGATGTTAATATGCAAGGGCCCGTGACGAAGGATCAGCCACAAAAATGGACCAATAAAACCACGTCCTCCCATGCCTTTTTTCGTGACCCGCTTCTCTAGCCACCAACTCCTCAAGAAACCGCACACCCTCCACGCGGAGGGCGGTGAGGGCTTACCCCAGTGCAGGAGGATCAGAGCCTTAGCTTCATTTACCAAATGCCTGACCACCCATTTCTTATAGACAGCCGCCGAAACGGAGGTGTGATGCAACAGATAACTAAAAGGACTGAACGGTGGGGGTAGTTGGCAAAACGAGGAAGGATCGCATGGATCTCCCTCCAGAACGGGACAATAAAGGGAGAATCGCACCAAATATGCAGAACTGAACCCCCCGGCAACATACATCTGGACGGTCGGGGAACATGACGCGACGGCGTACGATACCACTGCGTGAGAAGTTCATAAGAATTCTCCCGAGTCTTAGTACGGATGGAACACTCATGTGTCAACTGAAAAATCTTTTCCCACTCCAACTTGGACAAAGATACGTTAAGCGCTTGTTCCCACTTCCCCATGAAAGAGGGCAGGGGGTCATCCTCCACCTGAAGAAGGACCTTATATAAAAGAGAAATTCCATGGGGCGGAAAGGAATCCCTCGTATGTAGTGAGCTCTCGCAGAAGATTATTGCGTCTATCCCACAGAAGCACAAAGTTCCGCACTATACCCACTAAAAAGGGTTGAGAAAGGACAGGTCCAAGCACAAAGGACTGAATTGTCAGGGATTCCTCAGGTCCCGACAACAGGAAAGCTCCCCTGTTCAAGCCCGGAGGCGTAAGGCCGCAAGAGATTACCGCTGCCCCCCCCTTCGAGCCACACACGGATCTAACCATGGAAGGACTTGGATTGGGACAGAAGCAGCATCTGCCTCCAGGGTCACCTATAACTTGTGGGACAGGCGGTAAGTACACTCCAGCATCCTCAATAGAAGAGAGGCTAAATAGTAATTATATATACACACATACGATAGACCCAGACCCTCCGCTGCCTTAGGCTTTTGCAACAAGAAAATTGCTATTCTCGGAGGTCTCAGAGCCTCCGACTGAGGAAAAAAAGGCACGCGGTATTGGGATAGGTAGAATCTGATGAAGCAGGTACAGAACCCAAGGATACACATTCATTTTGACAGCATTAATCCTTCCGATCCACGAAACATATAGGAGACCCCAAGCCAGAAAATCCTTTTTCAGCTCTGCAAAGAGGGGAGGAAAATTAAAGCGATAGAGGAGCGTAACATCATCTGTCAACCATATACCTAGATGCTTTGGTTTCTGGGAATACCAGGGAACGAGGAGGCCAGAGATTCCACTTCCACCTGTGGAAGCGAGATATTCAATATCTCGAACTTCTACAAATTGATTTTTAGGTCCGACAATTGACCATACCGCCAGAATTTGTCCAACACCGGCAACGACACTCGTAAGCATTAACATGTCATCCGTAAACCACCACTCGTCAAACCCATGTCACCTGCCAGGCATAACATAAATTGGAAGATCCCCACCCTACCTCCCAGGAACCATTAGCCACTACAGCACCCCAAAGCCACCCAGAAGCAACCCCACCCAAATGTGGGACTGAGGTCCCATTTCCACAGCTCCAAAGTGCATAAGGCTCTGCGCGCCTGGAGGGTAATGTCACAGTCCCGGGTCCCGGCAAGCACGGGCAAGCTAATGCCCGTGCACGACGGGCACCACGAGGTGGAGACCCCCAGAGACAAGTACTTACCCGATCTCGGCACATCCATGGTTCCTGAGTAGAAGACGGGGGCGTGGTCTTGATGGCAGGCTGAAGCTGCATCAGTGATGTCATCCAGTGGGCGGAGCTTAGGTCTGGCACAGGATTTAAAAATCCGGAAATCCTCCTCCCAGTTACCCTGTTGTGGTCTTGCTGTGTGCACCATGCTGTTTAGTCTCCTGAGTATTTTGACCCTTTGCTTGCCTGACGTCTCTCTTGCCTGCTGATTTTGTACCGCTACCTTCTCTGATTTGGCTTCCGATTTGGCTCGTCTGACTACCCTCTCTGGATTTTGACCCCGGCTTGTTCGACTACCCTCTCTGGATTTTGACCACGGCTTGTATGACTACCCGATTTTGGTGCTCTGACCCAGCTTTCCTGACTACCGTTTTGGCATCATCTCCACCCTGCGGGATCCTTTACCAGATCCTTCTACGCTTTGCCAATACCTTGTTGATCCAACTCCGTTCCAATATTACCTACCTCTACCTGGCCTCCTTACTGTTGGGATCCTCTAAATCCTGGGGTGCTGCTGCCGGGGGCTTCTCCTTCAGCAGTAGTACTTTGGGTAGAAAAACTTCTGCGGTAAGTGCCAGTGTGGTGGTGGTCGTGACAGTACAACAGGGTCATGGATCCCTCGGAGTTGCACAAGGTTCTGACTTCTCACGGCCAGCTGCTGGAGTCTCATGAATCTAGATTTAAAAATATGCAGGACACCTTGGAGCAGATGGCCCATGCCGTTCAAGTTTTGGTTGCCCGGTCTGATGCAAGTTCTGGAGATCCAGCTTCTGTAACCTCTTCCTCTGCTTCGTCTGACCTGACTCCTGCTGCCACAGCCGCTGTCTCCATATCTACACCTGTGAAATTCCCAACACCTAATCGTTACAATGGTTATCCTGAATCCTGCCGGGGTTTTTTGAATCAATGCTCTATTCAGTTTGAAATATCCCCACATATGTTCCCCTCTGAGAAAGCCAAGGTGGGATATATGGTTTCCTTACTGACCGGCAAAGCCCTCGCCTGGGCTTCTCCACTATGGGAGAAAGACTCTCCGTTGATTTATAACTGCAGTTCCTTTTTATTGGCTTTTCGCAAGACATTTGATGTACCAGGCAAGGCAGCTACAGCCTCTTTGTCTTTGCTGCATTCCTCTCAAGGATCCCGTTCAGTGGCTGATTATGCTATTGAATTCAAGACCATTGCGGCTGAAGTTAATTGGTCCAACGAGGCTCTGATTGCAGCTTTCTACGATGGACTGTCTGAAAGATTAAAGGATGAGTTATCTACCAGAGACCATCCAGGTGACTTGGAGGATTTCATATCCTTGGCTCTCAGACTTGATAATCGTATTCGAGAGAGACTATCTCAAAGAGCCAAGAGATGGGAGCGGAATTTCTACCGATTACCTCCAGCTGTACCTACCTCTGGTCCAACTACTCCTGCTTCTCATCCGGAAGAACCGATGCAATTGGGGGCTACCAAATTAACCCCCGCCGAAAAGAACAGTCGTAGAACTGAAGGACTCTGTCTTTATTGTGGACGCAAAGGTCATTTCGTCTGTTCCTGTCCTAATAAGCCGGAAAACTCTCGCACCCAGTTCAATTAAAGGAGCCTTGGCTGGGTGAGATTTCTCGAGCTCCTAATTTCAAGAATAATGATTGTGTACTCCTTCCTATTTCCTTAGTGTGGAATAATTTTAAAATCTTTACCGAAGCTATGCTTGACTCGGGAGCTGCTGGTTCTTTTATTGATCAAGCCTTCGCCCTGTCGCAACAGATTCCACTTTGCAAGATATTCCCACCTATTGCTATCACAGCCATTGACGGCAAACCCCTCCGTCCATCCTTTATTACTCAGCAAACGTCTCCATTGTTGCTTTCGGTGGGATTGTTACATCACGAATCTGTGAACTTTCATGTCATTTCGTCTCCTCGATGTCCTGTCGTTCTGGGTCTTCCCTGGCTTCGGGCCCATAATCCTTCCATTAATTGGCAGTCCGGAGACATAATTTCATGGGGTCCGTCTTGCTCTAAACATTGCCTGTCGTCCGTGGTAGCTAATAATACCTCCATTTCCGCTATCTCCACAGCAGCCTTACCCTGGGCTTATCAAGCTTTTCAAGACGTTTTTGACAAAAAACAAGCGGAGGTTCTTCCTCCCCACCGTCCTTATGACTGTCCAATAGACATTCTACCTGGTACTATCCCTCCTAGGGGACGTACATATCCTTTGTCATTACCAGAATCCAAGGCTTTGGAAGAATATATCAAAGATAACCTGAAGAGGGGGTTCATTCAGAAATCTACTTCGCCAGCTGGGGCAGGATTCTTCTTTATTGCCAAAAAAGACGGAGGCCTGAGACCTTGCATCGACTATAGAGGACTTAATCTTATTACCATTAAAAATAAATACCCTTTGCCACTCATTCCTGAATTATTTGATCGTCTCCGGGGGTCTACAGTATTCACCAAATTAGACCTCAGGGGGGCATATAATTTGATCCGTATCCGTGAGGGACATGAGTGGAAGACGGCGTTCCACACTCGCATGGGACACTACGAATATACAGTTATGCCTTTTGGGTTATGCAATGCACCGGCTGTCTTTCAAGAATTCATAAATGATATCTTCCGGGACATTTCTTTGCAATTCGTCATTGTATATCTGGATGACATCCTGATTCACTCGGCTGATTTACAATCTCATCGTAATCATGTTCGTATCGTGTTACAGCGGTTGCGTCAGAATCAACTATACGCTAAACTCGAGAAATGTGAGTTTGAAGCTTCCAGAGTCTCTTTTTTAGGATTCATCATATCGGCATCTGGGTTTGAGATGGATCCCAAGAAACTTTCGGCGATCTCGGATTGGCCTCAACCTCGTGCTTTAAAGCCCCTCCAAAGGTTTCTGGGGTTTTCTAATTATTACAGAAAATTCATTCGTGACTTTTCCAAGATTGTGGCTCCCCTCACTAGCCTGACTAAGAACGGTGTGGACTGTCAAAATTGGTCTAAAGAAGCTAAACAGGCATTTGCTCAATTGAAAGCCGCCTTCGCCACAGCCCCAGTATTGAGGCACCCAGATGTCTCTAAACCTTTTGTGATTGAAGTGGATGCTTCTGAAATAGGAGTGGGTGCTGTGCTTTCCCAAAGAAAGGAATTTAATGATAAGCTCCACCCATGCGCATACTTTTCGAAAAAATTCTCCCCTGCTGAAGTTAACTATGATGTGGGCAATCGTGAATTGTTGGGCATAATTATGGCCTTACAGGAATGGAGGCATTTATTAGAGGGGGCCAGGAATCCCATCACCATCTAAACTGACCACAAAAATTTAGAGTATCTCAGCAAAGCCAGAAGACTTAACCCTCGGCAAGCCAGATGGTCGCTTTTTCTTTCCAGGTTCCAGTTTGTTATATCTTACCGTCCTGGTTCCAAGAATATTAAAGCTGACGCTCTTTCTCGACAGTTTGTTAATGACTCTGATATCAAACCTACTCCGGAACCTATGTTCGCACCCTCTCAAATCATTGCGTCTGTTACCACGCAGTTATCCTCGTCTATGGTTTCTCGTATTCTCAAGGCTCAAGGCAGAGGCCCAGTTCACAGTAAATGGCCCATCGATACCTTGTTAGTTCCTGAGGAGGAAAGACTTAATGTCTTAACCTGGGCTCATGCATCTAAATCTTCTGGTCATCCTTGCTCTCGTCGTACTCTAGAATTAATAAGAAGACGTTTTTGGTGGCCTACTATGGTGCAGGATTGTAAAGACTTCGTGGTCTCATGTAGTTCTTGTGTCACAGCTAAAAGTCTTCATGCCAAACCTGTAGGTCTGCTCCAGCCTTTGCCCGTACCTTCTCGTCCCTGGACTTGTCTAGCCATGGATTTTATTGTAGAACTCCCAGTGTCCGAGGGGAACACCGTGATATTAGTCATTGTTGACCGTTTTTCTAAAATGGCACATTTCGTTCCCCTTCCCAAATTACCCTCTGCTCCTGAACTCGTTCCTATTTTTGTTAGAGAAATAATTCGTTTGCATGGTCTCCCTCATCAAATAGTATCGGATAGAGGGGTTCAGTTTACTGCGCTATTTTGGAAAACATTTTGCCAATCTTTAAACATTTCCCTAGCTTTTTCCTCTGCTTACCACCCCCAATCCAACGGGATATCTGAAAGAACCAATCAATCGCTTGAACAGTTTCTTCGTTTATTTATTAATGAGCACCAAGATAACTGGACACAACTTTTGCCATGGGCCGAATTTGCGAGGAATAATATGTGTCACGAGGCCTCTAAGTTATCCCCGTTCTTTTGTAATTATGGGTTTCACCCTGCTATGTTACCTGACACCTTTACGTCGACTCAAGTTCGAGCAGTGGACCACTATGTTGAAAAACTACCTACCCTTTGGAACTCGGTCCAGCAATCCTTATCCAGGGCTGCTGAAAGGTATAAGCAACAAGCTAATAGGCATCGCAGGTTGGGTCCCTCCTACTTAGTCGGGGATAGAGTGTGGTTATCCACTAGGAATTTCAAACTTAAAGTTCCGTCAATGAAATTTGCACCTCGGTATATCGGTCCGTTCCGTATTGCTCGCAAAATAAATCCTGTCACATATGAATTGCTACTCCCTTCCTCTCTTAGGATGCCCCGTACCTTTCACGTCTCCTTACTTAAGCCCCTCATATGTAATAGATTCACTACTTATACCCCGCGTCCCAAAGCCATTTTTATTGATTCCCAGGAGGAATATGAAGTCCAATCCATTCTCGACTCCAAAAGAATACGTAATTTAATACATTATCTGGTGCATTGGAAGGGGTATGGTCCGGAGGAGAGGTCCTGGGTTTCTTCTAGAGATCTCCGCGCTCCTGTGTTGCTTAAAAAATTCCATAGGAAATTTCCTAATAAACCTGGGAATTTTCGGCCTACGGCCGGTCCTCGAGACGGGGGTACTGTCACAGTCCCGGGTCCCGGCAAGCACGGGCAAGCTAATGCCCGCGCGCGACGGGCACCACGAGGTGGAGACCCCCAGAGACAAGTACTTACCCGATCTCGGCACATCCATGGTTCCTGAGCAGAAGACGGGGGCGTGGTCTTGATGGCAGGCTGAAGCTGCATCAGTGATGTCATCCAGTGGGCGGAGCTTAGGTCTGGCACAGGATTTAAAAATCCGGAAATCCTCCTCCCAGTTACCCTGTTGTGGTCTTGCTGTGTGCACCGTGCTGTTTAGTCTCCTGAGTATTTTGACCCTTTGCTTGCCTGACGTCTCTCTTGCCTGCTGATTTTGTACCGCTACCTTCTCTGATTTGGCTTCCGATTTGGCTCATCTGACTACCCTCTCTGGATTTTGACCCCGGCTTGTTCGACTACCCTCTCTGGATTTTGACCACGGCTTGTATGACTACCCGATTTTGGTGCTCTGACCCAGCTTTCCTGACTACCGTTTTGGCATCATCTCCACCCTGCGGGATCCTTTACCAGATCCTTCTACGCTTTGCCAATACCTTGTTGATCCAACTCCGTTCCAATATTACCTACCTCTACCTGGCCTCCTTACTGTTGGGATCCTCTAAATCCTGGGGTGCTGCTGCCGGGGGCTTCTCCTTCAGCAGTAGTACTTTGGGTAGAAAAACTTCTGCGGTAAGTGCCAGTGTGGTGGTGGTCGTGACAGGTAAGATCTGACAGATCCTGGAAGAGGTTGATGACATGACCCTCGAAATTCCAGGATCCCACTTCTCTCGCACGACGCATGAACCGTTCCTTGACCTGTTAGTCCGTCATGCAGCAAATCACATCCGGGAGGGGGAGACATCGGGGCTCCTCTTGGCCGTAGAGCCCTATCTAAGTAGAGCACTGCATCCAGCGGACGCCCCAAGATTTCATTAAAGAGCCTCACCACAAGGCCCCGAACATCCTCCAACACCTGAGGGTCCGCTGCCGGAAGGCCATATATTGTGCTAAAGGCCCCTGTTGTCAAGGTCCGGCAACGATATTCCGCCAGGTAACGCGACTTGAGGCCCGCAATGGCGTCAGACACCATTCGGAGATCAAGTTGCTGAAATCCTCCCTCCAAGGAGCAGATGAGAAGATCCGAAGCGCCTCTGCCGAGCAGGTAGGTGTTTCAGAAGCTCCAGGCGGGCGATCAGGGCCCTGAGAGGAAGCCGCATGGTCCTCAGCAGCTTGGGATGTCAGCACCGCAGGGGTGCAAAAGTATTCTCGAAGAGAAGTCGCCAAGGAAGGAGCAATGTCCCCAGATGTCGACTGGGTCGAGGATTGCCTTTTGGTGCGTCCCATACAGGGGGAAAATAGCTGATTTTAGTGAAAAAAGCCGAGTTGCCGGAGGAGCTCTAGCCTCAGGCGTCCATATCCAATCCAATGGAGCATCAGCATTGAAAGAGTTAAAAAAAAATAATAATTAACAGCACTGACCTGAAAGTCCAGGGTGCTTCCAGGTCAAATGCTGTGAGTTTAGTAACTGCAGCAGTTAAAAACTGCTGCAGAATCAATCAAAAGTGGGCTGATGATGATCAGATCACTCCTGGCCAATAGGAGTGATCTGATCATTATGGCAGCTCCTGGATGACCCTGCCCAAAATGACAGAGTGGTCATCTAGTGTAATTATGGAAAAAAAACAAAAATTTATAAAAATACATATTTATTACCGGAACACTTCTCAGTGACATTTTAAGTCACTGATTATTGATCAGTCTCCCTGATCGATGTCAGTGGCCTAAACTTGTCACTTACAAGTCATCTGATAATAAAACAAATTAAAAAATAAAAAATTGAAATGCGCACGTTCCAGTTTTGACTCCACGATATCTGAGAAACATGACTTATCTATGCATGTGGGGTATCGCTGTTCTCGGTTTGGGTGTTACTGAACACAAATCAATACCTATTTTGTGCTTTCACATATCCACTCGGAAAAATCAACATGTAACGGCAAAGTGGATGTGAAAAATGTTTTCTTTTTTTGTAAGACTAAATTTGGAAGGCACCGGTGTGGAATCAGCTGCATGGGACAGGCCAATTTGCCCCTAACTAGATTCCCTGAGTTTTTGGAAATATATCGTTTTAGGGGGTTTAAATGAAATATGGGACCTCTGCCATGTTGAGACCTGGACCCAGCAAACTGATCTGTCAAAATTCCATGTTTGAAAACTGTAACTTGCATGTTCCAATTTTGAACCCGCAGTGCCAGAGACATGCCCTACCCATGCATATCGGGTATTCCTGTACTTGGGGGGTGTTTCAATAATTTCTGTCCCCAGGGGGGAAAAAATACTGAAATGCTGTGTTTGGATAGAATGGGTTTGTTAAATAAAAAAAATGAAATTTTACTTCAATGTTTAGGAAAGACTGGCACTAAAATGGTTAAATTGAAAGTTATAAAATGACCCAAGTAAAATACTTTGGGATGTCATCTTTCAAAAAATATATACTTTTGTTAAGCAGTTTTTCTTTTTCTGGCCACTATTGGGGCGCAACTCCAAGCACACCACTCCACGTTTTAAAAAAATCTTGTTTAGAAACAGCGATGTGCGTCATTCATATTTAACCCTGTAAGTGCCAAAATAAATGAAAATACCACACATATGAGGTATTTCCAAAAACAAGACAAATGTCTAAATACACTGAGGGTTTTTTTTTTCCATTTGCACTGGTTATATATAGTTTTTATAGGTGAAACTGAAAATATTTCCTTTTTTTTCCTAATTTCCCCCACACTTTTAGATATTTTTCAGACTAAATGATGGTTTATATATATAATTATTATTTCAACAGAAAGCCCTACTTGTGCTGAAAAAAAACAATATATGATTTGTGTGGGTGCACTAACTGAGAAAGACATAGCAAAAACAAAAAAAACGGCTCTGGTCTTTCAGCGCAAACATGGTAAAAAAAAAAAAAAAAAAAAAACCTGGTCCTGAAGGCATTAATATAAAATTATTTAGCTTTTAATACATATGTCTGGTGCACAGGTGATAATGTATACAAAACAAAGTATCACATGACACCAAATGATTTAGTGGCACCAGTCATATGTGTCAGCTTTGATTAAAATAATTTTTTGTATCAGGACATGTAGATTGGGCTACCATTTTAGACCCTTGGACAAGTAGATTTCCACACCCCTGAATTGGATCAGTAGTTCTTCCCCAGTCTCACTTACAAATCTTCACTTTTTAAGCTCATTTAATGCCATGACATGCCAGACACCCCATTGGTTGTTCACTGTTTTTTTTTTTTTTCTTGACGCCGCTGGCCCATCATGGGTCATTAAGGGGTTCACAGGGAGCCAAGCAGTGTCCCAGGTGTTGGATGCATCAGAAAGTTGACCTACTGCCAAAAAAAATAAAAATAAAAAAAACTATGGGGAATTTATAAAAAATGGATTAGTTCCCTTCAAATAGAGGCCCTTAAATTCAATATGGAAGACTTACATTTAGATGGCTGGAGACAACTGGGCATTAGCTCTATTGAACAACTGGTAACGGATAGGTTGGGGAAATAAAGTCATTTCCCCAACTCCAAAGTATCAGCTCCCGGTGGCAGAGACCTTTAGCTATCTGAAAGTGAAGAACTTCCTTAGGGAATCTCTGCTACAATCTACATAGCTAATAGAACAGATTAGAGCTAGTTTAACACTGTTACAGTTGACCTAGTTATAGCAAAAGCCATGAAGCTAGTTCGAGAATGGGATAATATGATAGACACCCCCCCCCACATATGAAGACTTGAGAAAAGGAGCTTAATTGTAAAATCGAACCATCGGTCTTGGGCACAATTGAATAAAGCGAGAGCAATAACGCTCTCTAAATCTATAAAGTCTACAATAGACTGTATTTGGTACCAACTAGAATTAAGAAAATGTATCCATCTTGCTATTCTAAGTGCTGGAGGTGTAATGAGGAGGGATCTTACCTCAATATTTGGTGGGGGTGTGAGGAGATAAGAAAATAGGCAGCGGGTTTTCGATCTGACAGAACTTTTAACTAGTGTTAAACTAAGAAGATTACCAGAAGTGGCTTTATTACTTTTAAATTGGCCGAAGATAGGAAAGAGAGATAACCTTTTAATAACTCACTGCCAGGTAGCAACAAAGATCATAATTGCCCGCAACTGGAAACAACTCCTGACACCTCTTTGGATACATCTAGTCAATCAGCTGGTCTTCCAAATTAGAATGGAGAGAGCACTAAATTGGCCGTATCTAAATTCTCCAAAAATATATAAAGTATGGAATTATTGGCTTAATAAACTTGAGCGGATGCTCTGACCAGAAGTGTGCAATTATTTTTCTCTCAGACTATTTATGTGGGACATGCCCCTTTATAGTTCCTAGCCCCAGCACCATAGACAAATAAAAGTGTCATAAGTATGTCAAAATAGTGTTTGCTAGCTTTTTTTGGGGGGGGGGCACACGCTTTAGATGCATCTGGAGACTCCAAGGGTTCCTTGAACCAACTTGAGATGGCAAGGCGGGGGGGAGGGATTCTCAATGAATATTCTCCTGTTTTCCGCCATTGCCCCTTCAGAGTAGTATAATTAGAAGTCTTGAGAGCTACGCAATGAATTAGTGACTAAATAACCACTGACTGTTGAAAACAACAGTTTTGTTGCTCTGTGACTTCTGCTTGGCTTCTTGCAGTTGCATTTAGCTTGGACACACAAGCGAATCCTGAGCTGGGGCGAATCTCCTAAGTGACATCTCTAAGTTAGGCGTTACAAGCAAAGAAGGAGTTAAAATGCAAAAAGGAGGGTAAAGTATACATCCTTGTAATTCCATATAATATATTTATATATATTTTGCATCTTACATTAGTAGGCATGTTGGATAATGCCACTCAGTGCATATCTTGCAAAATGTATGCTCTTGGAGCGACCTCCCCAGGGGCCATACTGCTGTTGCAAGTGTGAGCAGGTTGCTTCTTTGGAATGTACTGTGATAGATATAAAGAGGCAACTGGCAACACTGAGGGACATAGACAACATGGAGAGGAGCTTGCTGCTTACAGAGCAGGCATTGGCTGGGGCGGAGATGGGGAAGAAGAGGTCTCGAGGGCAGAGAGCTGGGTTAGTTGTGTAAGGGGCAGCAGGGGCCGGAGAGCTAGGGAGGTTTGTTCTGGGCTAGATCACCCCAACATGTTTGCCAGTTTGTGCGAAGATGCTGGGGAGACCAGCTCAGAGGAAGCATTTCTGGGGCAGGCTGACTCTCCTAGCAGCCAGGAGAGTAGCCTCTCCAGCATAGTGGGGAGCCAGAAGGCTAGACAGGTGCTGGTGGTAGGGGATTCAATTATAAGGAAGGTTGATAGGGTAATCTGTCGCCAGGACCCCGAATGCCGAACAGTATGCTGTCTCCCGGGTTTGACATATTGTGGACCGGGTAGACGGATTGTTGGGAGGGGCTGGAGATGATCCAGCGGTCGTAGTACATGTTGGTACAAACGACATAGTTAAGGGCAGGTGGGGGGTCCTTAAAAATGAGTTTAGGGCACTAGGTCAGAAACTTAGGCAAAGGACCTCCAAGGTAATGTTCTCTGGAATATTACCAGTACCACGCACTACTTCAGGGAGACAGCAGGAGCTTAGGGAGATCAATGCGTGGCTAAGAGCGTGGTGTAAGAAAGAGGGATTTGGGTTTTTGGAGAACTGGGCAGACTTTGCAGTCGGCTACAGACTCTACAGCAGGGATGGACTGCACCTCAATGAGGAGGGGGCTGCAGTGCTAGGGGAGAGAATGGCTAGGGGAATTGAGGATCTTTTAAACTAGGTTCTGGGGGGGTAAATACAGAAATGAAGTGCTAGCTAGAGTAGACTCGGAAGGGGGTCTAGCTATGGGAAAAGGGGGTGAGAACACTGGTGGGGTTAGCACAGACAATATGGTGTTGCATAGTACAAAACCTGCTGTCAAGAATTATTTGTCAACTGTTACACCAGAAATGGGTAGTAATCTTAAATGTCTTTTAGCAAATGCGAGAAGCTTGGCAAACAAAATGGGTGAGCTGGAAATATTGGTAAGTAATGAACAATATGACGATCGGTATCACAGAAACGTGGTGGGATGATACATATTACTGGTCAGTAAACTTACAAGGATATTCACTTTTTAGAAGGGACAGAGTAAATAGAAAAGGGGGAGGGATTAGTTTATATGCAAACCCTAAACTTAAACCCAGTATTAAGGAAGATGTACATGATGACAGTAGTAATGTGGAGACGCTGTGGGTAGAGATTAACCTAGATAGTAAGAAGAGTCACACTACTTGTGGGTGTATGCTACAAGCCACCCAACATTAGCAATGAGGAGGACGATCAGCTGCTATTTCAAATTGAAAAGGCTGCAAATAGAAATGAAGTTTTGATCATGGGAGATTTTAATTACCCAGATATAGATTGGAATAGTGGAACTTGAGGCCGGAGCGATGACGTGAGGACGCGAGCTGCATGCGTCCCGGAGGGCAGAGAGAGGACGGGCTGGCGAAGGAGGATCGGCCAGCGGTGGACTGTAGCCGGCCGGTGATGGCCGCGGCGACTGCGATGGCCGCGGCGGTACAGGCTGCGGACCGAGACCGTGATGAGCTGGAGCAGTCAGTGTTTACAGGACAGCTGGATCTATACAGCAACTGAAGATCTACTAATTTATTAATCTATTGATAAATCAGCTATAAACTATCTGATTCTCGATGCTCTAAGCCTGCAGAGATAAAGTAAGGAAGTAACATGGAACTAGCCCTCCCCACTCCCCCCTCACCTGTGTTTTCGCGCTTAAAATCTGATCAGCCCAACAACAATACCTCTGCAAAAGTGAGAGCAACAAGCAGGTTGAAGAAAACGCTGCCTGAAAAACGAAATTTGAAGAACTCAAAGAATTTAAAGAAATTTAAAATCTACAATATTTCCTTTCTGCGAAACGTGAATAATCTGAGTAAATTAATATGAACTATTAATATGAACTATAAGTGTTAATAGTATTAACTAAAAAATTACTATGAAACGAGGGGGGGGGTGTAAGTGGATGTGCTAGCGGAAAATATACTCTGCACCACTTGTCTTTTACACTTATGACCGATCAATTCAGAAACAGACTTCACTTTAAGAAAGAAAAAAAAAAGAAAAAAAATAAACATACACTTATATGAGATATATAAGGGAGAAGCAATTTATACTCGTATATCTGGGTGTGGTCTGAAGAAGAGAGAAATTCCAATTTATTAATTTAAATCTTTACTCTATACAAATTATGCTGAACAATATAGTGGATCCTAAAGGATGATATTTTCATAAACTCAGTATAAAGCACGACCACTATATAATCAATCACTCCCCTTTCTCTGATTATATAATATGGAAAAAAAAAATTATCAACTGAATTATTGAATAAAACCAATATTGTTACAAGAGTATAAAGATAAAAAAGAAAATGATAAGGGGACACAAGTGGAGAAGTTAAAGGAGAAGAAAAGAAGCTAATTGTATAAAATTGATTAACAAGAATAAGATCAGTAAATAATCAGCATAAAGCTTTGATGGTTATATTATAATTTAACTGAGAAAATCTACTTATAATGGCTCCAAAAAAGGAAAAAGATAAAACTTCAACTCAAGAAAAGAAACAAGAAAAAAATAAACCTATTAACGATTACTACTCTCCTAAATCCTCTCAACAAGAAAGTTTACAAATTAATAGAAGATTAATGTTGGAAGAACGGAGAGAATCCCTTCAAATGTTTAAAATACAAGACCAAAACAGTGACGAAGATTCACTTCCCACACTGATAAATGATCTATATAAAAAAAAAAATCAAAAATTATATTGAAACTAGTACACATGAAATTAAAGAAGATGTCGCTAAAATCTCTGAATCCTTAAAACTACAAGAAGATGAAATAATAAAAATCAAAGATGAACAAAAATCTCTTCAAGCTGAAAATGCATCTCTGGTTGTAAAGATGAAATCTTTGGAAAATAAACTAAATGACTTGGAAGATAATTACCGCAGAAGAAATATATGGATTAGAGGAATATCAGAGTCTATCTCTGAAAATGTATTAGAAAAATACCTAACAGAGCTTATAAATGCTGTACTCGGAAATCAAACAATAAATTACACACCATTGGAATCCTTTTATAGACTAAGAAAACCAAGTCAAGTAAACAATGATCTACCTCGGGACGTACTGATCAGATTTACTAATTATTATACGAAAGAGAGATTCTACAGAGGAATTAGAGAACAAACAACGACACTTGAAAGATTTAAGGATTTAAAATATTTCGCAGATATCTCACCAGCGACAAGATCAGAGAGAAGAAAGTTTCAAGAACTCACTTCAATATTAAGGCAAAAAAATTTGAACTATAGATGGGGATTCCCTACCTGTCTTAAACTGGTTTATGAAGGCACTACAGTCAACATAAAGGACGTTGTTTCTGGCAGAGAAAAATTTTAAACCTGGGGTTTTATTTAAAGTTTTTATATGAATACAGAGTAAAAGGTTTTTTTTGTCCCCCCCCGCACTTAAAATTATAGGCACTGTGCCTAACACTTAATATATTTAATTTATATATACTATACACAAGTTTTTTTTATTTTTTTTTATTTATTTTTTTCCTCTCACCCCCCCACTTCAAATTTTAGGTAATAAATACATAACACTGATGGATCACGTAATTTGACTACTTTACATATGAATATTATAAAGTAAAAGACCACTGTACATATAAATATAATTTTTTTCAGTTTTTTTTTCTCTCACGATATTTGACAAATATAATATTATAATATTAAAACATAGATCTTTATATACACTTGCACACTAATAACACAATGACATTGATTGATTATATACATTTGCACATTATTAACACAAAGATATTGTTTGACCATCACTTTTTTTCCCCCTCTTCTTTACTACGTCCTCTTCTTCCTATTACAGTACTGTTATCTCCTTTCCTATATTTCCTCTAAATTTAAAGATCCTCTATTAGAGGCTATATAAGCTTTAAGTGAATTATAATATATTTTTTTTGTTGTTGAAATAATCTTTATTTACATTTTCTTTATTTTTTTTTTTTATTTTTTTTTTTACAATTAAAACGACATCAAAGAAAGAATACAAAAACAATTCAAACCATAAAGCATTAATTGATACAGATGTTACTTTATTAAGGACGGACAAAAAAAAAAAAAAAATAAAAAAAAAAAAGGAAAGAAAAAGGACTTACAAATACAAGACAAAACATAGTATGGATCTTATATTTTCATATCAAACTATTTGGAGTATAATGCTGGATTAATAAAGTAATTGTAATTACAGATATTAATATAGTACATATAATCATTAAGTTGTTATCGTAAATAGTCTAAATATACACTCTAATGTCAAAACTTATTGTTAATCTAATTTGCCCTCTTGGAGTAATTTGATCCATTTTTCCCAATGTTTTTGGTGTAAATAAGTTCTTCTTTCTTGAGCAGTGATCAGTTTCTCCATTTTGGCATTGATATATAAGCTGAGTTTTAATTTTTGACCATAAAATTGGTTCCGAAGCTCTCCAATTTCTGGCTATTGTTATTTTTATTGCAGTCAACAAATGTAATAAAAATTTCCTTTCTTGAGTAGGTATTATTGGCAGATTTAAGTGCAGGAGCGCTCTGTCTGGAGTTAGATTCCAATGGGGACCAAAAAGCTCTACAAGTTTTGAGGAGACTTTCATCCATACTCGCCTTAATATATAGCAATTCCACCATACATGGAGAAAATTTCCTTCAGTACAACCACATCTCCAACAATTCGATATGTTACTAGGGGCAATTTTTATTAATATTGTTGGGACGAGATACCAACGGTTCATAAGTTTGTATTGCATCTCATTGATCTTTATTTACATTTTCATAGGACAAACATTTAGATTACATAAAAACATATTGACACACCAAAAAAATAAATGTATAACATATATGAATTATACAGTGCAACAGAAAATAATTTTTTGCAAATGTTACTTATTTACCTCATAGATAAACGAGAAGAAAAAAAAAAAAAAAAAAAAAAGCGAAACATACTACATAAAACATCAAACATCCGAGATGGAGCTGGGGAGGGGGGTATTGCGAGACAAGACCCATTAAGTATTAGTGCTGAGTAAGCTTGTACTATTAACTTTTTTAAGACATGTGTTCAATATTTGAGTTTTTTTGAAAGACGTGTAATTTATACGCGATACTTCCCTCTCCATTGTTAACTGAAACTTAATTTGATTTATCATTTGGGACAAATTAAAGTATCTATTTTGTTTCCACTCTTTGGCTATTAATTTCTTAACGGCTATGCAGGTATGAATAGTTATGTTCAAATGAGTTTGAGTTAAGGGGGGCCATCCTAAATGTAATATTAAAGATGCCGGAGTATCTGGAATTATAATATTGTCTATTTTCTTTAAGTAAGAAAGAATTTCTTTCCATAAAATGTTTACTTTGGGGCAGGACCACCATATGTGAATATAAGTTCCAATAGATTGCTCGCATCGCCAACATATGTTAGAGTTCAATGGAAACATCCTAGAAATACGAGTTGGGACTAGATACCATTTATTTATAACTTTATATTGTGTCTCCAGAAGGGAGAGATCATGTACCCTTGATAGACAATTCTTAATCTCTTTTAACCATTCTCCGACAGATATCGGAATGTTAAATTCTTTCTCCCAGTCTGAGATTATTCTCATAATAGGGATGTTTCCTTCTTTTGACCTTATTATTTCTGCACATTTAGAGAGAAGTTTCGTTTGTTGTGTTGGACTAAAAATTTTAGCAAGTTTCCTGATGTATATATCTTGTGAAATTAACACATGTTTATTAATACAATTCTTTACTTGTAAATAGTTAAAGATAGTTGGTTTTATCGATTTAAATTTAGTTAGAATAGAAAGAAAAGAAATTGTCTCTCCGTATGCCATTATGTCTGATATAATATTGACTCCTGCTTGTTGCCAGTGATCAAGTGAAATGTTATCAATAAGTTCTTCCAGAATATTGAACTTTAATGTATCAATTAGCTTGTCTTTGATACCCAATTTTTTTTATATTTAGCCATTCCGGTATGATATTCTCTAAGATCATATTTTAACTTTTAACTTTATTTACTATATCTTTATCTTTCAAGGACCAAATACATCTATTTAGACTGCTTACCTCGCACGACTTACATTCTAACTTGTACCATGCTTCTTGTCTAGATATTTCTTGGTAAGTTTTAGCAATGTGGTACAGTGTACTGATTTCGTAATATTGTTTTACCCGTGGAAAACTCATACCTCCATCCCTAGCACGCTCATCCGATTTGCGTTGATCCTAGGGATCTTCCCCTTCCAAACAAAATTTAAAAAAGACGTATGAATTATGGCGAGCCAACATTGTGGGAATTTTAGTGGTAGCATACGGAATAAGTAACTCCATCTTGGTATTAAATAAGAATTTAGAGCGTTAACTCGACCCCACCAGGACAGTTCAATTTTTCTCCACTCCTTCATAAAAGTAGTTGACACTCTCAGAAGGCGAAGGAAATTTATTTCTACTATATTTTCAATTTTCTCGGGGATAAGGATCCCTAGGTGCTCAAAGTCCGTTACTTTTATATTGAAAGAAAAATGTTTAGATAAAGTATCTCTATCTTGAGCGCTAATGTTCTTAGCTTGTACAATGGTTTTGTCGAGATTGAGTTTATAATTCGAAACTAAACTATAGTTTTCCACTTCTCTTAGAAAATATTTCATTGAAGTTAATGGCTTAGTTATCGTAATGATCACATCATCGGCATAGAGCGATATTTTAAATTCAACATTGTCTATTTTAATACCTGTTATATCTTGATTAATGCATATTTTTTTGGCGAGAGATTCCAAAGTAAAAATATAAAGAATTGGTGATAGAAGGCAGCCCTGTCTGGTGCCGTTTTTAAGATCGAACCAGGTAGAGCATAATCCATGTCCGACCACCCGTGCACTGGGATTAGAATATAGGGATATAATAGCATTATAGAACCAGCCCGAAATTCCAAATGCTCTAAGGGTGGCCCTAAGGAACCCCCAACTGACCCAATCAAAAGCCTTCTCGGCATCTAATGATAGGGTCAGGAGGGGGTAGCCATATTTTTCTGCATGATCCAGTTCGTCAATCAAACGTCTGATATTATTAGTAGAATCTCTACTTGGTACAAACCCCACTTGGTCTGAATGTATCAAAGTATCTAATGTAGGTTTTAATCTTTCTGCCAATAGTGCAGAAAATAATTTAATATCTACATTAATTAAGGAAATGGGACGATAGCTTTTTAATTCCTCTGAATTTTTTTTTTTTAATATTGGGAGAATGTTAGCCTGCAAGATCTCTTTTGGGAGTATACCCGTATTTGTAATTTCTTCAAAAGTCAGGATAAGATGGTCTAATAATTCTGATTTCATAGTTTTATAAAATAAGTTGGTAAAGCCGTCCGGACCTGGGGTTTTATTTTTCTGAAGTTTATCAATAATATTGCTTAAATCCTTTTTCTCCAATGGCCTATACAGAATTTCCTTTTGTTCTTCAGACAATGCTGGTAATTTTATTGTTGCTGAATATTCTTCTTCTATCTCGATATCATTCACTTCATTTGAACTACTATAAAGTTTTTCGTAATATAACCTAAATCCCTCAGCTATATCCTCTGGAGACAATCTTGTACAGCCGTCTGAGACGATTTTTGTTATTTTTTCATTTGCTCTTTTCTTTTTAAATTGGTTGCTCTTAATTTTTCCATGTAATCTTGTTCTTTCTAATTCCCTTTGATTTATTTTATCTCTAATAGTTTGTACTTGGAATATAGAATCTTGTGTTGGGTTTATTTTAGCTTTTAAAGCTAAATTATAATATAGTAGATAAAGTTAATTTAATGGCTGCTCCCTATTTATTCGCATCTTTTTCTTTATTTTAATAAAGTAACCTCTTATAACTGCCTAATAGGCGCACCATCTGATGGCTTGTGTTGTTTGCCCTATTTTATTTTCTAAAAAAAGGCTTTAGTCATCTCTATGATATAATTTCTATTTTCTTCGGAATATAGAATGTAATCGTCCAGACGCCATGTTGTAAATGGCGATGGCTCCCACCTATCCTTTAACTCAAAAATAATATAGCTATGATCAGACCAAACGTTATCATTCTTCTTTATTTTCTGTAATTGACTTACAGCTTTCCCATCACCAAAAATCATGTCTATTCTAGAAAAAGTATTGTGTACTTTCGAAAAGTGGGAGTAATCTCTTGTTGTGGGGTATTTCAGTCTCCATAGGTCATATAACTCTGCTTTTAATATAATTTTACAAAAGGATTTTTTATTAATTTTTTTTCTTCCCACCTCTTTATCCATTTTCTCATCTAGGAAACAGTTGTAGTCCCCTGCCATAATAAGTACCCCAGTTTTTATTTTATCAACTTTATCTAGAATTCTTTGGAAATATGAAAGTGGAGCTGTATTAGGGAGATAAATATTAACCAGCGTATATTTTATGTCATTAAGGGTCCCAACCCATATGAGATAGCATCCATCTTCATCTTGCTCTAAGAAATTCATTTTAGTCCGTATTCTATTAGAAAATACAATAGCCACTCCTCTCTTTTTTTTGTCTAACATCGATGCATGACATATAGTGGGAAATATTCTACCGCCCCATTTGATTTTATCTATAATCCTCCAGTGTGTTTCTTGGAAGAAAGCCACATCTATTTTTTCTTTACGTAAGCAGGAATATACTCGATTTCGTTTGGTCGGCGAATTCAGTCCCTGAGTATTTACCGAAATACACTTAATCCCCATTTTATTGGGTGATCTTGAACTCCATCTACTACAGGGGCTGTCATTCGTCCAAAGACTATACCAATTAGTCCTATCTCACCCCACTTCACCCCAACTCCATCTCGGAAATGAACATATACATAATAAAACATAGAAAAAACATAATAAAAAATATACTTGGACTAGAGCTGAAACAACGAATCGATAAAATCGATAATAATCGATAACGGAAATCGTTGTCGACGATTTCCGTTATCGATTAATCGAGTGATCGATTCGTCGTTGGAGCACTAGGCTCCTTTTACTTACCTCCGCCAGCGTTCCCCGCTTCTGCTCCACGCTCTGCAGTCTCCGCCTTCTTCAAGCTACGTGACGACGGATGTGACGCGCGTCTACTATCAAGTTTGAAGTTGGAAGTGGAACAAGTTCGTAGCGGAGGTAAGTACTCTTTATGTCTATTGTCTGTGCGAATGTTTATGTGCGAGACTGGGTGCGCGGCAGAGTGTGTGTGTGTGGGTGCGCGGCAGAGTGTGTGTGTGTGTGTGTGTGTGGGTGCGCGGCAGAGTGAGTGGGGGGGTGCGCTGCACAGTGGGGGGGGTGCGCTGCACAGTGGGGGGGGGGGGTGCGCTGCACAGTGGGGGGGGTGCGCTGCACAGTGGGGGGGGGGTGCGCTGCACAGTGGGGGGGGTGCGCTGCACAGGTGGGGGGGTGCACTGCACAGTGGGGGGGGTGCGCTGCACAGTGGGGGGGTCCGCGGCACAGTGGGGGGTCCGCGGCACAGGGGGTGGGGGGGCAGGGGATGCAGGGCAGGATGTGAGTGCAGGGCAGAGTGGGGGTGGGGGGCAGGCCAGGAGACTGGATGCAGGGCAGAGTGGGGGTGGGGGGGCAGGCCAGGAGACTGGATGCAGGGCAGAGTGGGGGTGGGAGGGCAGGGGGGCAGAGTGGGGGTGGGAGGGCAGGGGGGCAGACTGGGTGCAGAGCAGAGTGGGGGTTGGGATGCAGGGCAGGGTGTGAGACTGGGTGCAGAGTAGAGTGGGGGTGGGGGACTGGGTGCAGAGTAGAGTGGGGGTGGGGGGGCAGGGTGGGAGATTGGGTGCAGAGCAGAGTGGGGGTGGGGGGGCAGAGCAGAGTGGGGGTGGGGGGGCAGGGCAGGGTGTGAGACTGGGTGCAGAGCAGAGTGGGGGTGGGGGGGCAGGGCAGGGTGTGAGACTGGGTGCAGAGCAGAGTGGGGGTGGGGGGGCAGGGTGTGAGACTGGGTGCAGAGCAGAGTGGGGATGCAGGGCAGGCTGTGAGACTGGGTGCAGAGCAGAGTGGGGATGCAGGGCAGGCTGTGAGACTGGGTGCAGGGCAGAGTGGGGGTGGGGATGCAGGGCAGGGTGTGAGACTGGGTGCAGGGCAGAGTGGGGGTGGGGATGCAGGGCAGGGTGTGAGACTGGGTGCAGGGCAGAGTGGGGGTGGGGATGCAGGGCAGGGTGTGAGAATGGGTGCAGAGCAGAGTGGGGGTGGGGGGGCAGGGCAGGGTGTGAGACTGGGTGCAGAGCAGAATGGGGGTGGGGGGGCAGGGCAGGGTGTGAGACTGGGTGCAGAGCAGAGTGGGGATGCAGGGCAGGCTGTGAGACTGGGTGCAGGGCAGAGTGGGGATGCAGGGCAGGGCAGGGTGTGAGACTGGGTGCAGGGCAGAGTGGGGGTGGGGATGCAGGGCAGGGTGTGAGACTGGGTGCAGAGCAGAGTGGGGGTGGGGATGCAGGGCAGGGTGTGAGACTGGGTGCAGGGCAGAGTGGGGGTGGGGATGCAGGGCAGGGTGTGAGACTGGGTGCAGAGCAGAGTGGGGGTGGGGGGGCAGGGCAGGGTGTGAGACTGGGTGCAGAGCAGAGTGGGGGTGGGGGGGCAGGGCAGGGTGTGAGACTGGGTGCAGAGCAGAGTGGGGATGCAGGGCAGGCTGTGAGACTGGGTGCAGGGCAGAGTGGGGGTGGGGATGCAGGGCAGGGCAGGGTGTGAGACTGGGTGCAGGGCAGAGTGGGGGTGGGGATGCAGGGCAGGGTGTGAGACTGGGTGCAGAGCAGAGTGGGGGTGGGGATGCAGGGCAGGGTGTGAGACTGGGTGCAGGGCAGAGTGGGGGTGGGGATGCAGGGCAGAGTGGGGGTGGGGGCACAGTGCAAAGGGGTGGGGGCACAATGCAAACTTGTGCGCTGGGTGCAAACTTGTGCGCTGGGTGCAAAGCGCAAACTTATGCTGGGTGCAAACGTGTGCTCATAACAAAATAAGAATGTTAATGTAAATTTTAAGTTGTTTTTTAACATCTAGTTCATAAAATTATTTTAAATAAACGAAAAATTTGCATATTGTTTTTTTTATCCGATTAATCGATTAATCGAAAAAATAATCGGCCAACTAATCGATTATTAAAATAATCGTTAGTTGCAGCCCTAACTTGGACACAATTAAACTAGACATATGCATCAAAATAACAACATGTTTATCTGGATACATGCTTAGGTTCTTATTGAACCAAAACGAGGAGTACAGATGGGTACCCTAGTTGACAATAGAAGCCGAGAAGTAGGTCGGTATATATTGCTGCAGGATTAGTTAATGGAAACTATCAGATTTCTAATAATAAAAAGATAAAATACATAATAAAGTGCAATCCTATAGGAATTTCAATTGCAATCTTACTATTGAGCATAGTTTAGTTACCATCATCTTAATAAAGTACATATGCATTTCTTTATACAGAATGATAAAGAGTTTGAAACACATTTATATTTTAATAATTGCTCCTAATTTTAACATTTTAGCTGGTACACACACACACATATACATATATATATATATATATATATACACATATACATATATATACACATATATATACATATCTATATGTAAGAAGGTGTGGAAAAAGACTAAAAGATAGAGAAAAAAGTAAAGTGCCAAAGTGGTAAAGTGCCATCGTATGAAAATTTCATTTCAAATTCAGCTATAGAGCATAATTTAATTGCTATCCTCTTAATAAAGTGCATACGGATTTCTTTATCCAAAAGGGTGAGAAAATTAGGACACGTTTGTATTTTAATAATTACTCGCAATATTATCTTATTAACTAGTACGCATATATATATATATATATATATAAGCAAAAGTGCAAAGTGATAAGTGCAATCCTATAACTATTTCATTTCCAATTTTACTATGGAGCGTGATTTGATTACCATCCTCTTAATAAAGTGCAATAGATTTCTTTGTAGAAAAAAAAAAAAAGAGTTTAAACCACATTTAAATTTTAATAATTACACCCTATTTTATGATACTAACTGATATAAAAATATATAAAAAAGTATCAAAAAGGATAGCGAAAAGAAAGAAGGATAAAGTGCCAAAGTGTTAAGTGCAATCCTATAACTATTTCATTTCCAATTTTACTATAAAGATTTCATTTCAAATTCTACTGTGGAGTAAAGTTTAGTTACCCTCATCTTAATAAGATGCGTATAAAATTCATTTTACAAAAGAATAGGATATATATTAAGGTGCGATATTATATATTATTTATTGCTCCCAAATTTATCATATTAGCTAATATAGATATATATAAAAAAGAAAAAGATAAAGTGCAAAGTGATATAAGCAGTCCTATAGCTATTTCATTTCCAATTTTGCTATGGAGCATGATTTGATTGCTATCCTCTTAATAAAGTGCAGTAAATTTCTTTGTGCATAAAGATAAAGAGTTTAATCCACAATTATATTTTAGTAATTGCTCCCGGTTTTATAATATAAAGGTAAAGTGTCAGAATGCCAACATATGAAGATTTCAATTCAGATTCTACTGTGCAGAATAGTTTAGTTACCATCATCTTAATAAGATGCGTATAAAATTCATTGTACAAAAGAATAAGATATATATTAAGATGAGATATTATATATTAGTGGATGCTCCCAAATTTATCTTATTAACTAATATAGATATATATAAAAAAGAAAAAAGTAAAGTGTGAAGTGATATGAGCAATCCTATAGCTATTTGGTTTCCGATTTTGCTATGGAGCATGATTTATTTGCTAACCACTTAATAAAGTGCAGTAATTTTCTTTGTGCATAAAGATAAAGTTTAAACCACAATTATATTTTAGTAATTGCACTTATTTTATAAAATAAAGATAAAGTGCCAGAGTGCCAACATCAGCTATGGAGCGTAGTTTAATTACCATCATCTTAATAAATTGTGTATAGAATTCGTTATGCAAGAGAATAGAATATATATTAAGATGAAATATTATATATTTATAATTGCTCCCAATATTAGCATATTAAGTAATACAGATGTAGATGAAAAAAACAAAAAAAACAAAAGAGAAAGTCAAATTTTGTTCCGTTTTATCCATTCTTTCAATAAGTTTGGATTCATAAATGTCTCCATAGAGCCATTCCAGAATATTCTTATAGCCCTCGGGAAGGCCCATATGTACTTGATATTCTTTTCGCGTAGATATTTTAAGTCGTACAGAAAGGTTCTTCTCCAGGTTCTAGTTGCTGGGGACAAATCAGGATATATTTGGATTTCCGAGAACTTTACGTCCGTTGAAATATTTTGTCTTCGTGATTTTAATATATTTTCTTTCCAATAGGCTGAAGTAAAGGAAACGATAACATCTCTAGGGATATTGCCTGCAAGATCTTTAGGTTTCCTCAGACGATGACATCTGTCTATTAAGTTGAAAGGCAACTCATCTTCTATATTCATATCTTTGATTAAATTTAATATAAATATTTGAAGTTTATCTGTTGAGTAGGATTCAGAAATATTTCTAAATCGTAGATTAAGTCTTCGGGAACGATCTTCCAGTTCTGAGATTTTAATTTGTAAATCTTCAAATTTATTTTCTAAAGATTTTTTCGATTCTGAAGTTGTCTTCTGTTGTTTCTCTAATAATTCATATTTGGCTTCTACATTTATGATTTTTGTTGACAAATTGGCAATTTCCAGCCTAATTTCTGTAGAGCTAGTAGAGATTTCTTGTTTTATATTTTTTACTTCAAATCTCCGTTTATTCAGGAAAAGCATAATAAGAAAAACATCACATATCTTACATGCATGTAAATATGCAGAGTCAACCCTGATAATACAATAATACGGAAGGTAATCAGACACAACCTTATACATTAGGCATACCAGGGTCCGAGAGACTCCAACAGAAAGAAGAAACAATGTGTAATAACAGAGACGGAGAGTATGCCCGTACAATGCCGTCGTGCAGAACGCACAGCACGGCAGGCGACACCCAAAAACAACAAATCAAGAACAGAAACAAGAGATACTCCAAGATGTCCACGCTAAAGTCATGCGAAAGACATGCTGACCGATGCCGTTGCAAAAGCACATATGCAGATAAGGAAATAACCCTAGGAAACGTCAGGGAGGACAAAGAGAGGCCCCATAACTGTACCAACGACCCCCCTCCACCCTACGGACATACAGCAATAAAGCCTGGTGAGGCAACCCATAAATGCCATGGGAGCCATTTGAGGGTGTTATGGTATTCCTGACCTGTGGAGGAGGCCACCATATCCTCCAGTTGCGCAACACAATTGACCCGAGACACCCACGCACTGATAGGAGGGGGGCCCGCCACCTTCCAAAACCGAGGGATAATTGCCTTCGCCGCCTGGACGAGATGGATCGTCAATGGCTTCCTGTAAACACCAGGAGATGGTTGAACCTGATGTAATAATAGGGCACCCGGAGATGCCACGAAGCCAGGATCCGAAACCTCCCTTATCACCCGGACCACCATGTGCCAAAAACTGCGGATATCAGCACAGTCCCACCATAAATGAATGTAAGAGCCCTCCGCCAGCCCACACCTCCAACACAGTGGGGAAACCTGCGGTAAGAAAATATGAAGTTCAGCAGGCACTTTATACCACCGAGAGAGCAGTTTATAAGAGCATTCCTGCATTCTGGTTGAGACCGAACCTTTATGAACCAGGCCTATCATTGTGTCCCAATCAGACTCAGCAATAGAGGATCGGAGATCTCTCTCCCATAGGCTAAGAAAGAACGGTTTCGTAGACCCCTGGATGTTCAATAAGAGTGTATATAGTCTAGAGAGGAGGTGCGGAGGCTCAGTATCCACTATACAGAATCGTTCAAACTCAGTCAGATCCCGACTGAGCTGAGGATTCGGCAATAACGTCTGCACATAATGTTTTAATCGGTGATAAAGGAAAGTCAAACGAAAGGGGTGCGAGTCCTGAGGGACTAGAGCACCCAGGGGTCGAAAGGAATCACCCTGTAGGATCTGACATACCCGAAGACATTTCAAGCGTTTGGGCACTAGCGAAAGTAAGAGATCCTGACTGACGTGAAGAGATAGGGCGGGATTATGCGTAAGAGGGAACAAAGGGCCCGGGATCGAGGTCAGCACCTGCTTGGCGGCTAATCGTCGAAGGACCTTGAGGGTCGGGGATATTGTGGGGTGGCATCGCGACAGAGGCGTACCATAACTGGCTGGGAGCCAAGGCGCCGCCGACACATGACACCCCAGGAAGAAGCTCTCCAGCGAGATCCACTGCTTAGGTGCCCCTAAGGACCACTCAACTACCCTACGCAGGTGAGAAGCCATCCAGTAGCTCTCCAAACAGGGTAGTCCCAAACCGCCCCTGGACTTATGTCTGATGAGATGCTGGTAGGCGAGCCTCGGAGCCCGTGAACCCCAAACATATTTCAAGAAAAGCCTACGACAGGAGGCGAAGTAAGACCGCGGCAAAAAGATCGGCAGGGATTGAAATAGGTACAAGAATCTCGGGAGGACGTTCATCTTCAAAACACCTACACGGCCAAACCAAGAGACATGGGGGACTGACCAACGGCGCAGATCGCCAGTCACAGACTGTAACAACGAGCCATAGTTAAGGGGAGCAAGTTTGGAGAGATCCGCGGGAATCCACAGACCCAGATACTTGATCGCCGTAACTTGCCAACGAAACGGAAAGGCCCTAGTTATCGCAGCCCTCATAGTGTCCGAAATATTAACCCCCAGGATCTCCGACTTCTGCAAATTTATTTTAAAATTGGACAACGCACCAAATGCAGACAGTTCCGCCGTAATATACTTAAGGGAATGAAGAGGATTGCGGGTTATGCATAATAAATCATCCGCATAAATGGCCAATTTATGAGTGACTTTAGACACCTCACACCCAACCACGTCCTTATTAGAGCGGATCGCATGCGCCAGGGGCTCCATTGCCAGGATAAAAAGGAGGGGGGACAGCGGGCACCCCTGTCTAGTGCCGTTTTCAAGCCGGAATTGACGCGAGAGTACCCCCATTAACCCTAATTTGGGCAGAAGGGGTGGCGTACAAGGCTTTCACCTGATTCAAAAAATGACCCGAAATACCAACAGTCTCCAGGACCCTAAACAGAAAAGGCCAAGCCACTCTATCGAACGCCTTTTCGGCGTCCATGGAGACGAGAGCCAAAGGGAGCTTGCGCCCCTGTGCGTATGCTAATAAATTAAGCAGCCGAATTGTGTTGTCCCTAGCCTCCCTCCCCGGGACAAAGCCCACCTGATCTTTGTGTATCAACGAGGGGATGTAAGTTTGCAGGCGCATGGCCATGACCTTAGCTAACAATTTGATGTCCGTGTTGATCAATGAAATGGGACGGTAGCTCGGGCATTGCTCTGGATCTTTACCCGGCTTGGGGATGACAGAGATGTACGCCAAGTTAGTTTGCGGGTCCAAAGCAGCATTGGAAGCTAAGGAGTTAAACAGGGTCGCCAATTGGGGGCCCAATAGGGAAGCAAAGCGTTTATAATAGCACACGGTGAAACCATCAGGGCCCGGGGATTTGCCATTAGGAGTCAACTTTAAGGCTGCCGCTACCTCCCCCTCTGTTACCGGGGCATTAAGAGATTCCGTGGCCGCCGCCGGGAGACGGCACGGCAAATTCTTGGCTAGGTACGCATCAATGGAGTCAAGGTAAGTGGGATCCGAACTCGCCAACGAAGGTAAACTATAGAGGGACTTATAATAAGAATGGAAACACTCAGCTATCTTATTCGATTCAAAATGAGTAGCCCCCTTCTGGTCCTTAATTTTAGAAATAAAAGTGGAAGCTCTTTTAGCCCTGAGTGCCCGCGCCAGAAGTTTTCCGGGTTTGTCACCCAGTTCATAAAATAGCGACCTGGTTCGCAGAAAATTACGTTTGGTCGTGGTATCTAAAAGGGAGGCGAGTTGCTCCCGCAGGGCTTGCAATTGCAGGAGCGCTTTGGGGTCCAAAGTGGACTTGTGGGATTGTTCCAAACTATAAATCTAAGTCGTCAAAGAGAGGGCGTGCGCCCTTTTCAAGCGTTTAAGGTGTGAACCGATTATGATTAGGTGTCCCCTAAGAACCGCCTTATGTGCTTCCCAAACCACCGGGAAGGACAAGGAGTCTGAGGAATTCTCCAAAAAGTAATTACGAATATGTGAAGAGAGGTCCGACAAGAAGGTAGGGTCATTAAGAATATTCTCGTTAAGCCTCCAAGACCACGGCCGCGAAGGGGAGGAGGTAAGTTTCAAGGTAAAATGTACGGGGGCATGGTCACTTAGCGACTGGATACCAATCGAGGACGTGTGGAGCTGAAGTAAATGTTGGTGTGAGAGGAACAGAGCGTCAATTCTAGTATACCTATCATGTGGGTGAGAGTAGAAAGTATAATCACGAGGCACCATTTAGAGGGCATCTGGGGAAACCCACAGCTGAATGGACAGTCTCGGAGCATCAGAGTATAAAACAAAGTAACAAAACCAAAGAACCATGAATAGAGTCTTAAACATAGAAACAAAACAAAAGTAAAGACTCTGGATGCCATGGCATCAAATATTGAGCCAAAGACCTCAGGAGAGGTCGAAAACTGCTGCAGCACTCCATTAGGAGCGGAGCAGAAAGGCCCCGGGGGGAACAACAATCCAAACATGCTATGCAGGAATGTATATGTTGTAGACCATCAACCTGGAGAGCGAGCGAGGAAGGTCTCCGCACCCTACCCAGGCACAATAAAGCAGGGACAGCGCCCCACACCGCACAACACAGACCCCATACGGCTAGCAGCGAGCAAAATAAAAAACAGAACATACAGAGATCTGCGCCATCTAAACGGTAAGCGGTCGTAGGACCATGAAGCAGCAGGTAAGTGGACGATACATGGACCACCTGTAAAAATAATTCCAGGCGCGGGATAGAAACGACCGATGGCAGATATACAGCGAAGTGGCAAAATAAAAAAAAAATAAAAAAAATAAAAAAAAAAACATCCACCCGCCCCAGCCCCATCGTGATGCGCCTCCGATGAAAGCAGCTCGAACTGTCCAGCCATGGTGAAAAGTCTGATAACATAAATAAAATCGCCGGACGGAAACGAACAAAAGTAAATCAAAACGTCGCAGATAAGGATACGTACGGATGTAAAAACAAAAAACGAACGCGTCGAAATCATAAGGCTAACGGACTGTTCCCGAGGGCCGGACAAGTTCAGGTGCGAGTGTCATCCACCGGACGATGTCTCTTCCTCCGTCTCGTCTTCGACGACCAGTCATCCGAGGATTCAGCCACCGAAGGAGGCACCAGGAAAGATGGTTCCCAATCATCCACCTCGCAGGACGGGAGGCCCAAGGCATCAACAAAGGGCCGCACATCTCCGGGGTGCCGAATCACAAAAGAATCCGGGCCCCGTCGCACTATGAGCGCGAACGGAAAGCCCCATTGATATGGGATGTTGGCGCCGCGGAGTGCCTGTGTGACCGGCCGTAAAAAGCGCCGAGCCCGCAAGGTCGCAGGGGAGAGATCCTGGTAGATAGCGAGGGTATGGGTATCCCAACGGAGCGCCGAAGCATCCCTGGCTCGCCTGATGATCTCCTCCTTCAAGGGGTAGCTCCTCAGACAGCACACAACATCCCGTGGCGGAGCAGTACCCGACGGCTTCTGACGTAAGGCCCTATGGGCCCTGTCAAATTCGACAGCAGAGTCCACCGGCCGCTGTAGGAGTTTGTTAAAAATCTCTCGCAGAACCGGCACAAGATCCGCATGGGAAACGGACTCTGGAAGGCCTCGGACCCGTAAGTTGTTTCGTCTGCCCCTATTATCGAGATCCTCCAGTTTTCGTGAGAGATGGGTGATAATAGTCGAGTGGTCACGCAATTGAGCCGTGAGAGCATCCACGGATTGGCAAATTTTCGGTTGCTCGTCCTCCAGGGCAGCCACGCGGTCGCCAATATGGCGGATGTCCACCCGAATAGCCGAGAGAGTCGCACGAATGCCGTGTGTAGCACGCTCGATAATGGCAGAAATGTCTTCCTTTGTAGGTAAGGACTCCAATTTCGACTGCCACACGCGACTCGAAGGCACCGGGTCAGAGTCAGTCGAAACCAAAGGGAGTTCTCCCGTCACATCACTACCCGGGCTGGCCGGAGCAGAGGCAGGCCTAGGAAAGGATTCGCGGGAGTCCTGGTCCGAAGATGGCTGAAAAAACGTTCGGACCGAGGTAAGGGTCTTTTCTTTCGAACCCGCAGCTTTAGGGGTAGCAGGAACCTTATTGTGTTTGCCCATGTCGGCGGTTTGCAGCAGTACCGAAGCTTATTTCGGGCAGGGTGCTCAGGAGCTCAACACTCACACGTCCATGCTGGTTGGAGTCCGGCCACGCCCCCCCCTTATATTTTTTTTAATAGATCATCTAAAGCACCTTTTAATATATCTTGTGTAATTAAGGCAAGATCAGATCTGGTAGGGTTGGACAAAGTATCCTCCATTGAAGCCATTGATTCTGCCTGAGAATAGTCCAGGCACTCTTTTGTATGTCTCTGTGAAAAAAAGGCCGTAGCACCTTTATTTAGTTTAGAGTCTTTTTTGTCTTTTTCTCTGTTTTTGGATATCTGCTGTTTAGGAGGCATTTTGAGCTTGTATATCTGACTTAATAGCGATTTATAAGACTTACAGGTCAATGCAGATAGAAACTCAATAGCTCTTATAATGAGATTATGTGTATTGAATATTCAGGTTATATACTGGATATGTATTCGATTGTAAACATAACCTCAAGTAAGCATCCCAAAAAAAAAAAAAAAAAAAAAAATCATTATTCCATGTAGGCTATATAAGATAAGACAAATTATTCCGTGCAACATATATAGACTGCGGCCTTGTTTGCAAAAAGAAGAGAAAACAGTTCCAATCTGTATAATTGCTGGTTCCAATGCCACAGCATTAGTAGGAAAAGAGGCTTTTCTTATAGAACTGGGCCGTCAGTATAGTAGTGTAATCGCTTCTTATGATGAGAAAAAAACAAAAAAAAAAAACAAAAAAAAAAAACGTTTCTGAACTTTGTAAGGGGAGATTTCAGTGCCTCAACCGTTTAATAGTTGAAATCTTTTTCTTCTTTTATTTAGGCAATAGGGCTAAACCATCAACATAGTAGTCACTTCTTATATTGAAAAAGTATATAGCACATGTGTTATGAACGGTTAGGCCCAAATATTGCCTTTATATTCAATTTTAATCATCAGAGCACTTGTATTCACATAAGGCAGTATGAACATATAATATGAGATTAAGGCAGGGCTCGACAAATCCCTGGGCGTCTGGGCAGACAGCACAGTCACTGAGAGCCCGCCCCCGAGCCTGAGATCACTCCCACGGAGTGATTCTGTTGGCTGAAAACGTGGTTGCTGCAAAACCAGCAATCGTGTTTTCAGCTGCCACAGGCAGCTTCAGGGAAGGGGGTTGTGTGTTGATTGGGTCCCCACACAAGTGTGGGGACCTGACCCAACACCCCCCAGCTGCCTGATCGCTCCATGAGAGCGACAGTGCAGCGTTAACCCCTTCAATGCCGCGATCGCGGCATTTAGGGGTTAATTCCCGTTTTGCACGGAGCTCTGCTGCTGGTGGTCTGCCTGGAAGCCCAGGCAGGCCAGCAACAGCAAAAACGAGCCTCCATAAGCCCTTTGATGATTCCTGTAGGCATGGAAGCCTACAGCAGTCATCAAAGACTCCCCCCTGCAATGGCTGGTCTATAGAACAGCAATTGAGTCCCAGCTGCCAGAGGCAGCTTCAGGGACAGGGGAGAGGGTTCTTCGGTCTCCACATGAGTGTGGACACCAGCCCCAACACCCCCCTGCTGCCCAATCGCTCCATGAGAGCGACAGTGCAGCGTTAACCCCTTCAATGCCACAATTGTGTATGACACATTCGTGGCATTGCAGGGGTTAACATTTGTCCCCACAAGCTTGTGGGGACTAAATATCAGTCAATGCTGTGCTCCAATGGAACATCAGCATCGAAAGCATTAAAAAAAAAAAAAAAAAAAAAAAAAACAGCACTGACCTGAAAGTCCAGGGTGCTTCCAGGTCAAATGCTGTGAGTTTAGTAAGTGGGCTGATGATGATCAGATCACTCCTGACCAACTGTTTAAAAAAATCCTGGCTCCTAACTTTTTTACCTGGCGCCTAGATTCACAAAAAATTTGTCAAGCCCTGGATTAAGAACACTTATCTGCAGAACTTTTGAATTGCCCAGACGTCCCAGTCCGATGTAAGAGGAAGGAAAAGCGTCTCTGGTCTTTATATGCTTTCTTTTTCAGAAAAGCAGCCGCTTAGTAAATAAAGAATCTTTCATTGGCGTCAGCTCTTGAGGGACGGGAATCGGCACGGCTAGGCTGCAACACAATCAGCGGTACTGGACCACGCCACTGCAGACACCACAGCAAACGCGACAGCCCCGGCCCCCTCCAAAAGAGACAGAAGGTGGAACGGCCGTCAGCAGCAGGACACTTCCCTCACACGGCTCCCCTCCACCTCAGCGTCTGTGGATATCGATAGGTCCGACGGGACCAACCTACACGACCTCCATACCGCGAGAAGAGGGGTGCCAAAAGCGCAGCTCTGGGAAATCCAGGCACCTGTCCCGGCTTAGCACCCTTTCGCGGCACTAGCCGCGTGGAGACCCATCCCCCTCCTCCTACTGGTGCGTGCAACGTCACGTCCTCAGGCATGTCACGCCCCTCATCTCTGCCTCCATCTCGGTCACCCTTGCAGATAGAGATTATAATATATTTAAAAACGCTTGCCATAATTTCAATTTCCCTTTAGGAAAATATCCTGTACTGTTAAACAGGACAAATTTTTCGACAGAGTGTCTTAAAATTGATAGAAGAATGAGTTTATGTAGTATGATTGTTTTAGAAAATATGATGATAAATAACATATCGGTAATGTTAATAAGTAACGATGAATCACATAAACGGGTACCTCCATAAAACTCATGTCTTGGAATGTGCAAGGATTAAATAGCCCACAAAAGAGGAAACATCTATATGAAACGCTAACCCATAATAAAATAGATGTAGTTTTTCTACAAGAAACACATTGGGTAATAAACCCATTAAGAATATGGAAATATAGATCATATCCAGAATTATTCCACTCAAATTTGGAAGGAAATAAAAAAAAAAAAAAAAAAAAAAAAAGAGAGGTCGCGATTTTAATTTCTAATAAACTTAAATTTGAACTTATGTTGCATGAAGAAGATACACAAGGTCGATCACAAATTCTTATTTGCAAATTAAATGACATAATATATACCAAAAATCCTTCCAAATTTGTTAGAAAACTTTATGAAAGAGTACAACAAATAAAAAAAGGTCAAATATTCATGGGAGGTGATTTCAACTGTATAATTGATCCTGGAAAAGATAAAGCTCTACCACCAAGTACATCTTCCGATTTAAATATTAGAACAGAAGAAAGGAAAATAAGATCATTTATAGAAAAAAAACTCATACGATATATGGAGAATTTCTCACCCTAAAGAAAAAGATTTTACCTTCTTTTCCCAACCCCATACTTCTTATTCTAGGATAGATTTTATACTAACTGAATTAGAAAATTTACGATTAATAACATACTCCAATATAGGCCAAATAGTTTGGTCTGATCATGCACCAATTTATATAGAATTTAAGAATAACCAGCATTATCTGTAATACAATTATTACAGATGGAGATTAAATGAATACATACTAGGCAACATAGAGGTCATGGAAGAATTAAACAAACAAGTTGCTTTATTTTTAACTACAAATGATAATGGGGAGGTTTCCAGTACAACATTATGGAATGCATTTAAATGTTACATGAGAGGATGTTTAACCCCTTAATGACAATTGCCGGTTCTGGCACGTCTTTCTACGTTCGCTTTCTGCACCCAAACGGCGTTGGTGTAATGCCTCGACCTCGAGGCATTCAGCAACACCACGATCGGCACCAGGGGCCATGTCGGCACGCCCGTTTTAAAAGCGTTTAGGAGGCGATCAACGATCACCTCCTAAACTTAAATGGTGTCGCTGGAATGCCTCCATCAGGAGGCACCCAGCGACACCAAACACTTACCTTTGGATGGACTGTGACCGCTCTGGAGAGCGGTCACAGCCGCAGCTGCCGGTGATCTTCGCCATCCGCAAGATGGCGGCGGCCCGGGAAAAAAAACAATAAAAGTGAAAAAGTTCGCTAGACGGTCTCCAGACCCTCTAGAGAACTCTGGCTCCACTTGCAGGTTGAATACAGGTACTGCATTCAACCATGCAAGTCAATGGAGCCCAGCTTTCTAATCACAGTGTGATTAGTAAAAATAAATTAAAAAATAAAATAAAATTAATTAGAATTAGAAAAAAATAGTAAAAAAAAACAGTAAAATGTAAAAATAATTTCCCACTGATGTCACTATCAGGGGAACCTTCAAGTTGAAAAAAAAAAAATTTACATTTTTTTTTAAAAAGGCAAAAAAATATATTTTTGTGAGCAAGTCCTAAAATTAGCACATTAGCTTAAAACAATTCTCGCATGGAAAGAGTTAAAATACTGGCATATTAAATGCCCATGGGTTGTCTACTTTTAAAAAATGTATGATTTGATGGGGTAAATTTAATTGGCCGGGTTCAACAATGTCCCAATTAACACGGGGGGAAGGATGGCCACACATCTAATTTCCAATTAGAAAAATGCACACGTACCAAATGTGGCCTTTTAGTTCCCCCCAAAAATGACAAACCCATGCATATGGGGTATCACTGTACTCAGGAGATGTTGCTGAACACATATTGGAGTGTTGTGTGACAGCGGCATATACCAGGAGCTGTAAATTCATACACAACATAGGTGTGTGGGGGAAAAATACACACAAAAGAATACTACTGCAAACTTTGAAAAAATTCTGGTGGTAAAATGTGTGCATGCAAAGAGTTAAAATACCAGCATTTAAAATACCCTGGTGTGTCTAGTTTTCAAAAATATATGGTTTTGTTGGGCACACTGAAATGGCCCGGCTCAAAGATGTACCAAATAGGGCATGGGCAGTGGATCCCCAAATGCCAAAGTTCAACATTGAAAAATGCGCATGTCCCAAATGTGGCCCTTTTGCCCCCAAACAGCCAGGCAAAATCATTCATGTGAGGTATCGCTGTACTCAGGAGATGTTGCTGAACACATATTGGGGTGTTTTGTGATAGTGACATATACGAGAACCTTTTAATTCATACCTGAAGTAAAATGTGTGTGACAAAACAAATGCAAAAAATGACTACCACAAAGTTTGACAAAGACTGGTGGTAGATATGGTGCATGGAAAGAGTTAAAATACTAGCATTTGAAATACCCTGGAGTGTCTAGTTTTCAAAAATATATGGCTTTATTGGGCATACTGAAATGGCCCGGCTCAAAGATGTACCAAATAGGGCATGGGCAGTTGATCGCCAAACGCCAAAGTTCAACATTGAAAATGCGCATGCCCCAAATGTGGCCCTTTTGCCCCCAAACAGCCAGGCAAAATCATTCATGTGAGGTATCGCTGTACTCAGGAGATGTTGCTAAACACATATTGAGGTGTTTTATGATAGTGACATATACCAGAACCTGTTTATTCATACCTGAAGTAAAATGTGTGTGAAAAAACAAATGCAAAAAAAAAAATACTACCATAAAATTTGACAAAGGCTGATGGTAGAATTAGTGCTTGGAAAGGGTTAAAATATTAGCATTTGGAATACCCTGGGCTGTCTAGTTTTCAAAAATATATGACTTGATGGGGTAAATTGCATTGGCCGGCTCCAAAGATACCCGAAATGGCACATGGGGGGGAAGAATTACCAGATTTGGAAAAAATGGCTTTGAAATAGCAAAACGCTACCTGTACTTATTGCCCCATAATGTGAAGAAAAAAGCAAAAAAACATAAAAACATTGGGTATTTCTAAACTCAGGACAAATAGTAGAATCTATTTAGCAGGTTTTTTCATAACCTTTTATAGATGAGTAAAAGATTTTTCAACTAAAAAAGTTCAACTAAAGAAAGCCCTTCTTGCCCTGAAAAAAACAATATATAATGTGTGTGGCTTCAGTAAACGGGAAAGTTACAGCTAAACATGAGCAGCGCAGAAATGTTAAAACGACCATTGTCACGAAGGGTACAAAAAGTAAAATCAGCCTTTGTCTCGAAGGGGTTAATAAAAGCAAATTACAGGCCAGTAAGCTTAACATCGGTAGTGGGGAAATTATTTGAAGGGTTGATAAAGGTATACATTCAAGATCATATCTTGATCCATAATCCAATTAGTAGAAGTCAACATGGATTTGTGAAAGACCGGTCTTGTCAAACCAACCTATTAGCATTCTATGAAGAAGTTAGTAAAAATATAGACCTGGGGTTGGCTGTAGATGTGATTTATCTGGACTTTGCCAAGGCGTTTGATACGGTTCAGCATAAAAGGCTACTCTATAAATTAACAGAAATAGGCTTAGGGGCAAATGTCTGTATGTGGATCAGAAATTGGCTAAAAGATAGAATGCAGAGGGTTGTTGTGAATGGATGTTTCTCAGCCTGTACGCAGGCATTAAGTGGAGTGCCTCAGGGGTCTGTCCTCGGTCCTCTTCTTTTTAATTTATTGATAAATTATCTCCCAAGCTGCATTAAGAGCCATGTCTAAGTTTTTGCTGATGACACAAAATTAGGCCGGGTAATTCAGACTAATCTTGATGTTTCTTCATTGCAGGAAGATTTAGACAGAGTTGGGGACTGGGCGTGCAAGTGGCAGATGAGGTTCAATATAGAGAAATGCAAAGTTATGCATTATGGTAAAAATAATAAAAATGCAACCTATTCTTTAACCCCTTCAGGACCGGGATTTTGATACTAACGTGTCGCTAAAGGACCGGAGCCGTTTTTGTGTTTTTGCCATGTCTTTCTTCAACCGTAATTTCTCTCTTATCAATTGGTGCACCCACACAAATCATATATTGTTTTTTTCAGCACAAGTAGGACTTTAATTTGAAACCATATTATGCTGGGTAGTACATTGTTTTGTTTGAAATAAACTGGAAAAAGTGGGGAAAAAATGAAAAAAAAAACGCATTTTTTTACAGTTTTGTATACATACAAATTGTACACACATTGAACCAATGGGAAAAAATTATCCCAAATATATTCATTAAGTTGTCCTGATTCGGAAACCACCCAACATGGCCAGGAATTTTATCTATTTTGACCAGTATAGGGCAAATATTGCAAGGCATGCATCACGTTTTTGAAATGTAATTTTTTTCAAATTTGGCATGGTAGTCTAATAACTGCAATAGTTGTCACAGATACTGATTATCCCCCCAAAATTATATGTTTATGAAAAGTAGATAAGTCAAGGTGTACAACTAGGGTAATTTTGACACTTTTCAAACAGGGATTTTATCGCCAATTGCTGCCAAATTTTTAGGTATTTTTATATTTTTTTGCATATGTTGCAATGTTGCTTTAGATTTTATATTATATTTTGTATAGAATATGTGCAACTGCAGAAAAAAACACCAAATTGTGTTCACCAACATCCCCCGGTTCCAACAAGGCCTCACATGCATGGTTCATGCATTTTTTGAGGAAGCTATGAGGGCAAAACTGGAACATGCGCATTTTCGTTTTCACATTTGGAATTTTCAGAAATTGGCTTCCTGGGCCCATATCCCATTTGGGACATTTTGGAAGCCCCCCACTGTAAATTACCCCATAAAAGTATATATTTATGAACAGTAGACAAGTCAAGGTGTTCAACTAGGGTAGTTTTGACAGTTTTCAGCTAGCCATTTCTTCACTGATGTCTGCCAAAGTTCACGGAAAATTTATTTTATTGCGTTTTTAACAAATACATTTCAATGTTAAAATGTATTTCTTGCACAGCATATGTGCCTCACATGCATGGTTCATGCATTTTTTGAGGAAGCCATGAGGCCATAACTGGAACATGCGCAAGTTTTCAGGAATTGGTTTACTGGGCCCATATCCCATTTGGGACATTTTGGAAGCCCCCCCCACTGTAAAGTACCCCATAAAAGTATATATTTATGAACTTAAAATGTCACCGACAAGTGATCAGGTAATAATTATGAATATTTCATTTATTAATAATTTTTATAGTTAATAGTTTTTTCATAATTACCCTAGAGCAGGGTCATCCGTGGGCTGCCATAATGATCCGATCACTCCTATTGGCCAGGAGCGATCTGATCAGCCCAGCCCAGCATTTGACCTGGAAGCACCCTGGACTTTCAGGTCAGTGCTGTTAGTTATTGTTTTTATTATTATTATCATCATTTTATTAATTTTTTAAAATTTATTTTTTAATTTTTTTATTATTATTATTATTTTTTACATTTTTTTTTTTACTCTTTCAATGCTGATGCTCCATTGAAGCACAGCATTGACTGATATTTAGTCCCCACAAGCTTGTGGGGACTAATATTAACCCCTGCAATGCTGCGATGGGGGTCATACACAATCGCAGCATTGAAGGGGTTAATTGAGGAAGAGGGGGGGTGTCTTCCTCAGTTAACCCCTAACCCCCCCTCTTCCTCAATGTCTGGTCCTACAGGACCGATCAGAGGACTTCTGGGGGGTCGTTTTTGCTGTTGCTGGTCTGCCTGGGCTTCCAGGCAGACCACCAGCAGCAGAGCCCCCTACAAAACGGGAATTAACCCCTTCCAATGCCGCGATCGCGGCATTCAATGCCGCGATTGCGGCATTGAAGGGGTTAACGCTGCACTGACGCTCTCATGGAGTGATCAGGCAGAAGGGGGGTGTTGGATCGGGTCCCCACACTTGTGTGGGGACCCATTCAACACCCCCCCTTCCCTGAAGCTGCCTGCGGCAGCTGAAACCGCGATTGCACATTTTTCTGCAATCGCTGTTTCTGCCTACAAAATCACTCCGTGGGAGTGATCGTAGGCTTGGGGGCGGGCTTAGACAGGCTGTGCTGTCTGCCCAGGAGTCCTGGGCAGACAGCAGCAGCAGCATCCCCACGATCACCGCGATTGTGGTGATGTGGGGGCGTTTTTTGGAGGAGACGTACCTGGCACGTCTACCGGTGACTGTTAACCAGGAAGTACCAGGTACGTCCGGTACTGAAGGGGTTAAATGGAGTATCCTTGGGGGAAACCACCAATGAGAAGGATTTAGGAATAACGGTTGACAACAGACTTGACAACAGTGCGTAATGCCAGCCAGCAGCTGCGAGGGCCAATAAGGTTTTGGCATGCATAAAAAGAGGTATTGATTCAAGGGAGGAGGATATCATCTTGTCTCTTTACAGGTCATTGGTAAAACCTCACCTTGAATATGCGGTACAATTCTGGGCACCGGTCCTTAAAAAGGACATTATGGAATTAGAAAAAGTGCAAAGGAGGGCTACGAAATTAATAAGGGGATTGAGAGATACTAGTTATGAAGAGAGACTAAAAAAGTTTAAATTATATACACTGGAAAAACGGCGTCTCAGAGGGGATATGATAACATTATACAAATATATGCAGGGCCAATATAAAGAGCTCTTCAGTGACCTGTTCATTAACAGAAATATACAAAGACTAAGAGGTCACCCTCTGAGACTGGAAGAGTTTCATAGACGACAGAGGAAGGGATTCTTCACAGTGAGGACAATTAAGGTATGGAATTCACTTCCAAGGGAGGTAGTGTTATCCAATACATTAGATACCTCCAAAAGGGGCCTCGATATTTTCTTAGAAAGGCATGATATACAGGGATATAAACAGAATAAAATTAAAATTTTAGAGCTTCTTGATCCAAGGAGAAATCCGATTGTCTCTTGGAGTCAAGAAGGAATTTTTTCCCGATGGCAGAATTCGAAGTAGCTTAATTAGGGTTTTTTTTGCCTTCTTTTGGATCAAGAATAGAAAGGTTAGGTAGAAGGGTTGAACTTGATGGACTTAGTTCATAAGGTTGAAAAAAGACCTATGTAACTATTGTGACACAATACCCCTTCACTTTGGTACTCTGTCCGGGAATCTTTACTTACACACAGTCTTTCAGGCTGCAGAGACGGCTCAGACAAGAGGAGGGCAAAATAAAAGGCTGGGCCTGTTTTTTATTTTTCGTCAAAGGCATAACAGGAAAATAAACAAATCAAAACAAAAGCCTTGCTCTTGTGAGCACTTACTAATACACGGATCTCCAACCTAACTACAGTTGGACGGCTTATCTGTTCCCAACAAACAAAATAACAGTTTGTATGCAATAATTGCAGCAGTCAGTATTTTTGGCAGCTCTCTCCCTCTCAGAGAGACAAATGATCTCTCCCCTGCTCTGAGACCAGGAGGCTACTTAACTGCCTCTCCCATTAATTAGTGGTTACAGGTGAGTGCTAGGAGAGTATCCGATAATCTCCGGACTGGATTCCCACCTGCTGGTCTTCGGCTGCTCATAAACTGTGGAGTGGAGCACTGGCCCGCCCTACTCTCCAAATGCTCCACCCCAGGGACCCAAAACACACAAATAACAACAACAGACGTTAATAATTCCATTATTAACAATACATCTCCCTGGGGCTAGTAAAACTATTGTGGGTAACCACCCTGCAAAATATAAGGGGATATGTACACTCCCTCCATTATCATCCCCTGCTTTCTGTCACACCATGTAACCATGTCTATCCCTTTATGACCACAGTGTACTCATCTTCTGATGGCTACTTCCAGCAAGATAACATACCATGTCACAAAGCTCATATCATCTCAAACATAATAATGAGTTTACTGTACTCCAATGGCCTCCACAGTCAGGTGGAACGGGAGATTTGCATCATGGATGTGCAGTCGACAAATCTGCAGCAACTGCGTGATGCCACCATGTCCACATGGACCAAAATCTCAGAAAAAATTTTTTCTAGCATCTTGCAGAAAGTGTACTACGAAGAATGAAGACAGCTCTGAGGGCAAATGGGGGTCCAACCCCGTGGTAGCAAGGTGTTCCTAATAAAGTGGCCAGTGAGTGTATATATCACGACCACCCTTACACTGGCACTTACCGTGGAAGTTTTTCCACCCAGACTACGACCAAAGGAAAAGCCCCTGGCAGCAGCACCCCAGGAGTTAGATGATCCCAACAGCAAGGAGGCCAGGTAAGGTAGGTATAGGTTATAGGAACGGAGTTGGATGAACAAGGTGCAGGACAATGCAAAGTCAGGATAGCCGAGTCGGTACACAAACACGGGTAGTCATACAAGCCGGGGTCCAGGTCCAGAGAGGGTAGTCAGACAAGCAAAATTCGGCAACAGGATCAGAAAAGCAACAGCACAAAATCGGCAGGCAAAGAGAAGTCAGGCAAGCAAAGGGTCAAAATTACAGGAAACAACTTGCAACACTACTGAACGCATAGACCACAACAGGGTAACTGGCTAGATCATTTCCAGATTTTTAAAACCGGCGCCAGACCCAAACCCCGCCCTTAGATGACATCACCACTGTAGCTCCATCCAGCCGTCCAGACCGCGCCTCTAGCTACGCGGCAACGTAACGCCCCTGTCTACGCCGCGAGGACCATGGATGAGCCGGGAGTGGGTAAGTAACTGTCTCTGGGGGTCTCTACCGCGGGGGGCAGGCTGCTGCAGCGTGGTAGATCGACCCCCAGAGAAAGCCCGGCATGTCCGATGTGGATGTCCCCGACCCCTGCCTGTGCTCACCGGGACCCGGGACTGTGACAGTATATACCGACACATACAATATCTTTAGCTTGATAAGCTAGACACTCCATCATGTTTAAAATATTATGGCGGATATTTTGTATAGTTACTTACGTGAGATTATAGTGTTAGGGGCCTCTTTAGGGCATTACATAGCCATACATAATTGGTAATTAAGTAATCCACAATATGTCATTATACTATTCACATTTTTCCCTCCTCTTTGCTATGTAGCACGGTTTTGCTAAAGTTCTACTCTCAGAAGGCATGTTGTCTGGTCGACCTGTACATTGTTTTGCCTGCCTTCCCACTTGGTGACTTGAATACAAGCCACATGACCCGCTCCAATGATATATTGGGGTATAGAGTAATTCTGAAAAGGGTTCTCAAAGATTATTCCATAATTCTTGGGGTAACAGGGATCTTATTTATATGATCTGGAAACTCATCGGCGCCAAAAAGATAATCTTATATGGGGAGGGAATTGAAAAGGTGCAGGCTATCTAAGATGCACTGCAAATGTCCATTGTAGAACATTAGTTAGGGGTTGAAGTCAAATGCAGGTCAGGGCAGTTTTAGAGTTGTCAGGCAGGTAGGACAGGTAGCACAGCTGATTGGTGCTGCAGCGCGAGCATTTGCAGCGGGAAAATGCACACAGCTGATTGGTGTGTTACCTCAGCTGAAATCGTGAAGAGCTGTTCCTGTATGAACGTCCCACCCTCCCTTTTTAAAAGTTATGTATACTGTGACGGAACGACCTGCACCCGGACAGGGTACACCCGCCAGATGACCCTTCCTTCTCCCCATGGCCACCAGGAACACGAAACTTCAACAGTCAGACAGGACTAGCGTCGAAGACAGCAAGAAACATAGCTCTTCGAGAACCTCAGCGGCACTGCAGTATACAGAAGCATAGCAATACAGTGCTTTATCGCCCTGACAAGGGCAACACTGAGGCTTACCCCAAGAACAAGAGGGGACTCGTATTGAGGTAAAACAGGTACTAACATTATTGAAGAAACAATCACCACCAGTCTCCAAGAGCCTTTCAATAGGGTGGCAGTGAGTTATGACCAGCATGCATCACACCATATGTAAAACATAATATGCAGAGCATATGCAAATTACACAACCAACACCAATTTACACAATCCTGCCATCAGAACCAATAATATTGGTCAGACATCCAGGAGGAAGGGGGGGAAACTGGGAAATAGAGAACTCTGGATCTCTCACCCCCTATAAATTGCAGAAGTGTCTGTGTTTAGGAAGGCCTTTTGGCTTCTGGTAAGATTTAGCTCCATGTTAGCAACAGTATTTAGTGTTAGGACCCACCTACATTGGAGTTCTTTGGCATAGTGGTGGGCTTAGCATGATATGGCCATATGATGTGACTAAAACTCAAAATTTTGTCATCTTAGAAAAGTGTTTTTAAGTAGCTTTAACAAGGACTACAGTTATGAGAGTTTATAACCTATTTGATGCGAGTGCGCTCATTTAGAGATTGTGTATGGCTTTGGTCTTCAGCAGCACCCCCTTATAATTAATGTTAGTGCTCCCCTTTTGTATTTGTATAATATATATGAACAAAAAAAAAGGTATCTGTAGAAAGCCCTTCTTGTCCTGAAAACAAACAATATATAACTTGTGTGGGTACACTAAATGAGAGAAAATGACGGCTAAACACGAGCACCGCAAAAGCCTCGGCCCCAAAGGGTACTAACAGAACAGCCTGGTCCTCAAGGGGTAAATATATTTTGAGGCATTTTGGTCAACTAAACTTTTTCCTTCATTAATCTAATTACTCATACTAAATCTTGGTATCAATATATAATCGTGTAGCAAAGCAGGACCCAAGGGGTTTTTCAAGCTGGAAAACCCATGCATGCGTGTGGAGGCATGGGAATACGAGCGGGATCTTTGCTCCAGTAGTGCTGTCGTCGCCCAGAGAGCGAGGTTTCAGCTATTGCTTTTTGGACCAAATGCTGCACTTGAAAATGTAATTTGGGTTTTGTCCTCCGTCATGAGCAGAAGGGCATTGGAGTTAGCCCTGACAGAGAACCCGTACCTGCATGTGTTAGAATGGCTTGGTGAATATGACAGGGAACAAACTGAGGTGCAAGAGCCCCAACCCTAGTGGGAGTCAGGGGTGCAATTGTTCCCTAGTTTGACTGAGTATTATAATTGGTTCCCTGTTCCGCTCTGAAAACCAATTAAAATGATAATCTATGTAACTTAATTGCCTTTGTTCTTAACTTTGTTTTTGGTACCTTAAGTACCGATGCAATTTTGCCCTTTTTGCAGTCAGTTCAGCAATTATTCCCCTTTCCTGCGAATAGTGTACCCATGTAAACTATAGGGCTGCAACTCAACGATTATTTTCATAATCGTTTAGTCGGCCGATTATTTTTTCGATTAATCTGATTAAAAAAAAAAAAGTAAAATTTTTAATTTATTTAAAATAATTCAACAAACAGGACGTTAAAAGCAAGAAATGCATTTTTATTAACCCCTTCAGCACCGGGACGTACCTGGTACTTCCTGGTTACTGGTCACCGGTAGACCGGGACGTACCAGGTACGTCTCCTCCAAAAAACGCCCCCACATCACCACGATCGCGGTGATCGTGGAGGCGCTGCTGCTACTGTCTGCCCAGGACTCCTGGGCAGACAGCACAGCCTGTCTAAGCCCGCCCCCATGCCTACGATCACTCCCACGGAGTGATTTTGTAGGCAGAAACAGCGATTGCAGAAAGATCTGCAATCGCGGTTTCAGCTGCCACAGGCAGCTTCAGGGAAGGGGTGGGGGTGTTGAATGGGTCCCCACACAAGTGTGGGGACCTGACCCAACACCCCCCTGCTGCCTGATCGCTCCATGAGAGCGTCAGTGCAGCGTTAACCCCTTCAATGCCGCAATCGCGGCATTGAATGCCGCGATCGCGGCATTGAAGGGGTTAATTCCCGTTTTGTAGGGGGCTCTGCTGCTGGTGGTCTGCCTGGAAACCCAGGCAGACCAGCAACAGCAAAAACGAGCCCCCAGAAGTCCTCTGATCAGTCCTGTAGGACTGATCAGAGAGACTCCTCCCCTACAATCTCCAGTCTGTTGGAGATTGTGTCCCAGCTGCCAGAGGCAGCTTCAGGGACAGGGAGACAGGGTTCTTTGGTCTCCACATGAGTGTGGAGACCAGCCCCCCCACCCTCACCCTTCCTCAGTTAACCCCTACCCTCCTCTTCCTCAATTAACCCCTTCAATGCTGCGATTGTGTATGACCCCCATCGCAGCATTGCAAGGGTTAATATTAGTCCCCACAAGCTTGTGGGGACTAAATACCAGTCAATGCTGTGCTTCAATGGAGCATCAGCATTGAAAGAGTTAAAAAAAAAAAATGTAAAAAATAATAAAAAAAATTTAAAAAATAAATTAATTTAAAAAAATTAATAAAATAATAATAATAATAAAAAAAATAACAGCACTGACCTGAAAGTCCAGGGTGCTTCCAGGTCAAATGCTGGGCTGATCAGATCGCTCCTGGCCAATAGGAGTGATCGGATCATTATGGCAGCCCACGGATGACCCTGCTCTACAAAGAGAGAGGGGTCATCTAGGGTAATTATGAAAAAACAAATTATTAATAAATGAAAAAATCATAATTATTACCTGATCACTTGTCGGTGACATTTTAAGTCGCTGATTATTGATCGGTCTCCCTGATTGATGTCAGCGGCCTAAACCTGTCACTTACAAGTAATCTGATAAAAAATATTTAAAAAAATGTAAATGCACATGTTCCAGTTTTGCCCTCATAGCTTCCTCAAATAATGCATGAACCATGCATGTGAGGCCTTGTTGGACTCATGGGATGTTGGTGAACAAAATGTGGTGCTTTCTTCCACTGTTGCACTTATGGTGTGCAAGAAATTCAGTGCAACATTGAAATGTATGCGTTAAAAACGCAATAAAATAATTTCCCTGTGAAGTTTGGCAGACATCAGTGAAGAAATGGCTAACTGAAAACTGTCAAAACTACCCTAGTTGAACACCTTGACTTGTCTACTGTTCATAAATGTATACTTTTATGGGGTAATTTACATTGGGGGGCTTCCAAAATCTCCCAAATGGGATATGGGCCCAGGAAACCAATTTCTGAAAATTCCAAATGTGAAAACGAAAATGCGCATGTTCCAGTTTTGCCCTCATAGCTTCCTCAAAAATTGCATGAACCATGCATGTGAGGCCTTGTTGGAACCGGGGGATGTTGGTGAACACAATTTGGTGTTTTTTTCTGCAGTTGCACATATTCTATACAAAATATAATATAAAATCTAAAGCAACATTGCAACATATGCAAAAAAAAAAAAAAATATATAAAAATACCTCAAAATTTGGCAGCAATTGGCGATAAAATCCCTGTTTGAAAAGTGTCAAAATGACCCTAGTTGTACACCTTGATTTATCTACTGTTCATAAACATATAATTTTGGGGGGATAATCAGTATCTGTGACAACTATTGCAGTTATTAGACTACCATGCCAAATTTGAAAAAAATTACATTTCAAAAACGTAATGCATGCCTTGCAATATTTTCCCCTATACTGGTCAAAATAGATAAAAATCCTGGCCATGTTGGGTGGTTTCCAAATCAGGACAACTTAATGAATATATTTGGGATAATTTTTTCCCATTGGTTCAATGTGTGTACAATTTGTATGTATACAAAACTGTAAAAAAATGCATTTTTTTCATTTTTTCCCCACTTTTTCCAGTTTATTTCAAATAAAACAATGTACTACCCAGCTTAATATGGTTTCAAATGAAAGCCCTACTTGTGCTGAAAAAAACAATATATGATTTGTGTGGGTGCACCACTTGATAAGAGAAAAATTACAGTTGAAGAAAGACATTGCAAAAACACAAAAACGGCTCCGGTCCTTTAGCGACACCCTAGCTTAAAAATCCCGGTCCTGAAGGGGTTAAAGTTTTTTTTTTATTCTACTGTTTGTTTTTATTTCCCAACCTGCCCCGCCCCCCAGTTATGCACATTTGAGCCCAGATATGCCACTCAGCCCTCCTCACATATGCCTTATATCAGCGATCGACAAATCCCAGGCGCCAGGTCGCCATGGCGACTCAGAATTTTGTCCTGGCGCCTAGGTGTTTGTCAGCCTGTGATCACGGGGACGCTGCTGCTGTCTGCCGCCACTCAGAGCCCGCCCACGAGCCTGAGATCACTCCCACGGAGTGATTCTGTAGGCTGAAACCGCGATTGCAGGTTTTGCTCAGGCAGCTTCAGGAAAGGGGGTTGAATGTCTGATCGCTGCATGAGTGCGAAAGTGCAGTGTTAACCCCTTCAATGCCGCAATTGCGGCATTTTAGGGGTTAATTCCCGTTTTGTACGGGGCTCTGCTGCTGGTGGTCTGCCTGGAAGCCCAGACTGACCAGCAACAGCAAAAACGAGCCCCCACAAGCCCTTTGATGATTCCTGTAGGCATGGAAGCCTACAGCAGTCATCAGAGACTCTCCCCTGCAATGACTGGTCTATAGACCAGCCATTGTGTCCCAGCTGCCAGAGGCAGGCACCCCCCCTGCTGCCTGATCGCTCCATGAGAGCGACAGTGCAGCGTTAACCCCTTCAATTCCACAATTGTGTATGACACATTCGTGGCATTGCAGGGGTTAACATTTGTCCCCACAAGCTTGCGGGGACTAAATATCAGTCAATGCTGTGCTCCAATGGAACATCAGCATTGAAAGCGTTAATCAAAAAAAAATATATTTTTTTTTTAAAAAAGCAACAAAAACCAGCACTGACCTGAAAGTCCAGGGTGCTTCCAGGTCAAATACTGTGAGTTTAGTAAGTGGGCTGATGATGATGACCAGATCACTCCTGACCAACTGTTAGTTTAAAAAAAAATCCTGGCTCCTAACTTTTTTAGCTGGCGCCTAGATTCACAACAAATTTGTCAAGCCCTGCCTTATATACCCCCAGATATGCCACTCAGCCCTTCCCACATATGCCTTATACCCCTGATATGCCTTAAACCCCCAGATATGCCATAGTGCCTTCATAGATTCACAGACTCGTTCACAAAACACTAACACAAGCCAGGGGCGTACCTAGAGTATTTGGCACCCGGGGCGGATCCTGTTAGTGGCACTCCCCCCCACAAATGTAAAGACATCTAAAGAACCCATCAACCATAGCTGCCCCTAAAGACCCAACAACCATAGCTGCCCCTAAATTAACCCTAAAGACCACATCAAGCATAACTGCCCCTAAATAAACCCTAAAAACACCATCAGCCATAGCTGCCCTTAAATTAACCCTAATGACTCCCATTAACCATAGCTGCCCCTAAAGACCCCATCAACCATAACTGCCCCTAAATTAACCCTAAACACCCCATTAACCATAACTGCCCATAAATTAACCCTAAAGACCCATTAACCATAACTGCCCCTAAATTAACCCCAACGACCCCCATCAACCATAACTTTTTTATTGTAAAAAAAACCCAAACAAAACTAAAACACTTTTTTTTCTTTTTTGTTTCGTTGTTCAGTATGTGAGAAAAACTCTCCTCCCTGTGAACCCCCTGCACCAATCACACTGTGATCTCTATGCAAGTCCCCACAGAGCGATGCTGGCTTCTGATGATAGAGGGGAGCCCAGGGCTGTCAAAGACAGCCTGATCATCTACTGCCAGGATGTACCGGTATGTCCATAGAGGACTAAAGGGGTTAAAGCCCTGTGTTACCTGAATAAAGTGTGTGGTTTCTCGACTGGGGTACTCTGCTGCATGTTTGGTGGTATGGAGACTTTTCCCTGTGCATATTTACTAGTCAAATTGTAGCCAGGTATTAGGAAGATGGCAATGATGGTGGGTGGTAGAGTGGTCACCATACCTGGGAACATCTGGGGTCCAGCTACCCAGAGCCTTCCCTTGCAGGGCACGGCCAGGCATCCACACTGACATCAGCGGGTGGTCCTGTGACATCGGTAGGCGTTACCGCCCCCATTTAAAAGGGAAAATGGGCGGGGAGCAGGGCATGTCAAGACCCCGTTCCCACGACCCGGAGGATTCTGGTCTTGACCCGGAGAACCAGTGCTCACCCGCCCATCTCCGGGTCAAACCCAGAGAGTTCCCAGGTATGGTGGTCACACTGCTTCCCATAACTATTTGTGTTTGTGCATAAAACATTAAAAAGGAGAATCATGGTTAAGGGAAAGTATGGTAAAAATGCTTAAAGAAAAGTGAGATTTTTGGTGACAAAATATCCTCATTAAAGTAGGGGTTGAATTGTTAATGTAAGCAATCATGCCATTCTGCATTGTATACAAATCTACAATTCACCATTTTGTTTACAGTAACACAAAATAACAGTGAAAATATCTTAATGACCTTTAAGCTTAATTCCTGTTAAAAACAACAAAACAAAAAAAAAAACCAAACACACACACACATATATATATATATATATATATATATATATATATATATATATACATACATACATATATATAATAAAGATCGTATATTTGATGGGACTGACCTGTAGGACGTTGGAGTAATAACACGCGAGAGAAACGAGAAAGAAGACACCGCATGACTGCAAGCCTAGAAAGAAAAGATTCAGATTTCTCTAATTAAAAAATTAAGAATAATTATGACAGAAACGTTTCTGGTAACTTATATTATGAGTTAAACTCAACATAATGGTAGTTTTTAAGAAGCAATCTTTGTACGCACCTTTTGATGAACATTTGTAAACGCGACCTAATACTGCAGGTTTTATACCGATAAACTATACTATAAAAAATTGAGACATCTTAACCCAACCGTATGCGTTAGTGAACAAAATGACTATTTAAATATTACGCCGTCTTTTGTGTTTAGAACTCTGCTTTAGGCGCTCGTGTTTTTCGTCACTTTGCTACTTCCGTTACTAGTGTATTGTAGTCACTAAGTATAAAATGTTTATATATAGTAAATGGAAATTTCCGTGCCAGTTCCTCCCCATGACGAATATTTTTGATCGTGTAATGCCGTTTAAAAAGTTTGTGTTTTTCGATCTCATTCAAAACGTGTTGTGGTTTTACATATGTATTTTAGTATACATTTAATTTTACTGATTGATAATATAAAGCTATAGAATACATTTATACGTACCATAAGTACACGTTAATTTACAACTGACGTACCTCATTGCAATAAACTTGTAACAATAGCGTAACAGAAAAGCCGTATCTAATAAGCTCTTCCTTCCGTTCCTTACTTAGTCACGCCCTCTTCTAGTGCATACTGGCTTGCTGATACTTTTCAGGTCCTCTAGTACTCGGTCTCGTACTTCTTTTTGGGCATGGATTCGCGGAAGTTAGAAGAATTGCGGGAGTTCGTAAAGATTTGTCAGGGCGATCCTGGTGTCTTACACCGTCCGGAGCTCGGCTTCTTTAAGGAATGGCTTCTCAGGTGATTTAGGTTGCTTTATATTTTAAATGCACTGCTTGTTAATAGATTTACACACGATTCCCATTGGATATTGTGCGTCGTTTCACGTATCTATTGTTTGATTCCTTATTCTGACTCTCTACTAATTTTAAGCTGATCAACGTTTTAACCCCTTCGTCACAATGGCTGATTTTATTTTTGTACCCTTCGTGACAATGGCTGTTTTAACATTTCTGCACTGCTCGTGTTTAGCTGTATTTTTCTTCTTTCCCGTTTACTGAACCCACACATGTCATATATTGTTTTTTTTTTCAAGACACGAAGGGCTTTCTTTTGATGACATTGTTTTGATTGTATCATATTATTTACTATTTTAAAAAAAAAGTATAAAATATGGTGAAAAAATTGCTTTTTCGAACTTTTAGTTGAAAAATCTTTTACTCATCTATAAAAGGTAATGAAAAAAACCTGCTAAATAGATTCTACTACCGTATTGGCTCGGATATAGGCCGCCCCCGTATATAGGCCGCACCCTAAAAGTTTGGTGCTTTTTTAAAGAAAACGTTTTTTTCTTTAAAAAAGCACCAAAAAACATGCTGCCACTCTGTCCTCTCCCCCCTCCCCGAGATATGCTGCCACTCTGTCCTCCCCCTCCGAGATATGCTGCCACTCTGTCCTCTCCCCCTCCCCGAGATATGCTGCCACTCTGTCTTCTCCCCCTCCCCGAGATATGCTGCCACTCTGTCTTCTCCCCCTCCCCGAGATATGCTGCCACTCTGTCCTCCCCCCCTCGAGATACGCTGCCACTCTGTCCTCCACCCCCCCTCCCCCCGACTTACCAGAGCAGACTCCCGGGTGTCTTACGGGGCCGGAGGGGGACATCTATGCACATCGTGTATACAACTCCCAGTGCCGGCACCGGAAGTTGTATACGCGTATTGCGTAGATGTCTTCCGCCGGCCCTGCAAGACACCCGGGAATCTGCCCTGGTAAGTCGGGGGGGGTTAGAATGCATCGTGCGCACGTTCACCGGCAACGGCGTATCGCCGCTGCCGGTGAACGTCCGTGCGATGCGCTTAGACAACCTCCCGTGCCGGTACTCCCCCCCGTGGAAAGTGCCGGCAGGGGAGGCTGTCTGAGCGTATTAGACAGTAGGATGCAGGTCCCCTGCACCGCTGCGGGGGATCTGTATCCTAACCCCGCTGCCTGCCCGGCGCCCGGGACTGCATGTCCCGGGTGTCGGGCGCTAGACCCCGAATATAGGCCGCACCCCCACTTTAAAGACTTAAAGTGGGGGAAAAAAGTGCGGCCTATATTCGGGCCAATACGGTATTTGTCCTGAGCAGTGGCGTCGCCCCTAGGTTAATCCTTACCCCCCCTGCTGCCCCCCTGCCGAATTTGGAATAAAGTCGCAATGCAACTTTAAATCCCGTCTTTTTTTAAAAAATTATTATTATTTTTTAATGCGGAAGAGAGAGGGTGCGGCCCGCGTAAGATCGGCAGCCAGGGCAACCGATCTTACGCGGGCCGCACCTTGAGCCCTGCTACTTACCTGTGGGAGGGTCTTCTGTACTGCATAGAGGAAGCGGAACCTAGCAGAGTTCACGTGACATCACATGACTGTTCCAGTCCTGCTTCCTCTGTGCAGTACCAGAGAACGCAGAGGGAGGCCGCGCCCTCTGCTGAAGTCTGTGGGCGGCATCGAGGAGCTGCAGTGCAGGTAAGGGGGTAGGGAGGGTGTTTGAATGAGTATGTGTGATTGAGGGAATTAATGTGTGAATGAATGAGTGTGTGTGTGATAGCATGGCTGTGTAAGTGCTGGAACCTAGGCATGATGGGACTGTGATTGCTGTTATCAATCACACTCCTATCGTGCCAAGTCAGCCAGTACATGCTGAAACCTAGTTAGCTGCCCCCCTTGTGTATTGATGCTGCCAGCAGTATGGGGTCTGCACATCACTTACAGCCACACTGTACCAGCATGTACTGGCTGACTTGGCATGATAGGGGTGTGATTGCTAACAGCAGCACAGTCCCATCATGCCTAGGTTCCAGCATTTACTGGTTGGATGTGTAAGTGCTGGAACCTAGGCATGAAGGGACTTTGATTGCTGTTAGCAATCACACTCCTATCATGCCAAGTCAGCCAGTACATGCTGAAACCTAGTTAGCTGCTCCCCTTGTGTATTGATGCTGCCAGCAGTATTGGGTCTGCACATCACTTACAGCCACCCTGTACCAGCATGTACTGGCTGACCTGGCATGATAGGAGTGTGATTGCTAACAGCAAGCACAGTCCCATCATGCCTAGGTACCAGCATTTACTGTTTGCCTGGGTATGATAGGAGTGTGATTGCTGTGTGGACACCAGGGCTGGCTTTGGGGTGTGCAACCTGTGATCTATGCCTGTAATTTAGGGGGTTTTAAATATACTTTTTAATGACGTGTTTTTATGTGAATTCCAATTGATCTATACCTGCAAAGCTGGGTTTTTGCGTTATTCTGTAAATCCATATCTATATATTTCCATACAGTATTCATGTATACCTGCAAATACAGTGTTTGTATGTCTTATTCAGTTGATTAATACCTGCAATGCTGTTTCCATGTATTTATTTGATCTATACCTGCAATGCTACGTTTCATATACTGTTGTATACCTGCAAATACAGGATTTGTATGTCTGATTCTGTTTATTTGATATATACCTTCAGTGCTGAGATCACAAGTGAATTTCAGTTGATCTATACGTGCAAAGCTTGGTTTGTGTGTTAATGTGTTGATCTATACCTGCTATCGGCAACTGGGGCTAATATTAATATATATGGGCAGCAGGGGTATCAATACACAAGGGGCAAAAACACTAAGGGGGGCATAAACGACAATGCAGTGTGAAAAATCCATCCTGATGTAGACGTCTGTGATGTAGATTGTGTCCTGCTGTTTGTGTGTTTTTGGTTATCAGTGTGGCAGAGCCTGTCCTGATGTGTGTGGGTGTCTGTGTGGCAGAGCCTGTCCTGTTGTGTGTTTGGTTGTCGGTGTGGCAGAGCCTGTCCTGGTGTGTGTGTTTGGTTGTCAATGTGGAAGAGCCTGTCCTAGGGTGTGTGTTTGGGTGTCAGTGTGTCAGAGCCTGTCCTGGTGTGTGTGTGTGTGTGTTTGGTCATCTTTCCTGGCACTTAATTTACAGTAGGAATTATTTAATTTATATTTATCCAGAGATAAAATGCTCAAATGCTGGTATTTTAACTCTTTCCATGCACTAATTCTACCACCAGTCTTTGTCAAACTTTGTGGTAGTCATTTTATTTCATAATTTTTTTTTCCACACACATTTTACTCTAGGTATACATTAACAGGTCCTGGTATACGCCACTATCATAAAACATCCCAATATGGGACATACTAAAACGAATTACAAAATGGAATCTAAAACTCATAATTTGTGGGATTATAGCTGTGTTCTATAGAATGACAGGTGAATGACAGTATTGAGTGAATGCCCATAGGATAGAATGGGAGAAAAATGAAACCTGTTTTTCATAGAAAACCCTCTGAAATATCATATAGATCTTTGGCACATATACTCCCCTAGTACAGACACAGGATATAAAACTCATACTTTGTGGGATTATAGCTGTTTTCTATGGAATGACAGTTGAATGACAGTTTTGAGTGAATGCCATAGGATATAATGGAGAAAAATCAAACCTGTTTTTCAGACAAAACCCTCTGAAATATCATAGATCTTTGGCACACATACTCCCCTAGTACACACACAGGATCTAAAACTCATACTATGTGGGATTATAGCTGTTTTCTATGGAATGACAGGTGAATGACAGTATTGAGTGAATGCCCATAGGATAGAATGGGAGAAAGATGTAACTTGTTTTAAAGAGAAAACCATCTGACATATGATGTAGATCTTTGGAACACATTCTCCCTCCGTTACAGACACATGATCTAAGTGTCAGATTAGGTGGGATTATGGTTGTGAATTATGACACTTGAATGACAGTGTTGAGGGAATGCCCATAGGATATAATGGGAGAAAAATCAAACCTGTTTTTCAGAGAAATAGATTTTTGTCATGTATACTCCCCTAGTACAGTTATAGGTTCTAAAACTCAGTTTATGTGAGATTATAGCGGTTTTCTAGGGAATGGCAGGTGAATGACAGAATTGAGTGAATGCCCATAGGATATAATGGGAGAAAAATCAAACAGTTTTTTCTGCAATAAAACCATCTGACATATCATATAGATCTTTGTCATTTTGAACACTGGTGACACTTGTAATATGTTGGCAGTTTTAAGGTGCTTTGTGTTTTATGTTAACAGTAGGGCTGAAACAACTAATCTGCCTCTCTCCCGACTCACTGGTGTTTTGTGAACCTCCGTTGCTGACAGGCATTTTCACTGCAGCTTCATAGAAGCCTCAGCGTTAGTGAAGGGCAGTAACGGAGGCTGTCTGTGCGCATCTTGCAGACCCCCACCGGCTGACAGAGAATCGAGGTCTCCTGGTGAGGGTCTGCGCGATGCCACTCTGCCTCTCTACCCGGCTCCCTGGTGTCTTGTGAACCTCCGTTGCTGACAGGAGGCAGAGTGGAGTATGGGAGGGGGGAGGAGGCAGAGTGGAGTATAGGAGGGGGGAGGAGGCAGAGTGGAGTATGGGAGGGGGAGGAGGCAGAGTGGAGTATGGGAGGGGGGAGGAGGCAGAGTAGTGTATGGTAGGGGGAGGGGCCAGAGTGGTGCATGGGAGGGGGGAGGCAGAGTGGTGCATGGGAGATGGGAGGAGGCAGAGTGGTGTATGGGAGGGGGTAGGAGGCAGAGTGGTGTATGGGAGGGGGAGCAGGCAGAGTGGTGTATGGGTGAGTTATAGTGGTGTATGGGGGGGTATAATGAATTTCAGGGTAGCAGAGTGGTGTATGGGTGTGTAATGAATTTCAGGGAGTGGCATATCTGGGGGAGGCAGAGTGGTGAATCAGGGAGTATAATGAATTTCAGGAAAAATAGTTAACATATGAATTAATATTTACTAATAACTTTGTATTAAAACCTAGTTTGAGAAACACTGTGTTTGGGTTCTTGTAGCTTTTATTATTATGTCAGTAAAAAAGAAGGTGAATAGAGAGAGGCCATTGCAATAAAGAGATGAAAGTGTAAATTGTACGTCTTTTATTACATTAATTTAAATTAAAAAAAAATTGCATTTTTTTATCCGATTAATCGAAAAAAATAATCGGACAACTAATCGATTTTATTAAAATAATCGTTAGTTGCAACCCTAGTTAACCGCAATCCATTTCCGGACATGGTGACTCACAAAGTCATGGTATGGCTTCCCAAAAATAATACAGTGAGCATTCAGAATAGTATAGACGCCACAGTCAAAACTGTTATTTTGTTGAATTGAGTTCTCTCACAAGTATCCACATTGAATGCGAGTTGCCACAGCTCTGACCATTTTTCCAGTTTACCTAAATCATTTGCCATTTGGCTTCTTCCTCCAGGAACATCAACCCTGTTGCTAATTTTTGTGTCGTCCGCAAATATACATACCTTTCCATCAAGACCATCTGCAATATCACTAATAAAAATATTAAAGAGAATGGGTCCAAGTACAGATCCCTGAGGTATCCCACTGGTAACAAGACCTTGTTCTGAATATAGGCCATTGACTACAACCCTCTGTTGTCTGTCACTCAGCCACTCCTTAATCCATTCAACAACATTGGGATCTAAACTCAGAGATTGCAGTTTATTTATAAGTCTTCTATGTGGCACAGTGTCAAAGGCCTTACTGAAATCCGCAATGTCTACTGCACCCACTACTGGTGTTTATTGGCAAGAAAACTCTACTTTGGTTTCATACGACCATAGAACCTGATCCTATCTGAGGTTACAGTAGTGTCTGGCGAACTGAAACCAGTTGAGTTTGTTTTTGGATTAAAGTAGAAACTTTTTTCTTCAAACCCTTCCAAACAACTTATGACTATGCAAATGTTTGTGTCGTCAGCAAAAAGACATACCTTTCCATCAACAATACCTGTAACGTTTGCAACGGAGAAGGAACCCAGTATGCAGAAGATGGTGGTGAATAAACAGCTTTATTAGAAAGCAGGACTGAAGCACTAGACAAGAAGGTACAGCAAGTCAAAGTCCAGAAGTATGCTGTTTAGTCACCCAGGCCTTACGGAGAACAGGAACACCATGTAGTAGATCAGGCCCACTGATGAACATGTATGTATAACAGGTAGAACAAGGGGCGCCGTTTAGTAGACCAGGCCCACAAAGGTACAGGCACGTCAAGCTGAATAATGAGCGCAGTAGGTAGGTCAGGTAGCAGTGCAGGATGCAGCAGTGCAGGTTTGCAGGATACAGCAGTGCAGGTTTGCAGGATACAGCAGTAGTAGTCACTGATGATAACTGCTCACAGCAGTGAGCTCTGCATACACGATAACCGAGCACTGAACAGAAGTCAGTGCTCGGTTTTAAGCCTCCCGCTCCCGCTACACGCGGGTGCTCGCGAGAACGGCAGCGGCGGATGAGGTAAGTGCCGAGTACCCGCCAGGAGTGGGTACTCGGGTGACGAACTGCGCCGCGGGACATGACAATATCACTAATAAAAAAATATTTCCCATTTTGTGAAGCTCAACAATCGTTTGCCCCACATCACATATTTTTGGGTTTTACCCATTATGATCAATGACTAAGGGAATTTGGCCTATGTGTTACCTTATATTTATACCCCTGTGAAACAGGAACTCCGTCACCCAGATGTACTAAAAATATCAATGGAAACATACATCAAGACAAATTTTCACAGCATTTTTTTGCTCATATTTACAAAGGGTGCCAATATTAGTGGAGGGCGCTGTACCTTTATACGGCAGTATAACTTTTATTATACTTTTGGGGCCCAACTCCATAGATATATAGTTTTTATATATGTAGTTTTTTTGGAAAGCATTGTAAAATAAACGCTGGGGTTAATCACATCCTTAAGGAAATCTTACCAATTTAATTATGTATTATGCAGGGCTAATTTGTCAATGTTTTAAAAGCCAAATAAGCCTAGGTTGGTCCAGTTTAACACATGTTTAAATCAGCATATTGAAATATCCACCTCTATTCAGAGGCTTAAATTAATCTATCTCAGGTTATTGAATACAACATTTTTAGTTTAAAAAAAAAAAAAAAACTAACTAATTTATCTCACATAATTGGATAGAACACACTATCTCAGTTTATTTTAGTTAATAAATATCACTTTAAGTCTCATAATAACATTTAAACCATTTATCTAATTTACTAGGGCAATGTTTATTTTATTTGAAGTTGCTCGCTGTCAGGGGAGGGCTGGCAGCCTAAGGCCTGGGGGGCAAGTCTAGTCAACTGGCCCATTGCACCATCAAAGCGGCTGCGAGCGACATTGAAAGTGGCCGTCGTGCGGCAGTCAGTCCACCAGCGCCTAATGAAATTAAAGTGGCCAACGTGCACACACCGCATGCCTCAGCTCTTCATCACACCCCTTTTAAGACGTGGGAAGAGGAGCTGAGGCATGGCCGTTGGGTCTGACAGCCGCATGATGCAGGGGCGTACCTAGAGTATTTGGCACCTGTGGCAGACCCTGTATGTGGCACCCCCCCCCCACACACACACTTTAAAACTGCATAGTTTCTATGGTTAGGCAAACATTGACAGGGGTACAGCAAAATTGTTATCATATACTTAGGGATTACGCAGCACCACCGTCAATGTGTGCCTATACATTGAGCCAGATACTGACAACCCCTATCACTATATACTAAGCCAAACATTGATGTGGTGTAGGCTTACCACTTTAGTGACTGGCATAGTATATAGTAGTGATGCACCGAAATGAAAATTCTGGACTGAAACTGAAAATTCAGCATTCACTTGGCCAAAACTGAAAAAAAAATACAAAAAAACCTTTCAAATACTTTATTAAAAGTAACACCAAAATGAGACAAAAAAATCAATAACAATATTAAACACACATATATATAACAACAATCACAATCCTATCATGCCCAGGTTCTAGCATGTGCTGTCTGACTTAGCATGATAGGAGTGTGATTGCTGTTTGCAATTATATATATCAATATATATATATATATATATTAATACTGTCATTGAATTATTCTGTCCAATAAAAGTGTTAACACACCGAAGTTGGACCAAAAAATAATTTATAACAGCAATCACACTCCTATCATGCCTAGGCAGCCACTACATGCTGGAATCTGGGCATGAAAGGAATGTGATTACGGACTCCCTATGCCAAGCTATCCCCCAACACTTACACATCCATGCTATCTGAAACCCTCATTCACAAACATTAAGCATAACACCCATCACTCGCACACACTTACATTCAGCATAACACCCATCACTCTCACACACGTACATTTAGCATAACACCCATCACTCTCACGCACGTACATTTAGCATAACACCCATCACTCTCACGCACGTACATTTAGCATAACACCCATCACTCTCACGCACGTACATTTAGCATAACACCCATCACTCTCACGCACGTACATTTAGCATAACACCCATAACTCTCACACACTTACATTCAGCATAACACCCATCACTCTCACACACTTACATTCAGCATAACACCCATCACTCTCACACACTTACATTCGGCATTACACCCATCACTCTCACACACTTACATTCGGCATTACACCCATCACTCTCACACACTTACATTCGGCATTACACTCATCACTCTCACACACTTACATTTAGCATAACACCCATCACTCTCACACACTTACATTTAGCATAACACCCATCACTCTCACACACTTACATTCAGCATAACACCCATCACTCTCACACACTTACATTTAGCATAACACCCATCACTCTCACACACTTACATTTAGCATAACACCCATCACTCTCACACACTTACATTCAGCATAACACCCACCACTCTCACACACTTACATTTAGCATAACACCCATCACTCTCACACACTTACATTCAGCATAACACCCATCACTCTCACACACTTACATTTAGCATAACACCCATCACTCTCACACACTTACATTCAGCATAACACCCATCACTCTCACACACTTACTAATCCACTCTCTCCTACCTTTTCTTCTTTCACTCTCACGTTTCCTCTTCCTCCTCTTCTTCTTCTTCTACTTCTTCTTCTTCCTGTCCTTCCGGTGCACTGAGCGCGGAAAATGTTGGGCGTGGCTTCAGTGTTGTTGCCGCGCGCACCGAAACGGGAGGGGGCGGTCCGCCCCGGCTGCCGCTCATCTGAGGGGTGCCACCATGCCGGCACGCCTCCAGAAACTGGAGGCGTGCCGGCATGGTGGCACCCCTCAGATGGGCGGTCCGCCCCGGCTGCCGCTCATCTGGCATGGTGGCACCCCTCAGATGAGCGGCAGCCGGGGCGGACCGCCCCCCTCCCTCCCCCGTCAGGTACAATTTGGGACATGTGCCACAATTTGGGACATGTGCCACAATTTGGGACATGTGCATTTTTCTAATTGGAAATTAGATGTGTGGCCATCCTTCCCCCTGTGTTAATTGGGACATTGTTGAACCCGGCCAATTTAATTTACCCCATCAAATCATACATTTTTTAAAAGTAGACACCCCATGGGCATTTAACATGCCAGTATTTTAACTCTCTCCATGCAAGAATTGTTTTAAGTTAATGTGCTACTTGTAGGACTAGCTCACGAAAATATATATATATATATATATATATATATATATATATAATTGTTTTGTTTGCCTTTTTTATTCTTTTTACGTTTTTTTGAACTTAAAGGTTCCCCTGATGGTGACATCAGTGGGAAATTAATTTTACATTTCACTGTTTGTTTTTTTTACATTTTATTAAGCAAATTAAAGGTAAATAACAGACCATTGCCAGCAAATGACGTTTTCTAACATTTCTGCATACATTACAAGAATCCCACTTTGGACAAATATATTATAAGGTACAGTGATAACACGTATACCCCCCTTTATAATATTTTACAATATGGTGTGATTTCACTGTGGACATTTAAAGCTGTATCAGCCCAGTACTTAGTAAATGTCATTTTCCAACATTCTACATAGGGTTAAAAAAATTCCCCCATTGGACCAACACAGTTACACTGCTCACATCTCGCACACACAGCCCTCTATTATATCTTAGAATACGGTGTATTTTTACTGTGGAAATTTCAAGATATAGCTCCCCAAATATCAGCCCAGTAGTTAGCAACTAGCATATTTCAATATTCTACATGGGGTTAAACTAAATTCCCCCGTTGGACCAATACAGTTATACTGCACATATCCCCCCCCCTCTCTATTATATCTTAGAATATTGTGTATTTTTACTGTGTAAATTTAAAGATATAGCGCCCCAAATATCAGCCCAGTAGATAGCAAATGTTTGGTTTTTTTTTTTTTTTGTTTTTTTATCTTTTTATTGGAAAATGTTGTTTTTTTTTTTTTTTTTTTTTTTTTTTTAAAGACAAACAAATGCCATTAATTAAACAATGGATACAACAATATGGGCAACAAACCAAACAATTAGTTATTTTTTAAATATTGTTTTAATCATTCAATCCATTCCTTTAAATATAATGCATCTCTCCTGGCGCTTGAATTTATCCAATTTACACCTTTCTCCATTTGGCATTGAAATATAATTTGATTCTTTAATTATGGCCAATCAAAGGGGGAGCTATTATTCCAGTTCTGTGCTATAAGGAGTTTTGCTGCTACAAAAAAATAAGAGACTCTTGTGTTTAGTTTTGGCCAGTTTAGATGTAATATTGCCAGTTCTGGGATTTGAATTATTGAGGAGATGCCCATTTGGTTTAATTTAGAGAATACCATAATCTCTTAACTGTATCACATTCCCACCATATATGCATGTAATCACCTGGCTTTGTATTACAATGCCAGCATATATTCGAATTTGAAAATCAGATAAACCTTAAGGGGTTAAGTGGGCTGATCATTATGTCAGCCCCTGGATGACCCTGCCTTAGAAAGAGAGAGGGGTCATCTAGGGTAATTGTGGAAAAATAAATTAATAATAATAAAAAAAACCACATAATTATTACCTGAACACTTGTCGGTGATTATTGATCAATATCAGTGGCCTAAACTTGTCACTAACAAGCCTGACAACTGTCAAAATTACCCTAGTTGAACACCTTGACTTGTCTACTGTTCGTAAACATATACTTTTATGGAGTAATTTAAATTGGGGGCTTCCAAAATGTCCCAAATGGGATATGGGCCCAGCAAACCAATTTCTGAAAATTCCAAATTTGTAAACTAAAATGCGCACGTTCCAGTTCTGTATGTGAACCATGCATGTGAGGCCTTGTTAGAACCGGGGGATGTTGGTGAACACAATTTGGTGGTTTTTTTCTGCAGATCCACATATTCTATACAAAATATAATATGAAATCTAAAGCAACATTGCAACATATGCAAAAAAAAACCCCACATAAATATAAGAATACCTCAAAATCTGGCAGCAATTGGTGATAAAATCCCTGTTTGAAAAGTGTCAAAATGACCCTAGTTGTACACCTTGACTTATCTACTGTTCATAAACATCTAATTTTGGGGGAATAATCAGTATCTCTGACAAATATTGCAGTTATTAGCCTACCATGCCAAATTTGAAAAGAAAATACATTTTAAAAGCGTGATGCATGCTCTCTCACTCTCTCACTCTCTCACTCTCTCACTCTCTCACTCTCTCTCTCTCTCTCTCTCTCTCTCTCTCTCTCATCCAGATTCCCCCGCACCGCTGCAGGGGACCTGGATCCTCCTGTCTCCCCCACAAACACACTTACCGGTGCTTCCTGCTGTATTGCCGGGTCAGCGGGTTGACGTCTACGCGATCCGCGTACACAACGTTTGCTGCAGCCGGAAGGAGGTGTGGCTAGCAGCGGGGGTTGTCTGAGTCCGCGACGGATGCAGACAAACCCCCGCTGCCAACTCTACCTCCTTCCGGCTGCAGCGGAAGGAGACGTCAACCCGCTGCCCCGGCAATACAGCAGGAACTTGGAAGCACCGGTAAGTGTGTGTTAAATGGGGGCATAGGGCATTTCTGGAATGCCTTATACCCCTATATGCCACTCTGGCAATTAGGGGGTTAAAAGGCATATTATGGGGCAGAGTGGCATATAGGGAGGTATAAGGCATTTCAGGAGGCAGAGTGGCGTTAAGGGGGGCATTTAATAGAGCACTCTGGCTCCTGAAATGCCTTATACCTCCCTATATGCCACTCTGCCCCATAATATGCCTTTTAACCCCCTAAATGCCAGAGTGGCATATAGGGGTATAAGGCATTTCTGGAGGCAGAGTGCTCTATACAATGCCTTTTAACTCCCTTAATGCCACTCTGCATCCTGGAATGCCTTATACCTCCCTATATGCCACTCTGCCCCATAATATGCATTTTGATGGAATTTTAATCAAAATGTCTGTATATGCACGTTGTGCATGAAAAAACTGTGAGTGCATTCCTATTGGTATATTTATTTTACCTGAAGATACTGCACTATTTTAAGTTTGTTTTTTAGATCTTCATTTGAAGAATATTAAAGCCTTTTACAGTCCTTATTGATGGGTTGGATTTATCTCTTCCACTTGTGAGTGCAATACATCACTTAACCATCACATTTGAACATACCATCTACACTATATTGTGTTGTTTCTTTTTTCCCTATATATGCACCTGCGCCCCATACATTTTTGGCCTGCTTGTATTTTCACACTTTGAGGAGAGTGTCGTCTGGGCAGCTGCGGTCCATATTAGGGAAGTATTATTATATTCAATCATTTATCATTTATTACACCTCACCTAAGTAGCACGTATTTTTGACGGTGTTATGTGACAGAATGACCTGTCAAGGCCCCAAGGTAGTCAGAGATGGCTCCAGCCTGGCTGCCAAACAGGCAGGAACTCCATTGTTTAATCCCATCAATAGGATTGCTGACTGGGGATTAAAGGTTGGGTTGAATACATGTATCTGTTAATTTATGTTAATGACGTTATATGGCTATATGAGTCTATGTTTTACAACAATAAACTGTTCATTCCTGCTGTACTCAGTTCAAGGTAGTTGTGTGTCTACTTATTGGGTACACATAGCAGGGTTCCAATGTGCGCATGCTGACTGGTGCTGGAAGTGATTCCAGGGACAACAGGAGGATACATGTGGGTGATCTCTCGGAGTTACTACAGCTCTCTTGGTGAACCCATTACATTGGTGGCAAGCGGCGGGATTGCGTCCTAGTCTGAGGGACTCTTCCTTTGCACCGGGATCTATCTCCAGGAAAGAGAATGGAAGTCAGCTACGCAGAGCTGATCCAGAGGAATTGTACCCGCCTGAAGCTCTGGAGGGATGTTCTCCACTTGGAAATTAAGTACAATGGGAAAAGCCTCCCAACCTTTGAGGAAAGGTTTTTGCTCCAGCGGAAGTTGCGGATGCCGTTCTTGGCGAAGCAGCCCAAAGAGGAATGGGTGACTGAGCTGGAGGTGCTGGTCCAGACAGAGCTGAGGTTGGATGATGGATATCGGGCTCTGCGGTGGTACGCAGCACAGCTGTGCCTGGGGTTGAAGGATAAAGGTCCTACAGAGGGCTATGGCTTCGGCAGCCCGGGATTATTATTGGAAATGATAGAAAAGGATCCCGACTTCGGTAGTGCATCGGAGCGTCGAGAGGAAGACGTCCAGGAGCGAAGGGAGGAGGATATCCCATACGTGCCTGAGCTGTGGGCTGACCCACATTGATTTGACTGCGTGGTCACCTGAGGATGTTGACCCAGGAGGGGTGGATGGGACTGAGTCACAGGGATACTGGTCAGCTAATCCAGATCCGATAGCAGAACTATGTGACTGTACATCACAACCGGATCCAGATATTGTGGATTTAATTGATTTTACATCTGAGGATGTTGGTCCAGGAGGGCTTGCGATTGACTTCCCTTCCCAGTGAAAGGAAGAAAGTTTTCTGTGTGTAGTAGATGGCACTGCGGTCTCCACAAGCACCCACCCAGCAGAAGAGCTGCCATCGGGGAAGCGTACCGCTGGCCTCTGCCTGCTCCTTTCCCTGTTTCCCGAGCCTGACCACAGCAACCTTGTAGGGTACAGTCAGGCAGCCCCTGAGACTGTGGTAGTTGATGGGACTGTGGTCTCCACACCTGGGTCCCCAGAATGTTTGGGAGTTGGCCCAGATCCACACTCCCCAGCAGAAGCGCTGGCAACAGGGCAGAGTGCTGCTGTTCTCTGCCCACCCCTCCCCCTTGTTCCTGAGTCTGACCATGACGCTCCCGCAGTGCCCACTCAGACCACCGCAGCCAAAATACTGGCAACAGGAGAGAGGCAGGACGGCCCCTCTCTACCAGGACTGGAGGTGCCCGCAAACCCTATGGAGGAGCTTTCTCCTGGTCAGAGTGCAGCTGGCCTCTGCCCTCCCTCATCAGACGTCCCTCCACTAGAGGATGGTACAAAACCAGCACTGGGGGACATGTATCCCATACAGGTGGATGAGACTGTGGTTGCCACCTGTGGTCCCCAGAATTGCTGGGCAGCTGGCTCGGATCCCCAACCCTTGATTGAAGGGGTCCCCGCCACCCTGTCATCTCCCCAGCGGCTGAGAAGACTCCAGAGAGAAGGTGCAATTGTCAATTCTCTCCAGCGGCGGTTGTATTTTTAGAGAGAGGCAGAGGGCAGGTGGGTGAGTACTGCTGTTTTGTTACATTGTGTTGGGGAGTACCAATTTGTGGCTGGCAGTTGTGGTCCAGATATACAGACTGACTTCGGAGTCAAACTGTGTGGGGTCTTATCAGACGTCGGTCTCCCCCAGAAAAAGGAGATATGTGATGGAGTGTGTGACGGAACTGTTCATCCCTGGGGCCCCTGGAGAGGACTGAAAGCAAGCCTGCTACCTACAGATTATAGACCCTGGCGAGTGGGACTGTTGTCCTCGTCTGGGACCCGAACTCCCCAGTCTCTAAGTGCACCCCAGGACTGGTTAGTGGGACAGGTGCCTTTTGCCAGCCCCCTGCATCCACAACTCCAGGAGCGACGTAGGGGTCTGGCCCCAGTTCAGTCTTCTTTTTAAAAGGGGAGATATGTGACAGAATGACCTGTCATACAAGGCCCCAAGGTAGTCAGAGATGGCTCCAGCCTGGCTGCCAAACAGGCAGGAACTCCATTGTTTAATTAATCCCATCAATAGGATTGCTGACTGGGGATTAAAGGTTGGGCTGAATACATGTATCTGTTAATTTATGTTAATGAAGTTATATGGCTATATCAGTCTATGTTTTACAACAATAAACTGTTCATTCCTGCTGTACTTAGTTCAAGGTAGTTGTGTGTCTACTTATTGGGTACACATAGCAGGGTTCCAATGTGCGCATGCTGACTGGTGCTGGAAGTGATTCCAGGGACAACAGGAGGATACATGTGGGTGATCTCTGGGAGTTACTACAGCTCTCTTGGTGAACCCGTTACAGTATATAATTTATATAGAGAGAGATGTGTATATATAGAGGGATATATATATATATATAGAGAGAGAGAGAGAATATAAATATATATATATTATATAGATAGATAGATATAGCTATATCTATCGTATTTGCTTGATTATAAAATGACCCTGATTATAAGACACAGAAAGAAAGGTTGGAATGCAGCACTCAGTAGTGAGATGGTGCACGAGCCTGGGTACCACCAAGTCCTTCAATAAATCCAAAATAAAGAAGCAGAGGCTCAGCTCTCAAATGATAAGGTTATTATACCTGAAATGTAGGATACTGCATCTCACTGTCCCTCTCACTTTAACTAGTGGCTCCGCTTCTGTAATTCCTCGCAGGTCAGAGTGTTAAGCGGTGATGCAGCATGGTATGATACTCATATTTCTGTCAGCATTAAATATCCTGATTATTCAGTAATGTTTAGCAATGAAGCAAGGTTGTATTAAACTACTGGCATTATATCTGAAGCAGATAGGACTACAACAAAGGTGAGTTTATTTCACGCAGGCAACATTTCGACACACAGGTATTTAAAGTGACACTGCAAACTGACTAGTCTATATATAAAGTGCATTATTATATTTTGTTACAGTAATATTTCTAGATCATATAGCGTCTGTATTTGTAGTACAGTGTTGATTTTAAACTTGTGTACACTTTTTTGATATGATAATAGATATATATTTATCACTTCACTTTCATATTTATTTAGACTTATAATATAATTATATTTATATTAGGGCTGCAACAACTAATCAATAAAATCGATAATAAAAATCGTTGACAGCGATGCAGGGGACCTGGATTCCCTTCACTGTCAGCCGGTGGGTGACAAATTCCGCCTCTCCCCTCCACTTCCGCTGGGGCTCATACGCAGCGCCAGCATCGCATGATGTAGAAGCCCCAGCGGAAGTGAAGGGGCGTAACGAAGGCTGTCTGTGCATGGGGAGGGGGGAGAGAGGCAGAGTGGTGAATCAGGGAGTATAATGAATTTCAGGGTGGTGCAGGGCGTTTATGGGGGCGGAGTGGCATATCAGGGTGCACAGTGGCATATAGAGAGGTATAAGGCATAAATGGGGGCGAGTGGCATATTGGAAGTTATAAGGCATATCAGGGGGCACAGTGGCATATAGGGGGTATAAGGCATATCGATATTAGGCATATCGGGGGGCATAAGACATATCTGGGGTAAAAGGTATATCAGGGGGCTCAGTTGCATATCACTGGGATTAGAGCTGAAACAACGAATCGATAAAATCGATAATAATCGATAACGGAAATCATCGATAACGATTTCCGTTATCGATTAATCGAGTGATCAATTCGTTGTTGGAGCACTCGGCTCCTTTTACTTACCTCCGCGAGCGTTCCCCGCTTCTGCTACACGCTCTGCAGTCTCCGCCTTCTAGCTACGTGACGGATGTGACGCGTTCCGGAGGTAAGTATTCTTCATGTCTGTGTGCACGGATCGCACAGAGCCACTCGCACAGAGCGAATCGCTCTGTGCGAATGGAGCCACTCGCACAGAGCGGTTCGCTCTGTGCGAGTGGCTCCACTCGCACAGAGCGGTTCGCTCTGTGCGAGTGGCTCCACTCGCACAGAGCGGTTCGCTCTGTGCGAGTGGCTCCATTCGCACAGAGCGGTTCGCTCTGTGCGAGTGGCTCCACTCGCACAGAGCGGTTCGCTCTGTGCGAGTGGCTCCACTCGCACAGAGCGGTTCGCTCTGTGCGAGTGGCTCCATTCGCACAGAGCGGTTCGCTCTGTGCGAGTGGCTCCATTCGCACAGAGCGGTTCGCTCTGTGCGAGTGGCTCCATTCGCACAGAGCGGTTCGCTCTGTGCGAGTGGCTCCATTCGCACAGAGCGGTTCGCTCTGTGCGAGTGGCTCCATTCGCACAGAGCGGTTCGCTCTGTGCGAGTGGCTCCATTCGCACAGAGCGGTTCGCTCTGTGCGAGTGGCTCCATTCGCACAGAGCGGTTCGCTCTGTGCGAGTGGCTCCATTCGCACAGAGCGGTTCGTGAGTGTGGGTGCAGGGCAGAGTGGGGGTGGGGGTGCAGGGCAGAGTGGGGGTGGGGGTGCAGGGCAGAGTGGGGGTGGGGGTGCAGGGCAGGAGACTGGGTGCAGGGCAGAGTGGGGGTGGGGATGCAGGGTGTGAGTGTGGGTGCAGAGCAGAGTGGGAGACTGGGTGCAGGGCAGAGTGGGGGTGGGGATGCAGGGCAGGGTGTGAGTGTGGGTGCAGGGCAGAGTGGGTGCAGGGCAGAGTGTGAGTGTGGGGGCAGGGCAGAATGTGGGGGCAGGGCTGGGTGCAGGGCAGAGTTAGAGACTGGGTGCAGGGGCACAGTGCAAAGTGCTGGGTGCAAAGTGCCAGTGCTGGGTGCAAAGTGCCAGGGCTGGGTGCAAAGTGCTGGGTGCAAAGTGCCAGGGCTGGGTGCAAAGTGCAAAGTGCTGAATGCTGGGTGCAAAGTGCTGGATGCAAAGTGCCAGGGCTGGGGCAAAGTGCTGGGTGCAAAGTGCTGGGTGCAAAGTGCCAGGGCTGGGTGCAAAGTGCTGGGTGCAAAGTGCTGGGTGCAAAGTGCTGGGTGCAAAGTGCTGGGGCAAAGTTTCTTGAACAGTAATAGTCCACCTCTTTTCAGAATGTTTGGGGTTATTTTGTTTCATAAATATTGTGTTTGGGTTCTTGTACTTTGAAAATATTGTTTTTTATTACATCATAACAAAATAAGAATGTTAATGTAAATTTTAAGTTGTTTTTTAACATCCAGTTCATTAAATTCTTTTAAATAAACGAAAAATTTGCATATTGTTTTTTTTTATCCGATTAATCGATTAATCGAAAAAATAATCGGCCGATTAATCGATTATTAAAATAATCGTTAGTTGCAGCCCTAACTGGGATACAAGGAGTATAAGGCATATCAGGGGCACAGTGGAATGTCTGGCATGTAGGAGGTATAAGGCATATCTGGGGGCAGTTTGGCAAGCTGGGGGTCAGATGTGCATAACTGGAGGCAGTTTGGTAAATAAAAAAATCTAAACAAGGCTTTTTTCTCATAGTTTTTATTAAATATGAAAAATAGTTAACATATGAATTAATATTTACTAATAACTTTGTATTTAACCCCTTCAATCCCCTATAGACGTACCGGGACGTCCAAAAAACGCCCACAAAGAAACCCCTATGGACGTCCCGGTACGTCCAGCCCTTCGTGCAGCGTCAGGGACACATCCCTGCCGCTGCACGGGAGACCAGGCTGTCGTTTGACAGCCTGGACTCCCCAATGACAGCAGAAGCCGGCTTTGCTGGCTTTCTGCTGTCCGATCGCCCGTAACAGCTTCCGGCATGAAAGCCGGTAAGCTGTTACCGGTAAACTGCCCGATCGCACAGTTGCAAACGCACGATCGGGCATTCCCTTCCGGGTTACGTCACTGCTGACGTAACTCGGAAGGTCATCGGAGGACAGGATATCCCCTGCGGGGATATCCTGCCCTCCGATGAGGCACAGAGACGCTGCGATCTCTATGCAGGTCTGTGAGGACCTGCATAGAGATCACAGTGTGATCGGTGCAGGGGGATCACGGGGAGGGGAGTGAGAAACCATCTCTCTCACTCCCCCTCCCGTCCTGTAAGAGAAAAGCAGAAAAAAAAAAACGGTTAGTCATTTAAAAATAATATTAAATAAGTCATTAAAATAATAATATAAATAATACTAAAAAAAAATTATAATGTGAGCTGTGATGTCACTGTGACATCACTGGTATGTTCAGGAGGTCCCTAGGAGGACCTCTAACCATTAATGTGTAAAAAAAATATATATATATATAAAAAAATACAAAAAATGTAAAAAAAATTAAAATAAAAAAAAATATATAAAAAAAGATAATAAAAAAATTTCTTAAAAAACCTTACATCCCATTGCCCTAGCATAACATCTAGCCAGTATAACCCTGCTGCCCCCGTTCACAACCCCCAAACCCGTTAAGCCATAGGCATAAAAATTATACAAAATTGTACACCTAATAGAACGCTCCCTGGTGCTGGGAAAGTCTGGAAAATCTATATAAATTAGGTATTTCTGAAATCAGGACACCTGAATTGATAAACTTGGAGGGGATTTTCCATCACTTTACCTAATTTTGTGAGGATTCAGAGGGAAAATGTAAAAAAATATTAGTTTAATTTTCTAATCTTCGCTAGTTTTTACTAAATTTCTCATTCTAAATTTTCAGCTAATCATCCAACTATGGTATCAAACGAAAGCTCTATCTCTCCTTGAAAAAAAAAATTTATAGTTTACATGGGTACACTATTCACAGGAAAAGAGAATCATCGCTAAACCGACATACCCCAAAAATGGCAAAATTGCTCTGGGCTTTGAGGTACCAAAAACCCCTGGGATTGAAGGGGTTAAACCTAGTTTGAGAAACACTGTGTTTGGGTTCTTGTAGCTTTTATTATTATGTCAGTAAAATAAGAAGGTGACTAGAGAAATACCATTGTGATAAAGAGATGAAAGTGTAAATTGTAATTTTTTTATTACATTATTTAAAAATTGCATTTTTTTTATCCGATTAATCGGCCAACTAATCGATTTAGTTGCAGCCCTAATTTATATATACACATTGACTGGCTATCTTTGCACTGTCACTTTATATATAGACTGGTCAGTTTGCACTGTCACTTTAAATTGTTATGTAGGATCTGGTGTGTCCGACCCCTTAATCACTTGTTTTGCATAAATATTTGAGCGTGTGCACTAATGTTTCTAAGGCTTGAGAAAGACCTGTGCGTCGAAACGTTGCCTGCGTGAAATAAACTCGCCTTATTTGAGTGCTGAGCCTCAGCTTCTTTATTCCTGATTATAAGGCGACCCCCCCCCCAATCTGAATATTAACTTAGGAAAAAAAAGAAAAAGCCTGAATATAAGACTACCCTATAGGAAAAAAGTTTTACTAGTAAATGTTAATCTATATAAACTATTATTTTAAATAAAAGCTATGATTGAGAAAAATATATTTTTTTGTTTTTATTTTCCAACCTGCCCCCCAGTTATGCAAATCTGCCCCCAGGCTTGCCACTTTGCCCCATAAATGCCTTATACCCCTATATGTCATGGGGCACAGTGGCATGCCTTTTTTTACCCTCTATATGCCACTGTGCCCCATGATATGCCTTTTGACCCCCTATGTCTTACAGGTGCTTCTGATTCCCTGGTGTGTAGTCGGGGCAGCGGGTAGACGTCTACGCAATTCACGTAGGCAACTTCCGCTGCAGCCGGAAGGAGGTTCCGTTAGCACAAACCAGGGAGTCAGAAGCACCGGTAAGTTTGGGGGGGGGGGGTGTTACCTGACTGGAGGATCCAGGTCCCCTGCAGCGATGCGGGGGATCTGGATCTTAGTTTCATAGTCAGACCTATTTGAGGTCTGATTATAAGACGACCCTGATTATAAGACAAGGAGTATTTTGTCTTATAATCGAGCAAATACGGTATGTGTGTGTGTGTATATGTATATGTATGTATGTGTATATATATATATATATATATATATATATATAATTATATAGACGTGCGTAGGTGTACTAATCAAGGAAAAGGAAACCAAACTGTAAAAAAAAAAAAAAAAAAAAAAAAAAAAAAGCAAATAAACCTTTCTTTTCCTACTTTGTCATCCCAGGGCTAAATAAATTAAATGTTGAGAGGATTGTAATGCTATTTCGTTTTCTGTTTTGCAGCATAGGTGCATATTTGCCTTTTCCAGAGACCAAAGATTTCTGTGCAAAAGCTGGCCAGGTAATTATGTAGATATGTACACTACTCTCTGAGATATATTATGTAATGTTATATATGTTATGTGTATGTTAGCATGTTTTTTTGTGTATGTGTTAGAATATTCTTTGTATTGAATATCTAAGCTTCTCCAGTGATCAAACAGCAAACAAGACCACAGCTTCTATGTCTTATTAATTAGGTTTATTCGATAACAAATTATCAATTCGTACAATACCAATGCTGGAACAAATGTTGATAAAAGGTACTGTAGGCTAAGTATCTTGGTGAGATGAAGATGAGAGCGTGGAAAGAGCGTAGAAAGAGACCTTGTCTTTGTAGTCATGCCAGTTTATACCCCTTTACATTTGGTTAGGGTATACGTAAAGGAATCCTATTGGAACAGTCATACGATACACCGGCATTCCAAGACCCTCTAAGCTACGTCACTTAATTGATGCCATATGTTCCTAGCACTTGAGTTGCATTCAGGCCTAAAATGTGCAGAACAAAATAAAAGTATAAAAATGATTTCTTACACTTCCCCCTGTTTATGGTTATGTACCATAAATAAATGTTTGCTGTCCATTCATACAACATTTGTATCACATTCGTATCACATTCAGTGAGTGCAGGAAGATATGTACACGATAATATTATAAAAAAGAATCTGTGGAAGACTGATGCATCCTACGTCTTAAAGTTTCCCTTAATATCATCTCTCCTTGCTTTATCTTTTCTTGAATATTTAAATACGATTTTCTTATTCTACATAATAAACATATTTGAAAAATAATACATATAAAAGACACAAATAAAACAATAATAAATGGATGTAACAAAACATTTTTTTTTTTATTACAAAAATACAGAAAGACTTACAAATAAATACATAAATACATCAATAAAATTTAAACAAATACATAAGTACATAGCATAATTTAAGACAAACATACAATTTTGGATTCCAATTAACAAACACTATTGCCACGTACTTCACAGAAGAAAGGTTAAAAAATAACAAAAATACGAGGGCAATACTACTTCTTCATATCAGTGTGTTATTGGCTCTATTGGGATATTATTAAGGCTCTATTTCTTTCAATCTGCAGGGATATGACTGCAGAAGAAGAAAATAAAAGAATGCTAATCTTAGCTAATCCATTTTACCTTCTTGCAGGAGTTTTATCCAGTTTTCCCAGGCTTCTGACCCAGCTTTATTCCCTCTATCATATAACAGAAGCAATTTTTCCATATAACATTGATGCAGAATTTGAGCTTTTATTTTTATCCAACTAATTGGATCTGAGGTTCTCCAATTCCTGGATACAATTATTTTAACTGCTGTTAACACATGTAATAAGAACTGCAATTCCTGGATAGATATTTTGGGTAGATTTAAATGTAATAGGGCTCTTTCTGGTGTTAGTCCCCAGTGTGATCCATATAACTTAATAAACTTATTAGATAATTCTTGCCAAATTCTATTTATCAATGGACAGCTCCACCAAATGTGGATCATATCTCCTTTGTAGTACCCACATCTCCAGCAATTCGCCAAATTATTGGGAGACATTTTTGCCAGTGTTGTAGGCACTAAATACCACCGGTTCATCAGTTTATATTGCATCTCATTAAGGTTCAGACAGTGTATATTTTTATACGATACATACAATGATTTATTCCATTCTTCCGGTTTAATTATGATATCTAAATCTCTCTCCCATTTTTTAATTGCTAGGGGGGTATACTCCTTTTTAAGTAGCGTTATCAAAGTTAATGCTTTTGACAACAATTTTTTTTGTGATTCCCCTACTACTAGATCACTTAAAAGTTTTTGTGCTTTTAAATTTTGATTCCAATTTATCGATTTTAATAGAAAACTTTTAACTCTTAAATAGTTATATGCTTCGCCTGCTGATAAATTAAATTCTATTTGAAGCTGAGAGAAGGGCTTCATATTGGAGCCATTGATTAGGTCTTTTATTCTATAAGCGCCTCCTTGTATCCAAGTTTTTAGATTTATATTGTCCATTAAATTTTCCATAATATCCAACGATAAGTCTGCTATTATCTTATTTTTTAGACCTAGCTTACTTCTTACCCAATTCATATACAATTGTCTTAAGACTAAGCTATTTATAGTTGGCATTACTTCTATCGCTCTCTTATAGGGGACCCAAAAGAAAGTTTGTAGCACTTTAAAAGGGTATATTTTTATAATCTCACCTCTATACCAGGACTCCTGAGTAGATTCCTTTCTCTGTGATATACTGGCATGCATTAACAGAGCTGCCTATAAATATTCTTGGATTAGTGGGACACTTAATCCACCTTGCTCTTGATTTTTTGTAATCAGTTTAGCATTTAATCTCGGTTTCTTACCTCCCCAGATAAATCTATTTATAGCACCTTGAATTAGATCCAGCCAACTGTAAGGTATATTTAGTGGAATCATCCTAAACAAATATATAAATTTGGGTAGGATATATACTTTCACCACATTTATCCTCCCCCACCAAGAGATAAATAGGTTTCGTCATTTTTTAAAGGATAAATTCATTTCTTTAATCATGGGAAGTAGATTTTTTTTTCAACCCATGTATTTGTAATTTTAAGACCTAAATAAACTAAAGTATCATTTGTACAACCGAAACCAATTCTCTCGATTTCTTTCTTTTGTGTTTCATTTCAAGATAGGATGGTAGCACTATTGATTTATTTATATTTAGTTTATAGTTGGAAATAAAGCTAAATCGATGTATAAACTTCATAATCTGATTCACTGAATTCACTGGATCTTTAATTGTAAGTAATATATCATCTGCGTAAAGTTTGATTTTTTTTTGTATTTCACCCTCTCCACAGCCCACTATCCCAGGATTACTTCTAATATCTCTTGCGAGAGGTTCTAAGGATAGGACGTAGAGCAGTGGTGAAAGAGGACAACCTTGTCTTGTCCCATTAGACAACACAAACCAGTTAGATTTAATTCCTGATCCAATTACTCTACCTCTCGGGTTCTTATAAAGGGCCATTATCGCTTGGTGAATCTTACCTTTTATCCCAAATGCTTTTAAGGTTTCTGCTAGATATCCCCAATTGACCCTATCAAAGGCTTTCTCAGCATCTAAAGATAGGGTCAACTGAGGAATTTTAGTTTGTATATTATCTTCAAAAATTCCCAATAGAGCTTTAATATGGTTAGATGCAGAGCGTCCTTTGATAAATCCAACTTGATCTGTATGGATCAGCTGCGGTAACACCATGTTTAGTCTTTGAGCTAGTATACCTGCATATATTTTTGCATCTATATTTAAAAGGGATATAGGTCTGTAACTAGTTATCTTATCAGGTTCCTTCCCTGCTTTAAGTATTGGCATAATATTGCCTCTCAAAAACTCTTCAGGAAGCACCCCCTTATCCATACCCTCATTGTAGGCTCGGACTAGACATGGTGAGATCTCCTCGATAAATATTTTATAAAATGTTGCATCAAAACCATCTGGTCCAGGGGATTTTTTTCCCGCAATCTGTGTATTTCTTTATAAACCTCATCTAGAGATATTTTTTCATTTAAGGTATCCAAGACATATTTAGGGAGTTTAGGAACTACTTTATCCACAAAAAAGTTTTTTACATCTAATTCTGTGGACTTATTAGGTAGGTTATATAACTCTTCATAAAATTCATTAAAAGCTTGACCTATCTCATTGGGGGCTAGGAGAGTTTTTCCTTTATGTACAATTCTAGTAATCATCTTATCTTCCCTTTTCTTTTTCAATTGATTGGATAACATTTTATCTGCCCTATTTCCTTTGTAATATCTTTTTGATTTCAAAGTCATCAAGGCTCTGTTGGTGTTCTCCAGTAATATATGGTTAATTTTATCATTTATTTCTTTAATTCTCATAACATTATCTTTTGCGGGGTTCTGTTTAAGTTTATTAAGGTGGAAAAGAGTAATATATAAATCAGATATTTTAGCTCCCGCTTTTTTTTTTTGCATATGCTCCCAATTTAATAAAATGTCCCCTTATAACTGCCTTGAATGCACACCAAAGATTTAAGGCTGAAATGTTATCCACATCATTTTCAATAAAATAAAGCTGAGATGCTTTTTTTATATATTCAATGTCTTCTGGTTTTTCTATTAGTTTATGATTCAATCTCCAATCTGTTCTAAATTTTTCCCCATTCTCTTCCAAATCCATAGTAACTAAATTATGGTCGGACCATGTTGTTTCATGTATTTTAATGTTTTTTGCTTTTAATACTAAATTACATTCTCCCAGAATTAAATCGATACGGGAGTATGAGTTATGTGTTTTAGAAAAACATGTAAAATCTTTTTCTGTAGGATGGGCCATTCTCCAAATACCAATTAACGCATGCAATTTTTTCCACAGATGTAACAAAACATTGATGATAGCGGAACCAACAGATGATTTTGCCATAATTTCTGTAACAAATAATTTGGACACAAAATGTAAACATGCAGACAAGTCTAACTGTTCCAGTTCTGACATATCTGTGGAAAAAACAAAATCAGGATACTCTAATTTATAAAATAATAATTGTGTACTACTGACAGATACTCCCAATACTCTCATAATGAATAATGTTTCTTCTTTATCTGCCATAGGTATTAAACATGTACCTTCACATACATTATTACTGCATTCTATTACTATACTCAATAAAACTACTTTGTTTATGATATGTTCCCAAAACCCAAATTTATCATCTTGTGTGTAGGTCCCTTTAGTCCAACTAAATAAATATTTAGGCCCTATCGTAACATTTAACCTCACATTACTTTGTCTTGTGACGTTAATTCTAATGTTACAAACTAATAAGTACCCTTTCATTACACCAAAACACACATGACCATTGAAATCATCAATTTCTCTTTTCTTCTTAATTATGTCTGGGAACCCTTGAGTATTGTTAAATTGGCTATAAATTCGTTGTCAAATCTGTAGATCTTCTTGACTCTGTAGATCTTCCTTAGAACCATCAATCATCAGTATGGTCGCCGTCAGAACTGCTAGAAACAAAAAGGATTGTCTCTCCTTGAATGTCAGATGTCTTTGCCATAATGGACCTTTTAATGATTTGCATTGTCCATTCGATTCTTACATGCAACCTAAAAAACACAACAGAAATGCAGCATCAAAATCTTAGCTGATACAACACCTTTATTATTATAGCACCTCACTATAAAACATGATGTAATGTTCTAATATGATTCTTAAGAAATTGTTTAAAATGATTAACATTAAAGACTATCATTTTATCAAATAGCAAATTATAACACATGAATTTGGATCATGAGATGAATTTAAGAATATGGACAATAGTAAATAATTAATACTTCAATTGATTACGGAAAAACATATTTGATCAATACAATACAATACATAGTAATCCTTTTTAGTCATGACGCAAAACCCTGTTCTCATGAACTAAATTAAGGTTTTGAATCAACCTGAGAAGCAAGGAAGGAAATATCCCTAACTTGTACTTCTGCAAATGATGGACGCTATGTAGTTGCAGCTTAACAGGTACAACATATAACATTACAGGATCTTAACTTAGAGAATAAAACAAAACACAAAACTTTAACATATAACACATCTGATGTTGTTCATATAGTTTTTTTCTTGTAAATTAACTTATTCAAAACATCTTCATAGAAGACAGAGTGCAGGGATACAGTACGAAATAGAGTTAATTGCTATACTAGCTCCCTATATACTGAATCAACATAGATCTACGTATTATAGCTCTCACGACACTTACAACAAACATACTCCTGTATAGTTCCTGTATTATGTAAATCTTCTTTATTAACTTCAATCTCCCTGATTTGCCTAATCATTGGAGTGTAAAGTAAATCTCTTTGAGGTGTTACGGCTCTGTTAGTATATACATTTGGATCTGAACTGTAAGCAAATCCATTTGATTTTCTTTGCTCTTTTAATTTTTTATTAGAGAAATTTTCGACATTGTCTTTTAAAATGTCCCAGTTTCTTGCAATAGAAACAGTGAAAAGACTCTTTATTCCAAAACCTGTGTCCCCTGGGATTCTGCATCTGGGTATGTTTAAATTCCTGAGGGGAAGAAGGGGGGTGAATTAAATGTGATCTCTCCTTTCTACCTATATCCTTGCTATTAACCATGTTAACTACAGACACATTCATTTTAACCCCTTCATGTCTCCATTCTCTCTGGATTTTATCAATAAATGCAGCAGCATCCTCAAGTGTTTGCATATCCGAAGCAATTGCTATGCTAGTAGGATCCAGGTAGTTAAACTTTTTAACAAACACCTGTATCATAGAAGCAGGACATTCATCATCAGAAATTTTAAAAACTATTCTATATGCTCATTGGACAAATTATGCTTCTCCGTATTCGATTCAAATACATCTGCATTACCAAATGCATCCAAATTAGAATTATACGGCGGTATTTCTTTAAGTAATTTCATTAATTCGCTTTGTATCTGTAATTTTAGTTTTGCTGCTTTATTTCTAAGCTTCTTCCTTTGCAGTTCCTGTTCTGAACTGACCTCTGGTTCATCCTCTACATTTTCTGGAATTAAGCTGTGTCTTTGTGTATCTCCCCTTGTAATTACACAAACTTGTTTCAAATCTTTCTGCAATTTTGTAATTAACAAATTCTTAATTTCTAAGCAATCTGACAAATCAGAAATCTCTTCAGTTAATAAATCACCTTTAGGACATTCCTTTTCTATTGCACACACATTGTGCATCTCATTTTTAACAATGTCACTACTCTTTAAGTTACTTTGACTAACATTATTAGTCAGATCATCACCACCAGCAAGTAATGTATTAAAAATCTTTATCATTTTCATTACATTCCTCAACTTGTGTTTATCCTTATTCCCAGAAAATATCTTTTTGTCTATCTTCTTATTTGCATCTTCACACTGACGCCATAAATCATGCCACAAAGCTGAATCACTAGCCGTATAAGGAACAAACGTAAATTCAAGTTTACTTCCGGAAGACAAAGTATTAATAAAATCCATACTTACCGTAGATCAGTTGCTTGCTCAGTCTGCTCTCAGTACGATACACGGTTCTCGAATGCTCTTCCTTCCCACCACATGGTCTGGTAATGTCGAATTACACTTTCTTCTGATCACACTGCTAGGTTTTTTGTTTTTAGTCAGAGGATCTATGTGATCTCTTCAGACAACTGCACACTATCCCCCCTTTGTCAGAAGAGGAAAAGTCAAAAACAAACGTGCAGTAAAGGCTCGCCGTAGAAAACTGACTAAAGACTGGCTGGCTCGTCGATTTGTTAGAATATTCTTTGTCTTGAATATCTAAGCTTCTCCAGTGATCAAACAGCAAACAAGACCACAGCTTCTATGTCTTATTAATTAGGTTTATTCGATAACAAATTATCAATTAATACAGTACCAATGCTGGAACAAATGTTGATAAAAGGTACTGTAGGCTAAGTATCTTGGTGAGATGAAGATGAGAGCGTGGAAATAGCGTAGAAAGAGCGTAGAAAGAGACCTTGTCTTTGTAGTCATGCAAATTTATACCCCTTTACATTTGGTTAGGGTATACGTAAAGGAATCCTATTAGAACAGTCATACGATACACCGGCATTCCAAGACCCTCTAAGCTATGTCACTTAATTGATACCATATGTTCCTAGCACTCGAGTTGCATTCAGGCCTAAAATGTGCAGAACAAAATAAAAGTATAAAAATGATTTCTTACAGTATGTATATAATATACATGTATGCCATTTAAGTTCTTGCTCATACACTTAAATGTACATATTAGCATAGGTTGGGACCATAGCTGCCCTCAGAGATATTCCATATATTTGGGGTAAAAAAATATATTTATACTCTAATTTCTTCAAACATGAGTATTTTTTAAAATATCCATAACGAATGTGTTGAAAAACTGAATCTGACACCAATGAAAAAAACAGAAACAGGGAGAGACAAAATAAGACAATGCTTACAAACAAACCAAAACGTACACGAGACGCATGTTGGGACACACTTCGGAAGGTGAATCAGGCTCGGCGTTGGAAGACAGTGTAGGACATGTGGTTCCTGTAAAAACAATGAAGAATCTACTATCAGAATAAATAATAATTAAAAAAAGCATGGAAGAAAAACTTTGTAAAACCATTAGATACAGAGGGGATAGGAGAGGAAGTGAAAAGGTCTAAGCTCACAGCATATCTAAAATTACTATTTTTACACTTGCTACTGGAGAGTAACCCAATAGATCTAATAGTAGAAAGATCCCAAGAGATCTAATAGTAGAAAGATCCCACGGTCTGCCAAAACCCCTAAATAAGCAGCTCCAAGGGATGTTATCACCAGAATCAAATTATTTTTTTATACTAAGGAGGCATTCATGCAAACAGACAGAAAACAAGCCCTAGTGGTAACTCCATACCAGAAGTCACAATTCACTTACATAAACTAAAATAATTTAACCCTTTGGGGGAAGTGAGTTACTACGATTAGAATATACAATGTTTGTTAATATAATGTTCAGCACAAGATGAGGTTAAAATAGCATAATGGTAGAGGGAGCCCCAATCAAACAGTTTAGATCTTGCTACCAGCTTATTTAGCTATATGGGGGAAGCTACATTAGACTTCAGAAAAGCAATGCAGGAGGAAAACAAAGAACAATGCTATGTAAAAGGCAGGGCTTGACAAATTTGTTGTGACTCTAGGCGCCAGCTAAAAAAGTTAGGAGCCAGAATTTTTTTTTTAAACTAACAGTTGGTTAGGAGTGATCTGATCATCATCAGCCCACTTACTAAACTCACAGCATTTGACCTGGAAGTACCCTGGACTTTCAGGTCAGTGCTGTTTTTTTTTGTTTGTTTTTTTTTTTTTATTATTATTTTTGGATATATATATATATTTTTTTAACGCTTTCAATGCTGATGTTCCATTGGAGCACAGCATTGACTGATATTTAGTCCCCACAAGCTTGTGGGGACAAATGTTAACCCCTGCAATGCCATGAATGTGTTATAGACAATTGTGGAATTGAAGGGGTTAACACTGCACTGTTGCTCTCATGGAGCGATCAGGCAGCAGGGGGGTGTTGGGGCTGGTCTCCACACTCATGTGGAGACCAAAGAACCCTCTCCCCCTGTCACTGAAGCTGTCTCTGGCAGCTGGGAAGCAATTGCTGGTCTATAGACCAGCCATTGCAGGGGGAGTCTCTGATGACTGCTGTAGGCTTCCATGCCTACAGGAGTCATCAAAGGGCTTGTGGGGGCTCGTTTTTGCTGTTGCTGGTCTGCCTGGGCTTGCAGGCAGACCACCAGCAGCAGAGCCCCTGGAAAAACGGGAATTAACCCCTAAATGCCGCGATCGCGGCATTGAAGGGATTACCGCTGCCCCGTCGCTCTCATGGAGCGATCAGGCAGCAGGGGGATGTTGTGTCAGGTCCCCACACTTGTGTGGGGACCCAATCAACGCTGAACCCCCTTTCCTGAAGCTGCCTGAAAACGCTATTGCAGGTTTTCCTGCAATTGCGGTTTCAGCCTACAGGATCACTCCGTGGGAGTGATCACAGGCTTGGGGGCGGGCTCTGAGTGGCTGTGCTGTCTGCCCAGACTCCTGGGCTGACAGCGGCAGCAGCGCCCCCGTGTGGTGACGCGGGGGCATTTTTGTGTGGATGTAAGAGGCTGACAAACTCCTAGGCGCCAGGACAAAATTCTGAGTCGCCATGGCGACCTGGCGCCTGGGATTTGTCGAGCCCTGGTATAAGGTATTGTATAAGGAACACTTTGAAGTATGCAAACCAGGACTGATGTGATACAGAGACATAAGAGAATGATCATGGGGCAGCCTCCCCCCCCCCATCTCTAGACTGCATAAGCTGTCACTAACTCCATTACTAGTCGCTAGAAAAAGAATAAATGTCAGAATTTGGGAACCATTTACAGAATAGACACGTAATGGTTAAGCAAAAAATACCAAAAAACTTACCTAGCCAGACTCCTGCCCTCAGATCTACTCCCCCATGTATATTGTGTGACGGGACGCCCTGTACCCCTATTGGCTACTCCCGCAAAAACGCTGCTTCCTCCTGCTGGGACACCAACGATTAACCCCTTCAGCGCCAGACAGATCCAGCGTCGTAGAGAGAAGGGGGAACGTCGCTGCACCGGAGCTGCATTGGCACTGTGGCTAGCTGAAGCTTAACTACACAGTGTGGCTATTGTCCTGTAAAGGATCATAGCAGCCCACCCCAAGCATCAGACAACACTCATCAAAGTACTCCAATATTCAGTGGGTCCTAGCGCTAAACCCTGCCTACTGAATTACTAATAATCTGAAACTAAACATTAAATGTAAGCATAGAACAGAGATAAAATATACCTATAGCCCTTTAGACACAACTTTTAAAGGAAACAGAAGGAACTGTAGAATCAGAAGCTCATGACAGAGCATAAGAAAATCCAGGAATGGATAACGGCAAAGACAGGGGAACTGTAGAGAGTCGAGGGAAAGTAGAGATAGTAGCTCCGCAGCCTGGATGGGGCCTGACAGCTCTTATTTGCAGTTCTAACGCTAGGAAATCAACGCCAGACCTGCGAAACACAAAGGGTGGAGGTAAAAGGTGCGGAATGTGGACACGGGACCAGTCTGCCGCCCTTAAACTATCTGCCAACGAATTTCATTATCGATTAGTGGAATCGATTTTTATTGATTATTAAATGAGGGTCTCACAGCAGCAGTTCCTACTTACCAGTCCCTCCCTGCAGTCACTGCCAATTGGCCCCGCCCATTTCCTATAGCGTCCACATGGCTCAAGAACTCGTCTAACTGTGAGCATAAAATGAATATTTGGGCTGCTGAAAGTTAAGGGAGGTGGTTAATTTAGGGGCAGTTATAGTTAATGGGGTGTTTAGGGTTAATTTAGGGGCAGTTGTGGTTGATGGGGGTCTTTAGGGCTAATTTAGGGGCAGTTGGGGTTGATGGGGTCTTTAGGGTTAATTTAGGGGTTGATGGGGTCTTCAGGATTAATTTAGAGGCAGTTATGGTTGATGGGGTCTTCAGGGTTAATTTAATGCTGAGGACTGAGGGTTAATTTAATTAATTTAATAAAGTTAACTTAAGGTGCAGTTAGAGGTAAGGGGGGGGCAAACTGAGGGGAATCTAAATCCTGGGGGGGGCAGTGAAGATTAACCCTGTATTTATTTATGAAAGTATTGTCTGTGAACGAGTCTACAAATCTATGAGTGCACTATGGCATATCAGGGGGGTATACAGCATACCTTGGGAGGATGGAGTGACATATCTGGAGGTATAAGGCATATAGGGTATGTAAGGCATATGTGGGGTGGGTGGAGTGGCATGTCTGGGGGGGTATGTGGCAAAGCTTGGAGGCAGTGTGGCAAGCCTGGGCTCAAATGTGCATAACTGGGGGGCAGGTTGGGAAATAAAAACAAGAAATGCGCCGGTTCGCCGGAAGCTCCCACATGGCCGCTAGAGATAGCCGAGCGGAACAGATTAATAGGCCAGTGAGAGTTACCTTTGACATATTGGTCTGCCAAAAATCCACCTGTTGTCCCAGGACTCTCGGAACAAAAGTCGACCCACCTCCGATAAGCTACCGCCTGAGCAGGAACCCCCGAGACCATCCAGGCAACTAAAGATAGTCGCCTTTTTAGGACCACAGGGTGATGAAGAATCCCTGAGTCTGTCATCTCTAAGGGATGCTGGGAGGTTGTCTCCAGCAGAGCTGTTCTTTGCCAGACTCCGAGCTGGGCTCCAAGGAGCTCGGCTAGACGAGCATCCATACGGAGGAGGGCTGCCATTCTACGCTCCGTAGCCAGAAGGCAGAGTGAGCGCAGCACCCGGTTTGTAAATATTGGCAGATGTGTGCCGGAGGAGCCCATTCCGTAGCCCTGGGGTGGCACATAACTGTAAGATCGAAGAGGGGCGTTCCTGAAGGATCCAAGACCGGAGAGTCTGGAGTGGCTGAGATGGCAGGGGGCATGGAGGACGTTGAGTGATGGGGCTCGCCCACCATGTACTCACGCTTGAAGCGTGACATGTGGCCACCGGGAGAACCCGGAGTGTCCGGGCAGATTTGCACGAACCTCCCACGGGCCGTTTGTCCAAGAGTGTCAGTGGCCCTTCTGAAAGAACATCGTCCACGGAGGCAAGAGTGGAACCTCTAGGGGTTGCCATAGTGGCGGTCACTTTAAGGCGTTTAGCCAGGTGCGCTATTACCCACAGGCGTTTCTGCTTGTGGTGGGCTGCTATGATCCTTTGTCCTTTTCAGGACAATAGCCAGACTGTGTAGCTAGGCTTTGGCTAGCCGCAGTGCCAGCATAGCTCCAGTGCAGCGGCATCACCCCTTCTCTCTAAAACGCTGGTTCTGTCTGGTGCTGAAGGGGTTAATCGCTGGTGTCCCGGCAGGAGGAAGCAACGGTTGGACCGTAGTAAACAGTCAGGGTACCGGACCTCCCGTCACACTCACCCTCTGGGGAGTGATGCTGCCTGCATCCCCTCCCTGGTGCTCCTGCTGCCGCTTGGGAGATGGGCCTGTTGCTCCATATCCCAGGCACTCACTCAGCCGTTGGGGAGTGATACAGCTTGCATCCCCTCCCTGGTGCTCCTGCTCTGATGCCAGCTCTTGTGCTGGGTTGGTGCCAGTGGAGACTGCAGTCCCATCCACTACCACAGTCTCAGGCTATTTTTCAAGATCGAACAGCCCCTGTCCATGACATTCATACACTGTAATCGATAGCTGATCAACCTCTGCAATCACTGCGTGGTGCTCTTGCTGCCGCTGGGGAGATGGGCCGGCTGCAACATCTCCCACGCGCTCACTCGGCCTCTGGGGATTGATGCCGCCTGCATCCCGTCCGTGGTGGTGCTGCCCTGATATCAGTTCTTGTGCTGGGTTAGTGCCACTGGAGACCGCAGTCCCATCAACTACCAACGGCCTATTTTTCAAGATGAAACGGCCCCTGATCCACTTCTGCAATTACTGCGAGGATCACCTACACCAGAGAGTTTGGTCCCATACCGGGACGAGCGGCGTAGAGCGCTGGTTTGCTCTCAATGAGTCCAGCAGCTCTGCATAGCTTACTCCCATCCCCTTTTCTAGAAATAGATCCTGCCCGTGGTTTGGAATGTCTTAACGACTAGGAAGCAATCCCACTTCTGCCACCAATGTGACGGGGCACCCAGTACCCTTGACTGGGTATTCCCGCCAAACTACACTTCCTCCTGCCGGCACACCAGTAGTTAACCCCTTCAGCACCAGACAGAACCATCGTTTTAGAGAGATTGGAGATCCCGCTGCACCGTAGCTGCGTTGCTGCTGTGGCTACTGGTAGCTTAGCGTATTCAGCGCATGTACTGCCCTGAAAAGGACAGTGACGTATTACAGCAGCCTTCTCCACACATGAGACAGAAACAATGTTGAGGTGAAAACACACTGGTGTTTAAACAGTACAATCGTACGTTTGCTCTCCGTCAGGCCCTCCTTTGCACATGTCTCGGTATTTGCACTTGGCCCACCTATTGTAGCCTGTGGGGAGGATGGTAAACACAGGCGGTTCCCTGATTTCCGGCTGAAACCTGATGGATATCGGATCCTGTACAAAAATTGGCCATGGAGGTATCTGTCCTATAAATCCTCACCTGATGGAGACTAAAACACCCCACATAATCCCCCTCCCAAAGTGCAAATTCCCCAAATCTGCGTCCGCGCTCCACAGTCTTTAGTGTCTTTAGAGCCTGGGCCCATAGTCTGTAGGGAGGAGTGTGACAGGGCCAGGCTAGCTGGCTCATGTGTCATATGAAGTTTAGCCGGGTCACGGAGCACTTTTGTGTCCGGTTCCGTATACCGTGACCCGGTAATGTTTTATATTGTGTATTATTGTGTAACCGGCCCAGAGACTGATGTGGCTTCAGCTCCAGCCTTCAAAGAGACGATCCTATAATCTGGCTGGGGCTCTTAATCAACCAACACAGCCCTGGCTGCCCAGACGGCACCCGCACTACAGGGGGGGTTAACACAGGTGGGGGAAACCATTGTATCCCTTAATCCCCTCACCTGATACATCCCCTGTATACCGATGGGATTGGGGGTTGGGTTCGGTGCACATTGCATTGAGATTATATATAAAGTTCTGTGTGTTTGTAATAAAGAGAGTTCTCTTGGTTTACTACGAATGGTGGTCTGACTGATCCGTGAATAGCTGAGTGCTATCCGTATGAGGGACTGACTGGTGATTCCTCAGCCCTCAAACAGGGGTACCCAGCCTTGGGTACGGTGACCCTGTAACAAGGAGGCTGGCCCTTCCAGGAGCCCAGGGCACTGAGCCTTCTGTGACATCTTTGATGCTGGGCGATTCTGGAGAGAGCCTCTGGAAATGTATTTTTTATTTTAAAGGGTGCACCATCTTGAGAGAGGCAAAATCCCTGGATCAGTCGCAGTTCACCCTGCTATTGAGATAATTCAGTGACACAATTTAAACTTAGGAGGCGATTGTTGATGGCCTCCTAAACTCTTTTAAAGCAGGCGTTATAAACAGGACATTTACTCCCCGAGGAGGCTCCAAACTGGGCCCCTGCATTAAGGGGTAAATTTACCTCTATTGCAGTTTTGTAATGTGTGCTTAAAGGTATTGCCTTAGCCTGTCTAAAATGTAGTCTCGTCATGGAATAGTTACTAATTTGCTTTTTTGAATTAATCTTTTGATTTAAAGTGAGGCTTTGCTTTTCCTTTAAATTAAGTATCATTTCTTTTCCTAGGAGGAATCTGTGAAAGAAGAAAAACTCGCTCAACCTCAAAATTCTGAAAGTGAGGAAAGTGAATTAGGTATGAAAAGTTTTATATAACAAAGCAACAATTCAGCACATACCCAGTGAATACCATAAAAAAAAAACACCTTTTTTCTAAGGCATGAATATTGGGGATTCTATCACACACACTATAGCCAATAAGTCCTATCTAATTTTTCATGGCTATATTGCTTACCAAAGAGCAGAATCATTGAGACTGCATTTTTAACCCAATGAGACTCTCATACAATTTAAAGCCTTCTCTGGACACCCATTAATGAGGCACCTGTGGGCAGAGGCGTATCTACTGAAAATAGCGCCTATGGCAAGCACTGAAATTGCGCCCCTGTCCAAATATCTAAAACCCATTTATTAGCCCTTGCTGCCTATATATATATATATATATATATATTAGACCCTGCTGCCGATAGCAGGTATAGATCAACACATTAACACACAAACCCAGCTTTGCATGTATAGATCAATTGAAATTCACTTGTGATCCCCGCACTGAAGGTATATATCACATAAACAGAATCAGACATACAAATCCTGTATTTGCAGGTATACAATAATAATATATGGAAACAGCGTTGCAGGTATTAATCAACTGAATATGACGTAAAAACCCTGTATTTCCAGGTATACATAAATAATGTATGGAAACATAGCATAGCAGATATGGATCTACAGAATAACACAAAAACCTAGCTTTGCAGGTACAGATCAATTGGAATTCACATAAAAACACAGCATTACAGGTATATTTAAAACCCCCTAAATTACTGGCATAGATCACAGGTTGCACTCCCCAAAGCCAGCCCTTGCATCCACACTGCCCACATAGAACCTGGCCAGCACCCAGATTACTGAAAGATTACTGAAAGACTGTGAAGACCAGTGTGAAAAAAGCACCCAGATTACACATAACATTTGCCATCTTTGTCCCCAAATAACCCAGCACAAGTCAACTTTGTCCCCAAACAATCCGGCCTGTGCCATCTTGGTCCCCAAGGCTCAAACATCCTGCTAGTGCCATCTTTGCCATTCCACAATTATACATCTATTATACGCACAAACACTTTTACAGTCACTCACTAATTCACACTTTCATTCAGACAATCCACACATTAACTCATGCTCTCCCTCATTCAGACAATTCATGCTCTCCCTCATTCAGACAACTCATGCTCTCCCTCATTCAGACAACTCATCCACATATTGACTCATGCACTCCCTCATTCACTCAATGCATCCACACATTAATTCACACTCTTTACTTTCAATATTCTTACTACCCTCTTCCTCACTATCTACCCCCTCTCCCTCCCTTGTCACTTTCTAACCCCTCTCCCTCCCCTTTCCCTACTACCATCTTCCTCAATATCTACCCCCTCTCCCCCTTTCTCACTATCTACCCCCTCTTCTTCCCTTATCACTTTCTAACCCCTCTCCCTCCCTTATCACTTTCTAACCCCTCTCCCTCCCCCTACTCACTATCTACCCTCTCCCTCTTTTGTAGTTCTCTCACCTTCAGGTCCAGCGGCGAGAGCAGGAGGCTTCTGTTTTCCTGCTCTGCTGCGGTGCCCGCTGCTTCACTGCTGAGCGCCGATATATGACGTTATATTCCAGCCCTCAGCATGAAATGCCGGCACCGCCACGGAGGTAGAGGCCTCGTGGAGGAGAATGATGGGCGCCGAGCGGTTGCTAGGCAGCCCCTCTTTCTCCTCCGCATCACAAAAAAAAAAGACGGCGTTTAAAAGCCGCTCACTGTCTTCAAATGGCGCGTAGCCATAGGTGCCATACCTTAGATATGCCTCTGCCTGTGGGGATTCTCAAGCCTAAGGTTTGGTCAGAATCTACAAATATACACAGCAAAAACTTATACAGAAAGTGGAGTGCATAACTTAAAACTCTTAAAAGACATATACATTCAGATTCCCATGTTGCTGCTAGAATTATAATGACCAATAAGTACACAATCAAAATGTGAACGGTTTTTTGCAAATTATTCTCACAAAAGAGATGTACACTTTGAACCACACTAATTGCAGTAATAATGTATGTCAGGATTCTCTGTCCTGCTCGTTGTCATACAGTTACATAATACAGCTTTACTATGTTACCAGACCTAATTAACTAAGGTTTACACAAGTTTCATATTAAAGCATATTTTACCTTATTTTTTTTATTTGTTTAGCAACAAAAGTCTAGTCTTCTTAATTGTATTTGTGTTTGTTTCATTTCTTGATTTCAGAGATTGACAATGATGGAGTTATTCCTCCAGATGAAGATGCACCTCAGCAAATGGGAGATGAAACCACAGAGGTAACTTGGCCTTGGCCCAGAGTACTTAGGAGAAGGGTCTCTTAAAACATACCTACTCTTAGTTACAGTAATGGAAATATTTGATCCCCTGCTGATTTTGTACGTTTGTCCACTGACAAAGACACGATCAGTCTATAATGTTAATGGTAGGTTTATTTAACCCATTAATGACAATTGACGGTCCGGGCACGTCACCCGAAAACGAAGGGTTAACGACAATTAACGTGCCAGGACCGTCATGACTTTAAATAGCCCAAATGGTATTGTTGTAATGCCCCAACCTCGAGGCATTCAGTAACACCACGATCGGCACTAGGGGCGTCAACATCCTTCATACACTGTATGGCGGCGGATGCCCTTTTAAAAGTGTTTAGGAGGCGATCAACACTCACCCCAGGACAGGCTGTAACTGCTCCGGAGAGCGGTCACAACCACCACTGTGAGTGACTTCACCAACCGCAAGATGGCGACCGCCCTGTAAAAAAAAAAAGTTGAAAAAGTTCGCTAGATGGTCTTCTGACCCTCTAGAGAACTCTTGCTCCATTTGCAGGTTGAATACAGGTACTGCATTCAACCATGCAAGTCAATGGAGCCCAGCTTTCTAATCACAATGTGATTAGTAAAATATTCAAAAAAAAAATAAATAAAAAAACATTTAAAAATAATTATGCAGTGATGTCACCAAAAATATATATATAATAAAAAAAAAAAAAAAAATAGTTTATTATTTTGAGCAAGTGCTAAAATTTCTCAAAAATCTCAACATAGAAAGAGTTAAAATAAAAGCACTTCAAATACCCAAGGGGTGTCTAATTTTTTAAAAAAATGGCTTGATGGGATAAATTGGAGTGGCTGGGCTCAAAGATAGGGCATAGGTACAGACTGACCAAAATGGAGAAAAAAGTGCACTTCCCAAATGTGGCATTTTAAATCTCAAACAACATGGCAAACCCATGCATGTGGGGTATCGCTGCATTCGGGAGATGTTGCTGAACACACATTGGGGGGTTGTTTGATAGTGACTCATACCAGGAGCTATGAATTCCTGAAGTACAATTTGTGTGGGAAAAAAAAATACAAAATTAAGTTTTGGCAAAGGCAGGTGGTAGAATCTCATGCATAAAAGGTTAAAATATCAGCATTTGAAATACCTTGGGGTGTCTAGTTTTCAAAAATATATGGTTTGATGGAGTAATTTAAAGTAGCCGGCTTCAAAGATGTTCCAAAGAGGATATAGAGGCAGAGTGACCAAATGACCACCTGAATTACGCATGTCCCAAAATTAGCCTTTTACCAGCCAAACAATCTGACAAACCTATGCATGTGGGGTATCACCATACTCAGGAGATGTTGTTGAACACATATTGGGGTGTTGTTTGACAGTGACATATACCAGGACCTTTATATTTATAACTAAATTAAAATTTGTGTGAAAAAAAAATAGTGTGGTTGTATAATTAGTGCATGGAAAGGGTTAAAATACCAGCATTTGAAATGCCCTGGGGTGTCTATTTTTCAAAAATATCTGGTTTGATGGGGATTAATTGAGTTAACCGGCTTCAAAGATGTTCCAAAGAGGAGATGGAGGCAGAATGACCAGATTTGGAAAAAAAAGGTTTGAAAATCATAAAATGCTACTTGTACTTATTGCCCAATAACTTCCAAAAAACATAAAAACATTGGGTGTTTCTAAACTCAGGACAAATAGTAGAATCTATTTAGCTAGTTTTTTTTTACTTCCTTCTGTAGGTGAGTAAGAGATTTTTCAAAGAAAAGTCATAAAAGGGTTTTTTTTCAAATTTTCACCATGTTTTATATTTTTTTTTATAGTAAATAAGATGATATGATCAAAACATATGGTATCTGAAGAAAGCCCATCTTGTCCTGAAAAAAACAATATATAACGTGTGGGTACACTAAATAGGTGAGGAGAAAATTACAGCTGAACACAAGCACCGCAAAAGTGTTAAAACAGCCTCGGTCCCATAGGGTACAAAAAGAAAAAATGAGCCCGGTCCCAACTCCTGTCTAATATTGTAAAATGTGATATTGCTTTGTTATGGTTCCTTGTACGTACATCCCCTTGTCAGCTAAGTTATTTTGGAGGCCCCATTTAACCCTTCTATCATGTACGGTGACCACATTTTATTTCTGCCATTCTGACACACTATGAAGTGGATGAGATTACACACACAGGGGTATATTATATACACTGATTCACTTGCACACTGTCACATACAAATAAAATACATTTTATATTAGATTTTATATATATTTCCCTGCCATCCCAGGTGACACTAAGGATAGACTCCTCCTCCGTACCTGTCACGTTTCAACATGCGCTAGCTGGACTTGTTCAAACTTTGTTGTTCATTTTCATTTGCCGACCACTAGTGGCCGCCCTTGCCACTCAGACCACTCTGGCTGATTATCATGTCCAGGTGCACCTTGCTACCTGATCATGACAGCCTTCATAAACCTGCCCAGCCCTGCAGTCTGGGCCTTGACATTGTAATGTTTGAGGACTACCTGTTTGGTTCCTGCCTTGTTCCAGTACCTGCCTTGTTCCAGTACCTGCCTTGTTCCAGTACCTGCCTTGTTCCAGTACCTGCCGTGTTCCTAAGTTGCGGCCTGCGCCCCACTAAGTGGACTCCCAAGAAGAGTACCCTGCAAGTGGGCTTATCTGCCGTGTGCCCCGCAAGTGGGCTTATCTGCCGTGTGCCCCGCAAGTGGGCTTATCTGCCGTGTGCCCCGCAAGTGGGCTTATCTGCCGTGTGCCCCGCAAGTGGGCTTATCTGCCGTGTGCCCCGCAAGTGGGCTTATCTGCCGTGTGCCCCGCAAGTGGGCTTATCTGCCGTGTGCCCCGCAAGTGGGCTTATCTGCCGTGTGCCCCGCAAGAGGGCTTATCTGCCGTGTGCCCCGCAAGAGGGCTTATCTGCCGTGTGCCCCGCAAGAGGGCTTATCTGCCGTGTGCCCCGCAAGAGGGCTTATCTGCCGTGTGTCCCGCAAGTGGGCTTCCTGCCAAGTAACTTCCATTGCATATATATTGTTGTACCATCGCATTCAATACAACTCTTAATCCTGATCTGTTGTCTGTGGTTTATTCCTGCGCCTGTCTGTAACAACCCCCAGGCCATCATGCATCGTGGGGTACAGACAGAGCCCCTCGTATCCCCTGCACCTGGGCTCCTTATCAACCTGTGTTCTCAGCTCGTGACAGTACCTGAGATAGGGCAGGACTCAAAACTTTAAAAGCCCCTCCCCTCCTACCAACCTCAGTGTTTTTTCCTGCTTTTGCCTCGGTTTCCAGAGCAGTCAAGATTTGGCTTTCCCAGATCGAAGAGGATATTGCTGCCAAGACCTCCAGGGAGACTATCCTCAAGAATGTTGCTGCCGTGAAATTTGCCGTGGATTTTCTCTGTGATGCCTCCATTGAAAACATCAGGATGACAGCCAGTGCTTTGGCACTTTCAGTTGCAGCTAGAAGGGCCTTGTGGCTTAAGGCCTGGGCGGCGGATAATGCCTCTAAGAACAGACTTCTTAATATCCCTTTTAAGGGTAAGACTTTATTCGGGGAAGAGCTGGAGTCCCTTTAGGAGAAAGCCTCAGGGGACAAGCATTGGATGCCTCACCGAAAGCCTTCTTTCGGCCATTCTTCCCGGGACAATCTAGAGGCCATAGTTCTAGAGTCAACCCCTCGTCCAGAGAACAGAGCTTCCGAGGCAGATTCCCTCGAGGAAGGGGGGGATTTGACAGACTCGCCTTCCCCAAAGCGTTTCAAGACCCCAAGAACTCTGCATGACGCCTCCTCCATTCCGGTGGGAGGAAGGCTCCGATTTTTCAGGGACAGTTGGTTCTCACTCACCCGAGATCCTTGGGTGAGAGGCATCGTATCGCACGGCTATCGTCTTCAATTTCGGACCAAACCTTCAGACCGTTTTTTGATCTCCCACCTTCCTCCAGACCAGGCAAGGCGGTTGGTCCTGTTATCTACCATTCAACAGTTGACAGACCTGAGTCTGTTACAAGATCTCGGCTGGATTCTGAACTGGGACAAATCCTGCGTCATTCCCTCTCAACAACTTGTGTTTCTGGGTGTTCGTCTGGATTCCTGCTCCGGGAAAGCTTTCCTTTCACCTGCCAGGATCGAGGGGATTCGGTTCCTAGTACGCAGGGTTCGCTCCCCGCACCGAAGCTCCCTGAGGAGCTGGGCAAGATGGTCTCCGCAAGGTATGCGGTGCCCTGGGCTCTGGCCCACATGAGAGTTCTTCAAAGATTTGTCCTCAACCATCTAGGGGACAACCCATTGGCTCTGGACAGGCTTGTCTGTCTTCCACCGCATGTCACAGCATCCCTCTCCTGGTGGCTCCAACAGAACATCCTTGCTGCGGGGAGAAGATGGTCTCTTGCCTCCAAGGTACTTCTCACCACCGACGCCAGCATCGGGATGGGGAGCTACATATCGGGACCTGTTCGTGCAGGGTCTCTGGTCTCCAGCTACGAAACTTCTTCCCTCAAACTGTCTGGAGTTGCTTGCAGTAGAAAGAGCTCTGCATCACTGGGAACATCTGCTCGCCGGCAAGTACATTTTCAGGGGGGCAAAATAAGTCCTTGACTTCTCTGTATATCGCTCAGGATTTCCTTTTGGGCAGAGTCCCGTCTCATGACTCTGTCCGCTGTCCACCTCAGATGGACTTTGAACTCTCAAGCGGATTTCCTGAGCAGAACTCCTGTGCTGAGCGGCGAGTGGGCTCTGCATTCGGCAGCCTTCGACCTCATCGTCCAACAGTGGGGCTTGCCCGAGATCGACCTGATGGCATCCAGGGGCAATACTCAGAGTCCTGTCTTCTTTTCCCTCAAGCCTCAGGATCATCCCTTGGCGTTAGATGCCTTCGCCCAGGAGTGGAATTTCCGTCTCGCCTACGTTTTCCCTCAGTTTGCTCTGATCTCCAGGGTCCTACAGAAAATCAAGATGGACCGTGCCTCTGTGATCCTGATAGCACCAGAATGGCCGAAGCGTGTCTGGTATTCGGACTTGATCACTCTAGGTATCTCTCCCCCTCTGAAGCTCCTGGCTTGGAGAGACCTTCTGCCTCAGGGTTCATTCCTGCATGCAAACCCTGCCGTGTTCCACCTGACGGCCTGGAGATTGAACGCAAACTGCTGAGAGCGCAAGGTTTTTCTTTTCCTGTGGCGGAGACTCTTCTGCAGAGTAGAAAGAAGGTTACGTCTCTGCGATACATTAAGATCTGGAAGAGATTTCACGGTTGGTGTTCCAGGAGAATTTTGCCATCTTCCTGTTCCTCGACCTCCATTCTGGACTTCTTCCAAGAGGGACTCGACAGTGGACTTCCACTATCAGGGTGGATATTTCTGCCATCAGTGGGGTTCGAACTTATATCTCTGCCTGCGGTCAGACGTTTTGCCAAGGCCATCGTCCGGATGCATCCTCATTCTGTCGCCGTGGAACCTGAACCTTGTCCTTCGTAGACTCACATTACCTCCTTTTGAGCCTCTTCAGTCGGTTTCTCTGTATTTATTATCACTGAAGACGGCCTTTTTAGTAGCCATTACTTCTGCTCGTCGGATTTGTGAACTTCAGGCTTTGTCTATGAAGGAACCGTTTCTCTGTTTTTTCCCGGATAAGCTGGCTCTCTCTCTACTGCCGGAGTTTGCACCCAAGGTTCAGTCGGCTTTCCACAAGAACCAGGAGATCGTGCTTCCTACCTTTTTTCTGCTCCTGGCTCAGCTGAAGAAGTAGCTCTTCACACTCTTGATCTGAAGAGATGCCTCGCCATCATACATTTATATGTATGTGTGTGATTCTACCATATTTCTTTTAACCATATTTCTGAAGGTACTAGGTATTGTGTTCCCTGTGTGGCCCCAAAAGCTGGTCCACTGTATGGCATCCAGAACAGGGCATCTGGCATCCTTTAAAGATGCCCTGCTTGCCTACATTGCACTAATTTTATGGTAGAGTATGACCAGTTCTCCAGATACCATTTATGGCAGCATGTGGCCGAAAAAGCTACCTTTTTTCTTCTTCATGCAAGATGCCTTGTAAACATAGGCATTATTATTATTATTACTTTGATTTATTAATCAAATTACAGTTAAAACACATAACACATTTAAAGGAATACATACGGACACATCAGTAGAAGAGAACCCTGTCCCTGAGCTTGCCATCTACCCGTGTGGTACTTTTATACAAAGTTCCAGGGAGGAATGGTGGATTGAAGACAAGCTATCTAACCGTTTCATATTTGTGGTCAAGTTATCAGACACTTTTTGTTTCAGATAAGCATTAAATGTATAATAACTGCAACAGCAATACTTAACATATAATGATACAAACAATTATGACTGGATTAGGCAGGGTTCTCACACATTAATCTCTCTACAAAATTATATTTTATTTAAAAAAAAAAATATCAGCCCATTGTCAGCAGATGACACTTTTAAACATTTCTGCATAGAGTACTAAAATCTCCCAATAGAACAATACACTGTATTTGCCCTGCATATACCTCACACAAAGTACCCCTCTGTAATATCTTACAATATGGTATGATTTAACTGGAAATTTAAAGCTATAGCGGCAGCCTTCTCCATTTCTTCCTGCTCATGTGCTCCTTCACCACACTACCATACCAACCTTACAATACAAATCATCTTTAGTTAAATATCTAATTAGAAAAAGAGTAAGAGTAGGTGAGCTGTATATAAAAAAGTGATATCAAATAAACACCACCTTAAAAATAAAAGTATACTTATGCATTAAAATGTTTCCACAATTCTTCTTACAAGTGTATATGATTTACATGAAAGAAAAGAATAACGGATTCAGTTCGTCGAAAAGCGATTGAAAGGGTAATAAAGTTTAATGTACAACAAGTAGGGACAATCGGTAAAGTGATTCCCAAATTTCGATTAAACAGCGTATGGCCACCTGTAAATTTCAACAACGGAGTCAAAAGAGAGGGGTTATGCTTACAAAACAGCAGCACATCGTCAGCATGTAGAGACCAAAATCCAATCTGGCTCGAAGGGAAGCAGCAGTCCGCTGGGTAGTTCTCAATATACTCTGGCAGCGTTTTCTTCCATCCTCGTGGACGAGGCAACTGAGTTGTTCACGGGTACTCGTCTATGACGTTACCACTTAACTGGATCAACAAAGGTCCAAACAGCGCAACGCGTTTCGCCTACAATAGCGGCTTCATCGGGTGCATCATGATCGATGTAAATGTCAGTCTTTTATATTGTATCCAATACAGAATCTTGTATTATATAAACGGTATATAGATGATGTCTATTTATTTGGAATGGCCCTGAAAAACAACTATCTACATTTTTGAAACACATTAATACTAACACATGGGGAGTTGATTTCACTTCAGAAATCAGCAAAAGTGCAATTGACTTCTTAGACTTAAAAATCTATATTTGTGATAATAACATTAAGACATGTACCTTCTTCAAAAAAGCAGATACGAACAGTTTCATTGAAACATCCAGTTGCCACTTTCCTCCATGGATACAAACTATCCCTAAGAGCCAATTCTGTAGGATTAAAATTAATTGTACAGAAATCTTGGATGTACAAATGAACAAATTGAAGAAAGATTTTGTAGAAAAAGGTTATGACCCTACATCTTTAGTAATACTATTAACAAGGTAAAAGCAATTGATAGACAATCTTTACTAACACCAGCAATTAAGGATAATAGAGGCATAAGTGAAAAAATTCCGTTAATCTTTGATTTTAATGCTAGCCACAAGCAATTACGAAAAATAATAAAAACTCACTGGTCCATACTGTTGAAAGAAAAGACCTTAGTAAAATTCTTCCTTCCTCCCATAATATTGTTTTTTAGAGGAGCACTGCATTTAAGAAAGAAACTAGTTGAAAATTAGGGAAGATAAAAAACAGGCTCCTCATTTCCTTAATAATTTGAAAGGATTTATATATTGTGGTAAATGCCAAGCCTGCAAAACTCACAACAAACCTAATAATAAGAAAGTCACCTTCTTTAAATCAAATGTCACAAATAAAAGATATGATATAAAAGAAGTAATAACCTGTCAATCAATTAATGTGATATACTTATTATTTTGCCCCGTGGAATTCAATATGTTGGGCGCACTACTAGAAAGATTTTAACTAGAATAAATAAACATATTGGAAACATTAGAAGAGGCTATATGCTACCATATCAACCCATTTCACCAAAGTACATAATAAAGACCCTACAGGTTTGGACTTTATAGGGATTGAGAGAGTTAAGAAATACTGGAGGGGAGATAATCTGGTAAAATCCATAGGCCAGAAAGAAATTAGGTGGGCATACAATTTAGAGACTTTAACTCCAAAAGGTCTTAATATAGAATTTTGATTTATTTTTTTTTTTTTATACATTTTGTATAATTTTTTATAAATATTTATATGTATTTTTATACATGTAGATATTTTTGGCAAATCATATCTTTTTTTCTCTTATAGGTGGATTTTCGTATAAATAATAAATCTCACAATAGCACTTTATTGTTATTTATAGTCAAATATTTTAAAATAATTTTAAAAAACCTTTTAAAATATAAATAAAATCCCATAGAGAGATCTATTTTGTATATGTATAATTTGATATATATTTATTATATTGTATATTTTCTTTTATGTAAATGGATGGATTTTAGTGGTCTGCATATATATGTTTTTTAATTAATGATACTAATAAACTATTCTATTTTTTATAAAAATAAGATTTCTAATGATATATTTAATGGATTTTTGATATTCTAATATAGATTAATTTAATGAATTCATTTATTTATATATGCATACACATTCTTCATCCATACTAATGTTCAATGGGTTAATATCCATACATCAAGTGGTCAATGATGTTTATTTCTTATATACTAATGGTAAATGGTTTATATCCATACATCAAATGGTTAGATATTTTGCACCCTCTGATGAATCGGATACAATATAAAAGACGGACATTTACATCGATCATGATTCGCCTGATGAAGTCGGTATTGTAGGTGAAACGCGTTGTGCTGTTTGGACCTTTGTTGATCCCGTTAAGTGGTAACGTCATAGACGAGTACCCATGAACTACTCAGTTGCCTCGTCCACGAGGAGGGAAGGAAACGCTGCCGGAGTATATTGAGAACTGCCCATTGGACTGCTGCTTCCCTTCGAGCCAGATTGGATTTTGGTTTCTATATGCTGATGATGTGCTGCTGTTTTGTAAGCATACTCACTCTCTTTTGTTGAAATTTACGCCTGGTCATACGCCGTTTAATCGAAATTTGGGAATCGCTTTACCAATTGTCCCTACTTGTTGTACGTTAAACTTTATTACCCCTTAAAGCGCTTTTCGACGAACTGAATCCTTTATTCGCTCATTGATTGCATTATAGGTTACGCTATATATGTTTACATTTGTTTTTCTTTCATGTAAATCATATACACTTGTAAGAAGAATCGTGGAAACATTTTAATACATAAGTATATTTTTATTTTTATTCACGGTGGTGTTCATTTGATATCACTACTTTTTTATATAGAGCTCACCTACTCTTACTCTTTTTCTAATTATCTATTAATTTTGGGTGTGTTTAGGGGAGGGGTGTGTTTAGGGGTTGAAGCTCTCTTTTTGGTTTCCCTTTAGTGCTTACTTTCATCTGTTTTGTGTATTTTTAGTTAAATATCTGTTGAATGAGGCGATAGCCTTGGTCCCCTGCCATTGGGTTAAAACATCCCATCTAACATACATGGAATGACTCTTTAACGTATAGAACACCCGGCCCCTGGAGTAACTTGTTGCAAAGCCAGATGACCAAGTAGAGCATTTTCCTAGAGCTTGTTTCTATTGGGTGCAATTCATGGGTGACACTAAGTAAAGGCTTAGTAAGGATGGCTTATACCGTATTTGCTCGATTATAAGACAACCTCCCAAAATCTGAATATTAATTTAGGAAAAAAAGAAAGCCTGAATATAAGACAACCCTATAGGAAAAAATATTGAGAAAATTTTTTTTATTTTTATTTTCCAACCTGCCCCCCCCCGTTATGCACATCTCTCCCCAGGCTTGCCACTCTGCCCCAGAAATGCCTTATACCCCCTATATACCACTGTGCCCCATGATATGCCTGTTAACCCTCTATATGCCACTGTGCCCAATGATATGCCTTTTGACCCCCTATGTGCCACTCTGCCTCCAGAAATGCTTTATACCCCTATATGCCACTCTGGCATTTAGGGGGTTAAAAGGCATATTATGGGGCAGAGTGGCATATAGGGAAGTATAAGGCATTTCAGGAGGCAGAATGGCGTATAGAGGGTTAAAAGGCATTTCTGGAGGCAGAATGGCATTAAGGGGGTTAAAAGGCATTTCATAGAGCACTCTGCCTACAGAAATGCCTTATGCCCCCATTTAACACCCCCCCAAAAAAAACAACTTACCGCTGCTTCTGACTCCCCGGTGTGTAGTTGGGGCAGCGTGTAGACGTCTACGGCTGTCAGTGAGTTCCCGGCTCCGGCTGTCAGTGAGGAGAGTTCCCCGCACCGGCTGTCAGTGAGGAGAGTTCCCCGCACAGGCTGTCAGTGAGGAGAGTTCCCTGCACCGGCTGTCAGTGAGGAGAGTTCCCCGCACCGGTGCGCGGAACTCTAATCTCTGACAGCCGAGGAAGGGCTGCTAACCACACCTCCTTCCGGCTGCAGCAAAAGTTGTCTACGCAGATCGCATAGACATCTACAGCCGCGGGGGATTTGGATCTTAGTCGTCTCATAGTCAGACCTATTTGAGGTCTGATTATAAGACGAGGGGTGTTTTTCAGAGCAGACGAAAAAACCTTGTCTTATAATGGAGCAAATATGATATATATATATATATTAGTGACAGAAAGCAGGAGGTAATAATGGAAGGAGTGTATATTTTGCAGGGTGGTTACCCTCAGTAGTCTTTTACCAGCCCCAGGGATATGTCTGGAATTATTTGATGTCTCTTAATTGTGTATTTTGGGTCCCTGGGGTGGAGCACTTGTAGAGTAGGGCGAGGCCAGTGCTCCACGCCACGGTTTTTGGGCAGCCGAACAGCAGGTGGGAATCCGGAGATTCACGGATGCTCTCAATAGTACTCACCTGTTTCCACTAATTATTGGGAGAGGCAGTTAGATAGCCTCCTGAACTGAGAGCAAGGGGAGAAAAGGGAGAAAGCCGCTAAGCTACTAAGGGTTGCTATTATTACATGTATTTTGCTATTTTGTTTTGTTGGTAACGGATAAGCCGTGCAACTGCTGTTAGGTTGGAGAACATTGTTTAGTTAGTGCCCGTATTTTTATGTTATGCCTGTTGTGGAAAAATAACAACAGGCCCAGTGTTTTATTTAACCCCTTAACGACAATCCCCGTACATGTACGGGGTTGCCGTGCAACGGGTTAACGACAATGCCCGTACATGTACGGGCTGCCGTTAAATAGCTGCAGCGCCGCGATCGCGGCGTTTTCGCCGCGATCGGCGGCTTTGCAGCATCCACGGAAGCCTCACAAGTGAGGCTGACCGTGGATCCGGGGAGGGCAGCCCTCGGCAGCCCTCCCCGGAAGAAAAATGGCCGCCGCCGCACCGATCATCAAAGATCGCGGCGGCGCCCGGCTAAAACTGCTTAGGAAGCGATATGAATCGCTTCCTAAGCATAAATGGTGTTACTGACATGCCTCGATATCGAGGCATGTCAGTAACACTACCCCCCGACCCCCGATCGCCTTGTGATTGCTCCGAGGAGCAACCACAAGTGCCATCCTGTGAATGACGTTGCCGTCATTCACAGGATGGCATTAACAATAGAAATGAGTTCATAGAGGGTCTATCCAGACCCTCTTGAGAACTCTCGAGCTCCTCCTGCAGGTTGAATGCAGGTACTGCATCCAACCATGCAAGGTCAATGGAGCCCAGCTCACTAGTGAGAGTGACTAGTAAAAAAAAAAAAAAAAAAATAAAAAAAAAAATTAAAAAAAAAAATTTAAAAAATGTTTCAAAAAAATGTCAAAAATATGGTAACATGTAAAAATCCCCACTGTCACCAAAAAAAAAAAAAGTTTTTAATAAGCAAGTCCTAAAATTTTTACAAAATATGTCCTAATATCTTTACAAAAATTCCATTATGGAAAGAGTTAAAATATTGGCATTACAAATGCCCATAGGGTGTCTAGTATTAAAAAATATATGATTTGATGGGGTAAATTGAATTGGCCGGGTTCAAAGATGTCCCAAATATGGGACATGGGGCAGATGTCTAAATGGCAAAAAAATACACACCTCACAAAGGCGGCCTTTTACCTCCCAAATAACCCTACAAACCCATGCATGTGGGGTATCGCTGCGCTCAGGAGATGTTACTGAACACATATTGGGGTGTTGTGTGACACGGACATACACCAGGAGCGATAAATTTATACAACATGTGTGAAAAAAATACAAAAAGAATTACTACCATAAAGTTTCACAAAGGGTAGTGGTAAAATTAGTGCATTGAAAGGGTTAAAATACCAGCATTTCAAATACCTTGGGGTGTCTAGTTTTTAAAAATATATGATTTGATGGGGTAAATTTCATTGGCCGGCTTCAAAGATACCTGAAATGGCACATGGGGGGAAGAATTACCAGATTTGGAAAAAAAGGTTTTGAAATGGCAAAACGCTACCTGTACTTATTGCCCCATAACGTGCAGAAAAAATCAAAAAAACATAAAAACATTGGGTATTTCTAAACTCAGGACAAATAGTAGAATCTATTTAGCAGGTTTTTTCATTCGTTTTTGCAGATGAGTAAAAGTTTTCTGTTTAAAAAGTGAGAAAAAGTAATTTTTTAACAAAAAATCCCCATATTTTATCATTTTTTTTATAGTAAATTAGATGATATGATAAAATTAATGGTATCTAAAGAAAGCCCTGTTTGTCCTGAAAAAAACAATATATAATATGTGTGGGAGCATGAAATGAGAGAGAAGAAAATCACAGCTAAACAGTAACACTGAAAAACGTTAAAAGAGCCATTGTCCCACAATATACTACGAGTAAAAACCCCTATTGTCCTTAAGGGGTTAACCCTCCCCGTGTCTGAGCCATCTCTGCAACCTGGAAGACTGTGTATGAGTAAAGATTCCCTGACAGAGTACCATGTTAAGGGGTATTGTGTCACTATATAGAGATAGATATATATATATATATATAAATATATATAGATATCCTTATATTGCATTGTAGGGCTGCAACTAACGATTATTTTCATAATCGATTAGTTGGCCGATTTTTATTTTTTCGATTAATCGGATTAACAAAATGAATGTAAATTTTTTCATTTATTTAAAATAATTTAATAAACAAATGATGTTAAATACAAACAGCAAAATAACAAAAACTGATCAAATGCATTTCTTGTCTTTATTTCCCAACCAGCCCCCCCAATTTATGCACATTTGAGCTTGCCACGCTGCCTCCCACACATGCCACGCCGCCTCCCACACATGCCACGCCACTCTACCCCCACATGCCACGCCACTCTACCCCCACATATGGCACTCCACTCTACCCCCACATATGGCACTCCACTCTACCCCCACATATGGCACTCCACTCCACCCCCACATATGCCACTGTGGCCCCTGATATGCCTTATACCCCCTGATACACCACTCCATCCTCCCCAGACATGCCACACTGCCTCCCAGACATGCCACGCTGCCCTCCCTACATATGCCACTCCACTGTACCCCCAGATATGCCACTGTGGCCCTAGATATGCCTTATAAACCCTGATACACCACTCCGTCCCCCCTAGACATGCCACACTGCCCTCCCCACATATGCCTTATACACCCAGATATGTCTCTCCGTCATCCCCAGATATGCCTTATACTCCCCAGATATCTCATAGTCCCCTCATAGAGTCACAGCACACTGACACCATACTTTTATAAATAAGTACTGGGTTAATCTTCACTGCCCCCAGGATTTAGATTCCCCTTGGTTTGCCCCCCTTTATCTCTAACTGCACCTTAAGTTAACTTTATTAAATTAATTAAATTAACCCTCAGCCCTCATCATTAAATTAATCCTAAACACCCCATAAACCATAACTACCCCTAAACACCACATCAACCACAGCATCCCCTAAATTAACCCTAAACACCCCATCAACCACAACTGCCCCTAAATTAACCCTAAACACACCATTAACCACAACTGCCCCAAATTAACCCTAAATACCCCTTTAACCACAGCTGCCCCTAAATTAACCCTAAACACCCCATTAACCATAACTTACCCTAAATTAACCCCCACCTCCCCTAACGTTCAGCAGCCCAAATATTAATTTTATACTTAGTTAGATGAGTGTCACAGCAATGTGGTTCTGGGAGAAGGAAGGGGCGGGGCCAGTTGTCCACAGTGATTATAGGGAGAGACTGGTAAGTGGGAACTGCTGCTGTGAGTCACTGAAACGGATTATATAATGAGGGGCGTTTTTCAGAGCGTTTGCTCTGAAAAAACCCTCATTTTATAATCGATAAAAATCGATTCAACTAATCGATAATGAAATTCGTTGGCAACGATTTTCATTATCTATTATCGATTTTATCGATTAGTTGTTGCAGTCCTATTGCATTGGCTTATTTTGAGTATTGAACTAAAAAAAAATAGGAACATCACACGTCCACATTTTAAGGCTATTTTAAGAACTATTTTTGTGAATTCCTTTGCATTTTCCACTCTTGTGTAGTTGAAATCTTGGTTGTAATACACTTTTATGTATGAACTGGATGACCTGTCTCTGAGTGTCATCGTGAAAGGGGTCTGTTACTTCAGAGTGTAACTGCTAGCAACAGACCTGGAAGCACCTTTGAGTTAGTATGCAAATAAATCTTAGTAGATCTGTCATATTTTTTTTATTTATTTATATAACGCCAGCAGATTCCGTAGCGCTCTACAAAGTCGATGGGATACATTTAAAATCACAAACAATTTAAACATGATACAAAAGGAGAAGAGGGACCTGCTCTTGCAAAATTGCAGTTTTATCAAAGCAGCACAGACATTTTTAAGAGATGTTTTCAGCTTGCCAGAGCAAGTATCTTACAAATAGGGCTGAAACAACTAATCGATAAAATCGATAATAATCGATAATGAAAATCGTTGTCAACGAATTTCATCATCGATTAATCGGATCGATTTTTATCGATTATAAAAAGAGGTTTTTTTCAGAGCAAATGCTCTGAAAAACTCCTCTCCTTATATAATCCGATCTCAAACAGAGATCGGATTATAACACCGGAATCCAGATCCCCCGCAACGCTGCAGGAGACCTGGATTCCCCTCACTGTCGGCCGGTCTCTCACTTCCGTCTCTCTCCCCCTTCCCATACACCCCTCTGACTCCTCCCCCCTCCCATACATCACTCTGCCTCTCTACCCGGCACCGTTACTGACAGCCACTTTCCCTGCAGCTTCATAGAAGCCTCAGTGTAAGTGAAGGGCAGTAACGGAGTCTGCCTGTGCGATGCAGACCCCCACCGGCTGACAGAGAATCATCCTCTCTGCATCGCACAGACAGACTCCGTTACTGCCCTTCACTTACACTGAGGCTTCTATGAAGCTGCAGGGAAAGTGGCTGTCAGTAACGGTGCCGGGTAGAGAGGCAGAGCGGTGTATGGGAGGGGGGAGGAGTCAGAGGGGTGTATGGGAGCCACCCTCCAATACACCACTCTGACTCCTCCCCCTCTCATACGCCACTCTGCCTCTCTACCCGGCTCCCTGGTGTCTTGTCAGAAACGGAGGTTCACAGGAGGCATAGTGGAGTATGGGAGGGGGAGGAGGCAGAGTGGAGTATGGGAGGGGGGAGGAGGCAAAGTGATGTATGGGAGGGGGCGGAGCCAACGTGATGTATGGGAGGGGGAGGAGGCAGAGTGGAGAATGGGAGGAGCCAGTGTGGAGTATGGGAGGGGGAGGAGTCAGAGTGGTGTAAGGGAGGAGGCAGAGTGGAGTATAGGAAGGGGAGGAGCCAAAGTGATGTATGGGAGGGGAGGAGGCAGAGTGGTATATGGGAGGGGGAGGAGGCAAAGTGATGTATGGGAGGGGGAGGAGGCAAAGTGATGTATGGGAGGGGAGGAGCCAAAGTGATGTATGGGCGGGGGAGGAGGCAGGGTGGTGTATGGGAGGGGGGAGGAGGCAGAGTGGAGTATGAGAGGGGGGGAGGAGCCAGAGTGGTGTATGGGAGGGGGAGGAGCCAGAGTGGTGTATGGGGGGTATTATGAATTTTTAGGGCATATAGGGGGCATAAGGCATATGGATATTAGGCATATCAGGGGGGCATAAACATATCTGGGGGTAAAAGGTATATCAGGGGGCTCAGTGGCATATAGGGGGTATAAGACATATCGATATTAGGCATATCAGGGGGGCATAAAACAAATCTGGGGGTAAAAGGTATATCAGGGGGCTCAGTTGCATATCACTGGCATATAAGGAGTATAAGGCATATCAGGGGGCACAGTGGAATCTGGCATATAAGAGGTATAAGGCATATATGGGGGCAGAGTGGCAAGCTGGGGGTCAGATGTGCATAACTGGGGGCAGTTTGGTAAATAAAAAAATTTAAACAAGGCTTTTTTCTCAGTTTTTATTAAATATGAAAAATAGTTAACATATGAATTAATATTTACTAATAACTTTGTATTAAAACCTAGTTTGAGAAACACTGTGTTTGGGTTGTTGTAGCTTTTATTATTATGTCAGTAAAATAAGAAGGTGAATAGAGAGAGGCCGTTGCAATAAAGAGATGAAAGTGTAAATTGTACGTTTTTTATTGCAATTTTTCTTCAATTTAAAATAATGTATTTTTTTATCCGATTAATCGATTAATCGAAAAAATAATCGGCCAACTAATCGATTATTAAAATAATCGTTAGTTGCAGCCCTACTTACAAATCTTTGTTACATTTATCCTGGATTCTGACCGCTGTTGATGAAGAGGAAACCAGACTGTCATCACCCAGAGGAAATCACCTGTGCATATGTGCCAAAATGCAATATGTAATAAATATTGCAAGTCAAGTCACCACAGCTAGCATTACCCGCTGCTCTTCTGGATTGTCTGCCTACCTTTAAATCCTCAGAAATAATAACCCCTAAATCCCTTTCCTCACACGTTGAGGTTAGGATAGTATCAAATATTCTAAGGGCAGAGTATAGAATATTTGATACTGTCCTAACCTCAACGTGTGAGGAAAGGTATTTAGGGGTAACTATTTCTGAGGATTTAAAGGTAGGCAGACAATGCAGTAGAGCAGCAGGTAATGCCAGCAGAATGCTTGGTTGTATAGCGAGAGGTATTAGCAGTAGAAAGAGGGAAGTGCTCATGCCATTGTACAGATCACTGGTGAGACCTCACTTGGAGTATTGTGTACAGTACTGGAGACCGTATCTCCAGAAGGATATAGAAATGTTGGAGAAGGGCTACTAAAATGGTTTATGGATTACAAGATAAACCTTACAGGACAGGTTAAAGGATCTTAACCTATATAGCCTGGAAAAAAGATGTGACGGGGGATATGATAGAAACATTTAAATACTTAAAGGGAATCAACAAGATAAAGGAAGCTAGTTTATTTAAAAGGAGAAATACTACCACAACAAGAGGACACAACCATAAACTAGAGGGGCAAAGGTTTAATGGTAACATCAGAAAATATTACTTTACGGAAAGGGTAGTGGACGCATGGAATAGCCCTCCAGCAGAAGTGGTAGATGTTAATACAGTAAAGTCATTTAAGCAAGCATGGGATAAGCATAAGGGCAAGTACTAAAGGAAAGTACTCAGAGGTTGGGCAGACTGGATGGGCCTACTTGTTCTTATCTGCTGTCACTTTCTATGTAGTGGTGAAATATTACATCTCCAGTCTATATGGGGTTAATGTATGCATATAAGTATTGTACCTGAAATATAACCGGCTCTCTTCTATAGGTTACAGAAGAAATGATAAATCAGGCTAATGAAAGCAAAATACAAGCAATTAATGCTTTGACAAATGGTAAGTATAGGTTTGTCTTTTTTTCTTTTAATATTGAGGATGTCCAGTATGTAAGCACTGAATGAGAATTAACTTTTGTTTTTAAAGTGAATGCATGTGGGAAATAGGGAGCAAGGGGGTTCCTAATACTGTTGTTTGCAGGAAAGGGGGGGGCAAGCAGTATCACTTACCACACATTAGGTGACCCAGCAGCAGTAGGATGGGTCTGAAGACAGGAGTGTGATGTGTGAAGTTATTGTATGGTGTTGGAGAGTGTGTGTATGTGTAAGTATGTGTTAGAGTAACTTTTTATGCATTAACCGGACAGCACAGGGAAGGGAGTTCAAGAATCATCTGTGATACCCTGATATTCAATTTAATATCTAACTGGTATGAATCATCTGTGAAACCCTGATATTACAATCATCAATATCTAACTGTCCTTCCTGTGTATATGTTATCACCCCACCCCTTTAGTTGTAATTTGTAAGTGTTAACACTCCAGCTGATAGACTGCCTGTCTCCAGGAGCAGTACTAATTGATTACATTCAGTTGCATCTGGGCTACTCGGCTATAAACATCTACAGCCTGGCTCCCTGTTTTCAAGTGGCAAGCAGGAGTTAACACCTGGAGTAAGTGTTTGCAGCTCCTCCCTCCTGTTTCTAACAGGTAACCCTCACTAATCACACCGATACAACATGTTCACACTGTCTATCTTGCTCCTTCTATTCACCTCTCTGCTAAAACTAATCACCATATCTCATTGCACTAAGCCCCACAATGATCCCTTCACCATCCTTATCTCGCCTATCTCACCTATGCTTGCTTCGCACAATCTGCTATGTTTCCTCAGAAACCTTTGTCCATTCACTTCTGCTGCTACCAAAACTACCCGCTCCTTTAAGTCCTACTCCTACATTCTCTCACTCCTACTACTGCTTGGTGCCGGTGACATCAATCCGAACCCTGGTCCCATAACAATCCCCAACCTGTCTTGCTCACCTTCCCACAGAAAACACCACGGGTCCCGCAACACCAAGTATTTCACTACCATTAAACCACAGCTTTCATCCCCATTATTTTCTTGTGCCCTCTGGAACGCTCGCTCGGTCTGTAACAAACTCACAGCCGTGCACAACCTATTTCTCTCAAACAATTTCAATCTCCTAGCCGTTACGGAAACCTGACTTTCCTCTGCTGACACTGCTTCTATTGCTGCTCTCACATATGGTGGCCTCCAATTTAGCCACGCTCCTAGGCTAGGAGAGACACCTAAGGGGTGTAGTTGGAATCCTGCCCCCATCAACACCTGCCTCCCCTCTCTGTCATTCTCCTCCTTCGAAGTTCACCCCATACGCCTGTTTTTCCCTATCTCTCTCTCAGAGTGGCAATCATCTACCGCCCTCCTGGACCTACCTCACAGTTCCTGGATAACTTTTCTGCCTGGGTGTCCCACTTTCTCTCTCCAAACATCCCAACCATAATCCTCGGTGATTTCAATATTCCCATCCATAAGCCATCCTCCCCTGCTGCCTCTAAACTTCTTTCTCTCACATCCTCTTTTGGTCACCTACAACCTTCCCTGTCCCCTACTCACCGTGACGGACACCGTATTGACCTGGTATTTTATAACCTCTGCTCCGTATCAGAGTTCGCCTGTCGCCCCTTTCCCATCTCCGATCACCATCTCCTCACCTACAATCTTACTCTAACACCTAAACCTATTTCCCCTCCTCCGCACCTGTAGAAATCTGCGCGATATTGATCACTTCCAATTTTCTAAACAAATTGAATTTGGCATTTCCCAGACTTCTACTATATCCTGCCCTGACCTAGCCACGGCACACTATAACACTCTATCAACTGCTCTTGACTCACTAGCTCCCCCTCAACTTTGCAAAGTTCCACGTCGTCGGCTTCAGCCCTGACACCCGCAGTGCTGAGTGTGTCTGGAGGAAATCTTGCTCCGAAGCTGACTACAACCACTACAAGTTTATCCTCCACGCTTATACATCTGTTCTTCAGCTCGCTAAACAAACATACTTTTCTTCCCTCACTTAATCTCTTTCCTCCAACCCCAAACGACTTTTCTCCACCTTCCACTCTCTCCTCACCCCACCCACACCTCTTCCCTGATCTGCCTTTAGTGCACTAGACCTTGCTGACTATTTCCAACAAAAAACACAATCCATCCGCAACAACATTCCTGTGCATGGTCTCCCTGTTCCTCCTCCTTCTGCAATCTACCCCTCTGCCTCTCTTAACTCCTTCCCCCAACCACAGTGAATGAAGTACTCGCTCTACTCTCTTCCTCACACCTCAGTACACGCCCTCTCGACCCCATCCCTTCATACCTAATTCCGTCACTCTCCTCTAGCCCTCATTCACATCTTCAACTCCTCACTCTCTACTGGCATATTCCCATCCCCATTCAAACATGCACAGGTCCACTCCCATCCTGAAACCCTGCCTTGATCCAAATTCCCCTAACTACCGCCCCATATCACTACTTCCAATAACATCTAAACTCTTAGAAAAACTAATCTATGACCGTCTAACCCACTTTTTCCCACTGTCCCCAAACTGACTGCTCGTCCCCCTGCAATCCAGTTTCCGCCCACAGCACTCGACCGAAACTGCTCTCACCAAAGTCACAAATGACCTTTCTGCTAGAAACACCTCTCTGCTGCCTTTGACACAGTCGACTACCCCCTCCTCCTACAGACTCTCAGCTCTCTTGGTGTCTGTGACACTGCTCTCTCCTGGATTAACTCATACCTTTCCAACAGATCCTTCTCTGTGTCTTTTTTGCTGGCGACTCTTCCTCCTCAATGCTTCTGTAGGAGTACCTCAGGGCTCTCCATCTATACTTCCTCACTTGGAAGACTTATCGACAGCTTTGGATTCAAATACCACCTCTATGCAGACGACACACATCTATCTCTCCACCCCCAATCTCTCTGCATCTGTCCTCTCTCAGATCAGCAGCTGTCTATATGGATCTCTTCCTGGATGGCCTACAGATAAATACCGTATTTGCTCGATTTATAAGACGACCCCCCAAAATCTAAATATTAATTTAGGAAAAAAAGAAAAAGCCTGAATATAAGATGACCCTATAGGAAAAAAGTTTTACCAGTAAATGTTAATTCATGTAAACTATTACATTTTTTAATAAAAGCTATGATTGAGAAATATTTTTTTGTTTTTATTTCCTTGTATTTTCCAACCTGCCCCCCAGTTACGCACATCTGCCCCCAGGCTTGCCACTCCTATATGGCACTGTGGCCCATGATATGCCTTTTAACCCTCTATATGCCACTGTGCCCCATGATATGCCTTTTAACCCCCTATGTGCCACTCTGCCTCCAGAAATGCCGTATGCCCCTATATGCCACTCTGGCATTTAGGGGGTTAAAAGGCATATTATGGGGCAGAGTGGCATATAGGGAGGTATAAGGCATTTCAGGAGGCAGAGTGGCGTTCAGGGGGTTAAAAGGCATTTCATAGAGCACTCTGCCTCCAGAAATGCCCTATGCCCCCATTTAACACTCCCCCCACACACACTTACCGGGGCTCCCAATTTCCTGCTGTATACCGGGGCAGCAGTCTTCCTTCTGTCTCCCCCCATTTAACACTCCACCCCACCCCACACACTTACCGGTGCTTCCAATTTCCTGCTGTATACCGGGGCAGCAGTCTTCCTTCTGTCTCCCCCCCCATTTAACACTCCACCCCACCCCACACACTTACCGGTGCTTCCAATTTCCTGCTGTATACCGGGGCAGCGGGTTGACGTCCACGCGATCCGCGTAGACAACTTACGCTGCAGCCGGAAGGAGGTGTGGGGGTTGTCTGCGTCCATCGCACAGACTTTCCATGGCTGTCAGAGATCAGAGTTCCCCGCACCGGGGCGGCACAGAAGGATCCAGGTCCCCTGCAGCGGTGCAGGGGATCTGGATCTTAGTCTCATAGTCAGACCTCTATTTGAGGTCTGATTAGAAGACGACCCCGATTAGAAGACGAGGGGTATTTTTCAGAGCATTTGCTCTGAAAAAAACCTCGTCTTATAATCGAGCAAATACGGTATGTCTAAGACTGAGCTACCTCTAATCCCTTCCTCTAACTCTGTTCCCCTCTCTGACCTTTCTATCACTGTTGACGGTGCCACTATCTCTCCATCACCACATGTCCGTTGCCTCGGAGTGACCCTAGACTCTAACCTACCGTATATTCCGGCGTATAAGACGACTGGGCATATAAGAGGACCCCCAACTTTTCCAGTTCAAATATAGAGTTTGGACTATACTCGCCGTATAAGACTACCCCTCTACCCAGCGTACAACAACCAGCCAATCACGGCAAGCGATGTACCTTACCGGTGATTGGCTGGTTGTTACACACACACACACACATACACACATACACACACACATATATCTACACATACTAACATACGCCTGTCAATACATACACATTTATACACTGCCCTCACCACACACCCCTGCCTTTACACACACACGTATATACACATATATATATATATATCTACACATACTAACATACGCCTGTCAATACATACACATTTATACACTGCCCTCACCACACACCCCTGCCTTTACACACACACGTATATACACATATATATATATACACAGACACACACACACATGTATATATACATACACACACGTATATATACATACACACACGTGTATATATATATATACACATACATACACACACACATGTGTGTATATATATATATATATATATATATATATATATATATACACACACATGTATATACCGTATATATACACACATGTTTGTATGTGTATATGTATATATATGTATATACACCAGCTTACAAACACACTGACACACTGACCATCTCACACCAACATACATACACTGCACTCACACCCCTTTCTCCCCATCTCTTACCTTTCTCATCTTCTATCTTCTTTCTTCCATCCAGTCTGTTTACTGCTACCTCATCACTACGCGCCGGCAATTGATGCCGAGGGCCCGGACATGACGTCATCACCGCGCTCGGCATCAATAGCCGGCGCGTAGTGGTTAGGGAGCAGGGAAGCCGAGGTCTGAAGTGCCAGACCTCGAGCTCCCTAATGTTGGTTTAGTTAGAGGGAGGTCGTGATCTCCCCAACCAGCCCTGCTGA